>NW_017728995.1:8271828-8273613 GCF_001723915.1 Gavialis gangeticus
GGTGCTGGCTCCTACCCTGGGGGTCTTTAAAAGGAGGCTGGATGAACACCTTGCCGGGGTCATTTGACCCCAGGGCTCTTTCCTGCCATGGCAGGGGGTCAGACTTGATGATCTGCTCAGGTCCCTTCTAACCCTATAAACTATGAAACTTGTGCAAATAAGACATGTAATGCAACCAGATATGCAGATTAGATATTAAGCAAATTTTGTTTCCTCAGAAAATCTCGTTGCCTTTAGCTTTAATAGGTGCAGCTGTGGTTAACTTGGTTTCCTGTTCTAATTTGTAGTTGCCAGTACTTGAGTCTTTCTTCCTTCAGTTTCTCTGCTGTTCAAATTCAATTTATTGAAATCTGACTATGGCTTACTATATATAGCTCTCAGGCAGTCCATCTTTGGAAATAAAGGGAAGGGCCACTACAACTGACCGTGTAAGCTAGAAAGAATCTTTGTGTCAGATAGTGAGAGAGAAGTTACAGGCTCAAAAGATGAGGTAATATAGGAACCTAAAATTAGGGATTGAGTATGAAAATGTTTCATAACAATCTACTTCTATCTATGTGGTACTGTACTGTACCCTTGCTGAATTTAGATATGGAAGTAAAATTACTTAATACAAAGACACCTATCTCCAAGCAAGAAGGGCTAGCCTGTTCACTCCTGATATTGTGATGATGGCCGTTTTGGCCAATATGCTGAGCACTTAATGAGAGGTCTTCACAGCTAAAAGCAGATTCTCTGCAGCCTGATCTGGAGAATTACTCTGATGAGAACTGCTTTGTGCACTGTGCAAGAGCACAACATGTAAGGCACACGTATCAACCGGTGACACTAGCGTATCTGAGAGTACTAGCTCTCTTGGATGCACCTTCTCATTACTTTCACCTGGGGATTTGACTCATAGGCTTAATTCATTTTGCCCTGAAATGCTCTCAGTGAAAAGCAGGGCACTAGCTCAATTTCTGTAGTTTCTTAAGCACAGAGGCACCGCTGGAGCAATGAGAGCAGCCATTTATTTTCTTTATCTTTCTTTTTTAAAAAAATCATACTCTTTGTAGTAGCTATAAAAATATGGTACAGATCCACCTGAATATGCATATCCTAATCCTTATTCTAATCCTGATACTTATGAGCTCAAAAGGGCTTTTATAGAATATACAAGTGGTGATAGCATTGGAAGCCTTCCTTTCTGTGTTTGTAAGATGGCTGGCTGAGAGGTCCGCATACAGTACATGTACAAATCCTTTAATAAATGATGCATAAGTTGTTTTTGGCCTTGAATTCTTAGAAACATTTCAAAGAAAAAGGAAGGAGAGGAGGTGGTCTGTGTTGCATGTGATTGTACCTTGTGCATACATAGAAAATAAATCAGATTACAGAATAAATCTGTAATTAGCCTGTCTTAAATTATATTAAATTTTAGTTAATTGGTAGTTGCTTTTACTTAATGGAATAATAAGATCTTACATTTGTTTAACACTGCATTATTGTTTTAATAAAGGAATCATTCAGCTCTCTAATTATTCCAAGATAGTTTTTTTTCTTTAAGGAAAATATATCCACAGTTTACTTGATTCAGTATCTTGTAGGGAAGATTAGTAGGATTGCCATCAGAGATTTCACGTGACTGTATTTCTCTGAAAAGCTGCTTTTAATTTTCATCTTAAAAGAAGATGGTAGAGGCTGCTCTACAGTGTTTAATCTCTTGGTAAGAGAAAAGAGACATTTCTGTCTATGTAAATGTTTTGGTCAAGAACTGAATTATTTTTAGCTTGAAGTAGTCGCTGC
>NW_017728995.1:8278613-8278910 GCF_001723915.1 Gavialis gangeticus
ACGAAGGGGTAAAAAACACCCTGTTCAAATTCGCAGATGACACTAAGATGTGGGGAGAAGTGGGCACGCTGGAAAAGAGGAATAGGCTGCAACTGGACCTGGACAGGTTACAGGGGATGAGAATAGGATGGGTTTCAACACTGACAAGTACAAGGTGCTTCACCTGGGAGGGAAGAACCAACTGCATACCTTCAGGCTGGAGAATTCCCTTCTCATCAGTGCAGAGGCAGAAAAGGATCTTGGAGTCATTATTGATGCCAAAATGAACATGGGCTGGCAGTGTGGGGATGCAGTCAG
>NW_017728995.1:8279560-8283469 GCF_001723915.1 Gavialis gangeticus
GGTCAGGGCAGCTAGGATCTGGAACCAACTACCAAGAGAAGTGGTGCTGGCTCCTACCCTGGGGGTCTTTAAAAGGAGGCTGGATGAACACCTTGCCGGGGTCATTTGACCCCAGGGCTCTTTCCTGCCATGGCAGGGGGTCAGACTTGATGATCTGCTCAGGTCCCTTCTAACCCTATAAACTATGAAACTTGTGCAAATAAGACATGTAATGCAACCAGATATGCAGATTAGATATTAAGCAAATTTTGTTTCCTCAGAAAATCTCGTTGCCTTTAGCTTTAATAGGTGCAGCTGTGGTTAACTTGGTTTCCTGTTCTAATTTGTAGTTGCCAGTACTTGAGTCTTTCTTCCTTCAGTTTCTCTGCTGTTCAAATTCAATTTATTGAAATCTGACTATGGCTTACTATATATAGCTCTCAGGCAGTCCATCTTTGGAAATAAAGGGAAGGGCCACTACAACTGACCGTGTAAGCTAGAAAGAATCTTTGTGTCAGATAGTGAGAGAGAAGTTACAGGCTCAAAAGATGAGGTAATATAGGAACCTAAAATTAGGGATTGAGTATGAAAATGTTTCATAACAATCTACTTCTATCTATGTGGTACTGTACTGTACCCTTGCTGAATTTAGATATGGAAGTAAAATTACTTAATACAAAGACACCTATCTCCAAGCAAGAAGGGCTAGCCTGTTCACTCCTGATATTGTGATGATGGCCGTTTTGGCCAATATGCTGAGCACTTAATGAGAGGTCTTCACAGCTAAAAGCAGATTCTCTGCAGCCTGATCTGGAGAATTACTCTGATGAGAACTGCTTTGTGCACTGTGCAAGAGCACAACATGTAAGGCACACGTATCAACCGGTGACACTAGCGTATCTGAGAGTACTAGCTCTCTTGGATGCACCTTCTCATTACTTTCACCTGGGGATTTGACTCATAGGCTTAATTCATTTTGCCCTGAAATGCTCTCAGTGAAAAGCAGGGCACTAGCTCAATTTCTGTAGTTTCTTAAGCACAGAGGCACCGCTGGAGCAATGAGAGCAGCCATTTATTTTCTTTATCTTTCTTTTTTAAAAAAATCATACTCTTTGTAGTAGCTATAAAAATATGGTACAGATCCACCTGAATATGCATATCCTAATCCTTATTCTAATCCTGATACTTATGAGCTCAAAAGGGCTTTTATAGAATATACAAGTGGTGATAGCATTGGAAGCCTTCCTTTCTGTGTTTGTAAGATGGCTGGCTGAGAGGTCCGCATACAGTACATGTACAAATCCTTTAATAAATGATGCATAAGTTGTTTTTGGCCTTGAATTCTTAGAAACATTTCAAAGAAAAAGGAAGGAGAGGAGGTGGTCTGTGTTGCATGTGATTGTACCTTGTGCATACATAGAAAATAAATCAGATTACAGAATAAATCTGTAATTAGCCTGTCTTAAATTATATTAAATTTTAGTTAATTGGTAGTTGCTTTTACTTAATGGAATAATAAGATCTTACATTTGTTTAACACTGCATTATTGTTTTAATAAAGGAATCATTCAGCTCTCTAATTATTCCAAGATAGTTTTTTTTCTTTAAGGAAAATATATCCACAGTTTACTTGATTCAGTATCTTGTAGGGAAGATTAGTAGGATTGCCATCAGAGATTTCACGTGACTGTATTTCTCTGAAAAGCTGCTTTTAATTTTCATCTTAAAAGAAGATGGTAGAGGCTGCTCTACAGTGTTTAATCTCTTGGTAAGAGAAAAGAGACATTTCTGTCTATGTAAATGTTTTGGTCAAGAACTGAATTATTTTTAGCTTGAAGTAGTCGCTGCATTTCAAGAAAAACACAAATTGGAAAGTGTCTAGGCAAAAGCAGCAAGAATTAGTCTAACATGATTTACAATAAATCTTAGAAGAACTAAGATTATTTGATTTAGAGATGAGACTGATGGAGATTTTCTAACAGCCTTCAAATACGTGAGGCGTTGTTAAAAAGGGGATGGTGGCAGATATTCAGGGGAACAGAACAAGAAGTAATGGTCTTCAATGGCAACAGGGGAAATTTAGGTTGGATGTTTGGAAGAACTTCCAAACTATGGCTGCTTGCAGACATGGACAAGAACTCCAAAAAAATGGAGTTTACTTTACACTTGGCGCACCCCTGTGCCGAGCCCAGTGCATACCCACAAGAGGCATTGCATTAGATGCTGCTTTTCCAACATCTGTATAGATTGGGTGCTTTAGTGGGGCTTTTTCACCACTCTTACCTAACAGATGATTGAATCAGCCTTAAATAAGAGTGCCAAAAAGCCCCACTGAAGTGCCCGATCTCTGCAGACATTGCAAAGCCAGGTCAAAGTAATGCACTGCAGCTTCCAGTAAAGCACATTTTGGGGGGTTTTGTTTCTACATCAGTCAGTGCCCTATGAAAATAGTTAGACATTGGAATAAATTAACCAGAGAGATGGTAGAATCCCTTTCGAGAGCAGATTAGACAAACCCCAGGGTTACTTAGGGGTGAAGAAAAATCTGGGGGACAGAGGAGGTGAAGGAGCGGAGCCAGGGGATCAAGCCGGGGCAGCAGAGAGAGAGCTGAGCTGGTCAAAGAAACTGGGAGGAGCAGCAGAGAGGTGAGGTGAGGTGAGGGACAGTGGAAGAAAAAGCCAAGAGCTGGGAGGTAAAAGTTGGAGGAGAAGGAGGCTGGGAGGTAAGGAGCCAGGAGACAGAGAAGCCAGAGGCTTCAGGGGGCAGAGAGAGAAGCTGGGAGGCTGCAGGGGGCAGAAAGAGAAGCTGGGAGATGGTAAGGGTTGGAGCCAGGAGGCAGAACCGGGACTGAAGCCAGGAGGCAGGTCAGGGTTGCAGAGAGCTGGGAGGCACAGGGCAAAACTGGAAGGAGCTGGGAGATGGTGGGGGTTAAAAGATCAGAGAGCCAGGGATGGACGGACAAGAGGAAGGTCAGAGGGGCAGAGAGCAGAAATTGGAGCAGGGCCAGGCAATCAGTAAGACTAAACCCAACTCGGGGTTCCAGGATAACAGTTTTATTAAACAGGCAACACACTGTACAGCTCAGAAAGTTATTGGTGCACACACACACACATTCACTCTCCCACATGCTCGCATAATGGTAGCAGGAGAGGAAAGGCTTAATGGAGGGATTTAAGTCAAGGCGTGCAGAGACAGAGCTCAGGTCCCTTGCTTCGGGGAAGAAGGTGGGTGATAGCTACCTATCCAGGCTGTGAGTTGGTCCTCAATGGCCAGCTGAAGTCTTCTCAAGTGAAATGTTGTCCAGAGGGGGTCGCTGGCAGGGTCTCTGGGTGGATAGGTGGTGTGGTGTAGTGCTGGTCCAGATGGAGAGGGTGTTTTAAGGAGGTCACACTCTACCACCCCTTTTGTAGGGGTGGGCTACCTGTGACTCCAATGGAAAGGACATGCCGAGGCAAGGGCCAGTCCTGTTCATATGAGGTCATGCAGTTCCAGGTGGAGTTGATGGTTTCTGTTTTGCTCTTTGTTTCCATGTTGCTGGTTTCTTGGAGGGTCTTTATCTTTCAAATATTGGATTTTGTCTCTGGTCCTGGGAGTAGGTCTGTGGTTTCAGGGAGAGTCAATGCAAGGCATGGTCCAGTTGTTAAGTTGATGTCCTAGCCGTTAAGTTGGTGGCCTGGTTATTCAGCAGGAGCTATTTTTAGGCCTGCTACTATTACGTCTCAAGCACCCTCATTCACTCTCATTCATCCAGGAACCAATTTACATAGGAGGGCTAGGTATGAGTCACAGTTACAACACAATTACAATAGGGTATGCCTAGGCAGGGGACACAAAATGGAGGCTTAACAGTACAGGATGGAGACTTGACATTACTTTGGCTAACTTTATAGAAACAGGCCTAAATCATACAATATCAATATAAAACAGTA
>NW_017728995.1:8288469-8291234 GCF_001723915.1 Gavialis gangeticus
CCTGGGGTTTTTGCTACAATATGATGTATCTTCTTCCTCCTGTTTTTTAAAGTATACAAAGTTAATTATGGCAGATTAGTGAAAGGGAAACATCAAAAGATATACTTTTAGATAAGCTTTAAAAAAAGAGAATTCTTATCCTTTTGGACATCTGGAAAACTGGGTTAAAATCTCCTGATGGGTCTTCATGCACTGCAGTATCAGTACTTTATTTGCCATATTTTATATGGCACCAGTCACTGTAGTATCTAATGCCAAGTTGGAACTCAAAATGCAGAAGTCTGTAACACACTTTCATTTGGATTGGCACTAGAAGCCAAGTGGACTTAGTCACAGAAGTCAGCTAGGTCATAGTACAATGTTTGGTTTGGTATCATGTTGTTTCTTTTCAGGTTGCATTGAGCATTCAAAAAGGTGTTAAGCAAAACCTCAAAAAAGCAAGTTACATTCAAATGGTGCTGAGAGGATTATGCAGTCTGAACTGAATTTAACACAGGCATGGGCAAAGCTGGTAAAATGGCAAAGATTGTGAATATAAGCTGGATGCAGCTTATCAGTACACAAACAAGTCCTGTTGATGCTTTTATTAATTTCTTGTCTACACTTTTCTTTGCATCAGCAACAGTGTAGAAATGAATTTTTAGGGTGAGATTTACGTGTTACAGTTAGACCATATTAAGAGCATATTGAGCTCATTTACAAGTGCTAACCGTCTAGGCATCTTAAAGTTACACCACTTTGGGCAAGCATCATCTTTGAGCTGTGCTACTCAGATCAAGTTAAGTTAACGTCTTGCTCTTCACCTGAGGGAACTCCATCAATTTCTAATCCTCCATTATCCTAGGATGCATTACTCCCAGGTGGACTAGCTATGGTTACCCTGGACTGACAGGTGGGGATGGCTGGGCAGCTGGTGAGTGAAGAGGAGGGGAAAAGGGGTGAAGGGAAGCAGGCGGGCCAGGGGGAGGGGGCAGAGAACAGAGGGCAGGGGAAGCAGGTGGGCAAGAAGCTACCAGGATGCCACTTCATCCACCCCCCCCAAATAATCTTTTCCACCTAGAATTGCTGGATGCCTTCCTCCCAGATCCTCAATCACCCCCCTGGTCACGCTGTCTATCCCCCATTGGCCCCTCTACCCCTGGATCGCCACCTTGCTTCACTGCCACCCTGCTTCAGCACCACCATGATTAGCCCAAGAATGCAGGCAATGGTGGTTGCAGGAAGGCTGGAGGGCAGCCATGGGGGCTGCTGTCACCATCACTTGGGCTAATTGGCGCAGCAGCGTGGTGATCTGGACAGTGGGGGGGATTGGGGTTGCACGGGCGAGTGGGGGGTGAAGCAGGCAATTCAAGGGTGCAGGCAATTCAAGAGTGCTAGGTAGATTTAGGGAGTGTTCTAAATGTTCTTGGGGGCCCCTTCACCCTCCCCCCTGCCAGTCTATACTGCAGCTAGAGAGCCAGTGAGCAGGGTAAGTATAGAGCATGCTTTCAGCTCCTAGCTATGCCACTGCTCATGAGCCCTCTTGCAACAGGTCAGAGCTGTGCATGTCAGGGAGGGTACTAATCCTTAATGTGCAACTACTCAGAGCATGTGCTAACGAACACAGTCTAACATTCCTTAGAGTTTAGAATGTGCTAACTGTAACATGAAATCTCGCCCTTAGGGTTTGAACTGGTGGGACTGGACAGGTTCATGCGAGTGCATAAAGATCAGCAGTAGTTCTAGTAAAAATATTTCCTATTTAAACTGCTAGTTAGCAAATTGGGTCTTCAGCTAACATTTTTGGATAGCATCTGCTTTTTAATGGAAAAACAAATTTTTTGGTGTCAAAAACCTGAATGCCTGAAAATGGAAATATTTTGATTGGTGTTATTAGTCTGAGCTCAATATGTTTTCCATGAATAGTATACCGAAAGGTAATCGTGTTTTCTGAGAACCATAGTGTAACCTGGAAGCCCAGTCCACAGATGAGTCACTCTCAAACTATTGCATTTCTAAATGTTGTTGTTGTTCATTTTTGGACATTTTTTTGGACAATGGAATATCTGCTAAAACTCCGTTTATGCAGGGGATAATCCCTTTTGACCCACTATAGTCAGTAATGAAAAAAAGCACAGGCTTACTAACTTCTTGGTAGACAGCTAAATTATGCCTTCCTGCCCTAGTCATTAATGGGGTAGTTTCACTTAATATACTTTTCTGAAAGCTTTCTAGTTTTAGGAATTTTGTCATCTGTGATAATTATTTTTTAGGCAAATAACGCCCAAATAATTTTGTGAGTAATAGGGTAAATTCCATTCTCTTTTCCTCTAAATCACTGCAATTCCATAGATTTCAACAATGTTTATGCACAGAAAAGAATGTAGCTTATTAGGTTTAGGAAAATTATTTGGGTTGAATCATGTCATATTAGACCTCTTCTGACTTGCATTCACCCTTCCAGTGATGTGTTCCCAGCATGCATGAGACTCTTTTAACATTGGCAACCCTTCTGTGCCATCAATTTGCAGAATTGAAGGAAGTTAATTGTAGGTACTTTTGTTTTTGTCTTTAAATGTAAATTTTCATATTTTGCCTTGGTGTGATCTGATTGTAACTAAAAGCAGTAATTCAGAATGCTATAGAAATCTAACTACTTAATAAGCTACATTCTTTTCTGTGCATAAACATTGTTGAAATCTATGGAATTGCAGTGATTTAGAGGAAAAGAGAATGGAATTTACCCTATTACTCACAAAATTATTTGGGCGTTATTTGCCTAAAAA
>NW_017728995.1:8296234-8298983 GCF_001723915.1 Gavialis gangeticus
TAGGTCAGGTGCAAGACAGTTTTTGAAATTAATTTTATTAAATTCTCTTTCATTAACCTTATGTTTATTTAAAGTCTCCATCACTTATGTGTAACTGAGATCAAAGCTAGCTAATGGCTGAAGAAATAGAACTATTTATATGTTTTTTCATGTGGTAATTTTGACCCTTATAATTTGAGGGTTGAAACAAACTTTATGGAGTAGCTAAGATGTATTTTAGAAAAACACACTTTCATATAACACACTTTTTTCTGAGGTGACTTGAATTCTGTCTAACTTGCTGCAAGAAAATAATTGCATGTCAACCTAAATGAGCAAGTGCAGGAGCCATGAATTATGGCCATTCTGGTGTAGTTATTGGGATACATCGAATAAGATAAGTGATGTATGCAGGAGGCTGTCATACAGCAAATAGAAAAACAGCAAAAAAATACTCAAATGATATTAGCTCCAAGCAAAACATGCTTCATCAGCTTTACTGCTTTCATTACCTACTGGTAATGATCTCTCTTCAGTCAACAGGAGACAAAGGACAAATTAAAAATCCCACTGAATGTGTTATACAATTTAGGCTTACAGTGCAGTATGTAACTTAGAGCCCAAATTTTCTATACTGTGGGTCTTATGAAGATCATATTCTTACACCGGCTCTATCTTTCAGTCTAGTGCACAGCACCAACTCCTAATAGGTTATGACAGTTTCAGCATCTTCCCAGTCAGAAAAACATGTATGTCTTTTTATATACCAATACATTTGACCTAAATAGGTTTTCTAAATGTACAAACATAGCAATGAAACACACTTCAGGGACAGACATTTTCCAACTGTGTCCATTCAGTATATGCCAAGCAGATATGGGTTTGCATGTCTGGATCTTAGATGCTGGTTTATATACTACATTCTACCTAGGTCCCATGCCGGCTATGTAAAAGGACCTATGAATAGGGGTCTACTGAACATGAGGTGGCTGCCAGCCAATTTAGCTTGCAGATTGCAGGGCCAGCAGCCATTTTCATGGGCCAAGTGCAGGCCCCCATCCCCCACACTTCTGATTGGCTGAGGTGCCTTGCCCCTTGCTGCTGATTGACTGAGAGGGATGTCTGTCATGTGGCCCCATCCCTTGCCACTGATTGCTGTAGAGGGATGGGGCCATATGACGGACAGCCCTCACAACCAGTCAGCAGTGAGGGGCAAGGGTGCGGCAGCCATCCTGCCATGCCAGTAGGCCCCCGCTCCCCTTCTCCCCTGAGCAACCATGAGGACTGCTGGCTCCCCAGACAGAGCCAGCCAGCACTTCATTTTTGGTAAGTTTTTTTTTTTTTCTTCCAAGGAGTCTACCAAAAGTGTGGAGCCTACACTTTTTTGCAGAACTTCACCCTAAATTGTGGTTTCTGTGAAAATCACGAAATCGCGATTTTTGGTATCTCCCTACCTATAAAATAAAGTAACATCTTTTTAACTGTGAATTGCATGAAATCAAAATGGTCTGCATAGAGTAATTTTTTTTCCAGCCGTGAGGACATGGGACAAACTTCTTAAACAGGCAAAAAAAAAGTTATGCTCTGATAGAGTAAAAAGAAGTGTATGTGCAATCAAATGTATCCATCAAATTAAATATAATAACTCTAGAAAATAATTGTTAAGGCCTGAAAGGACCATCTGGTTTGACCTCCTGTGTATTATAGGTCATAAAGTTTGTCATATGTCCCTATATTGAGACCCAAAATATTAGACAAGAGCATTTCAGTTTCCTAGAAATATTACCTGCTGCATGTGCCATAGGAATATCATAGGAAAGACTGTGATACCACAAGTGCCCCATACCCTGCAGTGGTACAGATGGATCGATTCCATCTGTTCCCAGGTATCTCGGTTCTCATGTATTCTGAGGCAGTTACAGATTTGAGATGTTTTCATAGCCTTGACATGCATTTTCACCTGTTTTTTTGTGAGGTGCTGCATGTAGTGAATTGGCTTGTTAAAATTTAAGTTCTTTGTTCTTGGCTCTGGAGACTTCTGTGCTCCTAGAATCAGAATGGGACACGAGCAGGCTAGAGAAACGTAGTACAGCACTTGTCTAGTCTGATCTTTTCTCTTCAGACTCTGGAAAACTATAGAGGACTCTTAGGGTCAGAAAGACTGAGCTGTTGTGGAGACTGGGACTGGAGATGGAGAATGGGGGTCTGCAGCAAAGGGGATATTTTGGGAATGGAGCATAAATTGGAAGGAAAGGTGGGACATTCAGCTGGCTGGAAGGAATTTATGGAGGGAGTGAGGGACAAAGGATTAGTGGGGGAGTAAGTTGTTGTGGCTTGCAAAAGGCATTGTACAGGCTAAAAGAATTAAAATAATGCAGGAAATGCAATGTAACTTAACAGCTAAACAAAAAATATTGCAGAATAAGAATGAGGGGATAGAAATTCAAGGGAAGGAAAAAACACATTGGAAAACATACGAGAGAAATATGGGATTAAATACAGACAAGGAGGCATCTGAAACATTGAAGGGAAAACACAGATGGAGGGATAGGTTGGGAGGGACGACAGCAACTACTTTCCCCACAGGGTGGCAGAGAGAATGAGAGCACACACGCAGGAAGTGATTTACTGCAGATTAAGAGATTAAAGACAGAATTATTAAACAGTTAATTAAGAACTAAAAATAATGTAAATGTATAGCAACACTGGAAGAAAAAAGAGGAACAAGAACATTAACAGAAAACAAAATCTGTAAGCAAGCTGATGAATC
>NW_017728995.1:8303983-8310469 GCF_001723915.1 Gavialis gangeticus
ACACTGAGGGAATAAATGAGAGGAAAGAGTATTTGTTAGTCTAAAACAGCTGGTAAAAGCAAAACTGGGACAAAGTGGATGTGTGAATCAATTTTACATTGTCCTACATAATCAGAGGTATTTTATTGTCCTTTTTCCTTTGTTATCCATCCTTTTATCTTCTGACCAGCAGACAAGATTGTTTGATAATTTAGCCCTGTTTTAATACTGTTTTAGTGGTCAGAAGATTGCTGGTCTTGTGACTATAAGCAACAGGATTATTCTGGTTTTAAAGTGAGCTTGTCAGAAAAGTGACTAAAGATGGACTTCGGAGAATGTGCGCTGTAACTAACTCTCTTAATGATTTCCACACTGCTTTTGTTGTCTGCCCAGAGTACAAGTCCAAATAAGATCGTTCCAAATGCAAACACTGCAAGCTCAATCTAGTCTTTAAAAATAAAACATTTTCTGCTTCATACATCATTACCAACAATAAAAATTCCAGAACCAGAAGTTAGCTGGCAATTTTATTGATTTATGAGGCAGAATAGAATACAGCTTTCTCTTCCACAGCTTCATTGGCTCTGCAGTGAAACTAGTAAAAATATGGATTTTGACAAAATCCAGAGTAGAGATGAGTTAGAACATAGCCAGGGCATCCAATGCCCTTTTCTGTTCTCTCTGACTCGAAACAATAAGTACAGGACATAAAATTGCTTATTGTGGGTAAGAACATAACCCCCTAGTGAAATGGATTCATATCTTAAAATAATTTAAACAACTGCCTTTAACAGCCTTGGAGAGAGAACTCTGAAAACCCATTTTGCTTTGTCCAAATATATGGGGTTTGTAGCTACTCAGAAACTTTGTGTCGTTGCAGTTTTTAAGGATCCCTTTTTCAGAAAAAGTCTTCAGTTTTGTTGTTCAGCCTTTCAAAAGGAGAAGATGGTCATTTAGGGAGGAAAGCTTATACCTGAAGGGAGGTTGGGCATGGTCCAGTAGCTAGCTCACAGCATTGGGAGACACCAAGCCAATTTCCAGCTCTGCCATTGATTTAAACAATCTTGAGAAAGCTGCTTAAACACTTTTTGCTCTGTGCCTTAGGACATCTTTACACAAGCTCCGGGGTGGGGAAAGAGAGGGCGCTTTAATTAGAGCCGCTCTAATTAAAGTGCCCGCAGTGTCTCATGTATTCAGCATCCTGTTTCAAAATGGCAGCGGGGATGCTTTAACTAATGAGCATCAAGTGAGCTTTAGTTAAGCACCCCTGCTGCCATTTTGAAGCTCAGGGACCTGAATACACATGACACCGAGGCTGCTTCAATGCTTTCGAATTGGAATGCGTCGGAGCAGGTGTTGGGTATGCACATACCTAACACTGAATGAATAATAAACAAAGGTTGATAACTGAGATCTGCAGATGGAAGTGCTATACTGGGATTGCTTTGTTTACTCTGCCCCCTTCATGTCACACTGGTGTTGCCCGGGACCCGAAACTGGCCAATATCCTTATCTAGGAATACTTTCAGCATAGAGAAAATCCTAGGTGTAGAGCTGCAGGGCATGACCAGAGTGCTGATGTTCTCTGGCTAGTCTTAGCTGGCAGATGGCTTTGTAGGGAATGCTACCACCTGGCATGGGCTAGAGCAGTCCTTTCTGTTTTTAGCTATATCAGAGCCAACACAGATGAAGCCAAAGAATCAGGCATCTGCAACTGAGCTCTCTTCACCACTGCATATTGTTCTGTGTATCTTACAGGTGCTTGAGTTTTATTTCTATATTGTTTGTCTGTCCATGCTTATGGTCTCTTGTATTTCCAGTGATCACATTTCCATTGATTTTCCTGTGTCACCTCATTTCTTTCCAAGAGCTCTAATGTTCGGTCTTGTTCATGTCCCAAATTCTGCCTTAACATACTCCTTTCCAAGTCTGTAGTACCTGAAAAGGAATCATTTGATTTTGTTTCTAGATTGTTTTTCTCTTTCCTTGACACTATGGGGTCTGTTTCTGTGAGGTGAGAGAGGATCTGGGGGGATGTGGGGTGAGCATGGAGGGTGGTGAGAGGTTGACTGCTAGTGCTTGAAGGTATCAGAGCTGTTAGTGTTCTCCTGGATGGACATGAGGCTGCAGCACATGGGGCACATGCTAACCCCAGGTGCTCTGAACTTGGTCTGGGTAGGTTACAGAGACACTGGACAGGTTACATTCCATCACATAAATCATCCATGTGGCTCAGCTGCCTCGGGTCTCTAAGCCTAGTGCTGACACCTCAGACTTCCTTGCAAGTTAGGCTTATTCTTCCCCATGGTTTTACTTGGCTAGAGACGGACATTACACATAAACGGTTTAAGTGATTGGAAACTGGTTTAAACCTGTAACAGAACAGATGTTCAGTGCACATAAACCAGTTTGAAAATGGCTGAAACCAGTTTGAGATAAACCTGGTTGAATGTAGTATCAGATTTAATTGATTTGGGTCAAACTGGTTTAGGCAATGTCTGTCCCAGACCCCATGCTGGTTTAAGTTAAATCAGACTCCCCCAGCATCCCAGCATGCTCTCTGGGCTGGGTGGAGCTCTCTGCTTTACACCAGGGCTGGCCTCTCCCCTCTGCTCCCTGGCCAGAGCTCTGGCAGAGACTTGCAGGAACAGCAGGGTCTGCTGGCTTCCCCCTACCCCTTCCCTTTGCCTCCTTATCACTTGCTGCTTAAGCAGGGATCCCTTCCTCCTCTGCCATAGCACAGACCATAGCCAGCATGTGGTATGCTAGCTAATATGGTGTAAGGTTTCAGCAGATACTGCAGACACAGCAGGGTCTGTCTGGCTTCCTGCTGTCCTAACCTCCCCCCTCAATGCTCCAGCAGGAAATCCCCACCTTTTTCCCTCCCATCTCCCACAGCATGGACCCCAGCCTCATGGACCCAAGGCATGTGATGTGCTAGCTAATGCCGAGAGATGTCTGTGTGTGTGTGTCTCTCCCCAAGAGAGACACTGGGGCAGGTAGACAGAACAGTGACTGCTTAGGGCTGTTTGGAACAAATCAGTAGGTCAGCTGGTAAGCTGTTTAAGCAGCTTGAAGTAATGGAGAGAGGCCATTGCTCTGCTAATCAGGTGATAAAGACTGTTATCACTATCAGCCCCCAACTGGCTTGCTTGCCTGTCAGTTTGCTGCAGGCAGTATGATGAAGCAGGGAGGGAGATTGAAAAGCTCTGTATCATCAAGATATGCATGCACTGCACCCCCACCCCCTTTGCCTCAGTGCTAGCCCAGGGTTAGAGGCTGGCAACACTCCTGCTCCTTGAGCAGCCCATGGGGAAAATTCTGTGACCATGCAGACAGACATCCCTAATGAGAGAGTTCTGCCAGGGCCTGGCCACAGCCCCTTCAGCTCAGGTCTCTGCAGAAGGGAAGGGAGGGCTGCTCTAGTGCCCCCCAGCTTCTAGCCTGTGCATAAATTTCCTCAGTCCAGAGGGACTGTCTATCCAGTTTCAAAGCAGTTCAGCCTAGCTAGATTAGACTAACCTGAAAAGATTGAATCAATTCAGGCTCAGCCTTTTTGAATGTCTGTCTCTAGCCCTTGAGAGCAGTTATATGGGACATTCCCAGCTGCCATATTTCTGGGTACAAGCAAATATATGTGGGAGCCCGTGGCTGGGGTATTCAGGAGTAGCTCTTCCTAGACTTAGACATGGTACATCTGTGGTATAGGCATATGTAAGAATTCCTAAATACAATTCCTTTTTCCTTTAGTTGGCACAAGAAATGCACACATTCAGGCAACATAATAAACACACAAGTGGTTTCTCTACCTTATTTCCCCTTCCTCCTTTCCCCTTCCCCCCCTTCCCCAGCACTTGATTTTGGAGCCTGGGTCAAAATCTCTTGTGGAGTCCAGGTATCCTTGTCCTATGTGTGGCTTCTTTACCAAAGAATGGGTTAAGTGTATCTCTCTCTCTCCTGGTCTAGAAGTTGAACAGGACCCTTTTCGTTATGAAATAATACACCTATTTTACTCCTGCCCAAGCTTTCATATCTGTAATCCATCTCCTGAACTCTAGTAATGATTATGTTATGGGGTTGCTGCTGTTTAGTGTCTGTGACATTGTAGCAGCTGAACCCAGGGGTAAAAAGGAGTTTTGCTGGTGGGAATTTTGCTACTGCCAGAATTACACTAGCTCCCCGAAGCTAAGGCAGCTAAGCTAACAGAAGCCATCTTCATCACCAAAAACAGAAGTGATTGTTTTTTTTTGTTTTCCTTGATTTTTATATTTCAGTTAGGCTCTGGAGTGGCGAGAGATGTGTGGGTGAAAGCCCGCTGTGCCCCCGGTCCCTCAAAGCTCCCCCAAACCCCCCAGCAGCCACGGAGCCCCCTGCTGACCCCCAGCACAGCCAGAGGCAAGAGGGGCCCGTGGTGGGAGGGGGTTAACTCCTGAGTGAGTGGGAGGAGGTGGCTGAGTGGAGCCGGGCCAGGTCAAGCCCCACCCAGGCCCCTACTTGGCCCAGCCCCCCAGAGAGGGAGAGAGGTGGGGTGGTACTCACCTGCCCTCCAGTAGGGCAGGGCCCTCCAAATCCCAGGCAGGGCCCTCCCCCTTCCCCTAGAGCAGCTTCCCTGATGGCAGGCCCACTGCACATGCGTGTAGTTTAAAAGGGCCCACCAACAGCGAAAAAAGCCTCAGTTAGGCTCTGGAGTGGCAAGAGATGTGTGGGTGAAAGCCAGCTGTGCCCCTGCTCCCCCAAAGCCCCCCAAAGACCCCCCAGCAGATGCGGAGCCTCCCGCTAAACCCCAGCACAGCCGGAGGCAAGCAGGGCCCGTGGTGGGAGGGGGTTAACACCTGAGTGAGTGGGAGGAGGCAGCTGAGTGGAGCCAGGCTGGGTAAAACCCCACCCAGGCCCCTACTTCACCCAGCCCCCCAGGGAGCCACGCGAACAGGCTGTGCAAACAGGCGCACTTGTCTGCTGGCACGTGAGTTAGCATGGAGTTCACACAGGAGGGTGCACGGGAGGACCAGAGACCCTGCCTGCGAACCCTCCAGGGTAGATAGTCCCAGCTGTAGGAGCCTACCAGAGGCATGACACAGATGGGCATGCGCCGCACCCCGAGGGTCCCCTCGGGCTCTGCAGCCCCCACCCCAGCACCTCAGAGACGGCCACCCAGACGGAGCCCATGGTTCCGGGCTCTCGGCTGCAGGGGCTGCCTGTCGCTTTTTCAGGCTCTGGGGCCTGGGAGCATGGCCACTTCCCCTTGTGGGGTCTGCTCCCTTTTGGGGTCTCTGGTGTGCCAGCTGGAGGAGCTCCAGGCCACAATCCAGAGACTGTGCGCCATCAGGGACTGTGAGCAGGAGATTGACTCCTACTGCCCGGCCCTTCTCCCCCGGGAGCTGGAGGGTAGACCAGAGTCTCCCTCCAGGACAAAGGAGGACTCCGGGACCTCCAGCTCTGTCCAGTCAGGGGCATGGACCAAGGTGGTCAAGGGCCCTAAGGCCCACCGCACCAAGGCCCCTGCCCCACCGGAGCTTAGCAACAGGTATGCACCTCTTGCTGCTCCAGCAGAGCCTGCTGAGTTGCCAGCTCCCACAGGCAACACAGGCTCAACTGCAGCTACCACCCCCGCTCTCACCAAGACAAAATGTAAGGTGTCTGTTGTGGGAGACTCCATCCTGAGGGGGACTGAGGGGGCAATCTGCCACCCCGACCCCTTAATCTGGGAAGTCTGCTGCTTCTCGGGGGCTCGCATCCGGGACATTGCGGAGAGGATCCCAAAGCTCCTCTAGCCCACAGACCATTATCCCATGCTCCTTATTCATGTGAGCACCAATGACACAGCTTGGAGCGCTCCCAGCTGGGTCATGAGGCGCTACAGGGATTTGGGAGCAGGGCTAAAGGGTCTGAGGGCACAGGTGGTGTTCTTATCAATCCTCCCGGTCTTGGGGTCTGGGCTGAGGAGGATCCATGTAGTCAACCAAAGACTGCAGTGCTGGTGTTATCGAGAAGGCTTTGGCTTCCATGACCACAGCCCGCTCTTTGGTGAGAGAGGCAGCGAGCTGCTGGGAAGAGATGGCCTCCACCTCTCTCCCCTGGGGAGGAGGCTCTTCCCAGACAGACTGGCTGACTGCTCCACTGGGCTTTAAACTAAGCCCATTGGGGGACAGGAGGACTACCACCACTGCTGGCCCACTGAGCAACCCTTGTAAAGCCAGCAGGCCAAGGCACTTAAGGGAGCCCACCCCTGCCCCAGCCCTGGTACAATCTGTGGGCAAGGCAAAAGCCTCCAAGGGGACACTTGCCTGCCTGTACACAAATGCCATGCTCCTCCTGCTTGGGGAACAAGCAGGAGGAGCTCATCCTCCTGCTCAATGCAAATAATTATGATGTTGTAGGGATAACAGAGACCTGGTGGGACTCCACCCAGGACTGGACCCACAGGTATTGGTGGCTATACCCTGTAGAAGAAAGCTCATGTAGATAAAAGTGGCGGGGGTGTAGCTCTCTATGTTAAGGAAAGCTACA
>NW_017728995.1:8311493-8312038 GCF_001723915.1 Gavialis gangeticus
CTTGGACCCATATTGTTCAACATCTTCATTAATGATGTGGACAGTGGAGTTGGAAGCGGACTGGCCTAGTTCACCAATGACACCAGACTTTGGGGCAAAGCATCCACGCCTGAAGATAGGTGGGTGATCCAGGCTGACCTAGACAGGCTCAGCAAATGGGCGGACGAGAACCTGATGGTGTTTAACACCAAAAAAGGCAAGGTCCTCCACCTTGGGAAGAAAAACCTGCAGCATCCTTATAGGCTTGGTAGTGCTACACTGGCTAGCACTATGGAAGAAAGAGACTTGGGGGTCATCATTGACCACAAGATGAATGTGAGCCTGCAATGCAATGCTGTGGCTAGTAAAGTGACCAAAATGCTGGCTTGCATCCATAGATATTTCTCAAGCAAATCCCGGGACGTCATTCTCCCCTTGTACTTGGCCTTGGTGAGGCTGCAGCTGGAGTACTGCATCCAGTTTTGGGCTCCACAATTCAAAAAGGATGTGGAGAAGTGTGAGAGAGTCCAGAGGAGAGCCACGCGCATGATCAGAGGTCAGGAAAA
>NW_017728995.1:8312340-8319700 GCF_001723915.1 Gavialis gangeticus
GAACACCTTCAAGAGTAAATTGGATGCTTATCTTGCTGGGATCTTATGACCCCAGCTGACTTCCTGCCCTTTGGGTGGGGGGGCTGGACTCAATGATCTTCCGAGGTCTCTTCCAGCCTTACCTTCTATGAAATCTATGAATTCTTCTGGCAGGTGTGCATTCACACCAAAGGTTTTACCTGGCTGGGGGTGGGGAGGGAAGTCACTTCTGTAGCTTGTTTTATACCTCCAGCCAACATGGCTCTGCTCATACTTTGTAATGTTCTACATTAATGATGGGCATCAGTTCTGCTTCTGGGTAAACTTTTCCTGTGGAGAGGCTGGAGGAAACTGGTTTCCCTAGTCTTCAGCCGTCACGTTATTACAAAATGCTACCAATCAAATGGGAGTCTTTCAGGTTAACAACTTCCTAGTATCAGGATTGTATCCCTGTCCTTTGTATTTACTGTCCAACTTGGAGATGGGAAGCCAACTAGCCCTACTTTCAAAATGGAGTTTTCAGCTAAAATGACACAGAGCCCATGGTGTCAAACAACTTCATATGCTATAGATACATAAACTTCCCAAATCATCACATAATTTTCATATTTTTGTCCTTCAAAAATAAGTGCTATCTGGGATACTTCTCAATGGCATGAAATATTTGTCTTCCCTGTTTAGTCAGAGAGGCGCACTTTAGCTTTGTACAAATGGAAAGATTTATATACTAGGCTATATACTAGTACCACTTTTTCATTCTTTAGGGAGCACACATGGGATTTATATTAACAGCTGTGTAGTACACTTTGGGCAGCCTTTATCCTTACAATTCCATGGATTTTTGCCAGTCAACTACTGATAGAAAACCCACTTTGCAGAACAGCTGTGGCTGCTGGCTTTGTTTTGGGATTCAGTGGTTACCAGAAACTTCCTCACCCAGATAACTATTTGGTTGAGAATATCCTACCAACTCGAACAGGTTGGAGGATTTCAAAAACTCAATTTCAGAATGAGCAGGAATTTCTGAATAGATCTTATTATAACTGTCCTAGGGTACTGGATATTGGAATGCAGACCGTAAAGGTGGTGAGCAGGGTGAAATTTCCTGTGGATGGCTCTGTAACACTATGCTTTTTAGTGACTTGAGCGTACCAGAAGTTTTTTTACAACTTGGGTAGACAAAACTTTTTCAGTAATAATAGTCTATCTTTTTAAAATGAACTTCAGTCTTGGTTCTATGTTCTTGCAACACTTTTTGTTCTGCAAATATAATATTGCATTAAAGCCACAGGATAACTTTACATGCTATATATGAGGAAATTTAAGTTTTTCACTTACGCTTTTTAACTCCTGCCTCTTGTATGTTCACTAGTATATGCCTGTATAGTTACTTAAATACTCATGAATCTATATGCCCAAGGCACACTGATATTTCATAATGTCTCGTTTTGTCTTTCCTGTATTCTTGTGCTTAACTATTGTGATGATTAAGAAAATATCTTTCTAGACTGTTTTAATGAGACTTGTAGGTTATTATATATTATTCCTCTTTGGGAAATGCCTCAGGATAATAATCTTTATTACTGTAATGAGTTACTTGGCTGAGACATGTGCTAAAGAATCCTATATTCATTCTTGATTTAATACTTATCTTATATAAATTAGGTTCTCAATATATTTTTTTGGAGTCATCATACTTAAATTTTACTGAGTCACAGGGAAAAATTAGGGTTGAAAGGGTAGGATAGCCCTTCAGCTTCCTCCCACAGACCAAGTTTCTGTGATCCCCGCTGCCCTGCACGGCATGGGGGGGCTCTGTTCCAGCGGGGGCGGGGAGAAGCCTCACATGCACTGGCTGCTGCAGTGGCTGTCGGGGCTTCTGGGGGCTTGTGGAATAGCCCCCCATGCAGTGCAGGGCAGCGGGGGGAAGGGGGAATCGCCTCCTCACCTGGCAGCAGGCGGTGAGTACAGGGCTTTTTTTCTAATAGCTGGGACACTGAGGCCGGGTGGGGCAGCCATTGCTGGGGCTGAGAGCGTGGGTGGGGGATGGGACCTGTTTGATTCAGCTGATTCAGCGGCGGCCAAATCTCCAGATCAGATTTGGCCCAATCAATTTGAATCACCGAATTGAATAGCTGTCCCCTGAATTGGCCGAATCCAAAGCAAATGCTAGCTGCTTCACAAAAGCCTAGTAGAAATGTTGTCAATTTTTGGTGTGAGTGTCCTTTTCCTTAGTTGCTGGCTTGGGTCAACAGTGAAAAGAGTAAAAACACATTCACATTTTACATTCCTATTTCAAAGTTCACTGAGATGAAAAGGGCAGCTTTTCAAAAGAATCTCAAAACTCTTGTTTGAGCTTTCTGTAAACTTAGGCAGATGTTTCTTCATGAGGTAAAGCTGGTCTGCTCTTTGAAGATTTTCTTCACAAATACCTGAGTTAGAGATGTACAGGTTAAGTAGTCTTATGAGTCTTTGCCTTAAATCATGACAGGTTGAAGAGTTTCCCATCCGAGCTTGTGTGAAGGTACACTCCACCTTCCATGTCTTTAAATGCACAGTTTAGGAGTACTGAGAAGAAGATTGCAAAGAGTACAGGGGCAAGAATGCATCCTTGCTTCACTCCGCTTATCTCAAAGGTGTTGGAAGTGGACCCATCAAACTGAACAGTTGCTTTCATGTTGTTGTGGAAGGAATGTATAAGACTTGGCAGGATTGGTGGCATCCTATCTTTTCTAGGATTGTAAATAGACCTTCTCTGCTGATAGCATTAAATGCTTTGGTTAGATCCATGAAGGTGTTGTACAGTGATTGTATTTGCTTTGTGCACTGTTCTTGAAGTTGCCACAGGGAAAATATCATGTCTATGGTTGATCTTCCAGCCGTGAATCTCAGTGCAGATTCAGGGTAGACACGACTCGCCAGCTGTTGTAGGTGCACCAAGATAACCCTTGCAAAAGCTTTTCCTGCTGTGCTTAGTAGTGAGATACCTCTGTAGTTGCTGCAGTCACCCTTATCTCTTTTATTTTTATACAGAGTGACAATGTTTGTGTCATGCATATCTTGTGGTACATCACCCTCTTTCCAGTATTTGAGTAGCAGCTGATGAAGATATGGTAGTAGGCTTTCTTCCCTGCAGTTGAGAATTTCCACTGGGATGACATCTTTCCCAATAGCCTTTCATAGATTCATAGATATTTGGGTCAGAAGGGACCTGAGTAGATCAAATTCGTCCCCCTGTCCTGGGCAGGAAAGAACGCTGGGGTTAGATGATCCCAGCCAAGTGCATGTCTAGCCTCCTCTTAAAGATCCCCAAGGTAGGGGAGAGTACCACCTCCTTTGGAAGTCCATACCAGATTCTGGCAACCCTTACCATAAAGAAGTTCTTCCTGATGTCTAACTTGAATCTGCTCTCTGTCAGTTTGTGGCCACTGTTCCTAGTTACTCCAAGGGGTGCCCTGGTAAACAGAGCATCTCCTATTACTTGCTGCCCCCCTGATGAATTTGTAGGTGGCCACAAGAACCATTTTCAACCTTTTCTTGCAGAGGCTGAAGAGATCCAGGTCCCTCAGTCTCTCCTTGTAGGGCTTTGCCTGCAGGCCGCTAACCACATGACTGGTCCTCCTCTGAACCCTCTCGAGGGTTTCCACATCGCTCTTGAAGTGTGGCGCCCAAAACTAGACGCAGTACTCCAACTGCAGCCTGACCAATGCCGCATAGAGGGGAAATATCACCTCCCTGGACCTGTTCATCATGCACCTGCAAATGAGTGATAAAGTGTGGCTAGCTTTAGTGATCACTTTGTCACATTGATGACTCATATTCATCTTGGTGTCAACAATGACTCCAAGATCCCTTTCCACTGCTGAGAAGGTCCTCCCTCAGCCTGTAAGCGTGCTGGTGATTCCTTCCCCTAGGTGCAGCACTTTGCACTTATCTTTGCAGTTACCTTTGAACTACATTCTATTCTGTTCTGCCCACTTTTCCAACCTGTCCAGATCCACCTGGCTACATTCCCTACTCTCTGGTGTGTTAGCTTTACCACATAATTTGGTATCATCTGTGAATTTAGACAGAGTGCTTTTCACGCCCTCATCCAAGTCACTGATGAAGACATTGAGTGGCGCAGGGCGAAGGACCGAGCCCTGTGAGGCTTCACTGCCCACACCTTTCCAGGTCAATACTGACCTGTCCACCACCACTCTCTGGGTGCGGCCCCTAAGCCAATTTGCCACCCATCTGACTGTGTTATAATCTATGTCACGGCCGCTCAGTTTATTTATGAGAATAGGATGAGATACTGTATCGAACGTCTTCTTAAAATCCAGGTAAATGACATCTACCTCAACTCCTGCATCTAAGTCTTTGTGACCTGGTTATAAAAAGAAACAAGATTAGTCAGGCAGGATCTACCTGCTGTGTATCCGTGCTGGTTGCCCTTCAGCATGGTTTTTCTCGCTGGTATCCCACAAATGTGATCCTTAATTTTTTCAAAGGTTTTCCCAAGGATAGAGGTGAGACTAACCAGTCTATAGTTACCCAGATTCTCCTTCTTCCTTTTCTTGAAAATAGGGACATTAGCCTTTTTCCAGCCTTCTGGGACCTGACCTGAGCACCACAAGTGCTCAAACAGCTGTGCCAGTGGCTCTGCTATGACACTGGCCAATTCCTTCAGCACCCTTGGATGAATATCATTCGGGCCTGCTGACTTAAATATATCCAGTCCTTTCAAATGCCTCTTCACAAAGTCAGCACTAACAGTTGGTGGGTTGGTGTCCTTTTTGTGCTTGTTTATGATCCAATTGGGAGGTTTGTCCTGTTCTGTGTTCAGGAATACAGAAGCAAAAAACTCACCAAAGAGCTCAGCCTTGTCCCCCCTATCTGTCACTAACTGCCCTTGTTTGTCCTGTAGGGGTCCGATGCTACCCTGCGCCTTCTTTTTACTCCCTATATACCTGAAGAAGGACCTTTTGTTGTCTTTCATTTTTGTTGCCAGCCTAAGTTCCATTTCTGCTTTGGCCTTTCTAACTGCCTCCCTGCAACTGCAGGCCAAGTAGGTATACTCTGCCTTGCCACTTGATAATGAATCAGTTGCCTTGCTCAACTCTTCTACAATGGGCTCCATAGCTAACTCTGGCATGACCTGTAGAGTTGGTATTTGGTCCACTGATTCGCTGGTAATGTTTCTTTCTTTCTTGTGAGTATAGCTCTGAGTAGTGTTCCAACCCAACAAGACATCTGCTTGTGTCTATCTGTAATTGCTTCACTGCTGCACAACTTGAGAGGGGCAACCTTGTTGACAGTAGGGCCTAGAGCTTTCTTCAGACTGTTGTACACTGCCACGGATCATGCAAATCTCGGATGGGACTATTCAGTCACATGAAACACTTCAAACCATCTACGCCATAGGCTGCAATATCCACCATCTCTTGCAGACAGAAGAATGCCAATCAGACTGATGAGCACCTGAACACAGAGTGTTTGATCACAAATTGTGATGGAACTTAGTATGGGCATGGTCAGCAATTGCCAGTGAAGACATAGTTATAGCATAGCGATGAACAGAACACAGGCTCTGCCTTTCATAAGTCAAATGTGGATTCTTTACAGGCTCAGATGAAGAATTGTCCAGTCTAATCTCTACTCACTAGTTTTGGGTTCTTGTTGCATAATTATTTCTAAAGTATAACTGCAGGACCTATTATTGCAAATGACATCTACAAGAGGGGTTGCATCTACACATGCAATTTAACTATGCTCACATTTGCCATCTTTCAGTTACTCCAATGGTAATGACATATTAAAAATTAGAGGTGGATATGAGTGACATTGCCCAACCAGAAAGCCACAGAACTCTGAGAAAACCTAATTTCAGATCCAAACTTTGCAGCTTCCCTGATTTTAAATATATTTCTGTTTTTATATATCCAAATCAAGTTGCCCCCTGCCTTTAGGGACCTTCCAGCTTCCCTAGGCAGCATTTAATATACAGACTTTGTTTTTCCCTTTGTTTTTTGCTGCTAGATCCTGGGTGCTGTTTTTTCCCTCCAAAATAACTCATTTTTGTTTAAAAAAATAAGACTGAGACTTTGGAAGCCCTCCAGTTATTTAGCCTGGATAGACTTGTTAACAACTTGTTTGTTAGTTAAATGCAACACAAAACTACAGGGACCACATTTCTAACGTGTGTAGACCATCATTACTTGCCTAGTAGTTTTATTTATCAATTAAACCAAATACTTGGTGAACCTGAAACTAGATTCTGTATTACTAAATTATTTTTGTGTATGGATATAAAAGATACTAACTTAAGAAAAGCAATTTAACCATGATAACTCTTTATTGAACCTGACTTCTTTCAATTTTCCTTACTGCTGAGCTGGTATTTACTTTGAAATATATTTTTCTATGCTGATCCTCCCTGTGCATACATGAGTGGATGATATCTAAACATACCAATCTGAATGTTACTTAGACAATTTGAAGCAAATGTGCAGTGCAAAGTACTGGAATTATCTTTTTAGCTAGCAATATCTGAGGGTGCAGATTTTACATCTTTAAAATCAAATTGGCAGAAATAGGTTTTTATAGTGACCTTGGTTATTTATGTCTTTACACAACCTTCCCACCTGTATATACAGAATTTGTTGCTAGCAATATTTCTAGTTCAGGACTTGAACTGTTTATTTGTTTCTTTTGATGCTGTTTGCTGAAAACACAATAAATATTTGGACAAATTCAGTTTCAAAGCTCTGACACTTTTTCCACGTGCTTGAAAAGCTGTGAATTATGTTTTAGAAATGTATTTTAGCTGCCTAGTGATATTGCACAAGCAACAAAAACATAAATAAATCTGTTTATATGTCCAAAGTGCATTATAAAAAGCTATGAATCCACTTTGATACATAAAAGGAATTAGATTTTCTCCTGTACCTCTGTGCTGGGATTAATAAAATTCACAGCAAATAGCTGATGGAATGATCCATTTGAAGTTTACACTAGTATCTTGGGGAGCTGGTCAGAGCTGGTTATGGGTGGAAGGGGGAGCTGATCATGTACCGGTGTGTGTGGAGTGGTGTGTGTATTTTGGGAAGATGGTCAGAGGGGTTGTTTGTGTGGAGGGGGTGTACACATGCTTGTTATTTTCTGATTCAGTTTTGTTCCTGAATGAGCATTTTAGAATGAGCCAAGCTGTAACCTACACACATTTTTTGCAGAGCAAGTGAGGCAGAATCAAATCCATCTTTGAATCCAAGTTTCTCTTATTTCCATCCCTGCACACCTCCAAATTATAGTGAATTCATTCCTGAGCTGGAGAGGTGCCAGAAGTTTCTCAGCTAGCTGTCTGTGGGCTGCTCCTTTTTTTTTTTTTTTTTTTTTTTGG
>NW_017728995.1:8319786-8333648 GCF_001723915.1 Gavialis gangeticus
TTTTTTTTTTTTTTTTTTTTCTTTGAGGTTTTCTGATGCTTATAGAGTGAGCTCAACTCAAAGGTTTTCAGCCTCACTCTCGCCTGATATTCTGTAAGAGTCAGATAGGGCTCTGTAACACTAAAGAATACTGTATTAGCATCAGATTTGGTCTGACTTCCCTGCAGGTGATTCAGAAACTTCACAATGCGTCTGGTAATGTATTTTATTTTCTAAAGAAACCACTTTATTTTTTTATTTATTTTGGTGAGGCTGTGTGGATTTTGGGATTGTCTAGGTTTTTTTTTTTTTTTTTTTTAAACTAATTGAATGTGAAGATGTCAGGGGGCTGCCTTCTAGGAGCCCACTTCTGTTTGTTTTAGTTGTCAGCCAAAGATATATAGGCAAATTTCCTAAAGGGAATCTTAATTCAAGCAGCACTTTGTCTTTAGATAAGCAGGCTTGTACAAATGCAGATTAACAGATGCAATGTATAATATGTAGAAGCATTAGTAAGTTTATTAGGCAAACTGAAATTTAAAACTATATTTTTCATGTTACCATTTGTGGGCACAGGAATGAGATAATTGTCTTACTGTAATAAAGATTGACAACAGGGTTTGAAAAATAATTCCTAAAGATTCACAAGCTTCTACCAGAAGAGTCGTCCTTCTGCTGTTTCAGAATGTCTCTCTAGGTTTTTAAACTGCCTTCTTATTTTTACTCTGCAATTACTGTGGAAAAAATGTGGTTATGGTTCATAGTAACCCTAGAGGGCTTTTAAGCTTCAGTATTCAGCAAGCATTTTAGCTATTTTAAATACTAGACCTTGAATAATAAGTAGATCAATGTAAATCTTATGTGGCCAGGACTTCAGCTGCTTGCCAACATGTAAAAAATCATACAAGTATAAGATGTGTGTGCATGTGTGTGTATGTATGTATGTATGTATATATATAATACAATAGAAACAGCTATTTCTAATAGATTTTATCGGAGTCTAACAGAATATGCTTTCAGTATGAATCTGTGATTATGGCTTTGGTAAAAATAAACAAATAAATAAATAAATAATGTAGTGATTAACTCCATAATGATTTTTTGGCATTCTCAAGGGAATAGTTCAGTAGTTCTAGTGATTTTTAGTTCTAAGGTTCTTAGCTTTCAAGTTCAAGGTTGCTGTTATCAGAACTAATTTTATTTTCTTCCCTGTTTAAAAATACATTCAGAAAGGAGAGGCATACTCAAACCTTGCAAACAACTGTTATAAACTATAACTTTTTCACTGCACATTATTTTGATATACTTTTAGAAATAGTCCACAGGGCTTTTTTCCTTCTCAGTTTTCTTCTTCTTAAAATAGACCATGTAATATATTTGTATAAATCCTAAAAAAAATAATTAAAAAAGACTACTCATCTCAAATGAGGTATTTTGAAGGTATTTTGAAATAAAGTTTCTAGGCAATATAAGCTAATATATACAACAGAGTATTAATAACTATATTAGGTACAGATAACCATTTGAGAATAAATTGCATTAACCCTAACTGCAAATGATATTTCAATTGAGGATTCTCACTAGCCAGGTTAAAATGGTTTATAAACTATGCAGGCAATATTCAGGTCTTACTTAACTGTTTTTTCACTTTGGGCCCTTTTAATTCAGTGGGAGAAAGATCAAGCTTCACATATTGATATTAATATTGACATATCTGCCATGGTATAGAGGATATGGGGCTTACAGTATTTGCTTTCTTCAATTTACCCATGCTATGACAAACATTAATCTGAGTTTCTGCATTAGTTGGGACAATTTATTATACAACTATACACCAACATGCTAAATTTCACGAGAAAAGATCTATATTAGAATTCAAAGATATTAGAACTGACTAATATACGTAGAGCTGAACATACTTTTACTCCTTTTGACTCCTTTCATAGCTTGCTTGAAGTTAAGATGCCTTTTCTTGCTGAAGCTAAAGTATTAATGGGACTGTCTTAAAAAAACCTAAATACATATAAGTATAGGACCGAGACTTGGCCTTGTTTTTCAAATCCTGGGGGGCAGGGGGGTGTGTGTGTGTGTGCGAAACCCTTTTAAGTCTCAATCCTGCAAACTGACTCCAGAAGTGTATGCACTCAAACTAATCTAAATGAAGTCAATGGAACTATTTTACATGCCGAGCGCTAATAGGCTTGAGTCATACTTTTTTCTCTGTTAAAAGTTTCTGTAGCCCAGAAGTCCAAAAATAAGATCAAATTCAAGGAGGCTCTACAATTACAGTAATTTGCCTTAATTCCAAGAAGTATGTATTAATAAACTTTTTGTGCCTGTAGTCTTCCTGTAGCTGAGTTCATCTTATTTAAAAATGTGAATAATAAACTGCTGTGCAGAAAACTAATGTTTCACAATAGAACATGGCTGATGATTCATAATTTTATATGAATTACTTTATCCTATGCCTTCTACATGTATCTGGGCAGGAAATAACTTGGAGGGTCTGATCAATTTATCTTGGCCTCCAGAAGCTACTACAGGCCTATGGCTGTTGGGGAACTGTCGATCTGCAGCACATCTGCTACATCTTACACACTAAATCTGCTTTTGCTTTCAGTCATGTCATCAGGGGTGTTTCTACTGGCTTCAGTATATGTGAACCATTAGGAGTGAATTCTGCAGTGTTAAGAATCTGACAATATTTGCAATACTAATAGAAAACAGTTCATATAATTTGCTATGTGGAGGTAATGAACCCAAACCTGTTGTAATGTTTCTTACTAAAAGTTTGATTCTTATGTCAAGATACAGTTTTAGAAGATTTCTTGCATAATTTTTTCTGACATTTTCAACCCCAGTTTTAATAGAATTCTAATGTATACACTATGAGTAAATGAACATTAAAGTATATAGTAATTTGTTTATGAATACTGGCCTATGCAATATCTGAGGAAAAGTAAATATGGTTTGAGTGATCTGGCATTAGTCAAATTGTATTAGATTCCTGAAATGCAACTGCTGTCATTTCATGGTCCCCACCTCCCCCCCAGACTTCTAACAAACTTATTCTGAACAAAGCTTGTATTAAAAGCATACCATTTAACGTTAACTATCCCAGGCAATCATTGAATCAGTGCATTCAACAACATCCAAATATAGTTAAGACATTTAGACCCTAGCTCTGAGATGTGTGAAGTGACTTCCATTCCATTGACTTCAGGGGGATATGGAAACACTTGTATTTTACAGAATCAGGTTCTTAAACTGGAAGACTTAGCAAAAAGTGTTGTGGGAAGGAAAGGCATTCAATAGGTTATGGTAGTGATAGTATGTTCTTAAATATCATTTGTCAGCAAGCGGAAGTAAAAGGAATTTAGAGGATTTAGAGGTGTCTGAGCATCAGTAAGGACAGAGAGAATAAAATGGACCCTGGAAACATGGATAGGGATAGAAACATGGACCAGCATAAAACAGTAGGCTGATCTGGGGAGGACAGGAATCTAAATAACTTTAGTAGGAAGGAAATTGGAATGAAGCACTACTGTGAGAGACTTAGATTATTATAGGAGGAAATAAATTAGTTAAGTGCTTGCTGGCATTATGGCTGGGTAGGCAGTAACTGCAGTTTTGTGTTGCATCACACAAGCAAGGGATAAACTCTCTAGATCAGGGGTGCTCAACCTCTGGCCCCTGGGCCAAATGTGGCTGACAGAGCTATCACATCTGGCCCATGGGGTTCCCTATGGGTCAGGAAAATTGGCAGCAGGGGAGTGGTGGCCATTAATAGTCACCCTCTCTCTTGCCAGGTACCCAGGTCCCAAGTTCCACATGGCCAGGCTGCACCTCGTTCCCCATGTGGGTCAGGCCACACCCTCTCCCCCTGCTAGGTCATACCCCTTTCCCCTCCCCATAGGGTTTGGTTGGGGCTGGGTCATGCCCATTCACCATGAGACCCTAGATAGGGGATGGACCTCTGCTTCTCTTTCTCCTTCTGCAGGATTGGAACATGCCCCCTTTTCTCCCACAGAGCCGGGTTGGAGTTTGGCCATACCCCCTTCCTCCCATGGGATGGAGCCACACCCCTTTTCCCCTCCTGCAGGGCTGGGTCAAGTCATCTTCCCCTGAAGGACCTGGTTTCCCCTTGCACTCTTCCCTGTGGCTGGATAGTGCTCAGTGCATTTGCTCTGAGTGTTGGATTGGGACTACCAGCCAGATCTGGCCCATGGACCAGCCATCTGGCCCCAGGGAAGAAGGTTAAGCACCAATGTTATAGATGATTGCTGTAAACCACAGGGGGAGATCCATTCAATTCCAGATCACAACTTCAGAAAGATACACATCCATTGGGGGGAGCTTTGAGAAGAGCAATGATAGTTTAAAGCAGAGGGGGCCAACCTTTTGGTCAGGTGTGCCACAGATTAGCCCTCCCTGAATACCACTGCAATCCATTATCCGTAGCCAATCTGCTGCTCCAATTCTGTTTTTTGCTATATGCTCTCTACTCAATCTACTGCTCTTCTTTCTCCTTCTTGCCCTATCTGCCAATGTGCTTCTTGTCCCCTTTCTGATCTGTCACATGCTACACAGAGAGGCTGTCTGTGCCACTTGTAGCACTTGTGCCACAGTTTGGCCACTCCTGGTCTAAACGAACTGGTGTAATAAGATCGTAACAGCTAAATGTGTATAGTTTGTGTAACGGGAAAGAGTAGGAGATACACCTGTTCCCAAAACCTGAAGAATGTAAATTCAAGGAATGGACAGAAATTATTTAGGGTGATATAAATAAATATGATGATATTTAATCTGAATGCTGGGAATTTTTTCTAGCTGTAGTCTCATTATCACCCTGGGATAAACATGTGAAATAGGGTCTTTTAGAGTACTGACTGTAACCTTAAAACAAAGAAACTAGATTAGAGAAAGCATAGGAAATATGCTGTAGGATAAATGGACAAGATGATAATGGACACACACTTTTATCTAAGTGCAACATTCTGTAAGAAAAAGTAATTTGTGATTTTTCTTTCCACAAAATGTAGCATATATGGTATCCAGATAGGAGTATTTGGTGCAGTATCTGGAGGGAATGCATTTCAAAATAACTTCTGCAAATGTTGAGAGCAGCAGATACTAGGATCACTAAGTTAGCAACTTGAAGAAGTCTGGAGATCAAAAAGAAGAGATGGAGGATTTGGGAAAGTTTTACAGGGGGCTTGAATGGGGCTGTGACTGTTGTGGCCAAGAACCACTGCTAGTAATCTGGAAACTAAGATGTGTGTGGAGGTAGTGAATACTAACCAATCCTCTGCAGAATTTGAAACACCTGAAAAGGTTAAACAACTTAAGTCTGAAGTCATTAAATAAAAGTTTCAAAGCACTGCTTTGTGCACTTGTCCTTATTAAAGGTTAGCTGTATGACAGATTTGAACTACTACTTTTTTTTAAAGTTATAGGAAAGCAATAAAGAATTTTCTAACACATTTTAAATGATCTATATGATTCACAATCACATCAATCTAAAGCTCAATCCCATAAGTAAAATTTATTGAACTTTCACTCCCCAATATCTTCTTGCCACTGGAAAACGAGAACAGTATCACTAAATAGCGACTGAGCAAGGGAAAGTGAAGTACATAACTGGTATTTACTAACTAATTTCAGGTCACAAAGAAAGGTGAGGGCCTGCTCTACTTCTCACTTCTGCTCTTGAGGTTATTGCTAGATGTTCTTATTTCCACTCTTCTATCATGTTGGAGCAGGAACCCCAAACTAAATCAACCTTCTGCACAGTTTTCAGTAACAGAAGAACCCATGCTGTTGCACTTGAGACTCCTTAAATTAGCCACAGTTGGGCTAGCTGGAGATAATGGACTCCAATTACCAAGGAGTTGATGATTACCAAGGAGAGTCTAGAGACACTCTTGTTCTCTCTCTCTCACATGAACTAACATAGAGATGTCTTTTCCCATCCCACCTAATCAGGTAAGAGCCTCCTCTTTCTTGAGCAGAGAAAGGGAAGTAAAACTAAGCCTTAGTGTTTCCATTCATGGCTTCCTATCTTAATTTTAGGTACACACTTAAATAGAGAATCAATACAAGCCAAAAAAAAAAGGTGTGTTTTTCAGATCTGTGGAAGGATTGGAAAATGTGATTGCTACAGTTATTTAGAGAAGAAGGGGACCTTCCATGCCTGTCTGTGTTGTATTCTTTCAATAAGAGAAGAAATTGCCAGTGCAAAGACAAAGAAATCTAGCAGTTTTTAAAGGGAAATGTCCCCAGGGTCTTGGAGAGAAGAAAAAACGAAGTGCTCACTTTCCCTTCTCTGGACTTGTTCACTCTCGCAGAGATTCCAGAGCAAAAGGCTGAGTGTTTTGTCTTGCCACTCAGCAAGAGCCTCAGTACGAAGGCAAGGCTTGTTACAGACTTGCTTGGTAGAACATGCTTCCAGGAAACAAGAAGGCTGCAGTAACCTTTATTTATGCAGTGACTACTATTATTCCATTTAGTATAGTTGGTAAACCTCTGGTCTAATGACCTGTTCTTTATTCTGAGATTTTAAACTGAAGTCAGTATCCACAGCTGGTTTACTTTGTCAGTGCACTTAAATGTTGTTAGTACCTCCGTAAATGATTACTGATTCTGAGCTTTAATGAGTTTGCTTGATCAACAGTTCATGTTTCGGTATTGCTGAAACATTATGTTTCAGTCATTTGATATATTTGTTTCCTAGTTCTGAAGAGCACAGTATAAACCACTTAATGAACCTCAGTCCCTGACTACCTATTTAGGGTGGCAGAGATGTAATTTCCCTCAACCTGAAAAAATTGCCACCAAGTCAAAAAATGCCAGTAATTCTGTACTCTTGTCTCCCCACAGGTCACATGTTCACATTGGCCTCATACTGTAGAAAATTATATGAAGTGTTTTACCCTTATCCATAAGCAGGATGTGGTACGGGCATATGGACTCCAGTTTTTCCTTTAATCCAACCAGTATTGGGGGTGCTCAATACCTGTAGATAGAGCATCCTGGAAGTATTCAGGTCCTGCAGAAAGAGATGTCAGAGTGACTGCAGAAGTACCCTCAGTTAGGGCTGAACTAGTTGGGTGACTGAAGGCACTCTGTTGGTAGAGGGGTTGTCACAGGATGAAAAGTAAGATGCCTTGATGCCTTGTAGCAATAAAAGATACAGTGACCCACTTTGAAGAGTTATGGGGCATGATGGTAATATTTAGCTGATTCTGTTGTATGTCCCTATACTCCGAAGTTTCAGGATAAAGTATTCTTTGCCTCCTCTATTAAACTGTTGCCTAGCATTGCTATACTGTGAAACAGTCACTGAATTTAGGTTTGATTTTTGCCACAGAAATAGGTAAACCAACTATTTTTATCGGTTCCATCCTGCTGACATCAATACGACTAAGCCATTATATATTTTGATGATAATTTGTAATATACCTTATCTTTTGGATGGATGGCCTATCTAAATTTTTAATCCTGTCCCTTTAAAATTATGTTTCTCTTGAGGGATGCATTCTACTATATATACTGAAGTTCAATTTAAAAAATAATCTTCAGAACTAAATGGGACGTGACAGCATCGCATTTTCAAACAAAATATGCAAGTAATGCTCATAACCAACTACTAGGATACCAGTGTTTGATCTCCTCCTCAATAATGCACTTTTGAGGAAGTGCTGTTGATACTTGCAAAGTTTTAATGAGGAATGGTTGAAATGAGTATTCAAACATGCTGGATTAATCATATGCATAAGGAAAATAAGAATGTCTTAACACACTGGAAATAGAAATTGATGTATGAACAAAGTGGCAAAGATTTTGGGCTAATTTGTTTCCACACAAGTTTTATTGTATCTTTACCTGCATTGGTGCAAACTAGGTGCACTATACTCAGTGCTTCTTGCTTATTTTTGATAAGCCTAAAACTACGAGGTCATGCCAACATATCCCCTTTGGTTGTGCCCTGAATCGGAACTGTTTGGCAGATGTTCTTGAATCAATTTCTGCAACAGTGAAGGTAACTGAGCCTGATATTTCTTTTGCCATCCTGGGCATGATACCAGAAACATTAGGATTGGAACTATTTCAACAGAAATTACTTTTGATTATATTAGCTACTTGCCAGCACTCCTCTTGCCAGGAAATGGAAAAAGTAATGTCCACACCTCAACAAATAGACTAATAATCTCAACTCATGTCAATTTGGAAATAGATTATTCAAGAATAAAAAAAACAAGTACAACTGATCATGGCTTCTTTTTTAATTTAAGTTCTAGTAATTTTCATTTTTTAATCTCATTAGAGAAGTGTTTATAATCAGGATATTTTCTAGACAAGCTACTTGTGTATTATTCAAGTGCCGTTCATAAAACACACAGTGTTTAAAGCCTCTCTGGTTGGTTTACTTGCCATCTCAGCAGCTACTGGTACCTCCAGTAACAGGCAGAAATGAGGCAGAGGACAGCTTTGCAAGCATTGGGATGCAAGTGGAATTCCAGTAGGGCAAGATATTGCTAACCCCATTATTGAATATAGGAAAGACATTTCTGTAATAAAAACACAGGAGCAAAATGCTAGTAACAAATCAAGCTAGGAAAGGTAAAGGGACAGCAGTGGCTGCAAAATAACAAAAGCCAGTTGGGGCTGTATTACTCTTTTATCCTATGACTGATCATTGCTTGTCCTAAGTCGTAGCTATTCTACAGGGGATTCCAGCCCAGCAGCATTGTAGAGTAGTAAGTTGCTGAGCCAATTCTTAATGAATGTCCTTCCTTCCCCCATGCTGTAATGCTGGGAGGTATGAGGTTTAATTGTAAAAATTTGTGAAAAGCCCCTTTTTAAAGACCTTTGTATTGGATAGTCTTATCTTAGCTGTAAAATAATTTGCTTCTTGCCAATTACTTTGACAATACAAGTTTCATTCTTTCTCTGGGTGTTTAGAAATGGGACACACTTCATAAAGAGCTTCAAGGAATTGTATTGAAGAGCATGTCCAACTTCACCTGCTTTTGCCTATTGATGCATTTCTCCTGCTATATGGCTTAGTCTGATGGTGCTTTCATTCACTTCACTGTCATAGGGTGTTTCTCAGTTTTATCCTAATCCTGTGCCCTGACTTGTTTCAAATATAACCTGCCACCAAGCTGCACTGAATAAGTTTCATTACTTTCTCTGATGTTAGGGTTTTATCTTTATTTTCATTGGCTTTTTAGCCTGAAGCTGTCGTGACAAAGATCACTGGATGTCAGATGCTGCAAGTAAACACTGTCATCTCTGAAACACAATTTCAAGAGTTAATTAGGAAAGGGCATATCTAGTCTGGAGGTGATGTACCTGAACTCTTAGTAAAGCACAGTGCTCTGAAAACCGCCATTCTGGCAATATGATTTCATTAATCCCGCCTCAGGATTAGGAGACTCAGTTAGTCTGCTCTAACATGCTGTAATTACAGTGTGTCAGAGCAGCCTCACTGCAGGGGTGTATTAGGCATTGTTCGTGGTTTATCCTAGATTATCTAAACTTACTTGTGACTTCTTTTTAGGCATGGTTGCCAGTCCAAGGTTGTTTTTTTTTTTTTTTTTTTTTTTTTACTGAAACATGCAAACTTTTTACTGACAGACAAAGTATTTTTACTGATTTGTGTTTTTACTGTCAGTAAAAAAAATAAATGTAATGGGTTGGCAGCCCTGTGTGACTACAGCAATGGTCTTTCACTCTGCTGCCCCCACCACAGTGGTACCATACTCACCCCACACCATGCTGGCCATCCCAGCCTTATCCCTGCTGACTCAGCTCCCTGCATTCCAGCATGGACCCCCAAAGAAGTCTACTTGCAACCCAGAAGTATTACAGGATGGGAAGCAGTAGCAGCACATGGCTAGAGGGGGAGGGGTCTACAAAACACTGAGAAGTTTCCTGCTGGGTGCTGCACTTCTGCTGTAGCCCCAGGTGACACTGTTCTGCTCTGTCTGTGCTTCAGTCAAGCTCCAGCAATCTAGTTTCTTTCTGATAGGGAGCTTCACAAAGGAGCCAGAGCTTGATTGTTTTTATGGAGGGCTTACATTTATTTAGAGACTTTATGGACAGGTGTTTTTAGCCTGAATTTTTACAGTTAGCAGCCCCATTGCTTTGTGACACACACAACTGCTTTTCTTTCAGGTGCACTGTTCCCAACTCCTGCAAATTTTATTATGAATCTCCTGATATTTGATTTTCTTAAAACACCAGCTCTTGGAGTTCTCATTATGTGAGAATCATGGATTTCTTAATTTAAAAAGAAGTGTTTTGCTTTTGTGGATTCAAGGAGAGACTTGCCAATGTGAATTATAAAGGCTCAAAAACTGGGAAGTAAATTTAAAAATTTTTAGTACAATTCAGTGCCTACTTTTAAACCAATCTCAGGACTCATTGGAATGTGATTTTTTTCAGTTCTGTACACTATAAGACTACAATTCAAATCTACATACTTCATAATTTTGCAGTTTTGGCATCGAGGCTTATTTAAAAATGGGTATGTTTAGAAAAGTGTAAAAAAATTGTTAGATTTAAAAATCGCATACATTTTAGTTTATCTAGTTCATAATTTTCTTTGACAGTTTTTTTGTGTTCAGAAAGAAAAAGAAGCAAAGATAAAAGAACTCACCAAAAAGGCTTTAATTGTATTTTTCTTTCATTTTCTCTGCCTTGCATTCACAGCATTTTATGCAGACTGCTAGGGGTAGAATTCCTTGTCCTTTATATAAAATGCAATAGATGATAACATTTACTTTTAACTGTAGTTATTTCACTGTATCATTGTCTAGATTTTCTAGATGTTAGATGTTGTATTGGCAGAATACAGACTTTTAAAAAGTTCTCCTTCTGTTTATTTCCTCTTGTAATGCAGCAAGATCTTGGTTTTCCTATGAAAATAAGAGTGGCTTGGAGTTGCCAACACTTGTGAAACTTTTGTGAGTATTGCAATTTCGTGCTGAATTTTATGGCTGCTCGTGAACTTGCACCGAGCAATGGGCAACTCAAGAACTTTGCATGAGCTGCCTGGAGTTCTCGCATTCTGAACTTAAGGTCACTGCGCTGCTTATAGAACAGAGACAACAGAAGTTGCTGTCTGCAATTTCTAGGACCCCTATGAATGGTGCTGCTAAGTCTGCTTACTGTAGGCAGATTTGGACTTACTTCTTCAGGGTAACTTAATTTTTGTTAATGTTGTGTAGTGCTTTGAGCTTGTTTTCAAACGCCATGTGCTTTCATACTGCTTTTAAAATATAACAGAGAAATAGAAGTCCCCCTCTCCCACTTCCTGATTCAATAAATAGTGAATGTTCTTATTTGATAACATGTGACCAATCATATTTTCATTTAGTCTTGTGTTTCTTAGGGTATGGGTAAGCCGTAATGATTTAATGCTGGCAAATGCTTAATCCTGCACTGGGCGTAGGAAGGGTGTGTGTGCACCTAGATGGGTGTGTATGTGTGTGTAGCAAGATAGACGGGTGAACAGCCCATCACTGCATTCAGCTGTGGTGGCCATGCCTACCTTTCTGCTTGCTCATGGCATAAGGCTGTCATTTTTCCTGTGATGACTGTTGTACAATTATTTTGTTTAATTTGTACTTAGAATTTGTTTCTATGTGGCTCTACTGTAAAATAGTAGTTCGGGAAGTTTAATTTTCTAATACCTCCAAACAAAAATGAGCTAAACATGGGAAAAGTTAGCATGAAGACTAGGAGTGGAAAACATAAACGGTTGGATTAAATAGGTAGTAAAAGATAACAGCAGCAAAATGGCTGCAGATACTGTAAATGTCAGATAAATGTGCACCTTACAGACTATTTCAGCATGTAAGTACAGATGAACACAAGAAAAATGCACAGGCTCTTTCATCCAGCATACAGTGTGCATTGACAGTGTGCTGGAGTATTTTCAGCTGTACATCTATGAATACGTTTTTAAAAGCAGAGAAATGCACTTGTAGGATTGCAGTCCGCCAACTCCAGTGTCTTCTTCAAAATGGACCAAGTTAGGCTTGTTTAGGAAGTCAGTTGGATGCATTTTTCTGACTTGACCTGGCAATAAGCCTAGTACTCTCTGAGGAAGGTTATATATATATATATATATAGAGAGAGAGAGAGAGAGAGAGAGAGAGAGAGAGAGAGAGAATTGAGGTAGAAAGTCAGAAGGGACTCCAGCAGGGCAGCTTCTGCCTGTTATTCCTAGCAGATGGAATTCAGAGAGGGTAAAGATACAACACTGAGCCTAAAGGGAGAAAAATGGAGTATATTCAGTGACCTAGACAAATTGTATGATTGGGCCAAAAGAAATCTCATGAGGTTCAATAAGGACAAGTGAAAAGTCCTGCATTTAAGATGGAAGAATCTCATATACTACTACATCCCAGGGACTGACTGGCTAAGCAGCAGCTCTGTAGAAAAGGACCCAGGGGTTACAGTGGACACTAAGATGGATATGAATCAGTAGAGTGCCCTTGTTGCCAAGAAGGCAAACAGTATACTGGGCTGCATTAGTAGGAGCATTGCCAGCGGATTGAGGGAAGTAATTATTCCCCTCTATTCTGCACTGGTGAGGCCACATCTGGAGTACCGACTCCAGTTTTGACCTCCCCCCCCATAGAAAGGATGTGGACAAGTTGGAAAGAGTCCAGCAGAAAGCAATGAAAATGGTTTTGCAGGCTGGGGCACATGACTTCTGAGGAGAGGCTGAGGGAACTGGGCTTATTTAGTCTGGAGAAGAGAAGATGGAGGGGATTTGATAGCAGCATTTAACTACCTGAAGGGGGGGGTTGAAAAAGGATGGAGCTAGACTGTTGTCAGTGGTGACAGATGACAGAACAAGGAGCAACGGTCTCAAGTTGTAGCAATGGAGATTTAAGTTTGGATATTAGGAAAAACTTTCTCACTAGGAAGGTGGTGAAGCACTGGAACAAATTACCTAGAGAGGTTGTGGAATCTCCATCCCTGGAGGTTTTTAAGGCCCACCTTGCCAAAGCCCTGGCTAGAGTGTCCTAGTTGGGGATGGGTCCTGCTTTGACTGGGGTTGGACTGATGACCTCCTGAGGTCCCTTCCAACCCTTATTTTTATTATTCTGTGTTGCATAACAGCAGGAGGACGAGGTGACTTCCATTCTCACAAAGCTGCCTTTTGTCATGCCCCAGGCTGAATTTTCATGCTGACACTGGTGCCTGAATGCAAGTTCTGGCAAGAAAGTGGGGAATGCAGAACCTCTTCTGTGAAGAGACTGAAAACCAGAAACCGTAACCCAAAACACAAGCATCTATTTTTTTTTCTTCATTGATATGCTTGTTAGAGTCAGTGTTTTACAACTATCCCATTACTTCCTTTTCACGGGCATAAACAAAAGTGCCTAAAGGTCTGTGTTTTGATTCTATTTCTAATGTTCTGAAATTTGCAGTTCATTAGAAAAATCAAGGGTTCAGCTCTGAAAATTCCTTTGTACATGATTAGCTTTAGATGTGTCAGTGATCATGCTTGTTCATGCACACTTCATTCTTATTGTATTACTGTAGTACGTAGGAAACCCAATTATTAACTCAGACCCTTTTGTACTAAAAACTGTCGAGATACAACAGACACAATGAAAGGTTACCCCTGCCACAACTTAGGGGTGTTAGTGGAATTGGATGTTGAGGGAACCTACCTTCCTTTCAAGATGTGCCTCAATTAACTGAGCAGTAATGTTCCATACAAAGGACAGATTTTTATGTTTAGAAGAGTTTTTGTTTGCTTTGTAGTTCAGGAAGCAGCTAGATAGATATTTGGGTGAAGATAAAAGGTAACTTAGAATTGGATTTAACAAAATGCATTTTAAAACTGTAAGATA
>NW_017728995.1:8338648-8340691 GCF_001723915.1 Gavialis gangeticus
TTCCATACAAAGGACAGATTTTTATGTTTAGAAGAGTTTTTGTTTGCTTTGTAGTTCAGGAAGCAGCTAGATAGATATTTGGGTGAAGATAAAAGGTAACTTAGAATTGGATTTAACAAAATGCATTTTAAAACTGTAAGATAAATGTTTTACTGGAATTCATAAAAATCTAAGGAATGAGAAATTCCAGCATTCTGTTTCTGGAACCCCAAGAAGCACCATAGACTCCAGGATCATTCTTCTTTGTCTTGCTTCTAAATGATTGCATTTCGCTCTTGGGTAGCCCTCTCTGGTTTTATCAAGAAGCCCATGATTTGTCACTGGGATTTTGCTCCACTAAGTCGGTTCTTTGTTGTCTGGTCTTCTCTATTTGTTATTTACTTTTGATTCCTTGCTATGTGGCAGTATTGCAGATTTATCATTTCTTGGCTTGTGATCAACATTATTAGAAGATGGCTTTAAACAGGTGCCATCTTAGATTTTACTGGAAAGCTACTGACTTTTCAAAGATGACAATGGACTTTTTGTCCAGGAAAACAAAGCTGTTTACAGGAAGCAGTGTTAAGCATGTGCCAATGCATGACTCCTTTTCTGAGGAACAAGCCTAATCTAACATGTTCAGAGGAACTACCATAATGGATCGGATCAGTACTCCATGTAGACCAATATCAGAAAGGATTGCTTGAAAAAACACCTGAACAAAAACTTGCAGTAATCAGTTTCTGGATAACATCCTGTCAAGAAAACCCTCTTCCTTGTCTCTCCATAGTTAAGGTTTGGGTTGTGCCCGGAAGACGGAATGGTTTATATAATTGCCAAAGCTTTTGATTGTCTTTTAATTATGACTCTATATAGATATCTAATCCTTTTTGGACACTTTGTATCCTGCTAAACTCTTTCCCTGACAGTCTCTGGCAATGAGTTCCTTGGCAAATTGTGCATTGTGTGAAAATGGGGGGGGTTTTTGATCAACTTTGAATTTTCCACCTTTCTGTTTCAGCAAATGTCCCTTTTGATCCTGTATTTTGAAAAAGGGATGGTTTAGTCTAAGCTGTTGCTGATTTCTTTTTCTATATTCATTTTTATCATATATCCTTTTTTGTCTCCTCTTTAATGTGTGTCTAACTCTTTCACTCTCTCCGTGACAATTTTTCCCAATTCCCAAATCTTTCTTGTTTCTTGTCTCTGGATCTGCTGTGTTCTTTGTGAAACAGGGTGAGCAAAGCTTGACCCAGTGTTCAGTGATAAGGAAGTGCTATTGACTTATATCAGGGATGTCCAATTTCTGGGCAGTGGCAGCCACACAGTGCAGGCCACAGCCCAGGGGGCTGCATGCCACAAGGGCTGGCCACCCCTGCCATATGTGAGCACCCTGCCCAGCAGGTACGTCTATGGGGGAAGGGAAAAGGGTGTGGGGTGGGAGGTCAAGCCCCCCACAGTGAGGCAGTGGGGTGGAGGCAGAGGCTGGGGTGAATGGGACCCTGGCTGGGCTGGGTAGTGGGACAACTGGAGCTGGGCGGCTCATTCAGGGGTTTGGGGGGTCCTGTCACTATGTGCACCCTGGCAGAGACCATGGGGACACGTGCTGCACTTTGCAATCTGCTGCAGCGCCACTGCCTCCAGAACCACACAACACCACATGCGTTCCACTGCCAGGTGGGCAAAGGGCACGGCGCAGCCCAACAGTGGCAGACGCATGGCATCGCATCACTCCTGGGGCAGCTTCAGCAGTGCCCACAGTGCAGCACCAGCAACCTCTGACCCGTACAGAGATCAGGGAGGCACGTGCCTCCTGGGCCTCTGCTGGGGTGCGCATAGCAGTGGGAGCCCCCTGCCTCCCCCTGCACCCCTGGATGAGCCGCCCTGGCTCCAATTGTCCCACCACCCAGCCCAGCCGGGGCCCCATTCACCCCAGTCTCTGTGTCTGTGCCACTCCCTCCCTTACCAAAGGGGCTTCAATCTGTCCCCCACTCCCAGCTTCCCCCCACACTTCCCTTTCATAGTAGTTTCATAGTTGGTAGGGTCGGAAAGGACCTGAGCAGA
>NW_017728995.1:8342314-8349385 GCF_001723915.1 Gavialis gangeticus
AAGAATCTGTTAAAGAGGTTAGCTTTGTCATCTGGTGCGACCACCATATTTCCAAGTGTCTCCTGTAGAGGCCCCATGTTACTCGGTGCCTTCTTTTAAATATCCTGTGTATTTAAAAAAGGACTTCTTGTTATCTTTGATCTGGGTCGTTAGTCCCAGTTTCATCTCAGCCTTAGCCTTCCTAACAGCCCCTCTACAATCTCGAGCAATGGAGGTATAATCTTCCTTGGTCATGGCTCCTCCCTTCCATCAGGTGTACGCCTCCTTTTTTGCTTTGAGACATTCCTGGATGCTTTTGGTGAGCCGTGGGGGTTTTAAGCACTCTTGCCCCCGTTGATCTGTGTGGGGATTGTCACCCTTTGGGCTTGGAGGATCGTCTCCTTAAGGAACAGTAATCGACTGGTATTTGCCTGCCATGCTGGGCAGCCAGTGATCCACACATTGGACTGTGATCCTGGCTACATGCGCATCCCTCCCCACCCCTGCTGCAGCTACCTGGAGCCTGTGGCTGAGCTGCCTTGTGGTCCTACCCACTGACCTGCATTTGGGGGGGGGCTGAGCCCTGTTAGCTGTGGCCTTTCACCACTTATGACCTTCCCCCTCCCCCCAGGATGTACATATCATGTAGGCAGCCAACTTGCAGCACAGGAAGCCTATCTCCTGTACAGCTGGGCAGCCTGGCCTTTTCCCACTGCACTACCCCACCCCCAGTAGCAGGGGCAGAAACCAGAAGCTGAGGAGGGAGGGGGATCCCAGAAACCCCAGCTGCCACTGCTGCAAGAGGAGGGGGTGGAGTAGCAGTCAGAAAGTAATTCATAGACTGGATATTAGTCCCTCACAGGTTGCCAGGTGGACAGCCCTGGCTTAAGTGATAACACTATAGTACATTCCATAATGTTTTGTTTGCTAGGGTTTTTATTTATTTATTTACTTAAACCACTGTTGCAATGTCAACAGTAGCATCTGTGAAGGTTTATATACAGATACATGTTACATTAACCAGGATTTAGGTCTATCTATATGCCCAATTGTACCTGTGGTCAGAGTGCTAAAATCACTGAAAATAGTGTACTTAATCTAAATTAGATCACCTGAGGAGGTGCACTAATTTAGATCAAGATTGGGTTAACCCACTGTCACAGATGCCTGCACGCATTTGCACAGCAGCCCCAGGCTGAGAAGCCCAGCTGCTCACCCCAGTTCCAGGGCTATGTTATTCCCATCCCCCTGCTACATCCCCACCCTCTCATCCCACCTGCCCCTCCCTCCACCCCAAATTACTTATACTGGTTTCCCTGTGCAGCTCTGAGGAATGGCTGCACACGCTGCTCCCAGTCTATGTTCATGCAGCTTAAACTAAGTGTGTGAATGCAGACCTGGTATGGTGAACAACTGTATGCAACCTAGGTTGTTTCACACAAGTGCCTGTGTCTTTCTTGGGTTGATACTTTTAATTTAGAATCCAGCAAGGTGTAGGTGTAAATCTTTCTTTTCTTTCCCTTCAGTTTTTATAATTTTTCATAACTCAGCATTAAATTTAGATGAACACGAGATTAGATTTTTTTTCTAAATTTTGCTTGGAATCGTTTAGACTTTGATAAATAACTGAATCATTCACTTTTTCTAGATAATAAATATATGCAGTAAATGCTAGGCCTATAGAACCTTTATGGTGCCATGGTTTAAAATGACTTAACAGTGCACAAATCCCAATGGTGGGCTTTCTTTTAACATGATAGACTTTATATGGCTTTGCACTTCCTTTTTCTCTTGTATTAGAATATTCTTAAATAAACCAAGACTTAACATTAAAAAATCATTTAAGGTGTCTGGGTCTACAGTTTTTCCACAGACAAATTGTAAACAGCATGACTACAGAACTACATGGGCAGGAATATGAGCATTTAAACAGATTTGTGCTTTTTCTAATGATATATATTTACAGCTTCAAATTGGATTCTGGGTGATGCTTGCACTCTGTGACAGATACCTTAAATGTTGTAAAATATTACTAGTTTTTTAGCATTTCAGGTGGTTTCTCATGCAAGAAGCTCTCAGTACAAAGGCAAGCAATACAAGCATCCTTTTAGATGGACAACTTTTGATTTACATAGAAAGAAATTGGCTTTTCACTGTTGCTATTATAAGAAAACACCTATTCAGTGTGTAGACTTCTTGTAAATAGAGCAGACTGCCATATTCAGCATGTAAATAGAAATCCTTACTGATATTATACATGCTTGTCTGCTGGGGTTAATAGGCTTTGTACTGTACCTTATTCCTGTAAATGCACTTCACTTAGAAAACAAGTCATTATTGTTCCAAATGTACTATACCACTTTACTGCCAAGTTACATCAACAATCTACCTTGCTAGTCTAATTTTTTGAGAGGTAAAAAGCATATGTGATAGCAAAAGCTTCTGTTCTGTGCAAGGGATTTTCAAAATGCTCAGCTTTCCTAATACTGTTCTTATTGAAGTTAGTGTTAAAACTTTGGTTGAGTGTAATGGGAACAGAATTAGGTCAATGCTGAGAGCTTTGTAAATTCTGTTCTGTGTATCCAGTATAACCAAGGGAAATCTTTGTAGCAGAAAAGAAGGCATCAAAGATTTGCCCTCCTAATTGCACTCAAGATTCAAATTTCTCTTGTAAATTAAATAACATCTGGGTAACACTGCTTATGGAAATGAGACATTGTCAACTTTGTGTTATTCTTGTGCTTTTTTTTTGCCTAAGAGTCGAGAAAAAGGGTAAGTGAAAGTGCAAGACTTCTAAACTTACGAAGCCAGTATCCCCTCACTTACCTATTCTGTCAAATAATAACATCAGCCTGACCTATACTTAGAAAATGTGAAATGGTATGGAAAATGCGAAACAGCTGTACTTCATGTAGATTTAATTCATTAGTTGCTGTGAAACCACTAAAGAGGTGTGGGTGGGGCAAGAAAACAGCTCGTTCAGAGACATGGCCTTTTGTAGGCAACAATGTACTTCATCACTTCCCATTTGAAGAAAAACTAAATTTATGGATGATGTTTTCAGAAGCACCCAAACCCTTTTGACTTTCAATTAAATCATCTGAGTGTCTTTGAAAATGTAATTCATATGTGTATCTTTAAATATTCATCTCTGCACCACTTCATGTGCACTTTATTTGGTATGTTGACATAATAGTTCTCTGTCAGAAATACAGAACGTTTTGATTACAGGAGAGAGACAATTTTTCCCCTCAAGGAAAGGCATATGGAACTACAAGTATAAGGGCAAAGGCCCTTGTAGTCTTTCACATCCCTTGAAGGGATTTCATTTCAATAATTTCAACTGATTTTTGTAGTCTTATCTCAGATGAAAACAGCATTTTGGGTTGAGGACTGTCTCAGCATCACTGCTTGCACTACACAGGGGAACCTGGGGGCTCTAGCACTACTATAATAAACAAGTTACAGGAGATGAATCAGTTTTTTGTCTTAACATACTAGTACTTTGCCCTTCTGTTTCAAGGTTTCCAAAACTTCAGTGGGGTTCTTTTAAATTTGACTATGTTTTTTCTCCTGAAATGTATGGATGAGAACATTCTGTGTTGCTGAATTTTGAAGAAATACTATATTGCAAACACAAAGCTTTAATCTATTTGGCAGCATGTCTTTTATATTTTTTTAGAGGAAATAAAAAAACAACCTGTAAGATCAGGAATGATTGCTCTGTCATTTCTCCATAAAAAAGAAACCCTATTGTGACAGATATTGATCTATAAATGGCTGACTCTGTGATCACTGTGAAATCTCAGTGGAAAATGTATTTTCACAAGGTGGGGTAACTTTGACTAGAAATATTGGTGAGTTTTACACTCAACAAAAAAGTAAACGTATTTTTAGGATTGCAAAGTACATGCTTCCTACATCTATTCTTCAGTACTTACTTAGCAATCATATTGACTGGAATCGGCAGATTCATTTATTTGGTTTCACAAAAAATTGGATCTGCTTAGCTGTGAAATCAATAAAAGTGAAAAATGAAATGTTTCATTTAAATGTCTGTCAAAGGCAATTCTTGAGGCAATATCCTGTCAGAATACCATATGAAAATGATTCTTTTATGGACAGTTGGATTAATATGAGGTACTGTAGAACAGGGCTGTCTAATGGGTGGCTCATAGGCTGCATGCAGCCTGTAAGGGGTTAATTTGTAGCCCCTCCCCCCCGACTCCCATCCAGCTGCTGCTCCCCCCCACCCCCATTGCTCCAGCTGCAGTAAGTAGCACTTGGGGTTTCTAGGCTTCTGCCAGCTTCCACTTCCTGCCTGAGGGAGGGAGTGTGGTGTAGTGTCATGCCATGCTGTTCAGTGCAGCCCAGGGTGCCCATGTACGTGCAGTAAAGTGTGGGGGGCACCCATGCAGCATGCTGCTCAGGGGACCATTGGATTATGATGGCACAGCCTGGGTGATGGGTGACCCCTGCTGGTGTGGCCAACAGGACCTGTAGTCCCCAGCTGCTTAGAAGTTGGACAGCCCTGCCATAGAAAGTATGTGGTGACCAAGGGGAAGTATTGCAATCTGAGCAAAACTTAGGTTTTCAGGGACTTAAATCATGAAAGCAAGTTAATGCTTTTTTTTCTTTTGCTTAGTAAGAAGTACACCAGCAAATTAATGTCATTGAAGCAGAGGATTTAACTGCTGTTCTGCAAATTAAAACCTACTTTCTCCTTAGGTTTATGACTTAAAGTAACATTCTTGAGTGAAGTGTTGTAATTAAAAGTAAAACAGAGGCCTGAGGATGATAGATGTGACCTGCAGTGCTAGCATACTGAAAAGTCTATGTAATTTTTCTTAGGCAGAAGATAGACTGTAGATTTATCATTAGGACAGCGAACATATTCAAGTGTGTGTGTGTGTGGGGGGGGAGAACCAATTACATATAGACTTCAGTGACAGAAGCTGTCACTAAGAAGCAAATGAATATTCTTACATGAATTTTAATTTAAAATAGTAGTTTTGGTGTCCTTTGAGTAACTTTGCATTCATTTTATAAGCAAAGCAGTGAGTTCAATGATAGATATGCCCCATAAAACTCTGTATACAGAGGTATTCTCAGTACAAAGATAAAATGGTCTAAGACAGTGATTAGTGCTGGTGCCTGTCATAAGCCTAAAAATACAAGCATTAAGTAATTTAACATCCTACATTTATAATTGACTATGACTTACCCAGTGATCTCTATGTAAATTGTATTGTACTTCTCGAGCTTGAACTAGTGGACAAGATTAATGGTCATATAATGGGAAAAGAAGGCTGAAAACATTTACTTTTCTCCCTACAAAAATTAAGAGGCATTAACTTGGGTATAAAAGGCATAAATATTTGAAGACATAGGCTTGCTAGGAGCGATAACATGTATAATAACGGCACTTTTGAAGTTTATTACTATTTTCAGCATTGCAAATGACTGCAAATTGTAGTGTTCTCTCTCTCATTGTATCTTTTCCCTCAGCCAAATTAACACAAGAATGTTAAATCTTGGCTTTCCATAATACATAGTGCATATGTTAACTATAAATTGTTTTATTACATTCCTAAATTGCTCAAAGCGGGGCAAGATGAGTATTCTGTGCGAGTGGTTGGCACTAGGTGTACTTTGAGACTCAAACTTATGTTTTAAAAAATTGGAGACCCTTCATAAGCTGAATAAGTTTGCATTTGACACTTGTTAGCATGTTTATTTTAAATGTTTTCATTTTAATTGACAGAAATATGTTTGCTGCTTCCAGGAGGGAGACACTGTTAGGCAGAGCCCAGTGGGAGATTTCTCAAGCTAAATTATTGGCTTGGTTTGACACATGGCATCACCATGTGGGTGCTTTGCCTGATGCACACCCCTATTCTGTTGCCAATAGCAGTGTTGCAGTAATTTGGTTTCAGGGTATGCTGTGGGCCCAACTGAATGCCCCTCTGAGGATCAGAAAGAAATTTTGCTACAGGACATGCTACACTCTGGAACCTTTATTACCTCAGGAACAAGGGACCATTTTTTGTTATAACTTTAGCTGATGTAGAGATGTGGGAATATGGTGGATCTCATGTAAACTAACTTTTGGGATTAACAGAAGCACAAGACCCAGCATGGGGCTTCTGGCTATGCCCTACCTGGCTTAGGGGAGGTTGGAGGACTGTAGCTGTCTCTCATAGGTTAAAGCAAACTTCAGCTTTCTTCAACAATCTGATGAGTTGGTTGATGAGAGTAGATTTTGCTGGTAGTGAATTACAGTTAATACTTTCCCCACTCTGCCTGACCAGGGTGTGGGGCTATTAAATCAGTCCTCTCTGTGGCCCATTTTTACATTAGTGATCTGTTCAAACAGGGCATATACCAACCCTAAACCCCTAAACAAGTAGGCTGTCCTTCATTTACTTTATGCCCCTTTTATGCACTAGTAATTTCTTACTGTGTGTATGTGCTTGCACTCTCTCTCTCTCATTTAATTAGAAGGCATTACAGGGTTCAAAATTCCTTTGGATTATTGGTGTAGAGCTGTAGCTTAGGGGGACAGGGGGTTCTAAGCCCAGCTTTGTAGGTCTCTCCTACCCGGAGTGCTCCCCCACTCCCAACTCCCATCTCTCTCTTTTTTCTCTTACACACATCCCTGCTGCCACTTCCATCCCTTCCCCCAGCCCATCACACCCCCAAGTGTTTCCTGGGACCAGAAGCCCCACCCCAGGCTGGGACTGTATGTCCCAGTGCCGGTGTGGGCACAAGGCAGGGGTGCAGTGTGGCAGTTGCAGCTCCAACCAGCAGGTCCTGTCCCATCCCATTTGGCGGCTGGGTATGCTAGGTGTGATTTGTGGAGGGGATGGCGGGTTTGGGAGGGAAGGGGTGGGGATGTGGGGGGTGTTTCTGGGAGGAGTTGGGGGGTTTATAGGTGGGTGTAGGGTTTGTGAGAGTGAGGTTTGTCAGGGGGTATGGGGCTTGTGTGTGGGGGGGTATGTGGGTGGAAAGTTTGTGGGGATGGTTTGGGGGGACTCTGTGTGTGTGTGTGTGTGTGTGGGGGTGTGTGTGGGGGTGTGTGTGTGTGTGTGT
>NW_017728995.1:8349622-8351722 GCF_001723915.1 Gavialis gangeticus
TGTGTGTGTGTGTGTGTGTGTGTGTGTGTGTGTGTGTAAGGACTGCTTGGGAGGGGTGGATCCCTCACCTGCCCCTTCAGATAAATGAGAGAACTAAGAGTTAGCTGACTTGGGGGGGGGCGTTGGGCATGGAAACATGAGGGGAAGAACTGGGACAGGGCAAGTAAAAAGGTTGGAACAAAGATGAGAAGCCTGCACACTCACAGGACTAGAACAGAAGAGATTACAGGAGTTTATCTTGGAGGGGAATGAACTGAAGACTTCTTAATTGTAGGAACAGTAAGATACTGGAAGAAGCTGCTAGGGAGGTTGTGAAATCTTCTTGAAAACCTCTGAGGAAGGAGAAGCTGGATAAACATTTGTCAGGGATGGTTTAGGAAGAACAAATCCTACATCTGTGCAAAGCATGAGATCAGATGACCTCTGGGGAGCCTTCCAACCCTAAGACTTTAAGTGGTGTTCATTACACCACACTCCAATCTAGAGCCTTGAATGAAGCCCAAGATTCCTGAGTGTCACTATTCTCCAGCCATCAGCACATGTATGTGAAACCCACTGGCAAAGTGTCACATCTCTAGTGCTGATCTGTGGAGAAGAACAACTGACTGTTGCCGCCAGGTATTTCTTTAGCTCAATGGCAAAGCTACCTTAAAAGAAGCTACTTTTAACATTAAAAAGCTATTTCAGTATTATTAAAGCTGCAAAATCATGCATCCAGAAGCTAGGGAGTGTCAGAATTGAGGCATCTGTGCAATCTTGTACATCTGTATTATGGCGTAGTTTATGGTCACTGTCCTTCCAGATTACCTTACCCTCCCTTTACACCCTCCCCTCCCCTCCGCCCCCCATTTAATACATAAAATTAAATGTTCTGGGCTGCTGTTTGCTGGGCCCCTGCTTCCTTTGTTGCAGAAGTTAGAAGGTGTATGGTAAGACAAGTGGTTGCTGGATAATAAATAACGGTGTCAGGATTAATGCAGTTGAATGCTACCTAGAGAAATGCGATTCAATCCCCACCTTTGCCACAGCATTCAGGAAAGTCATTTAAATCAAGTGTTTCAGAAATGGTCATGATGCATCTCTTTTTTTTCTAGATGTCTCACTTGACACTCTGGGTCCTGACTTTCAAAACTGCTGAGCAATCCCAGCTGCAATTGTAAATATAGTGCTATATAACACTATGTACTCTGAAAAACTGGTTCTTGTGCATATCGTTTGGGTACCCAAAGTTAGTGGATACTTCTGGTCTCATTGTTAAAACTGTTAAGTCATAAATGGCTTTGGACCTGATTAGCTCAAACTGCTGTGTCCTGTGTTTTCCAGTCAATATGAAGTGTGAAAACTGTTATCTTTGCCAACAGTTAAGAGGGTAACAGGGATTTTTTGGTGGAAGGAACTCTCCTGCTTATTGCTTAATGAGGCAAGGCTTGGATGGCCTTTGAGATCCTGCATGATTTAGTCCTGGATTTAAACTAGCATGGACCATATTGGACTTTAAAGACATGCTGTTGAGGAGGGAAGTTATCTGGATTTTCTAGTAGTATTTATTAGGGATGTGCAAAACTTTGGGTGCCAATTCAATTCGGAGGAGATTCATCCCGATTTGGTGGTCAAATCTCTGAATCCAAATCAAATCCAGGGACCAATAAAAAGGTTTGAATTGATTTGAAGCTCTCCAAATCTTCAGAAAAGATTCAGAGAGCTTTGATTTGGGCAGTCCCCCGTCGCTGCAGCAGGGAGCTGGAGCTGGACTCCAAGCTGGTAAGTAGGGGCTGGGGGAGGGGACCATGGGGGGACCCCTGACATGCCCCATCCCCTGCCTGCTCCCCCAGCCCCCCTGAGTGATCCTCGCCCGCTCCCCCAGCCCCTCTGCCCACCCCAGCTTCCAGTGCTTTAAAAAAAGTCCCAAATCACTGGGTGTTGCTGGGCGGGTGTCAATCCCCACTGCCCCCTACTGCCCCACACTGCATGGGGGGCTCGACACGAGCCCTCCGCCCCCCCGCTGTCCCAGCCCACCCCAGCTCCGGCTCCTTAAGAACCGCCCCCCCCCAAAAAAACCCCTCGAACTCACCGGCTCCTGCAGCAGCTTCAGGGGGCTTG
>NW_017728995.1:8351923-8366250 GCF_001723915.1 Gavialis gangeticus
CCTGCCAGGCAGGAACCGGTGAGTCTGAGTCGGGGCTTTTTTTCCAAAGTGCCGGAGCTGGGGTGGGCGGGGCAGCCATTGCTGGGGCTGGGAGAGCAGGCAGGGGATGGGCCTGGGTGATTCGGCTGAATTGATTTGGCAGTGATTCAAATCACCCAATCAAATCACTGTCCCCCAAATTGGCCAAATCTGGAGCTAATACTAGCAGCTTCACACAGGCCTAGTATTTATTGACTAGTCTGTAGTGAGGTAACTTTTGTATTCATGCCTGAATATTTGGATGGGTGAAGTATAAAGTTCTGAATAAAGACATTGATCCTGGTATAGCTTCCTCCTCTCTCTGAAGTCAGCTGGAATAACATTCTGATCACTTCTCTAAAATCACAGTTATAACTTACCATTTTCTTCTGTGTTCATTGAAGCTCTAACAATGTATATTTACTAAACAAAAATGCTAAACGCATTTGGTTCAACTGGTAGGGAATAATTTAGTTTGTCAGGTCACGGTGACAAAATATTTGCCAGGAAGTGTACAGAGCTGTCCTAGGAGTCAATAAATAGTGTTCAAATTTCCCATCTCTTGTGCTTAAAAAAAACCCAACAAATAAAATCTTTGTGTAGTAATGCTAAAGAAGAAGATAATTACCATGTCTTTATGTTGCCTTATTTGGAACACTTAGTGTATTTTGTATTTTTCCTTGAAAGAAAAGCCAGATGAGTAAACACGCTGATTCATGAATCTTCTCCTTTCAAAATAGCTATTTGGTTAAGTTTTTCTTTTTTAAATATGAGTTCATTTTCATGTTATAATCTTGCTTTTGGAGTGCACTCAAATGTAGCATATAGGGAAATCTTGTCCAATTAATTTTCTTATACCTGTAAAATTCCTCATAGGTCTGATAGTTGAAATCTGTTTGTTTTTACTTCAGACATGAAGGGCTCAGTTCTCTTCTGGTATGCATGAGGGGCCACATTTGAATCACTGGTGTAGCTGCATATCACACTGACTTCAGTGGGAGGCATGTAGGATCTGAGAGAAGAACCTGTGTGTGTGTGTGTGTGCGCGCGCGCGCATGTGCGCTCTCATTATATAATTTATGCAAGTAAGCAGCTTTAAATTATGTAAATTAGTCTGTACTGAATCTACCATCTGGAAAATGTTAAGCTTACAAAATCTGTTGGGGCAATATGAGGGGCTGAATATTATTGAAAAGGGAGAAAATGTTGATGGAACAAGCAACCACTTGAACAAGCAACCACTCTATGAATAATTATTCAGATACTACTATTCAACAGCCAAGCTATTCTTCCATAATAGCCAGTACAATGTAATGGACTTAAAATAAGTATTTTAAAGTTGACTCATTTGAAGAAATCTGGCTTACCATGGCCAGCTACATGCTGGTTAGTATGCACTTCAGGAAGGGCAAGGAAAAGCTGATAATAGAGAGCTCTATGAAAAGCTCTAGAGCTAGTCAGAAACTTGAGACTAGATTGTATACATCTGGGTGTAATTTGGAATCTGATCCATCCTGCAAGGGTATAACTTCTCCTGCAGCCAATGATCAATGCATATGTAGAAAGATGGCAAAATTTGGGACCTAAAATTACAGTGTGATTGCAGTACAACTACCGTCCACCTAGACTCCTTATAGCTACTTTATTTTGATCATGCTGTAGGAGCTGTGCTAAATTCACATGCTGTGCTTCAAAATAAGAGTAATTGTTGTACAAGAAAAAATTTAAACGCGAATACAACTCCCCCAGATGACAAAATTGCCTCTCTTGAACTATTAATTTTGCAAGGTTGGGACAAGGCAACAATTCTGGTTGGCATGACAATTCAAACAACTGCCTAGCTGACACAGAATTTGATGTTAAATACAGCAGGTTTTGGAAAAGGGATATATTCTTATTTTATTTTAAAACAATTAAAAAATGAATAAAACTTGCAATTTAGTAAATATGTGAGTCCTTTATCTTAGACTTTTAAGTAAGGCTGAGATAACAATGGAGAGGAGCCTTCAGGAATAAAAACAGTGGCAATATCCAGATATCTGATCCATCTTACTCTGCTTCCTCTCAAGTGTTGACTAGCTTGCTTTCACCTTGTTCAGAGGGCAAATTGAAGAGAAATTGGGTAAGTTATTATATGGATAGCTGTACAAAGAACGTAACTAGTTGTAGGGTGGTATAATTGATGCTGAATTGTACATGACTTAAATGACAAAGCACACAGGAATTTTGAATGAAAGAATCAGATTTTATGCCGTAATTAATGATGGCTTCTTGGAAACAAGTTAAAGGAACTGGGAAGCTTATATCAGTGAGGTACTACTTAAGACTAAAAAGAAAAATAAAGCTGGGGGAATTTTAGAAAACCTAACAGTATTTTGAGAAGAATTATGTAAAAAATAAGCTAACAGAACTCTTGGGGAATTTAAAATATATAAATTAAAGAAAATAAAAATGAATATATACATATATATAAAAAATTTAAAGGCCCAAATGATTTGTATAAACTCAGAACAAGGAAAGAGTAATACATTTGGGAACCAGTTAAGGTAATGTTGTTGGCTACAAGCACAGGCTCTGGGAATGTAAAATGCTTCCTTTTTCTTATTTTGACCAAGTAGTCATAAAAACCAAGAAGAAAAAAATAATTGGAAAGAACTTGTTGGAACCATCCATTTCCCTTTTGTGAACCTTTATAATCCTTCAAGGATCTATTGAAAGGTTCACAAAATGGGTCTTTGCTACCTTGGGCCACCTATACACATGATGGACCTCTGCTCTGATGCAGTTGGAGTGACTCTCAGAGCCACTTTAATTAAAGTGCCTTCCACAGCCCCATCCACCCCAGAAATTGTGTATAGGGCTTGATTCTACCATTCTTACTCATGATGAAATAGGAGTTCTTCCAGAATAAGCTGCTGCTTGATGTAAGAGTGGTATACTGACACTTGCAATGACTAATATTACTTAACAAGCATGTAATAAAATGTTGCCTCTGGAGAAGCATTTTGCCTAAAGAAAGTAAAATGCCTCTTAGGTCACTGACAGACATGTAGCTCCCCACCATAACTCATAATGCTTCATAGAAAGAGCCATGAGTTATAGTGACCCTCTTGACGCAACATGTTCTCTGTTGGATCCAGGGGAGGGGTGGGGAATTGAGCTGCACTTTGGAGCCAGCTGCTTGTCTGCAGCTTCTCTCCTGTAGCCCTGCCTCTCCCCGCCCTCCTGAAGACAGCAGCAGAGCTGGGAGGAGGGGAAAGGAGGGGAGGGAGCTTGGTCTGTGGTTTGTCCAGCCTGTGCTGGAGTGGGGCCGAGTGGATTGGAGCCCTCCCACCTTGGTGGTGGTGGAGGGCTCCAATTCACCCACCTCTCTAACTCCAGTGCAGGCTGAGCCAACCCCAGACTGAGCTCCCTCCTCTCCTTCCTCTCCCATCCTGAAGACAGCACCAGGGGTGCCTGCTCCCCAGGACCTCCTGAGCATCCCCTGACCCCTGCCTGTTCTCCCAGTCCCTCCCATGGCTGCCCCACACGGCCCCAGCTCCTAGTTTAAAAAAAAAAAAAAAGAAAGAACCCCCCCACTGGCTGCTGCAGGGGGGGGATGGGCAATCACCACTTCCCCCTACTGCCTTGTGCTGCATGGGGGGCTGTGTCATGAGCCCCCATCTCCCACCTACTCTCCCAGCCCCGTCAATAGCTGCCCCTCCTAGCCCCAGTGTCTGGCTCTTTAAAAGAGAAAAAAAAAAGCCCTGCACAGATGCTGCAGTGGATATCAGGGATTCTGGGGGCTCATGGCAGATCCACCCCCATGCAGCATTGGGCAGTGGGGGGCAGTGGGGATTGCCCCCCTATCTGGCATCAGCTAATGAGTGGGGGGGAGACTGGAGCTGGGTGGGGCAGCCATTGGGGGGGCTCGGAGAGCAGGCAGGGGGTGGAGGGCTCATGACAGAGTCCCCCACACAGCATGGGACAGTGGGGCAGCAGTGGGGATCACACCAACACCACCACCACCTGGGAGCATCTGGTGAGTGCTGGGCATTTTTTTTTTTTTAAGAGCCAAGAGGCTGGGGTTGGGCAGGGCAGCCATTGACGGGGCTGGGAGAGTGGGTGGGGGATGGGGCCTGTTTGATTCAGAAATTTGACCGAATCAATTCGGGACAGTGATTTGAATCACCGAATCGAATCATTGGCCCCTGAATTGGCCGAATCCGAAGCAAATGCTAGCTGCTTTGCCCAGGCCTAATAAGTAGATACTGTACTCCCTTCAACTTCTGAAAGGCCCCAAAGGTTAGCCCCACATACAGTGTAATATGATAGCCAATCTTAAAGTGATGCTGCTGTATGTAGCAAAATCTACAACTGACAGCATGTCATGCTCTTCTCACTAGGTACAAAAAGGGTGAGAAAAAAATCCCTCTTGGCCTTTCAGCAAATCTGATTAAGTATTACAAATCAGAAGAGTACATTGAATTCAGTTGCAATTATGTGATTTCAGTTTAGCAAAATGCCAGGCTTTATTATCCATTGATCATTCATTAGATCCAGTTGCATGTTACATGTGCTAGTAATATTGTATAAAACAGAATAGTAATTACAGAATAGTTTGTCAAATTTTATTATCTGTTATGACAAAATACTGTGTGTACCATTACTGGGAACTTACAGAAAGATTTTACTGATTGCATGCTTATTAACTCAGTAGGCATGGGGTTTAATTTAAAAAAATAACAGTGGGAGACCATTGATGCTCCCATAAAAAGTACACCAGATTCTGCTGCACTGCAGTAGTGAAACAAAGTCTTCCCATTTAGACTCAGCATACTGTAACCCTACTGAGCTGACTTACTATGATAAACTATTGTCATTGAATTGTATTCCCACAAGCTATTCTAAAAAATAGAATGCAATTACATGTATTTCTAATTATTTGAGAGATGTAGGGATAAATGTTTTATACAGCTATTTTATTGCTTACTACTCTCATAACTTGCAAGGCAGCTTGGAGTGCCTTGTCTCATTACATTATGATTGAATAAATTGCTCTTTAATGAAATGGGTCAGCAGTGTTTGTAAAACACTGATCTTAACCATGGATTTAAGACTGTATTAAAACTTGTAAAGAACAATCACTCTTCCTATACAGTTGACATCACAACAGCTTCACTTTCCAAGGTCAAATTGGGAATTACAAATCTGTGAGCAAAAGCATTTCTGCAGCTTGATATTTTAAGAGGCTTGTTCTTTCCAACAAACACTTAGCACGGGTGGGATTAGGTTCCTGCATTGCTGAGCTACTGGACTAGCAACTAAGGGCTTTCTTTAGAGACCACCTGTGTGACGCTTTGAATGATGTAGGGAAAAAATGTGTCTTATAGTTTCATAGTTTCTAGGGTCGGAAGGGACCTGAGCAGATCATCTAGTCCGACCCCCTGCCATGGCAGGAAAGAGTACTGGGGTCAAACGACCCCAGTAAGGTGGTCATCCAACCTCCTCTTAAAAACCCCCAGGGTGGGAGCCTGCACCACCTCACTTGGAAGCTGGTTCCAGACTCTAGCCGCCCTGACCGTGAAGTAGCGCCTCCTGATGTCCAACTTAAACCTTCCCTCCGCCAGCTTGTGACCGTTGTTCCTGGTCACTCCTTGCGGCGCTCGGGGGAACAGGGACTCCCCCAGTGCCTGCTGATCCCCCCTAACCAGTTTATAACAGGCCACAAGATCCCCCCTCAGCCTTCTCTTTTGAAGGCTGAACAGGTTCAGGTCCCGCAACCTTTCCTCATAGGACCTGTCTTGTGGCAGGGAGAATGTTATGTAGGAAATAATACATGAACTGAAAACTACCTATAATGAATCACTGTTTTCAATTGGTTGCAAGGAGGCTTAGTCATAATGTAGCCAGTCAAATGGGAGTTTTGAGGGCAAATCTTTCTATCTGATTGTTCTTTATTCTTTAGGAAAAATCTATAAAGAATAAAGCAAAATCTATAGGTTGATTCTCTAATGGATAGATAGATGAAGGTTTTGAATCACTTGATCATCTGTGTTTGTTTTTAAAAAAAAGTGTTTTGCTTGTAATTTTTTATGGTTAGTCAACATTACATCCGATTTTTAAATCTGATGGTTCCCGGTGAGTCCTGCCTTTTGACTCTGCTTTTCTGGGAAGAGACTCTTCATTTTTTGTTGCATTTTCCAGAGAGCACACAGTCAGTTTTAAATGCTTACATAAAGTAAAATATGCGATGGAAGAACTGAATTAACAGCACCCTTCCCCCCCCCATAGAGAAATATACCCCCCTTCACTCAGGGCTCCTTTCCACCAGCTGCAGCCAGAGACAGCAGAATAGGTCTGTGCTGCTTTTTGTTGTGCTGGTAACTCTGGTGGGGATGGAGGCAGTATAAAAGGAGCCCCTCTTGCTCGGAGGCCCTCCCATTGCTTCCCAGCTGAGGTCTTGGTGGAGGCCAGGCTGGACCCACTCAGCAGTGGGGCTCCTTTTCCACACTTCCCCTCCCCTGCCAGAGTCATCAGTGCAGGGAAAAGCAGTGCAGCCCCATGCTGCCACTTCTGGCTGCAGCTGGGTGAAAGGAGCACCCCTGTCATGGAGGACCCAGCCTGGTCACCACCAAGACCTAAGCTGGAAGCTGGGTGGCGGGAGGTGTCTGGCAGGGGGGCTCCTTCCCCCTTCCCCGCCACTAGAGTTCCTGGCATAGCAAAAAGTGGCACTGTGCTGCAGCTCCTGGCTGCAGCTAGGGGAAAGCAATCCCAGGTTTTGGCCAGGTTGTGGTGAACCCCAGGGGCCAAGGGGCAGCTGTGGGAACAGAAACCCACCTTCCCCCTGCTGACCAGGCTGTGGCTTGCAGCTGGCCAGAGGGAGGATGTGGGCTTGGGATCAGAGGTTGTCACTGACTCAGGTCAGTGACAGCTGATGGTGCAGGACCAGCCCAGTGCTCAGGTACAGCATATAAGCTGTGCCCAAAATGAGTACGCTGCCCTGCAGAGGGCCCCTGAAATGCTAGTGAACGTGACCTAGCTTAACACCTGATGGGATGTGGCTCAGACATTGAAAAAAGTTCTTTAATCGAAAGCGCTTTCATCTGATAACACATCCATTGAGGGTTAAATTAGAGTGTGATGTGTCATTTTTAAAGCACTCTGTGAGCTGTGAACATCTGTTCTGTTATAGCTATAGAGCATTTTCTGCATGCTTATAGCACAGTAGGTATAATGTCTGTACCTAGGCTAAGTTCTTGTTGCTTATCACAATATACTACTTCTTCCTGGTGGCTCATTCTGACTGGTCAATCTTTTGTAGAAAAAAAGTGTTTGCCAGTATCATTTTGTGTTGTAACAACCAATGGTCATCTATCCTAGGTGTTGTATGCTAGGAGATGATTAGTGTGCAAGTGAGAGCATGTGGTTGGAATGAAAATGACTTTTTTTTTTGAGTAGGCAAAAAGCTGAGGTATGCAACCTATCTGAGAAGTACATTTATTTTCCTTTAACCACACAATATGAAACCCTAGAGGCAAAACTTGTGTGATGGAGACTCAAACGTTTGTATATTTGTTGCATTCTGTTGTCAAAAATGATTAGAAGTGACAGTTGTACACTCAGTAAATAAGGTGTGTTATCTAACATTAACCAGGCAGCTTCTTACGGACTTAAAATGATGCTCATACACTATTCTGAAATGAACTGGTGGGCTTTAATGTGTTTCTCTTGAGGCTTGGGTGCCATGTTGTGTGGGGAAAATGCATATCAATCAACTGTAATTTTCATCCATCTGTGTTGTCATTAGTTGTTTGTACATTCTGTAGTGCATGCTTACTAAATATTTTGAACGGGCTGGTTTTATAATTTGTGGAAACATGAATACGCTTAGAGTATTTGTTCATTTTCATGGTAAAATAGTGATTTGTTGCTGTCCCTCTTGATCATCTTTTTAAATACCATCCTTTAAAAGGTAAAGGGGAAAAATTGTGTACATTAAGATAGTCAACAGCATCTTTTTTTTTTTTTAATGTGTCCTATTTGTGTTAGCTTTCAGATGTCCATTCTGCTCTTGACTTACCTAGGTGTATGGCACCTTCTAATCAGAGGATAGAATGCCTTTTTTTCTTGTCTGCATGAACATACGCAGTTTTGCCTGGTTAAAAAAGATCATTTGGTCTGCTGTGATCTGGGGATACGTCTTAATGGTTCCATTATGGTACATAGTAATGGCTATCACAAATAAATGTCTGTCTTATTCAAGCTGGACAATGCATACAGAAATGTTATTTATTTGTTTGCAAACATCTGTAGAAGCACAAATAGCATTCTGAATATGCTTAAGCTGAAACTCTAAAAGAAGACTTGGATCATGCATTTTATAGCAGCAAAAAATGCTCTGGGCAAGAGTCTGAGAGAGAACCATTCACTATAACATGTGCAGGGCAAAAGTCAACCCAAAAGACAGTGATCAGAACCAGAGTACATCTAATTTATGTTCTGAGCCCTAATACTGGTAATAAAAAGTATGGCTAGTCATGCTGCCGGTAGCCAGTGATACTCATAACATCATCACCCACAAATGAACCTTTGCAATCTTTCAAAAGTTTAAAGTTCACTTACTTCTGAAGAAGGTTACATAACATTATTGATCTAACCTTTCTTTATGGTTAAAGCTTACTCACTTGTAAGGAGTATTCTTTGGAAAGGGTGATTTTGACCTTTACCTCCTCATTCTGAGAATTCATGACAATTGGAGCATATGAACACCCATCTCTAACCTTTTGTACTCTGGATCTTCAGATTATGACAGTTGCAGTCTGTTACTACTGCAGTCTAAAGGCTACAAAGCATAGAATTAACATAGCATTCCCACTTTAACATTTATATAACATTTTAGCATACCTTCACCCCACCTTCACAGTAAGAAAGGTTATGACCTTGTATAATGAGCTTTTCTGACCCTTTCTTCAGCTTTTGAGTCAATATAGCTTGCTTCTATAGACTTAATTTTAAATTTGGCAGTGGGTCTTTCTTACGGTTTCACTGTTTCTCTTGTCACCAAGAGAAATAACATGGTGTTTTTTATGCCCAGCTGTATAGAGCAGGGATGTCAAACTCATCTCATCCCACAGGCCAAATGAATGGCCTGGGAGTCCACAGGTAGGATGAATGGTGTGGGTTTGGCCCGTTAGGCTGGATCAGACCCCTCTCTCCCTCATCATTCAGATGCTGGATCCAGTGCCAGTGGTGCTCACTTTGGCCTGTCCAGGACTGTGCCACATGTGGTACCTGCCCTGGCTAGATTGGGACATGAGTGGCTTGTGGGCACCTGCCCTGGCCTGGCCAGAGTTGGTGCCAGATTCAGCATGAGTGGGACCCAAGGAGCACTGCCCTCCTCCCCAGAATTGCCAGATCCGGTGCCTGCTCTGATCAGTCCCAAAATGCACTGAATGCAGTACCCACTCTTGGTCCAATGCTGCATGTGGCACTTGCCTTGGACCAGACAGAATGGGCACTCCATACCCATTGTGTCTCAATCCAGCCAGGCCAGGGCAGGTGTCGCATGTGGCTTGTGATCCAGTCAGGCCAGGGCAGGCACCATGGATGCTGGTCTGACATGTCGGGGAGTGGTCCTGGCCTGGTCCCTGACCAACACTGGGGGTGGATGATGTGATATGTGTGACTAGCAGACGATAGCCAGTGACGAGAGAGAAGACTGAATCAGCATTATAAAACTATAGTGCAAGAAGAATACAACTGTGATTTTAATTTTGCTTTTTGAAAAAAATTATAATTTCTGAACTTTGTGGGGAGTTTGGTTTTAAATGTTTCTTTCACTTAGTAATTCTAGATTCAAATGGAGGGAAGGCTTTGAAATACAAATATCTGAGGGGAAGCTCTTCTTGCTGGGAATTCTTGGTATACCAAATTGTATCTGTTCAAAAGTATGCAGTCCTGCTTTGGGGAACGTTAATATTGGAACCAGCACATCCTAAATCTAGAACATATTACTTTATTTCACATGTCTGGATGAAATTGGCTCTTGTCAGTAAATGGTATGCTTTTTCTTCTATTAGGAAGCATTTTTAACTGCTTTTGTTCTGTTCAGGGGAAAGAGGGTCATGGAACTCTGGTTTAAGATAAAAACAGGTTAACACTTATTTAATATAGATAGGTGAGCCTCAGCATGATCAAACAGATTATCTGTGGAGGCTGTGAAGGAAGATTAAAGAAAAGGTCCTTCTGGATGTTTTGCTGTTGCCTTCCAGAAACTCAAAAAAACATTTGCAAGCACTCAAACACAGTTTGCAAGCACTAGCCATATTGCATCTTTCACAGTTGAATTAAACAGTAGTCCCAGCAGAAGAATGCATCTGAAAACAATCCCTGACAACTATCCCATGGATCATCCTTATGTATCTGTAGCAAAAACTTCTTGTCTCTCTCCTCCTCCTGACCAGCCAGGTTTCTTTGAGAATATATTATTAGGATTATTAGTGGACACTGAAGCCATGAGCCTTGCCTGCCTGATTTGGTGAGGCTTAGGCGTTTTACTGCAGACACATATGAATTAGTAAAGGGCCTGGAAAATCTGTCCAGGACAGTAGTATAACAGGATAACTCCTTGTTCTTGGCCAGGGACAGAAGTTGCACATAAAATGGTTTAAGCGAGCAGAAATTGCTTTAAATCTGTAGCAGAATAGAAGTTCAGTGCACATAAACCACTTCCAAAATGACTGAACCTGGTTTAAGATAAATCTGTTTGGAGGTAGTATCAGACTTAACTGATTTAGGTCAAACCAGTTTATCGAACTTCTGTCCCGGATTCCCTCCTGGTTCAAGCTAACTCAGTCCCCCAGCATCCCAGGCATGCCCCCTGTTCAGCTAACTCAGTCCCCCAATCATGCTGTTCAGCCTCTAGGCCAGCTGGGGAGCGGGGTATGGCTAGGGGACTCCAGGCCAGCTCTAGGCAGGGGAAGTCAATCCCCTGCTAAAGTCTTCCTACTTACAGCATGCCAGGCTGTACCCGGCTGGGGGGTCTGGTGTCAAGCTGGAGGAGTGAGTTTTCCCCCCTACCCCTTCCTCAGCTGGTCTGGAGGCTGAGGAGGGGGCATGGCTGGGGGACTTCAGCCTGGCTCCCGGCTCCAGGGAGTTGGAGTCAAGCCCCCACTGTGGGCTTCCCTCCCCCCTGAGCTGGGCAGCACATGGCTGGGGATCGAAAACCAGGCCAGAGGGGCAAGTCCCTCCCCCGGCCCTGCTCAGCTGGCCCAGGGGCTGAGGGGGCATGGCTCGGGGACTTCAGCCTAGCTTCTGGTTCCCAGTGGGTGGTTGGACAGAGTCAAGCCCTTGCTGTGGGCTTTCCCTTCTCCCCTCCCCCATGCCAGGCAGTACCTGGCTGGGGGTCTGATGCCAGGCCAGGGTTGGGTGGTTCTTTCCCCACCCTAAAGTCTAATATTAAGTCTGGTAATGGTGGGGAGACAGGGAGGAATCCCCTCTGCACCGGGGGCTGGGCTCAGGACCCTGCAAGGGGTGGGGAACCCTCTCTGAGACTGGGGGATCAAGCCAGCCACCTGGAGGGATTGTTCCTTCCCTGGAGGGGGGGACCACAAGAGTATGGAAGCCATGTGCTTGGCACCCAATCAAAGATGAGCCCTGCTTGGCTGCCTTCGACAGTAGTTAGCAGGCTGGGATATGTGCTTTATCGGCCCCCAGCTACTGGTATGGGCCACTGCAGGGGTCTGGCTGCTTTTCCAGTTTCAAAAGTAAACATGAGTTCCCTTGCTTACTGGTTCAGTTCACACAATTTAGAGAAACCTGCAAAGATTGAATTGATTCAGCCTGGGGCTCTTTGACTATCTGTACTTAGCCTGTAAGACTTGGGTTCTGAATGTACTTTACATGGGGATAAGCCTTGCCCTTATTACTTTACTAGGACTCTGGAATCATATAATCGATTAAGGGAAAGGCATGCTGTTGCTCCTAAAGCAGCTTGTATTTTTTTAAGCATTTTGAGCAAAACGTACTTAATGTTTATACTTTGGTCTGAAATATATAACAAAATGATTTGACTTGTCTGTGAATTGTATGGTTGTGTGCAATGATCTTTGTGCCAGTGGATATTTTAAGGAAGGGAAAGGATTTTCTGAAGCTATAGAAGAATCCTTCTGCGTCCCCCCCCCCTCAGTTTTTCTGTTCTTGGTTCATGATGGGTATGCTGATTTTACACAGGATATGTTAGGAACTTACATCTGAACCCTCTCATGTATCATTCTCCTATATAGTTACGGGAAAAACACATTGCGAAAAGTAACTTTTCTTGCGCTGTCATGAGATCTTTCAGCATTATCTGCCAATGCATGTTAGCACTTTGTATGCTATATTGTCTTTTGTGTGATTATGCAGATATAAAATTATATAAACATAAATTCCACACGGCTATTTAGTGACTGATTAAACAAAATATTGCCTAAAGGTGCTTCTGAACTTTAACATAGAACAGGAGATGAAATGTGTACTTCATGATTCCTGATACTTGTTTTGTGTGACAGTAAATAATGAAGTCCCACTTTTACACAAGAGTATTCACAAGGCACAGGTGACATAGTTGATACTGCAGGTTGGAATAACAAACCCAGCATAAGACTGAATCCATAAAATGAGTATTTGGAATCCTATCCATACATCTCCACTCAACAGCTTGAAGTTTAAGAACTTAAGAAACCTGTCATGACAAGAGAATCAAGTGTCGCTGGTTTGCCTGTTTCCCCAGCCTAGGAAATATTAACATTATGTCCAGAGTCTTTTCAGGCCTTTCCTTCAGGGCATGGTTCATTTTTCAAATGTAGTAAAACAGTTCAATATCAATTCCACACCTATTTCTTGACTTCCCCCCTGCAGGAATCCAGAGGATTCCTTTTTCCCCTTGCTTTTCTCCTACCAGGATCTGCCAGAGGATGCACCCTGCAGTTCTCCACTCCACTGACCTCACTAGCCAGTTTCTACAATCACTTGGGCAATTCAAGCAAAGGTGGATGGACCCAACCTCATGCCAAGTGAGATATTCAGGTTACATTGTATGAATTAATTCAGCAACCATCCTAATAAAACAGACTTTTTGTACACAACTCTTGCACATAACTTTTGTCTTCTGAAAGAGTGATTTATTTCTAATACCCATATCTGTAATTTTCAGAAGTAAAATGCAGTCCGTATGCATTTCCATATACCCCGTTGCTAAAGAATGATTTTCATGCTGAAATGAAATGTAGCAAATTGTATTTACTATTAATATGATGATTAAGAAGTATTAAGAGGTCCAAACAAACATCTGATACTTCTTTTGATCTAAGGGTAAATCTTACTTCTCCACCTCGTCTTTACTGAAGTAACCCCTTCCAGATCATCCAGGATGTTTGAAGGCAACATGTGGGTTAATCCTACCTCAGTTCATTTAAGTAAATGCTGCAAGAGTTAAACTTTAATATCTGCATTCAGATATATCAATGACAAATAAAGAGAATAAAGTCCTTCTCTTTTTTGAAAGTCAGAGTTAAAATAAAAATGAATTGGCTTGTTGTGACTTTATATTTAAAAAAATCAATACAGTAACATTGCTTTGGTTGCAAAGTATACTCTATGATAAACTACTTGCCCTCCTGTATTTTTATGAAAATGGTACAAAGGAAAATTCTCTTCTTAAAATGTAATTTCATTGCAATCATATCCTTATTTTATTTTGAGAAGATTAAATTTACTTCTAATAAGTATATAGAATTACTACTTTGAAGTCATGCCAGTGTACAATGTAGTGACAGATTAATAAAATAAATTTCTGTCTGTTTAGAATTTTTTTCTTTTATAGGAAAAGTTGGATGGGACAGCCCTAACCAGTCTTTTATCTGATGTTTTTGATTCCTTGTACTGTCCCACCATTACGGCATCAGTGTGTGATGCTGTGATGCTATCTTGTCTTCCCCTTCTGTAGAAAGGTCTGTGTTTTGGGTGGTGGTGTTGGTTTTATTTTTGTCTCTCTGGGTGAATATATACTTGCTAGTAAGGTGACAAAATAAACTCCAGTGCAATTTAGCATGAGGGTGCTAAAGTGCGGGCCTAGGTGGCAGGCAGCCCCCACACTTCAGAACCTTCATGCCTCAACAAGCCCCTGTCACTATTTACGTGCGTTTCAGCACACATAATTACTCTGCCATATGATAGTACTGTCCCCAACAGTACTATCCTTTGGTGGAGTTAATTAATTTACCGCACCCTAATACCAGTGCACATATAGACTGTAATGCTTTACTGCAGTGCTAATTAGTCAACTC
>NW_017728995.1:8371250-8373208 GCF_001723915.1 Gavialis gangeticus
CTATCCTTTGGTGGAGTTAATTAATTTACCGCACCCTAATACCAGTGCACATATAGACTGTAATGCTTTACTGCAGTGCTAATTAGTCAACTCCACAGTAAAGCACACATGTAGATGCACCCTCTGAGTATGATTTGGAAGGGGTTACTTCACTAAAGATGAGGTGAAGAAATAGGATATACCCTTCGATCAGAAGATGTATCAGATGTTTGTTTGGATGTGCTGAACATTTGCATTTGTTGTTTCAGATTTCCTCATCCTGGAATCTGCTCTTCTGTTTTTTCCATCAGGGACAGTTTGACCAGCCTTCAGGGTATGATGGAAGGCTCATTTCTTTTGCTTGGTAGTTATTCAACCATTTCTGGCCTCCTCCGCTTGTTTTTGTCATTCTAATTGAAGTACCAAGCTGTTCTGGCAATAGGCACCAGAGGTGTTAATGCAGCTCTTGTGTATAACCCCTTTCCATGCAAAATGTGATCAGGAACAAGCTATAGACTAATTTTAGTCCAGTTTTAACTACTTTTTGAGAGTTGTCTCAAGCATTTTAAAGATATTTCCATTTTGATGTTTGTCTTATTTGGGGGTTATTATCTTATTCTATCCTTTCTTAAAAAACAACCAAAAATAAAACCTGACCTGAGGAGCAGAAATCTTGACAAATAAAAGCAGAAGGAAATAGGTTTCAGAGGGGAACAATGTAGTGCTCTGCTGAGAGATGGAGCTTATTGGTGTAGCTACATCACTCCTGGATGAGAAGTCAACATGTACAGAGGGAGTTTGGAGCGTTGCCTGTGCAGCACTCATCATGCTATATACACTTGCCTACAGGCTGGCTACCAGGGAGGGGGCTGAAGAAGGAACAGAGCTGCTTGGGAGATGCTCAGACAGGTGGAAGCAGAGCAGAGCGTGCTGAAAGAAATGTTGTCATTTCCTCCATAGCTTCATTAGAAGGTCATAGGTCAGACACTAAACACTGCCCTGAAGTTTTCAAATTAAGACTGAAGTAAAATAATGAATATATTATGTTTCTCTGTAGATTAATGAATATGCACCCAACAGCATCTTCATAAAGAGACATTCATAATAAAATTATAGCAGACAATACTTTTCCAAAAGTACAGAATGGAGCTTTACTTCCTGCCTAGAAAAATAGATACTTATAGATAGAAATTCATGAACTTCAATAGCAGCATTTATTTAAATAAATGAAATTACTCCATGGAACTTTCAAAGAATGAAGGATGAGCTCTTCCATTTTGCAATTACAACTGTAAATATGAGGCATGAAATTGTTTAAATGACTTGTATGGTGCTAGTTTGCTTAGCATTAAGAGTTATTAACACAAGAGTGTAGATAAGGCTATTCTGGTAATCCAAATAATAAATTGTTAAAATTCCTATTAAAAAACATTGATTTAATGTTTGAAATTATTCCACTATACAGAAGGTGACTTGACTTTGAAAACATACCTCACTACAATACTGGCAGATCTAAAATATGTTTCAGACAAAGTGCATCCAACTTTTATAGCCAAAACTCTTGCATCTTTCCTTGATTCACAAACATGAAAATGTAAGATATTGAGCATAGAACATGAACAAATGGAATGACTTGTATACTCAGTACATTCAAAATAGATACAGTATTTGTCTGAGCTGCTGCCATAACAGCTGATGCATGGCTGGAATGTGGCCAGAGCAATGATATCTTTCATGCCCCAGGCTGGAGCAGGACTGGAGCTGGAGGCAAAGCAGCAGCAGGGTGTGGTCAGGGTGGTAGAGGTGGCAGTGGGAAGGGGGTATAGATGGGGGGTGGTGCAAGGGTGGTAGGGGACCAGGGTGGCGTGAGCCAGGGCTGGCAGGGAGGCACGGGGCAGAGGCTGCAGCACTGAAGTCGGAGCTGCAGCAGCCACCTGCCCATATGATTGCTATTTACAATATAAATACATTAATGTAGC
>NW_017728995.1:8373993-8375980 GCF_001723915.1 Gavialis gangeticus
TTGGAGGATTGTCTCCTTAAGGAGCAACCACTCTTCTTGTACAGTCGGTTCTGAGTTGCAATGTTTTGCCTTAAGACGTGGTTTTCAGGAACCAATTGTGTCGTAGGTCTGCCTGTGGTTGTTTTATCCTTACACAGCATAGGGAGGGGGTGCAATTTTGGGATTGTACCAATCTGTTCACATGGCTTATATGAAGTAGGTCTGAGGGGGTGAGATATATTTCATGATGGTATGCCTATTTTCATTTGGGTGCAATCTACGTAATTTAGGGATCTTTAGCATTGACAGCATTTTGCTATAGTTTTCTTAAATTTGGGTCCCTTGGTCTCTTGAATTACTCCCTAGAGTTTTTCATGGATTGGCTTCTGCTGCCACAGTTCAGTGGTAGAGGAGTGATATCAGAGTATGGCAGGGCCAGAGCCTCAAAAAAAAAGCCAGGCTCATGCCAGGTCCTTTGCTGCATCTTAAACATTGCACAACCTCCTGTCTTGCTTTAAATCGTGTCTGGCTGCCGTGCACATATCTGCTGCCTGATGAAACTTTGTAACTCATGCAAGAAAACCTGCTTTTCTGTCTTCCTTGATTAGTAGTTTGTATCATGACAGTGATCACAAAGTGAATAAAATGTGGGAAAAACACTTTGATTACAACTATTTTTAAAGTAAATTACTATGAATTGTCATCAGCAAGGTAAAAATCATCAAGGTAAAAACATTTTCCTGCTCCATCCTGATGATCTATCTGCAACACATATTCCAATCTCATCCCCCAATTAGTGTAATTGGATGTCAGTGAAAAAGAGACAGTCTGTATCTACAAGTAAACATATTTTTGTCTTTAATGAGTTAAGCAAATCTGAAAAAAATGCCCATCTGAAATATGTTTGTTTATTTTGTTTACACAATGTTAATAAAACTAATGGGCCTCATTTTCAATGGGGGAACTGATGTCAGTTTACAGTATTGGAGGGTACCTGTACTCCATATTTCTAAATGGCTTTTCATAGACTCACTTTTAATATAGGTGAACCTTTTCTTTAACATCTGAAATGCCAAGAGAACAGAAGCTGCATATTCATGCTTAGAATTCATTTTCTTAATTTATTGCAGAGCAGTTTGCATTTTCCTACTTAAAAAAAAAATATATATATGCATGCACAGGTGGTTAAAGCTGTTTCCAAACTGCAGAGTGCTATTTTAACAGCTATTTCAGTTGAGGCTTAAAAGGCACGATCTTTCTATTCTTTACAGTGATCTTAACCAGGCTAATGGAAATATATAGGCTACATGCATCCAGCAGGTGTTCAGTCTTTTGCTTTCTTTGAAATCTGACCTCTGAAAAAGGCAGCAACATCCAGAACACAGTAGCTGAATTATTTTGGATTGTTGCTATGGTGATTTTCTTTCTGATACAGACAAAATGAAGAGGGTGGGGGAAAACACATACAAAATACTGGATTATGAAAACCTTTCTTTTAACAAGCCAGGAATAATGAAACAGTAAATCCTTACTGTAGATCATGTGCATCTAAATGAGATTATGCTCATTAATGTTGTTGTATTTGTTGTGTTTTGATTCATCAACACAATACATATTTACTTAGAAGCCCAGTTTGAAGCCTCCAAGAAGCTACAAAATCTTTTGTAGTATGGGAATTAGTGTCTTTATTATGGCTGCTGAATATATTATATAGAATTATATAGAATATTGGGAGGTCTGGGGTTTTTTTAACCCCGTCTCAGTTTTGGACCAACATATGAAAATAATTTCCACAGAATTGTAACACTATAAAATAGTGTTCATGGTGCTGCCACTTTTGTTATTACAAAGTGGGATTAAGTGGCCTTGAGTGAACATGCTTCAGCTAGGGAGCAGAAGGGCGGAGCCAGTCCTGCTGTGTGGAGCAGACAGCACAGCCCAGTCCAGCTGCAAAACATGCTGGGACGCTGGCGGACTGTGATTTAACTTGAACCAGGAAGGGGTCTGG
>NW_017728995.1:8375991-8390041 GCF_001723915.1 Gavialis gangeticus
GAAGGGGTCTGGGACAGAAATTGCATAAACTGGTTTGACCCAAATCAGCCATTCTGCAACTGGTTTATGTGCACTGAGCATCTGTTCTGTTACAGACGTAAACCAGTTTTTGATCACTTAAACCTGTTTGTGTAACTTTTATCCCTAGCCCAGTAGTTCAGATGCCATGAATCTTTCACTGGTGGCAACCCGTCTCTGGTCCTACTGATTGGTCTGTCTATGGGAGTGTGACTTTCCCAAGGCACACCATCAACTGTATCAGTTAGGCCAGGTTAACGGACGGAGTAACTTTTGACAATTTCACCCTAGTAAAAAGGGAGAAAGTTAAGTACAGAGATCAGTCCCATTTTGAAATTTTATTTATGAAGATGTTTCATACTGATGTTTAATGAATGATTGTATTCACAATGACCTACTATAATGCATATGGATGCAGTTAATATGCAACCAAAACAACTTTCTAATCTGTATGAACTGTAATTATTCTTCATTATTTCCTTTGTTGTGACAGCTGTTAAGACTCTTAAATTATATCACACTTCTGAATGTTTTAGTCTATTACCTATTAGAGAAGTCTTGAATTATCATAAAATTCAATCTATGTAAGGATGTTTTTAATTAGAATGAAGTTTGACTTCCTCATTATTGTGTAAAAAGTTTACTTATTTTTAAAATTTCTAGTCTGCTTCTTAGACCTGAATAATATCCTTATTCATCTTGAGATCTAAATATTATTTAAAAATGAAGTTAAAAGCTCAGTTTTGTTTCATTTACTAATGCCTGGAATTAGGTTAGTTGAAAAGTGAACAGAGGCCATACTGCCCACTGTTGATTCAGGAACTTCAGGATGTCACTACTGAGGAAAAACAGGTTTGAGACCTTGAACTGATGGTGTCTCAGGAGAGATAGTTAGGGGCTCTTTATACTTGCCAATAAAGGCACAATGGGATCTATTGTGTGATGCACACAATTGTGCCTTCTGCCTTGCCACACATGCAGGGCACAAAGTGCGATTGTGTGGACTGCACATTAGATTGTGTCATGCCTTATTGTCGATCCTGGTCTTCCCCTGCACTAGCAAGAAAAAAGTTCCCTCTACTGGTAGCCCAGGGCAGCTGATGGGGCTTTCAGCTATAGAGGGGTGCACCATGCTTTCCTGCAGCAAGGAGTCACATCAGCTGGCCCAGGCTCCCAGCCTCAGTTGCTGTGATTTCCCAGCCTAGGGGGTCTTCACACATCGCTGCAGCTGGGAGACTGTTGTCACTATGGCTAGGCATAGACATTAAAAAAGCTTGAGCCTGAATTGATTCAGTATTTTCAGGTTAGTCTAATCTGGCTAGGCTAAATCAGTTTTGTAACCAGACAGACATCCCAGAAATGCAGGCACATGCCTGCTGTGGCTCAGGCTAGAAGCTGGGGTGTGCTAAAGCAACCCTCTCTTCCCTTCCACACCACTGAGCTGAGGGTGGGGCAGTATGGCCAGACCCTGGCAGGATGCTGTGATTAGCCCAGCAGGGAATTGATAATGCCCTATTTATCACCCAATTAAGAAAACAAGAGGGACATTACCAGCTACTTGTTGATTCTGCCTGTTGATTCAGCACTGTAGGCAGCTTTTGGTTGTCTAATACACAGGAACCCCTCTGCAAGGCAGAGGAGAGGGGGGATTCCTGTTTAGCAGGGAGTGGTGAGCGGGGAAAGCTGCAGCCAGGGAGCAGAGTGGAGGGGCCAGCCGTGTTGTGGACCAGAGAGTCTGCCCAGTCCAGAGATCATACCAGGATGCTGGGGGTGTCTGGTTTATCTTAAACCAGCAAGGGGTCTGGGACAAACATTGCATAAACTGGTTTGAGCCAAATCAGTTGCATTCAACCAGGTTTATCTCAAAATGGTTTCAGCCATTCTCAAACGGGTTTATGTACACTGAACATCCGTTCAGTTACAGGTTTAAACTGATTTATGTGTAATGTCTCTCCCTAGACCATATGATTTTCCAGGTGCAGGGGGGCTTCATGCTCCCCCCATGGCTGGGAGATCACAGCAGTTGTGGCCTCCCAGCTGCAGGGGATGTGGGCCCTTTTTTTGGTTGGGAGTCCTTTCAGCTGGGAGCTCCCAGGTTTGGGGGTGCATGTGGACCTCTAATGGGGCTCCCAGCCATAGGGGCACCTGGTCTTACATTCAGTTAATCATGTCATAGAAAGCAGCTACAAAGTTATTATGCATATTTTGTGGAATAACTTTGTAGCTTATTCTTCTTTCTGTCATGCCATTAACTGATTGAATGTGTGGCCAGGTGACCACTTAAGGTGTGATTTAACTGGTTAACCATGCCTTAAGTAGAATGTGTAGATGGGGCCTTAGGAAAGTAATTTGCACTGAACTTTAGCCTTACATTGTTTCTAATCATTTTACTACCTTGGAGATTATTGCTCACTTTGACATTTCAAGATGGAAACTGGGTATATGGACAAATATATATGTAAAGATGAGGGTGCATTCAAAACTTGGAAGCAAATGGAGGGAAAAGTTGGGCAGAATGGAATTCCTGGCAAAATCAATCAATCTACTCTGATATGTGATCATTTTATTACTACTGGTAGGGCGTGTCTACACATGCTGTTAATGTAGCTGAATAAACTCTGGCTCAATTCGCACCACAGTCTATTGCTCCTGGGTGCCACATTTGTATGTGTGCCTGGGACCACAGCACATTGAATTGGTGCAGAGCAGCCCCCACTGGCAGGAGGCCCTGGGGGCCAGCCTGCCAGCTCAGGGCTGCTCCGACCTGGCTCAACATGCTGTGGAGGAGCTGGCTGGGGCACTAGGATGCTTCAGTACAGGGCTAGCCAGCAGGCAGTCCACACATGGAAGCACCCTTGTGCCCCAGCCAGCCCCATCAGTGTCTACATGTTCACTGCTTGTGGATAGAACTTGTGCCTGGCAGTACTATCCTATGGCAGAGTTAAATAGTTTACTGTATCGTAATAGTACCACATGTGTAGATAGTGATGTTTTACTGTGGAGCTGATAAGACAACTCTGGAGTAAATGGCCCATGTAGATGCTAATCCCAGTCCTATGGATTGGGAGCTCATTGTGCTAGATATTTTATACATTCATGTTCTGAAGAGTTTACAAATAAATGTCTGGCTCGGTTTGGGCAAGGGGAGAAGTTCTCATGATTATGGTACCTCCATCTAAATTCATGAAATATAACAAAGATTTGTTGTAATTTGGTCATTTAACATTTCTATACTGGCATGACAAATTTTGTAACATGGGAAATAATACAATTTGGGAGGTTCTTTGAAAACAGACATTTCCCCTGCCCCTCCCCACCCCCCCATGAGGTGTGACAAGTTTGGGAGCACTCAGATCAGTTTGCAGACAAATGCATTATAGTACATGTAGCTATTGTAAGAGTTGAAACTTACAGTATTCATAAGGCTCTGTACAATTTCAGTGCCCTGGGAAGAGAACAAGAATGGTATAGTAGAAATGTAAATGATTAGATACCCAACCATTCCTCTGCAGCAGCAGCCTTTCACATGATGGGGGAATTACAGGACCTATTCGGTTACTAGAGTCAGTGCTAATATTGCCACTGAAATAAATGGTTGCTCAGCAGCTACCTTGTATATCTCCTCATTTTAATATATCTACAATATTTTGCTTGAAAATAACAGGGTATATTTTACCTTGCCTCTCTAGTTTCCCTCCATTACAGGTTCAGAGGAGAATTTGTGATTTGTCACATGGCTTTGAATAACATAACTGCAGGATTTACTTAGGGATGGTGCATTCCCAAGTCGAGGGAAAGGATGTAAAAGTAATGCTTGGATTCTTTATTCAGTGAGGAAGCCCCTGGTGTACTTTAGCCAAGCATACTTTAATCAGTGTGACTGAGTATGTAAAGCAAATCATAAATCAACAGTTTAAATTTACACTTGGGTGTTGTTTCTGATGGTAACTTTAATCTGTTTTGTTTGTGTAAAGCACAGGTCAAGGAGGAAACCTATTTTTAATACCTCACTAAATAAAAGTAGACTTCTGTTTTCAATACAAGTAAGTAAATTTTAATTCAGATCTACAGTGTATTTTAAAGCACTATTTATTGCACATATTATTTACTCCCTCTCTCACAGTAAAACTAATTCCCTTAATTTCAGATGGATAAAAACACTGGAATTTTTTTGTTCTGAAGCTTTATCTTTGGGCTAAAGGATAACACCTTTACTTAGAAGGGGAGAACTTCAAGGTAGTAAAGTGGTCTGCAGATCCATTTAAAGGGGATTGTTACATAATATATGGTGCCTTTTTACTCATTAAATATTTACATTCTAAATCTTGTTTGCTTGTGTGCAGTTAATTTTACTACATTTTATTTTTCTGAGTCAGCAAAACTAGCTAAAGAAAAACAAGTTGGAATTTATTCCTTTTGTATATCCTCAGCAGTGTAGCTTAATAAGTTTCAGTGAGCTACACTCACACAAGCCCACTGAAGAATCTGAGTTTGCAGAGATTTACTAGAAATTTCAATAAAATTACAGGCAATTAATTTTAAAATAAGAGGCACATTTCCCAAAATTATGTCCACTATGCCCAAAATTATTCTTATTGATTGCAAGTTCTGCTAAGCCATTTTCTAGAAGTTTGTGAGAATTGGGGAATGGAGTGATGTGTCATGTTAGGGTGACCATTACTAGGCTTTTTAATCAGTTGTATTCTTATGTTGTTAATCCACCTTCAACACCCTTAAGCTGTGTACATCATGTAGCATTTACTTTAAATCCAGAGTTCTTGGGTATCCAGCAGTGTGTTTGAGTATGTGTGTTTTCTTCTTTTCTGTAATAAGCTTTAAGAGTCAGTATAGGAATAAGAGTGTAGGTTTTAGCCATGTTAGTCTAAGGACATAGACAGACAAGGTTGTTTGGGTGAATCTGATATCTTTTATTAGACCAACTTAAAGTTGTCAGATTCACTTGTCTGCCAGTATAGGAATAATGAAGCTGTACTTTAACAAGTTGTGGCCTGTTACCAACATTTGACGAATGCATTGGATTAGGAGCTGGGAGGATCTCAGACAGGTACACATGAAAAATAAAGTAGTATTAAAGCTATGCAGAAGCTTTAAAGTCATGAGAAGATAGGCAAAGGTGGCACCTACTCCTTCTTTCATGTGAAAGTAGATACTATTTTCTGGGGTTTTTTACTTTTCTATCCTAAATCTTCCAAGTCAAAATATAAAGCACAAGTCATAACCAGTTACTGAGGTAAGGCTATTACCTGGTCACCACCTGTGCAGCGGGGCAAGCACAGCCCATCCACCACCACTGCCCAGGGCACAGAGCTGTCCTGTTGTATCTGGCCATAACTTCAGGTTTTCTGTTGTGAATCATGTGTCCGGAAATTTTAATAATATTTGCACACATGCTTGCTTTGTTATATATGAGTTCATGACACTATTTATCTTAACGTGCTGTTGAGATAAAGCTTAGCCTCACTTAAAATATTGTTGTTTTAAAAGCTTTTCAAATGTAGATAACTATTTATGTCCCATAAAGTTAAAGTTTAATAATGAAGAATAGGTGGACACTTGTACCATTGTATTAATATTTTGTTGTGATTTTTTATTATTAATATTTTGTGAATAATGTGGTGTGGTTTTTGAGGCGGTAAATCACACAGGGTTACTAGCGTATGTTCCTGGCATACTGTTACATAAAGGGCTGTATGTCTTTTTGCTGATATCTTTTGAAGTTTTACCTCTAACCATGATGATGGCAGTGGTCTGGCTTGTCACCATAAGAGTGTGGAGTCCAACTGGGAAGAACTAGAACAAACAGCTTTGGGGTGGATGACTAAGTACCTGAAGGATAGGAAGGAACTATGGAAGAGACTACAGGGGAACAGACTAAACTCTACTATGCAGATTGTGGTGTTTAGGGTAACATAGTCTATAAGCCTTATAGGTAAGACAGATGAGTTGTATGAATCTTCTGTTATGCTTCAAAACTTTCTGTTTTCATGATTAAACCATACTTAGTTTTGTAAAGGCACTTTGGGGCTTGTGTGTTCACTATTGGTCTTGGCTTCCAAAGTCGGACAGCTAAGCCCAGCCACACAAGGTAAGTTATCACAGTTTGTATATGGGGTGCTTTAGCATGGGGACCTATTTTAACGGCAGGAGAATCACAGGATTTCACGCAAGGAGGGGGAAAGATGCAGCCTGTCACCTGCCTCAGTGGGTATGCATGGAAAGGCCAGAGGAGAGGTCAGATTTGCAGCCAGCACTGAATTGCAACATTTTATTACAATCAACAGTAAGATAAACACCTGGGCTTCTGAAGAGAGTTGTCTTTAGACACTTGAAAGGAAAACAGCTGACATTGAAAAAAATGTGTGCCTAACGGTTTGGGGTTTTAAATGTGCAAAAACTGCCTGGGAAAATATACTGTGAATACACAACAGCTTATCTTTTCAGGCCACCATTTTATTTGTTATGGTAGTGACTAATACTCAAAGCTTTTGTCTGGATGGTTATATCCTATAATATATGCTTAAAAATGAAGAAATAAAATATAGGGAAGTCAGGATAACAAAAGAGGATGATTATATCTTAATCTGAAGGGTAAAACTTTCTCAACATATAGCAGAAATGTTCTCAACATTCAGTAGAAAACTAAGTATGCTGCTGAATAAAAGATTGATAAGGAACACTTTGGGGAGCAGCGTGTTAATTTTTAATGGGTGATGGAAAAGATTATTGAAACTTCCTAGTTCCTCTATAAATAAAGCCCTAAAAACCAATTTTTTCATAATGTTGGTGAGCAATATCCAAAGGCACTTCTGTAATTTAGAAATATACTATACGCTGCAATGTGTTAGTCAATCTGGGCACTGGAATCTTATTTCTGAAAACGTAATATAAAAGTAGCCATAGCAGTGCTAATTTGTATGTTATCTAGGGAGTCAACACAGATCTTCAGAACAAGACTAATCTTTGTGTATATGTTTTCTAGTGAAATGGGAGAACACTAAATAATTAACAGAAACAAATGAAAACTAATTTGCTAATTTTTAATTTTTACTCGATTGCATGATCCATGTTAATGAATAATTTACAAGTCAGAAATGAATATAAAATTAATATATTTCTCTGTGGAGCTTAGTGTAAGTGTTATCTCAATATCCTGTCTGACTGCTCATTGATATAAAAAATAAAAATAAAAAATAACCCCAGAGAAAAAGGTATTCAGCAAGAAGCAGGCTATAATAAAAAGAGCTGCAGACTCCAGAGGTTTTACTATTTCCATATAGACCTGAGATCATTTGTCTGAGGCTGTTTTTGAATTATTCATACAAACTGTAGCTCTTTGCTTTCAGTTCTTGAATTCAACCAGCTTCTATCATGTGGTTTCACATGCTGCTTTTTTGTTTGCATTTAAGGTTTTTTTATAGGGTGCCTTTTATTCAAAGACGCTGCTGGATACTGCAGGATTCTATCCGCCAAACATTAAGAAGCTTCATTGTGGTTAATTCTGAGGTTTCGCATAGCAAATGAAGGTATTGTGGGAGAAGAAACTAGAAAAATTGGGGAAAGTAGTAACTAAAAAGCTAATAAACCTTGAAAATAGTTCTGTACTTTTACTCTGAAACTAAAGTGCTGATATTAAGGACATACGTTTTTGGTTTTAAAGCCAAATGTTGTGCATTAGTTACATGAGTCTCCAGCACCTTGACACGCCAAACATCATATAAGACAAATAGGAACGCAAGATGAATATGATGGATCAGGCTAGCAGTTTACGTTGGCTATCCTGCCTCTCTGGCAAATTTTTGACTCTTCACAGGAAAGTTATACACTTTGTTTCCCCCTATGCATGTAGCTGATCTTGTCCAAGGATTTATATTAGAAAGTAGAAAAGAGAGAAGAAAACCTCTTCCTGACCCCTGTAGTGAGCAGTTTGCATCCTGAAGCATGAGTGTTGATTATCCTTTTCAGCATGCATAACTACAACTTCTGGTTGCAATTATCCAGCTCCAGTATTTTTGATGAGATGACCACCTGCCGTAGCAAATTCCTTTTTCTGGCTACATGCTGTGTGAAATATTTTCCTGTTGGTTGTTCTAAAGAAAACTTACACTTGAATGTTCAAGCATCTTGTTATTGATGCTCCAGTTACCAATAAGGTTACCGATAAGGTTGCCTTTCATCAACTCATTTTCAATTAATAAAATATTCCGTGTGATCTTTTTAGCTGTTTTGCCAAATTATTTTATAACTGTCCTCCTCCCCTTTGTACATCAACATCCATCTGTTGGGCATTGTGACCTCACCTGCCTCTAAGCAGACAGGCTAAGAAATAATATTGAAAACTAATATACAAAAGCACCAGCTCCCTATCTGTACCTGACCTTCTTCTGTATTCATAGTACTGGATCTGTAGACAGATCCACAGCTGAGTTCTCTGCTCTAATTATTTTTTCTTCAAGTTCTTAAAATACTATTAAGATTTTAGAGAGCATAATGAACATAGGGTTAATTGGACAAGAGAACTGTAGAGACTTTCGTATTTGAGGCAGAAGCATCGGGATGTAGCCACAGCCTGGTGGGGAGAGTCTAAGATTAGCCCAAAGCAATGAGAAAGAAGGTGTGGCATTACTCTCTTAGGTATCCTGTTAGCTGCACCATGGTGGTAATGGTTGAATAATGAGCTCCTGCCGAGCAAAAGAGCATTATACTTTACCACATAAAACACTGGTGCAACCCAGGCAGGAGCACGTAAATCCTTGGCTGTAGGTCTTCAGCTAAATAATTAAGGCTTACACTTGTAGGTCCACTTAAAATAAAAAGACTGAAGCACATGCTTAAGTTTGCCCCTTCTCAGGATTATAACACTTAAATATGTATTTAAAGTCTGTTCTCTGATAGAATTAAGTAGATGCTAAAGCAGAAGCCTAAGTAGTGGGATTTTCCTAAGGAAGGAAGTAATAGCAAAGAAATAATCTTTGGTTTCAGATATCCCGCAGCCAGGTAGACAGCAGTATAGGTCTCAGCTTATACAGTGCATGTTCTCCAGGAAGCCAGCTAGAACATCCCCACATGTCACACTTTCTTTTCTGGATTCTGACTTGGAATAGTTGAATCTTCTGATCTTCTTGCAGGATTGAGTGGTCTTAGTTGTGAGGGAAGGCTCATAGTTTTCTCTCAGTCCTGGTCTGCTTCTCTGGTATGTCCAAACCAACACAAGGGAGGTTTTTTGTTTGCACATGCTTTTTTGTTAGCCTTTTACATGTAAATTACTGTAGGCTTTACAGTCCCTTATTTAACAAGGAGTTTTGAACCCACCTATTGTGTTTTTTGGTTGTGGCTTGAAAAGTAATAAGAAAATCTTTTTCTCAACCACTCAAGCTCTGCTCTGATGAGGAACTTGAATGGAACTTTATTGAACGAAAGAATGGGAAGTGCAACTGAAGACCAAATTAGCTAGACAGCAATCTCGTCAATAAGCCAAAACTCAAAAAGGAATCCCACAAAAAGTGGCAACTTGGTCTTATTAATAGAGAAGAGTATAAAAGTATTGCATAGGCATGTAGGGAGAAAACTAGGAAGGACAAGCCAGGATTTGAGATGCAACTGGCAAGGGACATAACAGCAATGAAAAAGGATTGTACAAGTATGTCAAGAGTAAGAGGAAGACCAAAGAAACCATAGATTTCTTACAGAATGCAGAAGACAATTTAACTATGAATGATGCAGAGAACGCTGAAGTATTGAATGCCTTTTTTACTTTGATCTTCTCAACAGGGTCAGCTACCAGGTGAGGAGCACAGTTGGCAGAAAAAGGGAAGGAAGCATATAGTTTAGAGTAATGGAAGAACAGGTTAGGGATTACTTAGAGAAGGTAGATGCTTTCAAGTAAGCAGAGCCAGGCTGGATGGGTGGGGCCCAGTACGTCTGTGGGCTGATCTGGCTAGTGGGCCCAATCTGGTGCATGGGGCAGGCATGGAAGGACTTGAACTGGCCACTTGGAGGAAGGGTAGCCCAGCCCTAGTCAGGCGGTGCAGGGTCAGGGGACTTGATCCGGCCCTGACACAGCAGCATGGGGCTTTAGAGTTTGAAAGTAGGGGAGAGGTGGCAGTATTAATTGCCACTGCTCCTTCACTGCCAAATTTTCTGACCCAGAGCTGGATGCCTCATTTAATGTCTTCTTTAATGATTTGGACAATGGGGTTGAGTGCATATTTAATCCGTTTTCAGATGACACCAAGTTGGGTGCAGTTCAGTAGAGGCATTCTGGAGCATAGGGCTAGGATATAGACTGGTGAAATAGTCCAAAATCAACCAGATTAAATTTAACAAGAACAAATGCATTATTCTATCCTGCATTTGAGACAGAATAATGCCATTCACAAGTATAAACTGGGGACTGATTGGCTAGACTGCAGTATTGCAGAGAAGGACCTGGGGGTTACAGGGAACCATCATTTATAAGCTGGATATGAGCCAACAGTGTGCTGCTGTTGCAAAGAAGGCCAACAGCATCCTAGGTTGTACTAGTAGGAGTGTCTCTTGCAAATTAAGGGAGATGATTCTTTTACTCTATTCAGCATTGGTGAAGTCCCACCTGGAGTCTTGTGCACAGTTTGGGGTCTCACAGTTCAAGAAGGATGTGCACAGATAGGAAAGAATTCAGCAGAGAGCAACAAAATGATTAGAGGTACAGGAAACACAATTTATGACAAAAGGTTGAAAGAACTAGTCTAGAGAAGACTATTTATTTCCAGAGAAGACAAGATGGAAGCGGGATTTGATAAGTCTTCAAATATCTGAAGGGCCATTATAAATAGGTTCAAGATAAACTATTCTCTATGGTCATAGGGCACAGGACTAGGATCAATGGCCTCAAGCTTCAGCAGAGGAAATTTAGGTTGGAGACTAGGAGGAACTTTCTAACTGTGAAGTTAGCTGAATGTTGGAACAGGCTACCTATGAAAAATGTGCAGTCTTCATCCACGGAAATTCTCATGAGCAAGTTGTACAGACACTAGGCTGAGGCAATTTAGTCAGGGAAGATCCTGCCTTGACCAGGGTGTGGACTAGATGGTTTTGTAAGGGCACTTCCAGCCCTACTTTCCTATGACCCTTTACCAAACCCTGAAGGTTTATCTAGAGTTGGGTTGTTTTAGGCCTTGATCAGTTAATCATGTGTTCAACTTCACCGGCAAAATTCACACCATGATGTAAGGATGTTGCAAGTTGACTACTCTCCTACTTATGGCTGTCCCAGCTGACTATTTTAAAACAAATTTAGCTGAATTTTTATAAATATTGTCTAGTAACAGAAGTAACCAGGAAATATTTTGCTGTCTCTGTGTGCTAGAAATTTGCTTTCATGATACTTTTCGGATGGCTATAACTCATTTCAAGCAATTGTCTGACCATGGTACCAAATAGTTAGGCAGCTCCATAAATCATGCTAGAAGTGCCCCCCCTGCAGCAGCTCCTTTAATGTTTTTCATTTCACTGCTTGCCCTCCCTCCCACCCCCATGCCCCTGATTGGCAAGGGGCCCCACTGGCTGGGTGGCTTGTCACTAATCGCCACGGAGGTGAAAACTGTGGCCACCAATCTGCAGCAAATGGCCCAGCTGGTGGGGTGCCTCTGCCATTCAAGGTGTGGGGGGAGGTAAGCAGTGAAATGAGAAACGTTAAAGGAGCTGCTGCAGGCAGCACTTCAATTGCGATTTACGGAGATTGCTACAAATATTTTAATGTTTTGTCTCTATATATTGAACTGCAGTAAAATAATTCTATTGAAAAAAATCCTATCAATATTTCTTCTCCTGATAAGCACCAGTTACTAGACATTAGTTTGATTGAAGTACATTTAGGAAGAAAATAGCATTTTTTTCAGCCAAGAGTGAGTTTGCATACTTTTGTGTATGAAGGTATCAGGTTGGAGAGGTAACTGCTAGTAAACATTTGGCTTATTTATTGCAGGCAGCTATTGCTGTTACTCAGATTTGCAAAGTTTTATTGCTGTTTATCTGTGGCATGTGCAAATCATAACTGCAGCATATATTGCAGGATGAAGTTGCTAGGCAACCATTTTCAATCATTTAAAAATCCTTCTTAAATATCTGCAGTATTTGAGAAACGAGACTTTAACTCCTCAGGAACAACCCCAAGCATGCAGTACCTCTCCTCCACACAAGTGACTTTTACTTTCCATCAGCAGTAACAAGAACTTCAGATTTTAGTGCTGCCTGGACAAATGACTTCAGAGTGATAGTGAATTGTCATTTCAGCTCTTCCAGGAGAGATTTAAAAAGATAGGACTTTTCATTTGGGAAAGAAGAAGGATGAGGGGGGATATGGTAGAGGTCTATAAAATCATGGTGTGGACAAAGTGAACAGGAAACTGTTAGCCATCAAGTCCCAGAATACTAGAACTAGGGTGAACTCACTGAAATTAGTCAGAGACATGTTGAAAACTAAGAAAAGAAAGTACTTTTTTATGCAGTGTGCATTTAAATTGTGGAATTCATTGTCACAGAAAGTTGGTGGAGGCAGATAGTATAATCAGGTTAAAAAGGGACTAGATACTAGTAGCTCTCTAATCCATGAATGTAAGTGTTGAACAGAACAGTCTGAGGTGTAGCTGGCATCTCTAAACTAATAATGGTGAATTCCAGGGAGGGTAATGAATAGGGGACAGGCCAACCTAGATGTATTTGGTTCAATTATAGCATCCATTTTTGCCACTGTCAGAGACAGGATACTAGGCTAGATGGATCATTAGTTTGACACAGTATGGTTATTCTTAAGTTCTATCAGGTAACTTTTCTAATGCCACATTTGTTTATGGAAGTTGGTAGGAAATATAGATCTTCACTAATGAATGAAGTGGGTAGCATGGGTATTGAAAGAACATGCTTCAGTTCTCACAGTTCCTAAAGTATGAGCTTAGATAGAACTGAGTCTTGGTAATGTCTTGATCCGGAGCAGATTTTTAACTAGTGAGTCCGTTTTGGAATAGATTTAGGTCCTGATCCTGCAGTGAGCTACATATGGGCTGATCCCTGTCTGGGATTACAGAAATAAGGCATGAGCATTCAAATGAGTATAACACATCCTTAAAAATGCCAGGGATGGACAAAAACATTCATATCTTAAAAATCAAAAGTTTAATCTGCAATGTTGTTGTCCTTGTTATGATACAAACAAGTTATTGTTCAAGTACAAAGGGCGAAGTAAGATGTAATGTTGAGGTCTGGGTGATTGTGAGAGTAAGTGACTTCACCTTCTGTCACTCTGTGATATAAACCATTTTTTGCTTTCTCCATTCTCAGAAGGTTTATGTGAATAATATTGTAAGATATGAAACTAAACATAGGTTTGGCTCAGCCCTAATTCCTCCTGCTATTCAGAAATCATTCCTAGCTAGAAAGTTCTCTCTATAGTTTCCAGCATGGCTAATCCCTTGTAATCAACTTTAGCTTAAGTAGCTGAAATATTTCACAGAAATGAAACTTCCCTCCTGGGGAGAGAGTAGCAGCAGCAAATGCCTGAGAGTACCTCTGTCGTAGGGGAATTATTGGTTCCATGTTCTAGTCCTATAAATAACCGGAGAATGAAAAATGTGCTCATTCTGGATTCCTATATTGGAAAGCTTGTCCGTGCCTCTTTACACTCACCCCTCCTGCTCATTCCTTTCTTGTACACAACTGGGCCAATCATGCCTTGTTCTCTTATTGGTAAGGATTCCAGGAAAAGTGCAGATCAGTCTATATTCTTTGGGGAAGACCTTCACTGAACAGTTAAACAGATGTCTGTAAACTCCCTGGGTGCGTCTAGACAAGCGTGCACATCCCTCTTTCACCGTCTCAAACCCCTTTGAGGTGGGGCAACAGGCACATGCAGGAATTTAAAAAAGTTTCTGGTGCTGCAAGTTTGCAGCGCAGGGAGAAAATTAGACCCCTGAGGCTGGGTCCTCCACGGAGATGCTCTGGCTGCCAGAGCATCTCTGTGGTTGGCCCATCGCCCTGG
>NW_017728995.1:8395041-8395574 GCF_001723915.1 Gavialis gangeticus
GGGGCTGTATGGGGCAGCCATTGGGGGGGCGGCAGCAGCTGGTGGGGGATGGGTCCAGATGGGACAGCAATTGCGGAGCTGGGATGGGCATGTGGGCCTTGCAGGAGGGGTGGTAGCCCCTGCAGGGGCCATTTGGCCCCTTGTGTGGGGGCCGTAGCTCGTGTGGGGGCTGAATCCCATTGGGGGGCCGTAGCTCTTGTGTAGGGGCTGAACCCCCTGTTGGGGGCCCGGAACCCCTGTGTAGGGGCCATGGCCCCTATGGGAGGGCAGCAATATATATATTCATGAATTCATGAAACATGTATTTAGAATTCACTTTATTATTATGATAAGAGACTTGCTTTAATACTGTAGATATATCAATAAAACATTGTCCAACTGATCACTCTGTCTGTCTCACTCTGTCTCTCGCTCTCTTTATAGTGGTCTTTTATGTTAATTGTGGAGGAACGTGGATTTTGAGGTATTTTACAGAGTGACTTTGGGATTTTTTTTATCAGGGATTTTTCAATTTTCCAGTAGGGAACACCAGA
>NW_017728995.1:8395587-8395888 GCF_001723915.1 Gavialis gangeticus
TTCCTGCTAGGGAGACCAGTGGCAGGACCCTGCCTGCTCAGAGCTGGCACCTTGGACCCAGCTGGCTGTGGCTGACCTCCTGGACATCTGGGGCCAGGAGGACATGCTTTGACAGTTCAAAGCAGGCCACCACACCCAGAACATCTTCTGGGTGGCCGGGCTGGGGGTATACATGGCAGTAGTGCTGCACAGAGGCAAACCCTGCAACCACAGTCCACTGGCAGTTGGCCCAGAGGGACAGATGCCTCTACTGGCTGCACAGTCCCCATCTGGGTCTGGCAGGTGCACAGCAGGTCACAGC
>NW_017728995.1:8395899-8402144 GCF_001723915.1 Gavialis gangeticus
GTTCAGTTGCAGCCTTGGCTTTCCTGGTTTGCTCTGTGCAGGACTGGACCAGTGCAGAATTTTTATTTCTTTTTGGAGAAAAAACTGTTTTTTCCCATTGATAACAAATTCATTTCCTCCATTGTTAGCTGGTTTATTGTTTTTAAAAGCTAAAAATAAATGGAAACATCTGGTATTGTGAAGTGATTATTAAGCATTGGGAAAGTGTAAAAATGTAGAAGCAAGATCCCGTTTTTTATGTTGGGAAATAATTTATATGAATAACATTGCATATTGGGATTATATGTTTATGATGGGATTTTCAAAAGTGCTTAAGGGCTTTAGGTGCCTGAATTATATTGCAGGTTAATGAGTTGGGTGCCGCCTTCTTGTGTGGTTCTTTGGAATATTTTCCCTGAACTATTTCTGTAATGCTATCAGGACCGAACAGATATTTCATAATTTCATAGGTACTAGGGCTGGAAGGGACCTCACAAGATCATCAGGTCCAGCTCCCTGGCCAAAGGGCAGGAAGCCAGCAGGGGTCAAATGATAATAGAAAGCTAAGCATCCAAGTGTTTTTTGAAAATATCCAGAACAGGTGCTTGTACCACCTCTGGGGGAGTCTATGCCAGGCCCTGGGGACTTGGACAGGAAAGTTTTTCCTTATGTCCAGCCTAAAACAGTCTTCCAGGAGTTTGTAACCATTGGACCTTGTCTTCTCATGGGGTGCGCTGGTGAACAGGTGTTCTCCCAGTTCCTGGTGCACACCCCTTATGTACTTAAAGATTGCCACCAAGTCACCTCTGAGCCTGCGCTTTTCCAGGCTGAAGAGTCCCATATTTCTCAGCCTCTCTTCATAAGGCCTGCTCTCTTGTCCTCTAATCATTCATGTGGCTCTCCTCTGGACTCTTTCAAGCTTCTCCACATCCTTTCTGAATTGTGGAGCCCAGAACTGGATACAGTATTCCAGCTGTGGTCTCACCAAGGCCAAGTAAAGTGGGAGGATGACTTCCTGGGTCTTGCTTGAGATGCATCAGTAGATGCAAGCCAGAGTTTTGTTTGCTTTGCTGGTTGTGGTGTCACATTGGTGGCTCATGTTCATTTTGTGGTCAGTCATGACCCCCACAGCTCTTTTGGTTGTGGTACTGGCAAGCGTAACAGTGCCAAGCCTATAAGTGTGTGTGGGTTTTTGTATTGGGGCCCTGTTGTTTATGGCACTTCATAAATGTAGTTGAAAGTGAAGGGTTGGTCCCAAAGGTAACTGGTTGTTAAGCAACTAGTTGACTTCAAACAAAAGCTGTACCAGACATGAATATTGAGGGAAATTGCTGTATCCTTTTAAAAATAATTTTTAAATATAATATAAACTATTCATTGCCTGAAACTTTTGTCGGTTGGATTTTAGAAGCTAATTCTTGAAATGTAGAAGTGTGTGAAAAGGCAAACTTTTATTTCATTACATCTTTGCAAGGTTCAGTGCCTTCACCCTTTCTGCTATTGTGAAAACACTGAATGCTTAGCATCTACCACCACCTCAAATTATATAATATAAAAACCTGAATACTTAATGGCAGCAGAAATTTAGCATAAGCGGTTAAGTAGCTAAATCCTAGCCTTTTAAATCAAATAACTTTGTATATCGTTTGTGCTATTTTGGTATTCGCCATTTGTTCCTATTCATGGAATAAAAAGTCCACATGGCTTCTCTTCCATTGAACAGACTGCCCTACAATTTGCAATTATATTTAATTTTTATACAGGAAATTAGATGGGTTGATGAGATTGGTTCTCCTAAACCTGTTACTTTCCATAATATTTCTAGGATTCATTTAACTGTAGCCAAGATGTAAAAATGTAACTGAATAGTTCTGTAATTTGCCTCTGAGACTAATCTGTGGCCATCTTCTTTTATGGCATAGTAAATTATAAACAGGTTGTAAAGAGACTACAGTAGACTGAACAATTGTGTTAATGACTGCTATGAAGTCATTAATTATGGAGTCAGAGTATAGTAAAGATGAGATGATTTTACCTGTGAGATTGCCATGTGGAACATTTTTATTATACATCTAATTAGTATGGTTCCATATTATAGTGGTCCCCAGTAGTGCCACAAAAGTTAAGAACTTGTCAGCGTTTCAGCTGCTATCACTTATTTTTGGCCATTTTGGATTGCATCGGGATGAAACTGCCTCTGTAAATCACTTTTTAAAGCAGATAAATATTTAACAAGGTGATGTTGTACTGCTTACCGGATATGGTGTGTGTCAGAAATGTTTTACCAAACAGCAGGTCTCAGTTTTAATAAATTCGCAATTTAATTCTAATACAGTGTGCTGGAGAATGGCCTGCACTCTTTCACTCTCTCCTTAGTGTTAATACACCCTATGTAAGATATGACAGAAAGAAAAACCTTGTACTGAATTGCACAATTACATTTATGAAAGATTAATAGTGTTTGATTATTCTGTTTGTACAACATGACAGATGCAAAGCTAATAACCTACCATGGTTCCACATGTTGACAATGACAAACACATCACTAAGAAGTGCACATCTTTGATAAGAAGACTACAGAAAGAGGATCAAGTGAGTTGAGACTCTCGGTGCTATCCAGTTTAAATACACCTCAGATGTCAGAGTCACTGCAATGTCCTGTAAAGCCATCCCTAGCAAAGTGGGGGAGCATAGAAGTCAAAGGTGAAGTGTGTCTGTTTCTTTTCTGTGTGAGAACCCATGCAGCTAAAGTTCTGTTCCATACCTCACAAAACCCCAGTTCTTTACCTAGAATCAGTCCAGTGAATAGATAGCCACAGTGCCATGTCCTTTTGTATCTCCATAGTAACATTTCTATTTTGAAGGGGCCTGAGTTGTTAAAACTCTGTCTCCAGTCCCAGGTAGATATTACAATAATGATGCAACTTTTGCTACCGTCTGGTTTGGCAACAATACTGGGGCCTTTTAAATGGTCCCATTTTGATTTTTTTTTCTTTTTCAAGATTACTTTGACCTGAAGTTTAAATGAAATAAACTACCACAGTGAACCTATGTAGGATCTGCAGTATTGTTCTTGTATGGTAACTGAAACAGCATTGTCTCTATTCTAGAGATATTTTGTCATCACAGAGGAATTGCTCAGGGCATTGGATAGATGAGTAGTATGGTGTAACAGAGTGTTAACAATAGTGGGGTCCCCTAGTCAAGGAAGGGGGCTTGATGTATACTTAAGACTTGATAGGTCTGTATAGACTGACCTTACTGCTGATTTGCTATGTGACCCAGGCAAGTGACTTAGTTTGATTGTGCCCATCTGTAAAATGCATATAATGCAAATTTTGTTTCTCATGAATGTTGCAAAGGCTTTATGTTTCTACAGAGCTGGCAGATCCTTCTGATTAGATGTGCTATAGAAAATACAAAGCTTTATTGTTACTGTCAACTTTGTAGAACATTGTCTCTGAAGCAGCTTATGAGCGGCATCACTCACCATGGGCACAGCGCTGTGATAGTACTTGAAGGATTTTCTGTTTGGAGTGTTTCAGCACCACTCTGTAAAAATTATATTTGCAGCTGTGAATGGTACCTGTGGCTAAACAGTGTCAGATGCTGTGCATAAAGTGTTTCTTTCATGTGCTTGAAACTATCTCCCAGTCTGAACAAGAGAAGCAGGGAATTAGAAGGAAGTTAGCGAGGGAGAAGGAGTATAGCAAAAGTTGTGCTACCAATTCTGAGAAGCAAAGATGTGATCTGCTCTTATTAATGGTTAGCTCCTTGGGGTACATGCACAGTTAAAGTCATCAGAATGAGTGAGTGGTGTCATTACCATCTACATGGAGAAGCAGTTTTTCATGTTGAGGGTAAACATAAGACTGTTCAGTGGATATTATGCTGTACATAAAGACTAAGGCCCTAATAAAAACAGGTTGGTTTGTAGCTCATCATAATATAGGAATTATTGTTCACACAAATGCACATGATCCATTGTAAACTAAAAATATCAAGCTGCAGTTTCTCTCCCCTGGGCTTTTCCACCAGCATTTCCAGGTGTCAGATAATGAACAACAGCTTTGCTATAGCTCACCTTAACATAGGCTCCTTGCATGCCTTTGTAAGGTATTAATTATAGGAGACGATAATGACTTGGGCACACTTGTGGTATTTCATACATGGTGGGAAAGGTGCTTAATGACCTGTTTAAAGTGTTAATCTTCAAGCTGTACCTGATGCAGAAGATCCTGAATGTGCCCATAGCATTGGCTGTTCTGTAATCAGATGCTGTATGAGTAATATCCTGTGTTAAAGAGCTTAAATTCTCCTCTGTTAGCTGATAATGCCTTAAATACATGAAAATGGGAGCAGATTGGGATGGCACTTTCATGTCATGAAGCTAGATGAGAATTGATGATATACCTTTTGAGGACTCAGTACTGCTCCCTTGATAGTATAGCTGATGATAAAGCTTCCATCATATAAACAATTGTTACATATGGGGAGGTTATCCTGAGTGGGAAGACTAATTCAGAAGATTTATATGAAGTGATAAAGTTTGAGTCTTGTCTCAGCTTCCTGATTTGGCTAGAGCCTCCATGGTGCTTCAATCACAGCTGCTGAGTGTACTAGAGCGGCATTAAAAATTGGAAAAGCTACATAGCCTGATGAATGTTTTTACTGGGAGATGCATGCTCTGAATATATTAGGCCACACACCAAAGTGTGGGAGTAATCGTACATGCTCCAGACATCACTGAAGAAAAAGTAATTTTCTTTTAATCTTACATGCAATGTATTCACCCCTCAATTCACCAAATTCAGAAGTGGAAAAAGCAGCTTTTCCTGCTGTCCCTGACTTGCTTCTTTGCCTACAGTAAGACAGTGACTGGCTTTTCTGAAAGCTGTGCCAGAGACTGCCAAGGTGTATTTTACTGGCCAGAAAATTTTAATAGTTGCTGATTTGTATTAGCAGCAGCTCTTGTAGCTGTTGGAGCTGGCAGTTAATGGTGTTGGTCGACTGATGTTCGCTAGTTATTTAACAACAATGCCAGACATTGATTAACAGTAATAAAGTTAATCCATGTTTTTTCCTGCATTTCTACCTTCAGTCTGTCCAGTCTTGCTCACTCACGTGCACGCACGCGTGCGTGCGCGCACACACACACACACACTCACTTTGCTCTCTCTCAGCAGGGGACTTTGTCTAAGTTGGGTGGAGCATTGCTAATGGTGGTGGGTAAGGATCTGGGCTTGTTGACACTTTTGGCAAGACCGCCACTAATATATGCATTTCCAAACAGTATAACCTCAACAAAGGACGCTCCTGTAGCTTTATATGCATTTTGCTATAGAGAGACAGCTAATTAGCTGTGTTAGTTTGGAGTCAGGCAGAAGGCCGGGTAGATTTGCACCTTTCTAGACTAACTGAATCAGAGATGTATAGCATCAGCTTTTGAAAGTAGAATCACAGCGTCCTGCTGGGGCCTGGCTACGCCCCTCCTCAGCTCACCACCATGGAAGGCAAGGGAGGGCTACTCTAGCGCCCCCGGCTTCTAACTTGAGCCACTGCAGGCATGTGCCTGCATTTCCTGATTCAAAAGTGAATGTTTATCTATTTACAACTAAAGGTTAGACTAACCTGCAAAGATTGAATCAGTTCAGGCTCTGGCTTTTTGAATGTCTGTCCCTAACCAAAGTAAAAAATCCCCATCTTTAATTTTCCCTGAGCTGATGAAGGGTGTGTGAGCCTGAAAGCTTGCAGAAAAAGACCTTTTTTTGTGATTTCTTAGTTGATCTAATAAAAAGTATCATCTCTCAACCAAGGGTTCTAGATTTATGTGTGTCCCTAGCTAATATGTTCATTGGGTATGGCTTCCTGCTTTGCACAACTAAAGAGAGACTGTACACAGTGCCTTTCATATCACAGGACTTCCAGCTGGCTTTGCCACTTCCTCTTTCAGCAATTCAGATACAGCTTGAATTTGACCTACAACATCCTCTGCTATTTCAGTCCTGAGCCCAATGCTCCACCCTTCTTTCTGTACTTGGAAGAGGAGGAAAAGGAAAGCAGACCCTTCTGAGGCCTGTGCCACAATTTAGAAAGAAGGAAAATGAGAGGGTCCTAACCAATTTCTTACCTGTTTGAGCAAGTCACTTTGAAACCTTTACTTGTTGCTCATCTTGTCAGCAATGCATGCTGAAAGACCTGTTCCCCAATCTCTGCACTCTCTCTGCTGCCCTGGATGGGTGGAGCACCAGGGAGAGCAGGGGAGC
>NW_017728995.1:8402350-8402996 GCF_001723915.1 Gavialis gangeticus
CCCCCCCCCCCCCCCAAGGAGTACTTCCAGGGGCAAGGGAAAGACCTTCCAGTGGCAAAGGTTAGGGGTAGGACTTCTGGTCCCAAGATGGCGACCAAGAGGCAGGGTACCTGTCGAGGGGTGGGGCTACCTTTGTAGCCCTCAACAGCTCACCAAAGCTCACTAAGTGGCCCTCCTGCCAAAATAATTGCCCACCCCTACTCTACATGGTGGTGGTCACTGCTCATTCTAAAATTTAACTGTTCAATGTCTGCTGAGTATTGTAAAATATTTGCCATGTATCACCCTACAGGTTTCTAAGGCCTTAGTGGCAGAGGGAGCTACCCCTGCATAGAATACATAAATGCTAATGCAAGCAAGTTTTTCAAGCTCTCCTTTTTAAAATTCAATTCTTCAATAGGTGTTGATATCCCGAGAGGCCATACAGTAGCTTGTGTGTGTGTGTGTATGTGTGTGTGTGTGTGTGTGTGTGTGTGTGAACACACACACACACACACACACACACGAGCTACTGTATGGCCTCTCGGGATATCACATATATCATATCTATCTATCTATCTATCTCTGTTGAGTCGTGTCAATACAGAGGTGCTTTGCATGAATGAAAGAAAATGATCCAAGACGCATATATGTGCTGATTGTAGAT
>NW_017728995.1:8403007-8404559 GCF_001723915.1 Gavialis gangeticus
AATCAGTTCAGGCTCTGGCTTTTTGAATGTCTGTCCCTAACCAAAGTAAAAAATCCCCATCTTTAATTTTCCCTGAGCTGATGAAGGGTGTGTGAGCCTGAAAGCTTGCAGAAAAAGACCTTTTTTTGTGATTTCTTAGTTGATCTAATAAAAAGTATCATCTCTCAACCAAGGGTTCTAGATTTATGTGTGTCCCTAGCTAATATGTTCATTGGGTATGGCTTCCTGCTTTGCACAACTAAAGAGAGACTGTACACAGTGCCTTTCATATCACAGGACTTCCAGCTGGCTTTGCCACTTCCTCTTTCAGCAATTCAGATACAGCTTGAATTTGACCTACAACATCCTCTGCTATTTCAGTCCTGAGCCCAATGCTCCACCCTTCTTTCTGTACTTGGAAGAGGAGGAAAAGGAAAGCAGACCCTTCTGAGGCCTGTGCCACAATTTAGAAAGAAGGAAAATGAGAGGGTCCTAACCAATTTCTTACCTGTTTGAGCAAGTCACTTTGAAACCTTTACTTGTTGCTCATCTTGTCAGCAATGCATGCTGAAAGACCTGTTCCCCAATCTCTGCACTCTCTCTGCTGCCCTGGATGGGTGGAGCACCAGGGAGAGCAGGGGAGCTAAGCAGCTGTAGGAGACCTGAGAGCCAGAGAGGGTTGGCAAGCAGGGGCATGGCTAGGAGCTGCCAAGTCTGTCTTTTGGCTCTCCCGTCTCTGGTGACCATCCAGTTGCCCAGCTCTTCAGTCCCTCACAGCTTCCCAACTCTCCTTGACTCTTTATCCATTCAAGCAAGTAGAGTTTGGGAGGGTAGATTGTCCACATGGGAAGTGGGTTGGGAGCAGTACATCCCAGTATGCTGGAGGATGACAAATTGCCCCATGACTGCAACACAAGCTGCATAACACCTGCTGGAGATGCTCTTTGCCTGAAGAGTAAGTTTGAGATTCTTAGACGATGCTTAACTCGTTTTTCCTACCTTAATGTGCAGATGTTCCTGTCTTAAGTTCATTTAATACTTTGGAAGGGTAACATGTAATAATACCCTAGGTCACTATATTCTGATGATTTGGAATGGTTGCAAATGAATGTGTGATACCACCCTGAGATGTGTAGAGAAGAACTGATTATAAATGGAGACTCTGTTAAAAAAGAACTCTTGACTTCCTGAACTAGCTCACTAAACTTCTCTTTTGTGAAAATTAAGAAACAGAACTTCAGGCTGAAAAGCTGAAAATTGGATTATCATCTTCTTTTTCAGTTTTAAAACAGGCAGCTGTTGTTGTCATTAGGAGTAATAGGCTCACAAGCTATAAAAAGAGCTGCTGGGTTTTGGGGTTTTTTTTGAAAGTGACAAAAAAGAAACTTCACTAGGAATTTAGGAGATAGATTTGTTGAATAATTTTTTTCTCTCTCTAGCTCCTGAGCTAGGGACAGAAATTCCAAAAAAAAACAGCCTGAATTGATTAAACCTTTGCAGGTTACACTCCCCCACACACAGTATACAAGAGTCAGACTTTATTTTTGAGCTATTATGCAATCACCTCTATATA
>NW_017728995.1:8405085-8407429 GCF_001723915.1 Gavialis gangeticus
CTCTCGGGATATCACATATATCATATCTATCTATCTATCTATCTCTGTTGAGTCGTGTCAATACAGAGGTGCTTTGCATGAATGAAAGAAAATGATCCAAGACGCATATATGTGCTGATTGTAGATTTTATTAAGTATTCTATAAAACTGCAAGACAATGCATTTATAAGTGTCTATATTTGTAAATTTAAGCAGAAATCCTGAGTTATATCACTTTAAATTGGAAATTTAATTATAGTACCACAGGCTCCAGAATGAACATATTGAGCAAATTGTCTCCAGTCTAATCTTATTGCAGGTCAACATCCAGTTAAGGAGTGTACTATTACATTTTTTTGTTTTAAGTAATCCATCCATTTTACAGATTAGTGATTTTTAGGCTGGAAAGAACCTATGTGAGACACCACACATTCCTGGCCTTCTAGATATCACAGGCTATAGAATCTCACCCTGTAATCATTTATTGAGGAGCTTGTTTGCTATAAATCCGTTAGTGTTGGTATCTAGTGTTTCCATTATAGCTGTTTTTTCTCCCTGACAGAGTATTTCATGTTAGCTCTAATACTCATTTCCTCCTTCCTACCTTGATTCTACAACTTGGATATCTATGGTAATGTAATCTAACCCTTTAAAAATATTTTTTTTCTTTTTTGGTCTGAAGCTGTAATTATTTTAATATTTTTTTTACTAGTGTGAATTGAGTCCTTTGTTGTTTTTGGACCCTTTCCTCAATGTCTGTACTGCATCTGTAGCTTTCAGCAGCACTTCAGCTATGGAAAAGCACAAATCTAATGAGATTTTATTTTATCTGTTTCACCACCTTAACAAAAGTTAAATGCTTGTATATTCTGAGAGGAATTGTGTTACTGAAAGCCCTGGTCACACCAACAACATGCTCTTCTTTTTTATGTTAAAAAGGAGTCTAACATGGCTTTGAGGAGCATGCCACCTTTGTGCAAGGCTTATAAAATTGTTGCAAGTTTGGAATAAAGCACTGTAGTAGCGTGGCAATATATTTCTTCCGTCTTGCCTGCAAAGCTGAAGGAAGGAAAGAAAACAATGTATTAATATCACAGAAAATGGAGCAGGGCGCAGTAGGTCATCTTGGGAGAGAATGACGTGGGAGAACTAACGTGAGGTGTGTTCCTTGTATTTTGATTCTAGTGGTTTACACCCAGGCAAAAGAAATTTGATCTTTGTCTTTCCCTGGAGTCATTAGATGCTGATAATAAACAAGAGAGAGATGAATACTTACTTGAGCTACAGCACTGCCTAAGCACTTAGCTTGCTTGTTCCAAACTGTGTTTATAATAGATTCTGTACTTAAAAAGAGAGCCCCTGTTCCATAGAACAGAAAGGGTGAAGGGCAGTGGCATTTAACCCCTGGTCTGTGGGCCTAATGTGACACATGGAGCCATGGCATCCAGCTTTTAGGGCTCTACAGGTTGGGAAATCTAGTGGAGTGGGAGCTGTGGCAATTAGTATTGCCCTCCCTTCCCATCCCCCCAGCTTCCTGAGGTCCCCAGGGCTAGATTAGGGCTGGGCCACATACTCTTCCTCTGTGTTTGGGTTGCTTCTGGGCCACACACTCTCCACCCTGCACAGATGGATTGGGCCAGGCTGCCCCATACCCACTTCCACACTGCTGTATCAGGCCCTGCCAAATCCATCTCATGTGCCAGAGAGACTTGGCACAACCCATCTGGCCCATGGGGCAAAAATGTTGAGCACCACTGGTAAAGAGGATTGACTTGGAAGCTGTTATTAGGGTTGTATTTTGAATGCATGATAGCCAAGAATGAGGAAACATAACTGACTTGCAAATATATGAAAATAATGAACAGCAAGCAAAAATCGTTTATTACTTAGATAGGCAGCAGGGACAACTGGGAGATCTGGAATGATGCTAAGCATTGGCAGGGATATGGACTTATGACTGTCTTCTATACTGAAAATCTTGTGCTCTTTTTGAACATCAAATTCAACAAAACATAGACTTCTAAAAATAATAATAAATAAACCCCCAGGAAATACAGATTTAAGGTACATGTCAATGCAACCTCAACTCTGCACCTCTGGAGTTAGCAATAAGTAATGAGAATTATAAATAAGCATTCCAGCTGTATTTGTTGTATTAGTTGTGTTGGGTGTTGGAAAGATGAACTGGAGCAGCCTAGCAGAGCTGTGATATGAAGTGATCAACAGGAGCTAGGTGGCCTGTGGCAGGGTGGCCTGCCTGCCGTGTGCATAATCAGAGGAAAGAGGAGAGGCTCATTTCAGAATTAAACTGTGTAGGTTGTGTCAGTGATTGGACACTAGGATCATCTTGCCATGGGGGTTGTCA
>NW_017728995.1:8407440-8417637 GCF_001723915.1 Gavialis gangeticus
TGATTGGACACTAGGATCATCTTGCCATGGGGGTTGTCAGAAGTTGGTTAGGATATGGATGTTGTCTGTGGGTTTAATGTGAATGTATGATAGGTTGCATTGTGTGTGTAAGAGAAAAGGGACCATAACATTTAGTAGGTGTGGTATCATTTCTGGGCAGTGTGCTAAGTGTTTGACTGCAAGGAAAGTCTGGTGTCACCTATACAAAGACTGAAAGTGCATCTGTGTACTGGCACGTGGCTTAGTAAGGACAGACTTTAGGTTTCATAGGTGCTTACTGTAACTTTGAATATTCTGATTTTCAGAAGTTTGTTTTCCTAAACTGTGAAGTTTTGGGAGGGCACTGGGAAACTGTACATCCCCCTTGATGATTTGTTTTTGTTGTTGTGTTTCCTTGGTGTTTAGACTTGATTGTAATTTAGTGATGATTTACCTAGTTGTAGGTATCCTGAAGTTGAGATGCTTTTGGGGTCAGCAGGTGATAAAGGTTACTGTGGGATTCTTAAGTGCTTCTCTTGTCTTGCCCATTCTTGTACACTTGGCTATGGTGGAATGAAGTTCATGCCTGTGCTTTGGAAAATGTAGGGGCTAACAGGGATGGCACAAAACTTCACATGCATGGTCTGCTTCCCAGGACTTAGTCTTTTTATTACATTATCATTTTAAGTGCCTGTGTGTGTGTGTGTGTCTTCTCCGCTACCTGTCCTTGTTTGGAGCTTACCCTCCTTTTTCCATCCCTTGAAGCCACAAGACCTGCTCCTTCTTTTCTTCTCCGCTTCTCTGTTTACTTATCACAAGTCATAATTTCTTGGAGGATCTTGTACTGTCTTGATTTTTTACAAGAGGCACACAGCACCCAGGTCAGACATGGGACAAAGCAGATGGGTTCATAAGTGAACAGAACCTGGTGTATGTACCCACCTGGAAGGTGAGCATGTCGAGCCGAGAGTCTTGCCATTGACCTTCCTTCCTTTTCTCTCTTCATAATTCCCCTTCCATTACCACAGACCCAAATTGCCTTCCCTTCTTTCCTCTTTTCTTTTTGAAAGTAGTTTGAGCCCATTTTGAATGTTCTGCTGTCTTCAGTGTATACTTTCGCCAAAATAACTCTCTCTCATCCTAAGATGGGAGCAGATGTTTAGCAACATGCTTACAATTCATTTTATGATTTCAGCCAAGAGGTGTTTCACACTTAATGCCCAGTTCAGAAATCACAGTGTGTCCTTTTGAGCTACCCAGTAATCTGAATGCTGGCAAGCTAGCATGCTTTTGGGCAGTCTACCACACAATTGCATTGTAGTCTGTGTGGTGTATGAACATAGCCTTGTACATTCTACCTCTGTAGAATTTTTCTGAGGTAGATAGCAATTGAAATAATTTGGGACACAATTAGAGTTGTGGTTTGATCTCCAGATCTGCACAGAAAAAAACTGGTACAATTGTCAATAAACTTTCTTTTCCCCAAAAGGTTGGATGTTAGGAACAGTTCAGCTAAGGCCACGTTTGGGCCACTAACCGCTATGCATACTCCCAGGGGCACACCAAATTTAATGGCAATATTAGTGGGCATGCTGATTTTTAGAACTCTTAGAAAAGCTGACCTTTAAACAGAGAGTGGTCCTCAACCTCAACTATCTTGTAGCTGACATTTTACCATGAAGAAGTGGAATTTAGGGGTGAAAATGACTTTCATGGCACAATGACATTCTAAAAAAATAGGTATCCAAAAGAACTAGTAGAACGCCAGTGAAATCTCATAAATGAAATTAGTAATGACAAAGCAGATCAGGAAGTAGTCTGACAACTTGAACACATACAAAATAAGTTGGTCTGTGTGATGTGTATGTTAAAGAAAATTAATCCTGCCAATGATTACCCTGTAAGTGAAACTTTGATTCTTAATAAAATAAAAGAATACTCATTGCGTGAAGTACCTCTTAGTATCTAAAATAATGAAAACACAAGCAATAAACAGCATGAGTTAATTGCGTAATGGCTACTGTTCCCCTAAGTGTTCCGTTTATCAGCTCTTTAGAAATCTCCCTTGTAGCAGCATCACATAGTCACTTGCACTAAACAGTTGTGATGCTTAATGCTTATCCCAGTGGTATTCTAATTAGTGGGTAACCTGTTTCCAGTTTTGAAGACTTCTATTATGTCTGCCCTTTGTCTTGTTCTTGGCCTGATTTTCTGTTCAACATGACATTTCCTCTCTTTGAACCATCTTTGGTTTTCAGTTGACACTTTTTTGGCTTATTTATAAAGACAAATGTGTGGATGGAAGCACACATCATATAAAGTGTATACATACTTATCACCTCTAACGAAAGAGTAAACTCTTGTTAGGCAGTAATGAGGTAGAATCGTTAGGGAGGCACATGAGTAACTGCCTTTGGAGGAAAGAGATCCTTGAACTAATTTCAGAACTTAAACCTGATTTCTTGTTCCATAACTCTAAAGGGATTGACAAGGATTGGGGTTGTCAAGGTATATACGTAAAGTAGAACCCTTATGTACAAAGCTAGATTTCATGTGAAATGCCATTCTGTCCATTGATCTGAAAAAAGTCATCACTGATATCATCAGAGCTCATGGTAATACCCAATGGCAATAGATTATCCTATGCTGTTTGGAATTGTAGTTTGCTTCAGTTACTGGACTGTAATCTTTGAATAAATTACATTTGTCCAGCTGCATGAAATGTGTTTGCACTTAAAACATGAATTTAAATTCAGTAATCAACAGCTATCATAGCTCCACAAAAGTATTCTCACTTAGCTGTGATAAACTTTTGCACTAGATATGCACATACTACTAGGAAGTTATGTTGGATTCTGGATAATTGATCTCTGTGGTAGTGGGTGGAAGTGAAAACCTTCCAGTGGATTCTAAGATTACACCAAATGGCAGGTACACGTTGTCCAGTTCAAACAGAAGTACCTTCTGTTGGCTGCATAAATGGCTGCACAAAGCGCATGTTTGTGGTGAATAAAACTTATCTTTGTGTGAAGGATCCTGATTTTTATATCCTCTCCTGGCTCACTCTATGTCCTCAGAGGCATAATTAACACTCTGTTTAACAGACCTTGTCAGATTAAACTGTTGACTTTATAGCAATTAATGGGGCGGGGGGAGAGGGGGCATTGTCTCTAGGAAAACTGGCAAAAAAGCTGTTTATGAAATATGTTTTTGTAAACATTTTTTAAAAAAAATCTTGAAGTTGCCCTTTAAAGGTAAGACACTGCTTGAAATCATTAGTAAGGTTTATTTTTAGATAAAATGGAAAGTAAAGTTAGAAGAGTAGCTAAGGAGTGTGTGCATATATGTGTGTATATATAAATAGGTGGAAGTGATGCAGCACAGGAGGCACAGTTTTAAGTTTAAAAATGTGAAATATTTACTGCTAGGTTTCTGTTTTCTAATAATGCAAAATTTCACAATTATAGGGAAGGAAATAAATTACTTGGATTAACCCTCCTCCCTCCCCCCAGCATCTAATTAGGTAGTTAAGGCTATGTTATATTTTAGAGCTAAGCACTTTTTCTCTGTTAAACATTGATGATAAGCCATCACTGATTTTGTAGATTGTGCAACTGTTTATCTCATCTGTAGAAAGGCAAGATGGAAGAGTTATTATAGTTAAAGTCTACCTTTAGTAACGCATCTAGGAACTATCTAAAATTTACTCATCCAATACAGGTCGTCTTCACTCTTTCCTTGATTGTTTCCATTTGGTGGGGGATTGATGGCAGTCTTCCACAACTGAACATTAAACTTTCTCATGAGAATGAAAGGGCTGAAGAAAAAGGGGATTTTTTTCCTCACTATACTAAATATCAACGGCCCCAACACCATTTCACATCTCTTTAGGGAGATCTTTGCTCAAGTCCACTTCCAATTCCAGTTTCAGTGAACTATGCTATGACTATCTGCATTGGACAATTGTCTCTGGTAGACGCTAGTGAAAAGCTGGGCTGCTTCTCCGTCTCCAACCAAGTTCTTGAATAGTTAACAATTCTCTCCCTAAGATCAGTCAAAAATATCTGCTCTGAGTTTGGAGAAATTGGGGGCTGGGGTTGGGCGGGGTAGTAGGGGGCACATCCTATTTTGAGATTTGAGAAATATGATGACCCTATATATGTGTTATATGTCTGCTTGTGTCAGCTTCAGCTGACTATCCAAGGGTACTAATTTACTCCAGCTATTATCCAATTTTCTGCCACACTGTTAAGATTATGTAATAGCCACCTACAGCCTATTACTACAGGCTAAACTGCTCATCTGTCTGCTCTAGGCCCAGAGTGATTTACATTGGTATATGCATGTATCTGTACTCCAGGTTATGCTGCATTTGTGCTCTCTCATCTTCCGATTATTTCAGGGAGCAAAGCGGCTCAGCTTCTACTTAGGTGTCTGTGCACTAACCTGTAGTTCTGAGTCACTGGAGGGATGAACACTTTGGGCACACACTCTTTCTGATCCTGATTTATCTCTTACTACTCCTAGTGCTATTGGTAGCATGCCCTAGGAAGCAAGGCAGCGTAGTAGCTCTGTATAGCATTTATGCTGGGGAAATTCTTCCATAGTTAATTGCATAAGCACAGTTAATTGCATAGTTTACATTGCATAAGCAGTGAATAGGGACTGGACTCAGTAGTGTAACAAATGGGCACTATCTCTCAGTGCCCACTTAAAGGGAGTGCAAGAATGGCAGCCATTGGCCCAGCTGCCATAGCCTTTCAAGTCACAGACCCTGGTTGTTACACTTCCAACTGGACTGGAGTCCAAAGGTCGTCAGGAGTTAACTTGAGATGCTTGTTCATTTTGCTAAAGTAATATGGTAAGGAATGAAAGTACAATGGAGGAAAGTAACACTTATAATTAGTTTTCTTGTTAGTGCTCCATGTAAAGTTGTCACTGACAGAATTTATCTTAAAACAAATCTAGTTTGTTCTGAATAATTTAACAGCTTGTTTAGCTAACATTTCTTCTAAAAATTCCCAAAAAATAATGCCCCCCCCCCCTTTCTTTTTAGCTGGCTTATTTTTGTGGTTTCTCGTGGATCCTGAACTTTCTGTTCTAATCTACATCACATTGACCTTCTGGGTAATACCAGAAAGTGTTACTTAACATGGCAAGAGACAGCAGCAACACTGAAATAAGTATGTACTTTTCTACAGGATAAGTTTTGAAAATTTTTTTTTAATACCTGGCTGCTGTCCTGATTTTAGCTGCCCTGGCGTGAATGTGGGTATATCTCTATAGACCTGAATGGATTTACTTGAACACAGATGAGATTCGAATCTGATTCTTATTCTTTACATAAATATTTATTTAATGGTAATATATCTTAATGACTGTGGTCTTTCTTTAACCTGTATTCATCACTGGTTTTAAAAACAGACCCCTCCGATGAAATTGAGAGACTATTTCCTTTAATATTTGAATATTTATTTCCCAAAGGAATCCATGGCCTAGAAACATTCAAGAAATGTTTTCTTACCTAAATGTTTCTATGCCTACGTCGCCTCTTTGAACATTCCAAGAGTGTCATTTCCCCCTCATGGCAAGTTCTCAATTAGTGCCAAACCTTTTACTTATTTTTCTCTAATTATATGGAGTAAATCATTTGGCTGCTTCTTGATAATTAACTAAGTCAGTCATATGCTATTATGCTTCCTGGTCTGATAAAGTAAAATGCAGCTCCCTGGATGTCAGCACACTGCTATGCCCTCAGCATGTCTACTGTTGTTGCTGGCCCCTGCCATGGTTATTCTTATCCTCTTTCCTTTCTTAATATGAAAGGAAGCTTTTATTTTTGCAGGTACCCAGGTCTGCTGTATAAGTGATCTGTGCAGGACCTGGGTACTCGGAGAACCCTGTAGATCTCTGCTGATGAACCATCACCATGGCAACTTAAGCACTACTACGAGGAACAATTAACCCTTTAGGGAACCTTACTCTGACAGTGCTGGGAGCACCTGTCACTTTAAAAAGAGGAGCAGCCTGCAAAGCAGCCAGCAGGTGTAGAAGAGAGTTAATGAGGGCATCACCTGACCAGGACAGGGTTGAGCTATAAACCCATGACCTGATCAGGCAGCCTAAGCCTGGGAGCCACAAGCAGTAGAGCTCCTGACACCAGGCTTGCAGCAGGGCTCCTGCCTGAATCTGAGAGCTGGGGGTAAGCTAGAGACGGACAGACAGAGAGATCGGAGAGTCACTGGAGTGGTCTGATAGAGCACAGGGGACTGTGTAGGACCACAGGAGGTCCAGAGCCTATAGAGAGGCTTGACTGTGTTGAGCGCCTGGGGAAGAGCTGAGTGAGATTAGGTGAACATCAAGGAGCGATACCAACTGTGAGACGCGTGGTGTGGTGTAGGGGAGGATTGGAGCCACATGTTTGGCCTTTAAGACGAGAACACAAACACTTGATGGTCATTCGACCAGCTTGAGAAGCCCTGGGGCAGCCTCCCTCATATTTAGAACATAACAGCAAAGAGTGGAGGGCAACTGCAGGGGTGATTATCCAGAGAATGAGGGGTGAAAGGACTCCAGGGGCTCCATGGCCACCCTTAGAGATGTGACCCTGTTACACTTATTCTGTATGAAAAGAGAACCCAGAATTTAAAGAAGAAAACTACAGACTTTTTATTTTTTAATAAATGGGGGAAAATCCTCTTTTCTTTTAGTGAAGCTGTATATATACTATCCAGCTTTTGTGACAGTAGTTGCTGCATCTTTTAAGATTTCTTCAGCTCTTTGCTATAGAGCATGAACTAATAATTGAAGAGCCAAGAATATTTCTGCATCTCTGAGTTCTGAATCTGAGTTTGGCGGTGCTTTTACCCTTGGACGCAAGGAGAAATGCTGCCCTTATGGCCCAGATGCAATGTAGCACTGATTGAATTTACCAGATGCCAAGGGATGTGGCAGACCTGGTAAACACCAGGCTTTTCCACTAAATACATTATCCATTGGCTTCTTTTCATCTGGTCAGATTGGCCAACAAGTCTTAACTGTCTCTGTCTGTATGAGTCCAAAACAAGGTAGCTAAGAGTCTAGAGAAATGTAATTGGGGGTTACATGTGTGCCCTCATGCATTTGGCTGTGCAGAGCAGGCTATACCCGTGCCCCAGTGAAGAATCAAAATAAGACCTCTCCCTACCCTTTATTGCTCTATAAATGAGGCCTCCTGTAACTGGAAAAAATAAAGTTCCTGTAATGCCTTCTGAACATGCTAGCAGGGTGGGTAAATATGACCTAATCCCTGGTGTTTCTTGGTGGATGTCATGCTGATGAGATGTCTGTGGCAGGAGTATCAGGCCCCACAGGCTGGATAAGTGGTGTGGGCCTGGTTTGGACTTTCGGACCAACCCCATGCGTGCTGCATGCAGCATTTGCCCTGAAATGATCCTGTGTGCTGCATACAACACATGCAGCAGCCCTGGCCCCGCACACAGCATACAGCATGTACAGGGCTGGATTAATCCTTTATCCTTTAGTGGACCATAGGGAAATAAACTCATGGGCACCTATTTTTTTCACTCAATAATTATAATATGTAAAATAAGCGCAACTGGGCCTCTTTTTAACTTAGGGCTCTAGGCATGTGCCTAGCTTGTTTGTGCATTACTCTGGCCCTGAGCATGCACCAGACTGGGCACAGTGTGCTGTGGGGAGTATACTGGGCTAAGGCCAGGGCTTAGCATGCATCAGGTGGGCCAGTCTCACATGCAGTGAGGCCCCAGTATGAGATCCACAGGCTAGGTGATAAGGCTCCTCATGCCATATCTTTGACACCTCTGGTCTCCTGGTTGAAGTCCTTTAAATAGCTTTCTGTATGATAAGGCTACAGTATTTTCAAATAACGTACTTGTACAATAACAAGTTAGTATCAATGCAGATCTACAGATGGGTGTGTTAATACATAAACAGGATGGGTGACCTAGGTACTAAAATGACTGGATAAAAAGATTTTTGCTGCTGCTTCTAAAAAAGGAAGCTTGCATTCTTAGCCTTTATTGCATTTTTATACAGTGATTACTATTAATGTCCATATTCAACAGTCGAGGAAGAAAGAAAACTGCAGTAAATTTTACACTGTGTTTACATTATTACAAGGTTTATAAAGGCATTGTGATTCACTGGGTATTCCAACAGAAGTTTGGATCTCTTCCAATTTAATTTTCTGAAGTTAGAGTTTGCAGCTGCGTCACTTCTAGTGTAATCTGTAAAATGTATCTCCTAAGGCTGTGAATTGGAACAACAGCATCCCAGCTGTCACTGTAACCCATCATTTACAGCACTTGGGGTCTGAGGGCAAAACATCAGAATCACTTTATGTGGACACAGCAACATAGCTAGCTTCATAAATTTTGTTGCAAGGAGCAATAATCAATACTTCATGTTTAATGACGCAAAACTGAAATTAGTATAGATTTTATGTCTTCTATGTTTCCAAATTATGCAAACATTACTGGCCCCTTTTTGTAGTTGCCTTATTACATCTTCCATAAAGACTGTCCGGTGATGTTTAATTGAATGATTGAATAGTCAAAAGTGTCACAACCAATTTTGTTTTTTAGTCTTCGTTAAGTCTTCACCCTTAGGTTAATATAAAATGAAGTCAAACACAAAAATGATTTATGGAAGTTGAACAGGTTTCGTTACCTACAGCTGTGTACAAATGCAATTGCAAATTGTTTTCACATTTTAAATTACCTTGCGTTTCTTGGGGATATGTTGAAAACAGAATGACCAGTGGAGTGATTCAGGAAACAAAAAGGTTATCTTTGGGGTTCAAGCATACTTCAGCTGTGAACAATTGTGAGGGAGTTTCTGACTCTAACATATGTCAAAAAAGGATAGTCTTCTGAGCAGGTTAAAATGTGAAGCAAGAATAGAAAGTTATTTCAGGACCAGGCCATCTCAAATTGCTTGCTTACATGGTAGGTAGTAGGGAGGTTGTGTGCATCTATGAGGAAAGATTTAACTCGTCTTGAAAATTTAGTTTATGTATTTTGCAGTAATGCTTCCAAGTCTACCAGGAAATGAAAGTTAGTAAATCAACTACAACTGTGATATTGTTTCATGTTATATGGTACACGATCTATGCACTCCTCTTGCACAAGACTAAAAAGTACCATGTAAAATACCATCAGTGTTCTACAATATATAGACTTTGTTTGAGAAAGCAGGAAGCTTTAGGAAGCTTCCCGTTTTTATTTACTGCAGCAGGAACCATCATTTAGAAACAAATATGGACTGGGTTAGCTGAAAGCCATAGCATAATTAGGGCAGGGGACAGTGGGGCACCAGCCCTGGGCACCAACCCAAAGGGTACGCCAGAATGGCAGCCCCCAGGGAGACCATGCTGCCGCTGCCACTGCAACAGCTTGTGTTGAGGATCTTGCACTGAAGCAGCAGCAGCCTGCATTGTTGCCACAACTACAACAGATCCTGCATAAGGAGGCAAGTGCTCATTTCCATGCCACCCCCCACCCCTCCCATTTCCCCATCACTTTCCCCCAGTACTGCCCAGGTTGCCAAGTTATACCTCTGGGTGAAACACATTCATAGCACACACACAAAAAGAAACAAGCTCCTATTCACATTTTGCCATGCTTACACTTACTTGTGAAACAAATATTCCAGGAAGATTATAAAGCTGTAACCTTATTGTCCTTCAAAAACCTCTTACAGCCACATCTGCTGGAATGGCTCTAGAGCACTGCTAATGGCAAATACTGTGCACCAAACTATTTGAAAAATGTGCTTGGATTTGTCTGTTTTCATGCTCACTTCCTTGTTTTTCTTATCTGTCTGTATCATCTTGTCATTACCAAAGATAGACAGGCTCGGTCCAAAGAGCTTACAATCTGCTCTGTTTATACAATGCCTAGTGTACTGCTGTGTATTGGCCTCAGTTGCTGACTGAATCCTACACACTTTGCTATGAGTCAATGATGTATGGCAGTGCTGCACACTAGAATTGTTGCGACGCTGGATCTCTTCTATACCGGGGTCCCAGAGCCTGGTGGACTGGATCTGGCCCATGGGCCATACGTTGCAGACCCCGATACAGAGGCTTAAATCAGTCTCTTGAGGACCAACAGGACTGCCCAGAGTTATTCAACAGCTCATTATTACTGATTTATATTTCAGGTAAATAAATAAACTTTAAGCACAATCAAGTTT
>NW_017728995.1:8417648-8419845 GCF_001723915.1 Gavialis gangeticus
TTTCAGGTAAATAAATAAACTTTAAGCACAATCAAGTTTAAAAATCATATTTTGTATCTCCTTTTTGAACAGATTTCCTCCCTAGTTACGTCACACTTCAATTTTATTATAGTAATAGGATTTTAAAAATCTAACTTACCTTTTTTTTAGTCTTTGGAAGCTAAAACCCTGTCAGTCAGACTCAATTTCTGCTTTTTAAGCATTTGCTCAGTTCATGGGCAGATTGAGCTCCTGTTGAAATGACACAGGAAGGTCCTTCATTAACTGAAATGTGAGTTGGATGGGTGAGGGGTTTGAATTTAAAGAATATTTTCAAGGTTTTTCTGAGATAAATTGTTAGCATCGTCTACAAAAACAGAACAATGCTGGTACTATGGTAAAGATGGGCTAAAATTTGCTGCTGGTAAACTGCTTATTATGAGAATTAAGCATTTTTATGTACTAGAAGAAAAAGAAACTGCTGAATGTAAGAACTCCTGCTGGTTTTCTGCTTATTGTCAGGGGCTACCTTTTTCTTAATCAAATCAGGTAAATGCTTTGCTGGTAACATACATGTATTGGATTCCTCCCAGCTTTTTTTCAGATGTGCAAATGTAATTGAATGTGACATATCTTATGGGATATAACATTCTGGATAAACAGTTACAGGTTTTTGAGGGTTATGAAAAATCTCTAACCCCAGATGAGATGCTCTTGAGTTTGAGCTTCTCTCAAAGTATGAAGGGGACACACTTTATACTTTATACACACTTCATACTATCATTATATACTTTACCTATATGGTATAAAATGCCAGTGAGAAAAGGGGTAAAAAACTATGAAACTCCAACTTATGCAAGAAATATCTGCTGACATTAAAATTTACACAAAACTTATCTCTGTCTTTTGAGGGAATTGGTTATTTCATTGATTTTAAAATTGTGTTAGAGTTGTGCACAGTTTGGGAGATGTGTGTTTACCAGAGCTATTAACTCTGTAAACCATTACAATATGTTATTTTCTGTAGTTATTATATACAGTAAAGCATTAAGTAAAGCACATAGTTTACTCCTTCGACTGTTGTGAACAGAGCATGTGAAATTCCTTAAGGCTTGAGGTGTATGATTCCTTGTGGGTAGTTTTATTCTGTTCATTTACTGAAGCACATATGGATTTGCATAAAGTAGAAGTATATCTCTGTGTTTGTCTTCAATTGTATAGTAAAGTTTTTAGTCTTAGAATGCTTATATCTTAATGAGCATTAATAAGCTTAATGTAGCTTATTATTAGCTGAGCTAGAAAAACAAATGGATCTCACACAAAGTATTTTTGGCTCTATCACAAACCTTAGTGACTGGAGAATGGGTTGTTTGGGTGACTGATAATGGGCATCTTTACATATGCTCTCTGGGTGGGGAGGGGGCTTTAATTAGATCAACTTTCAGGAGCCACTCTAATTAAAGCACACGCAGTGTCTTGTGTATTCAGTGTCCCGCACTTGAAAATGGCAGTAGGGGCACTTTAACTAAAGCTCTTTCAACGAGCTTTAGTTAAAGCACTGCCACTCCCACTGTCCCAGCCCTGGCCAGTATGCACAGCTCTCCGGCAGGGCTGTTGCCATTGCTACTGCAGCCATTCATGGGCTGCTTGGCTCCCCCACTACCAGCAGCTCCTCCTCCTGCCCCTGCTGTGCATCTCCAAGCAGCAATTAGCATAAGGAAGCAATGGCAGACAGGAGAACATGTGCTGGGCACCACACACCCAGCCAGGTGAGGGGGAAGTTGCTGGGTGGCTCCTGCCCCAGTTTGTGGGGCTCCAGCTCTAGCTGTAGCTCTAGCTTCTGACTGCCTTCTGCCCACTCAGTCATCTGGCGCAATGAGCAGCCACCTGTGGGTGACCAAATGAGTGAAAGGCAGCCCCCCTGGGAAGCTGTGCACACTGGCTGGAACAGTTACTTTGGTGGGTGCAAGTGGGAGTGCAGAGTGAGCTGCTCCAGGTGGGAGTGGGCAAGGCTCAGCCCCATGTGCAGAGCACTATGGGGGCAGCCACAGGCTGAATGGTGGGGGAGGGGGAATGCACCTGCATCACACTGCCTGGGCAAGCTCTGCTGCACATGCTCCCTGTCCTCCTCCTTCTTTCCCTCCCCCCCACCCCCTAGCTGGCTCCTGGGACCCAGCATGCAGGCAGCCCCACCATGCAGCACCCCACCCCCTACATA
>NW_017728995.1:8420056-8434171 GCF_001723915.1 Gavialis gangeticus
ACATATCCCCCCCATATACATCATGTAGAAGAGTAAAACTATTTTGAGCTGTTATACAATCTCCTCTATATACAATGCTTAAAAAATTGTAAGTATGTCAAAAATTATTTCTTGAAATCAAATTAAAATATGTTATAGTAAGTGTTGGATTTTAGTATATAGTTTGTTTTTTGTCTATAACTTGTCAAAATAATATGAAAGATTTTGTGTGCAGCCCTCTACATCTCATCAAAACCCATTAAGTGGCCTGCCAGCCAAAATAATGGTCCACCCAATTTTTAACTCTAGCCCAGAAGTTCCCAAACTGTGGGTTGTGACTCCAAATGGGGTCACAACATCAGCAGATGGGGTTGCAAGGTTGGGGGGCTGTAGGTTGGGAGTGAGCTATTTGAGCACTCCTGGTGCTCCGGTCAGGTCCCAGGGGACTGGAAAGCGGCTAATGTGGTCCCTATTTTCAAGAAGGGGAGGAGGGAGGAACTGGGAAACTATAGGCCAGTTAGTCTCACCCCTATGCTTGGGAAAACTGGAAAAAATCATTAAGGATTACATTTGTGGGAGCTCAGCAGGGGAAATAATGCTGAAAGAAAATCAGCATGGATTCACTGCAGGTAGATCTTGCCTGACTAATCTTGTTTCTTTTTATGACCAGGTCACAAAATGCTTAGACACAGTAGTTGAGCTGTGTCATCTACCTCGATTTTAAAAAGGCCTTCAATACAGTATCTCATTCTGTTCTCATAAATAAACTGACAGGCTGTGATGTAGATGATTACACATTGTGTGGGTGGGTCAGGTGGGTGGCACACCCAAACAGTGGTGGTGGACGGGTTGATATCGACTTGGAAAGATGTGGGCAGTGGAGTCCTGCAAGGCTCAGTTCTTGGACTGGTGCTAGTCAATGTCTTCATCAGTGACTTGGACGAGGGCATGGAGTGCACCCTCTCCAAGTTTGCAGATGATACCAAGGTATGGGTATACCAAGTTAACACACCAGAGGGTAGGAAATGGATCCAGGCAGATCTGGACAGGTTGGAAAAATGGGCAGAACAAAATAGGATGCAGTTCAACAAAGACGAGTGCAAAGTGCTGCTCTTGGGCAAAAAGAACTATCAACACACTTGCAGGCTGGGGGATGATCTCAACAGCACAGCAGCTGAAAGAAATCTTGGAGTCATAGTTGACTCCAAAATAAATATGAGTCGTCAGTGTGATGAAGTGATCAACAAGGCTAACCTCACTTTATCATGTATTAGCAGATGCATGATGAACACTGTCCAGGGAGGTGATGCTTCCCCTCTATGCGGCACTGGTTAGGCTGCAGTTGGAGTACAGCATCCAGTTTTGGGCACCGCACTTGAAGAGGGGTATGGAAAATCTTGAGAGGGTTCAGAGGAGGGCCAGTTGTATGGTCAGGGGCCTGCAGGCAAGGCCCCACAAAGAGAGACTGAGGGACCTAGATCTCTTCAGTCTTTGCAAGAGAAGGCTGAGAGGTGATCTTGTGGCTGCTTATTAATTCATCAGGGGTGGGCAGCAGAGAATAGGAGATGCTCAATTTACTAGGGCACCCCCTAGAGTAACTAGGAACAATGGCCACAAATTGACAGAGAGCAGATTTAGGTTGGACATTAGAAATAACTTCTTCACAGTAAGGGTTGCCAGAATCTGGAATGGGCTTCCAAGGGAGGTAATGCTCTCCCCTACCTTGGGGGTCTTCAAGAGGAGATTGGGCAAGCACCTAGCTGGGGTCGTCTGACCCCAGCGCTCTTTCCTGCCCATGGCAGGGGGTCAGACTCGGTGACCTACTGAGGTCCCTTCCTATCCTTGCATCTATGAATCTATGAGGAGTCCTGCTGAAGGAGTAGGGTCATACTGAGGAAATGGGGCCATAAATAGGGTCATGCTGAGGAAAAGCTTGGGAAGCACTGTTCTCGCTGCTGGTGCAGGTACAGCATGCTTGGAACTTAGAATGGGAATTGGATGGTTAGAACCTATTTGCTTCTCATGGGCAATTGGTGCCGCCTTAGTCGGGGGGGGCATGTGTCCCCCCGAGTAACCAGTCAGTGACTGGGGGAGGACCCCCCCACAGCCAATCCTGCTGACTGGGGGGGGCGGAGTCCCCCTGTGGCCAATTGTGAGACAGCCGATCGCTGTGGCCGATCACTGCAGCCGCTTCCAGAAGTGGCCACAACTGCTTCTTGGACCACTCCCCGGCCAGCACTTGCAGGAGTGCCACCGGTGCTCCCACCTGCTCCTCACCCATCACCTAAGCAGTGAGCACGGCCGGTCAAGGGGTGTACTGGTGCTGTCAGGGGGTGCACGTGCACCCCCTATGTGTCACCGCTGTTGCTTCTGATCTCCGTTTGGAGGCATGTGTGAGCTCTAGTTTGATCTAAATCACGCAAGCTATCTGTTACATTTGACAGTAATAGGCACTCATGGGAAACAGCCTGTTCCTCCTCTGTCTTGCTAGTGGTAGTGTCAGGAAAACGAGAGAAAGTCTGTTCCATCACTTCCTGGGCCGTATCTTTCCCATGGAATACTGAAAGGTTCATTCCTAATGGCCACCAAATTTGACAAATGCAAAAATCAAGGAACAAAACACTTTAATAACACATTATGCTTTAGACAATATTTTCTTTGGTAACCAAAATAGGATGACGGTTGTTGGTATCATAGATCAATAGCTGTGGTACTATACGCTTGTGACAGGGAACATTTTTATTGACTACTGTGCATGCAGACTTTGTCAGATGCTGTTTTGGCATGATCTGGATAACTGCCAAATGCAGTATATCTTCTTGAACATATGAAGGAACTGTTCCCTATAGTAAGTACTATTCGACTATAATAAGCATTTGCAGGATTTGGTCTTAGAAGTTATTTTGGGCCCAGTTTATCAGAGCTTAAAATTCAACATGCAAGTACTTGCTTGAAGTCAATGAGACATCTAATATGCTTAAGATAAGTATGTATTTAAGTGCTTTGCTAAGCAGTCTAATGTGTGGCTAGCTAGAAAGCTTAAGATTAAGTGCTTTGATAAAGTCGAGATTGATAATGTTTTTGGGAAGGGATTGTTATACAGTGCCTGGACTGGGCTGAGTTCTCTAGGCATTACCATGATATAATCATTTAATAGTAATAAAAGTTGATATGCTGAGATGTTATTTCTCTCCTTGTAGGAAGAACTCAAAAGGCTGCAGCATACCTTGGAACAAGTTAATGATGGCAAATATTTACTTGAAAGGTAAGGATGGAAAAGTTTGGAGCGATTTCCATATCACTGCACATGTGATAACAGGAAATTGCCTGGATATTGACAACAGATATATTTTTGTCTAGTACAACTGGGACTGTACAGCTTGATAGTGGCTAATTTGAGTGTACATGCCATAGCTAGTACCTGGATTGACTGAATCCTGGGAGCTGGTGTTTTGGCTGTAATTTATAGAACGACAAATACAAAAACGTATATGAGGAAGACGATATAGTCTCATGCTTTAACAGATTCCTTAAGCAATAGCAAGTGCTTCAAAATGTACACTGTTTTATTTTAATCTGTATTTTCTACTTTATGTGGAGTCATTCTTTTTTTCTTGTCCAAGTTCTATTTTTTACTAAGTAATAGGTTGAAGGTTTTTCTTACACCTCTTCCATAAAAGTGATTCTTATTTATCATTACGAGAGAATAACTTCTGAAAACTTCTGCTGTTCAAATGAAGTAAGGTCTCAAAATAATAACTCAACAGATTGGAGGACAAATCTTGGAAAATTTCTGACCAGAGTCTGTACACATGCATCTAGTTTCATGCAAACCTATGACCCATTAGATGACTTTACCTCTCTTGTGAATATCTTCAGTTTTTTCTTTTTGTGTTTGCAGATGGTCTTATTAAAATGATCATGCTATATAGCTTGCTTTGATGGCCATCTTCTTTTTGCAAAGAGTCTCTTTTTCATGTTTCTGTCTGTCTTCTACCAATGTGATTAACTTGCCATTCGGTATTTTCATTTTACACTTCAGCTTTTCAAAAGTTAGTCTCTGGAATAAAAATTAAATTAGCAGGAATATAGATTATAATTGCTGTAGTGTTTTATTGGCAATAGGTCCTTTTCTGGGTGTGTCTGTCTGTTGTAGTAACATCTAAAATGAAAAGACCTAGTGTTGAAGTCCATATGGAACTCATTGTAGGGTTGGGACTGATTTGAAATTCTAATTCTAATTCTTGCTTTAGTTAATATTTTAAGTGAGGTTGGAGACCAGGGCATTTACCCCCTAGACAGCAACATGTTTAAATAAGCAGCTGTAGTTCACACTTGTCACAATTTCTAAATTAATATAAAGTCAGAGTTACTGTAAAAATGGTATGCTGAAATAGTTTAAAACATATTATTTCTTTTTGTGTAGCCATCATCTTGCCATGGACGTAGAGAATAACATTGAAAAATACCATGACAACTTACAGCCTCTGGAAACAAAAGTGAAAATGTAAGTCATATAAAATGTTATATATTTAAACACAGGTGAGGCCATGGAGTCAAATTTCTGTGGTGTTAGTTTTGGATTTTCAAGAAATTGAAAATTGACTGAAGGGTCCTAACTGTATGCTTACTTATTTTACTGAGGTCTGTCTTTAAACAAGTAGTTCCACTGAGTCGTGGCTTTTACACTGTACTTGTTTCAGTTGCACCAATATTTGGGTTTTCTTCTTCATAAAATTAAGAAAATATTTTAGAACCCGACCATTTAGCATATTTAAAAAATGCTGACATTCTAGAAAAGTAAGGAAAACATGGGAATGGCAGAAGCCCTTTGGATCTTTTTATTTTGTTTTGTTTTGTTTTTAAATACACTGTAGAAAAAATGAGTGGTTACCTTAATGTTGCCTCAAGTAACCTCAATGAACACCTTATGTGAATGTATGAGTTACTGTGCATTTACATAAAGAACTTTATTCATTATTACATTCTGTATTGAATTTCACTTTCTGTAGGCAAGGTACAGCTCATGTGTTTTATAGAATATTGAAATATTAATGTATTAAAATATTAAAGGCCATGAAATTTCAGATTAAAATCTAGTAGGTGTCTCTTAATGATACAAATATTGGTTAGATGGATCAATACATTTCCAAGTGTTTTCTGGAAGGTATGTATTTTTTAAACCTTATTCACTATGATTTAAAAAAGGGGAAGTGCATGTAAATGCATTTTCTTGTTAAAAAAATAAAATTCATAAAAATGCATGAGTAATATGAATAAGATATAAATGTTTCATGTGAAGTTATGACTTCTAAATAATAATTTTTAATAAGGCATTTATTGAAATCTTCTTGAATAACATTCAGATTTGAAAGTATTTGAATCATTTTATGAGTGCTAGAGTTTTTAAACTTCAAACCAATTATACTTTTCTCTCTAATGCCAAAGCATTTAGAAACTACGGGTGCCAAAATGGGCAGTATGTTTTGGCCTGACCTAGGGCTGAAATTTCCACTGACTTGGCACAAAGGACTGAAAGGGGCTTCCTGGGCCATCAGTTCCAGTCCCTTTTATTTGCAGGCAGCCATTTACCCAAGGAATTTGCAAAATTCCCATTTGAAATCCTCACTTACAACTACAAGGAACAATACCTGAACATTATGTATATATAACATGCCGCAGGTAAAAGCAGAAGAGACAAAAAACTGCCAGTGTATTGCTGCTGCAATACCATCACAGTTTCATGGAATTAATTGATTAATTAATGCTCAGAAGATTCTAGGAAAAGGATCATTCCCTGTGATACTGCCCATCCCGCCTGCCCAAACTCCCCACCATACTTTTTACCAAACTGACCTAGAAGAAAAACTCTATCCTGACTCCAAATTTGTCTATCAATATGACCCTGAGTAGAAGGGCAGGAACTTTCAGTCAAGAATCTCTGGGTTGTCTAACTACTGGTGGAAGTACTTCATTGTACCTCCGCCAGAGTCCCTAAGCTGCAGGGACGTGCAAAATAGAAACCCAGAAGCCAGTACTGTTAATGGCGGGGAAGGGGAAATTTTCCTTTCTGGCACTTACTGGTGGTTACCAGGCACCTGTCACACTTGACTTCACTGGGCGTTGGATCAGAAGTTAATCCCCTGGTTCATAGGGCTGTGCGAAGCTTTGGTCCCTGATTCTGTTCGGAATCTGAATTGAATGAGAAGACCCTTTAACTTTTCTGAATCTAATCAGAACCCTCTGAATCAATTCAGGAAGATTCAGAGATTTGGACGTAGACACAACTTTAAATGTTTTGTCTACATACCTCTAGGTAGCAGGTGGCTCATGAATGCTGCGATGCTGGGGCTCATGGAGTGTCCCACAGAAGCATGGGGGGCTCGCCAGCACGCTCAGCAGCAGACCTGGAAGTGGACCAGAAGCATTTCCGGTCCACTTCTGAGTCCGCTGGGAAGCTCACTGGGTGCCCCCCCACTGTACCCGCTTGCCCAGCGACTGGTGCCTCCTGGGTCTGAGGGGGGCACCCAGGGTATTCCATGCTCCAGCTCATTGCCCCTTCCCCCCAGCCTGCTGCTGCTTTCCATGCTTCCCTGCCTGTGGCTTCCCCTGCTCCTCTCCACCCCACACTGGTCACTTTGGCACCACATGGTTCTCAGCTGCAGGCTGAGACTGCAGCAGCTGGCTCGGCCCGACCCTGAGGACTGGGGCGATTGCCCATGGTCCTCTCCTGCCTCCCCCACCTTCTTATCTGTATGTGTCTTCGGCACATGGGGGCAGGAACAGCTTCACAGTCCCAGACCAGAATCCTCTGCTTGGCATGGGGATTCTGGCTTGGCAGGAGGATGGGGCCAGGCCAGCAGGGCCTTGCTTCTGCAGCTGCTTGGTCCTACCGGCAGCTTCTCCTGGGTCCTACTGCCCTGGCTCCTGTCATCTTTGACAGGCAGCCAGGGGCAGATAAATACTAATTTTCTGAATTCTTTAGGGGCACAATGGGCCAGATGAAATGGCCAGCCTGCAGGCTGTATTTTGCTCACCCCCAGTGTAACGGCTAGGATTTTAGCAAGCACTAGCAGTTGAGTCAACCTAGAAGGCTTCTGCAACCCATAGTGCTACTCATGCTACTATGCCTTCAGTAATACTGTTACCCCGGCTAGCTAGAATAAAGCTAGTACTGGTGTGGTACCCACACTATAATCATACTTTCGTACTGATCTGTAAGGGTGAAGTTGCACATTACACTTCGACAGTACTGAATCTGTGGAATGTTAGCTGGTGTTAAAGTTAGAACATGCGTGCAGTTGCATGTCAAGGGTTAATATCATTTCTTGCCTGCACAGCTCTGACTTGCCACTAGAGGGCTGGTGACCAGGGGCTTGGGTAGGAACCAGGACACCTGGACTCTATCCCTGCTGGGGCAGGGAGGCTGGGGGCTGTGTATCTTGGGATGGTGGAGGACTGTAAATTGCTCATTTTATCTTCATAAAGCAGACTGGAGATACCTTAAAGGTAGGTATCACAACCCAGAGTTAACCCTCACCTGAAGTGACCTAACTTGGAGATGCTCAGAGGGCACTTAGCAGTAGTTAACAAGCTTTAATTGGCAGATCCTCCTTAGTATGGACTAAGTCTGATTTGTATGTTCACCTTAAATCTCCAGGAGAGGGCTCTGATTAATATGCAACAGGTAGGGTAGATCTGCATTTTATAGACTAACTAAATCAGAGATGTATAACATAAGCTTTTGTAAGCAAATGCTGTGAAGGGACTGCAGGAAGCAGAGCTGTTAAATAGGAAGCAGTGACTGGAATACAAAGGGGAGAGAAGGGGGAAGAAAAAGGGGAGGGTGCACTGTTGAGATGGACAAGGCGGGCAGGAGAGAGAGAAAAGCAGTTAACCAATTGAGGGACATAGGGTTTATAAAAATTAATCCAGGTAATAGAATAAGAATAGATAGTCCTTTTTAAACCATACTTAAAGTAATCCAGGCTGTGAGTGATTTCTTGTTCTGCTATTCCCTGTGAAGTTTGTTTTTAAAGTTTTGTTCTCTATGAACTGCTGCTCTGAATTATTGCCTGCCCCATTCTCTTAATTCCTATATCCTTTTTTCTGTAAATCTGTGAAGCAATTGGTAGAGAGGAAATGTTTAAACTGTACTAAAGTGTAATCTGGGTGAATATTTTTCCTGTTGAGATTTGGTCAAATAGCAACAAAATAAATAAATAAATGCAAGATTTGATTTAAGTGCCAGCATACAAGTAGTCCCGTTGTCTTCAGTGGAACTCTCACATACTCCAAGTTTAGCATGTGTTTTAGTGCTTTGTTAGATTTGGGGGCTATGTTCAGTTCAGAGTTCAAAGTAAAAAGCATGTGAAAGGAAGAAAACAGGCAACAAGAGAGATTAAGAACTGGTATTAGATTTCCAAAAATTATTAACAATCTTTATTTGCTTACTTTTTATAGTGTAGATTTTTTCTGTTCATTTTCCCCCTTTAAAGTCACCTGTTGGGTGTGGCATGAAGAAGAAATAGGCCTAATGCTTTTGTTCAAAATTGCAACCAAGTTTTCTTGTGCTTTGTTGGCACTAGCACTTGAGAGCTTCTCCAGACATTTCAAAGGAAGTGTGGTCAGAAAGAAAATATCACACACAAGTAGCACTGTTTCTGCTGCTTCTAAAATATATATTTCCTGGAGAAAGTTTTTATCATATTTGTCCCCTAATCAGCACAGTTTCTTGGAGACAATGATTTGTTAGTAACATAATGTCTGTATCTAAGAAATATTTATACCCAGCTCTCTATATCCCATGTGATTTTTGTGGCCAGATTTAGTGTCACAGAATTGTATTCAAACTCTTTGTGTTCAATAGGTTTGGGAGTTCTGGCAGGTCATAAACTCAGCAGGGGTCAGCAGTGTAGTGCTGTTGCAAACAAAGCAGATGCAGTTCTGGGTTGCATTAGGAAAATATTACAATACATGGGAAGTGATAGTACCACTCTAATCCATGTCTCATTTGGCATATTATGTCCAGTTCTGAGCACTGTATTTTAGAAAGGAAGTGGACAAACTGGAGAGAATTTAGAGATGATCAATGAAGATGATCAAAGGGGTTGGAATATAGGCTGTATGAAGCAAGATTGATAGAACTAGGTGTGTTTACTCTTGAGAAAGGGAGACTGAAGGAGCACACAATAGCAGTTTTCAGTTATTTGAAAGGCTACCATAAAGAAGAGAACAACTGTCCTACCTTGTCACAGGGTGCCAGAATAGACTAATTAGCTCTGCAGTAAAGCATCACAGTCTACCCACGTGCCAGTATTAGGTCACAGTCAACTAATAAACTCCACTGTAACATAGTACTGTTGGGACAGGAGTCTAGGGTTGACCCCTGTACTCCCTGCCAACCTAGGCATGCTCCACCCTGGCTCAAATGGTTGTTGTCCCAGGCACATGTGTAGAGACTGTGCCCAGAAGCAGTTTATTTTGGCTTCAACTGCTCCGGAGTGTATTGCTTCACATTAATTTCATGTGTAGATGCACCCCCAGAGGGTAAGATATGAAACATTGAGTTGTAAGTTGTAACAAAGCCACTTTTCTAAGTGAAATAAATTAACCTTTCTTGTCTTGTATCATAAGATAGTCTCTTCATTCCCCCAATCATCCTAGTTTATCTTTCTTTCTGTAAATATAGATTATAGTCTTGTATTTTACAAACATAGGTGACCACAACTATGCACATTATTCTAAATAGGATGTTACAAGTGCCTTGTACAGTGATACCAGTATTTTCTTGTGTTGTATAGACTGTATTTATGTACTGTTGTATATACTGTATACACCCTACAATCTAGACTTGCAATAACCTTTTTCATGGCCACATCACCCTGATGGCTCATGGTGACCTTATGATCAACCAGTTCACTCAGGTCTTTCTCTCGTTCTGCTTCCAGTTTATGAATCCTTATTTTTAGAGCATGAGAGTGACCGTGTTGGGTCAGAGCAAGGTCTATTCCAATGTCCTGTATCTCAGGAGTGGGCAAAATGGTGAATCTGTCTGGTGGCCAGACTCCATTTCCCAGCAACCCCTGCCCACATCACTGCGGCCAGTTTCCATGCAGACCCCAGCAGTGATGGGGCCTTGACAGTGCGGGGCCAGGGTTTCCATGGAGACTGACCCCAGCAGCACTGGCAGGGCCCACGGTTGGGTGGGGAGCTGTTCCAGGCCCAGGGCTGAGATCTTGCAGTGATGACAGTGTTGTCCGGAGGTGGCAAAGAACCACAATCTGCTGCCTGCCTGCCTGCCCCTGCCTAGGGCAGGTCTCAATGGAAACCCTGGTCCCACGTTGCCACAACCCCACTGCTGCTGTGGTCTCCATGGAACCTGGCTGCAATGATGTGGGCAGGGGTTGCTGGGAAATGTAGTCTGCTGTGGGCCTAATCTGGCCCATGGGCCAGACTTTGTCCACCCCTGCTGTATCTGATAGTAACAAGTGAAGGATGCTTTAGAGGAAGAGTAATACAAATAGTCCATATATAGAGTGATCTAACATGTCAGAGTCTCTCAGATGCTTGCAGTAGGTTATGTCCTAGCTATTATGATTAATAGTCACAGACAAACCTGTTCTCTTGGGAAGGAATTAGGCATCTTTACAAATCCGAGTATACTGTTGGCTCCACAATATCCTGTGCAATTAGTTCTACATATTATTTAGGCATTGTGTAAAAATTTATGTTATTTCTCCCTAAATACATAACTTCGTGCTCCCAAAGTTGTTAAATTTCCACTGTTTCTAGTGCTCTGCTCTGCCAGGTTGTCTAATATTTCCTATATAACAATTTGGTCCTGCTCCATATTGGCAGTTTACCTCCTATTTGTGTCATTTTCAAATTTCATAATCATGCATCTAGTCCCTTCACCAAGGCTGATAATTAAAGCATTAAGAAGAGGCAAGCCCAGAGGAACACTGCTGTAGGACCAGGCAGAAGGAGGAGGAAGAATGGACCTGAGTACTTGAAGACATACCTTTCCTCCAAATAGGCCATCAGATTTGGTCATCTTCCTGTTAATGTGGAAGAGAAATGTTAAAAGGAACAAGCCTCTAAAGTGTTAATCCCAAAATTCATCTCTTCAATGTGTGTTTTCCTAGGTGGCAAAGGACTGAATGCCTGTATACTCAGTAACCAAAACTCTGAGGCATCAACCTTGGAACTTCTATACTGTATTTACTTGTCAATAAAATGATCAAAGTTAAGATCAAGCATATGGCCCATAGGTTGGATACATCCTGCGGAGGTGGATTATCTGAGCTGCTATCTTTTCCCAGGGCTGAAATGAAGGAGCAGAGGGGCAAGAGTCACCTGCTCATAGGGTTCACATTCCCTCATCAGCCTCATCCTGCTGTTGGAGGAGGTGTTGACATGACATCTTCTGCATCAGCCACTAAATATTCTATTCCTCATAGCTGGTGGCCATGGGAATTGGTGGCACTTAGTGATTAGGGGTAAGCAGTGGCAACTGCATTTGGGACTGTGCCATTACCTCCCTTCACAGCAGTGTGAGGCTATGACAGGATGCAAGTCCACATTAATCACTTGGTTGCTGGGTACTCCAAAACCTCTCTGCAGCAGCAGCTTTGGCTGCAGCATCAGGGTTTTTTGTGTAGCTACCAGAGTCCACCAAGGCCAGAATGGGTGTGGCCTGCAAGCACCTGCAAAGCAGAGAAAATGGTGAATGGACCAATTTGTGTTTGACACAGCTGGCTTAAAATAATGAAATGACACAGAAATTGGGAGCCTTATAATCAAATTTACTAGTGTGAATTACAGATTGTACCTTACATGTGGCCAACTAGTTCATGTTAAAGTCAGTGCAGTTTTAGGCACATTTTTAATAAATAATGTACACATTTCATCAATCTACCATTCTTTTTTTCGCCTCTGAAAATGCATAGTTGATATTTGCTGCCATCTAGTGATAAGAAGAGTACCAGAAATTAAATTAAGAGAATGCAATCAGTATATTTGCTTTCCAAAGTGATATTTTGTTTGTATAGTTGTACATTATTTAAAAAAACTATTTTTATATTTGTGTTTCTTTATATTTGTATAGCTCAGGAGTGCCCAACTTCTGACCTGCAGGGCTCTCCATGGGGTAGTTGGGGAGTGGCGGCAGTCAATATTGACTTCCGCCCCCACTGCCAAATTTCCCAAACCCAAACCCTGTGTGGCAGGTTGGGGCCAGGCTGTGCCTTCTGCCCTACTACCCACAACTGGATCAGGGCTGCGCAATGCCTCTTTGTCCCCGCCCCATGGCTGCATTGGAGCCGGGTCATGTTCCCTTCACCCCTGTAGGGCTGGGTTTGGGTTGGGTGAAGGCCCCTTTCTCTCTTTCCCCTCTCCTCATGGGGCCGTGTCAAACCTTCTTTCCTACCGTGCAGCTGGGCTGGGCTGCCCCTACTACCACTCCCCCAGCCAAATGGGGTACTGCTGTGATCACCCTGAAAGCTCGATCAGGACCATTGGACAGGTCTGGCCTGCAGAAAGCCTGGACACTGCCCATCTGACCCACTGGCCAAAAAGGTTGAGCACTATTGGTATAGTTTATAGAATAATAGAGCATGTATTAAGTTAAGGTTATAAGTATTCTGTGTAAAACACCCATTTCTTTATTATACTGGGCTTAATATAGGACTTTAGAAAGTTACTACAAGTTTAAAGTTTGGAATGAAAGCACTAAGTAAAACGGAAGAAGGAGAAATCTGCCAGTGTGGGGCTACTTTTCTAAAGATAAATTAAGCTTTGACTTCTGACTTTAGTTTTCACTTTTTTGCATTATATCCTTGATGGTGTTTTAAACTGCTTTTGAGACTGTCATATGAAGTTACAGTGAGTCTGTATCTTTGATAGAAGAGATGTTGCTGCACAGAAAATATTTCTCAGTCCAATCATGCAAATGATTCAGCTGAACTCGGACTTCAAATTAAGATGAGGTTGCAGTCACAGTTCATCTTCACATAGGCCATATTTTCCCCTTCTGCACAAAAAGCCAAGGGAAAGTACTTCTTAAGAGAGTCAAAGGAGCACAGTATATTTCAGCCAGGTCTTGGCATTGCTTTCTCTACAGAAAAAGGTGGCATAGAGCTGGCTGTGAGACAGTGAAAATGTTGCTATGCCAGGATGATCCTTGCCTACTTATTTAATGCAGGTTTAAGTCCCCTTTGCCCTGCTACATCAGAACAGAGGGGATTTAGCACAGATCAGGACTTGGCCTCTGACTTTTTTTTAACAAAGTTAAAAAGGAGCTTCTGAAGTCCATGGTTTCTCTGGGAAGACAGGTATCAGTTTCTGACAACCTACCTGGGATGATTTAATTTAATAACTTCTGAAACAAAAAATCTGGATTCTGAAACAAAAATAGTTTCCAGTTATATTTTTAAAGTGCATACATTTCCCCTTTATCAAATATGTCTATCAGAACTGAGTGAATATGGATTTTTTTTTTTTTTACAGTGGCAGTTCACTGGAGAGCTCTTTGATCTAACCATACTGGAACATGCTGTTGTTTACTTACTAATAAACATTTATCTGAATCTGTCCTTTTGTATAGAGAGAGAAAAGGGAATAGATAGGGCTATGCGAAGCTTCAGTCCCTGATTCAATCTGGTGGAGATTTGGCCCAATTCAGTGGCCAAATCATCAAATCCAAATAGAATCAGGAGACCCTTTAATCTTTCCGACTTGAATGGGAACCCTCCAACTCGATCTGGAGAGATTCGGAAGGATTCAGAGATTCGGCTATAGACACGGTTTTAAATGCTTTTTTTCTACGTACCTCAAGGTAGCAGTCGGCTCATGAATGCTGCAATTTTGGGGCAGATGGAGCATCCCACAGGAGCATGGGGGACTCCCTAGTGTACTCAGGAGCAGACCTGGAAGTGGACCAGAAGCCCCGCGCCTCAGTGGCTTGGCATCTGGTGCTTCCTGGGTCTGGGGAAGTAGTTCCAGTCCACTTCCGGGTTCACTGTTGAGCATGTGGGGAGCCCCCTCACACTTCAGTGGGATGCTTCATTTGCCCCAGCATTGCAGCATTCACAAGCCATGCCTGGTACCTTGAGGTATGTAAAAAAAAAAAAAAAA
>NW_017728995.1:8434239-8434939 GCF_001723915.1 Gavialis gangeticus
AAAAAACATTTAAAGCTGTGTCTATGGCCGAATCACTGATTCTCCTAATCAGCATCAAATCTTCAGATTCAGATTCGGCCGAATCAAATCAGACACAGTGATCCAAATCAATTAACTGAATCACTGTCCCCGATTTGGGCCAAATCCAAATCGAATATGGCCTTTTTCGCACATCCCTAGGAATAGAGATGGGAAGAGAATTATTCCATCCTGAGGGGGACTGAGGGGGTAATCTGCTGCCCCAACCCCTTAGCCCAGGAAGTCTGCTGCTTCCCAGGGGCCCGCATCTGGGACATTGCAGAGAGGATCCCTAAGCTCCTCCAGCCCGCAGACCACTATCCCATGCTTCTTATTCATGTGGGCACCAATGACATGGCTTGGAGTGCTCCCAGCTGGGTGATGAGGCCCTACAGGGATTTGGGAGCAGGGCTAAAGGGTCTGGGGGCACAGGTGGTGTTCTCTTGGATCCTTCCAGTCTCAGGGTATGGACTAAGGAGGAAGAGGAGGATCCACGTAGTTAACCAAGGACTGCGGCGCTGGTGTCATTGGGAAGGCTTTGGCTTCCATGACCACAGCCCGCTCTTTGGCGAGAGAGGCAGCGAGCTGCTGGGAAGAGATGGCCTCCACCTCTCTCCCCTGGGGAGGAGGCTCTTCTCAGCCAGACTGGCTGACCTGCTCCACTGGGCTTTAAACTAAGCCT
>NW_017728995.1:8435003-8440145 GCF_001723915.1 Gavialis gangeticus
ACCAGGATCTGGGGGAACGTTTGTTCACCAGAGCGCCCCAAGGGATGACGAGGTTGAACGGTCATAAACTACTACAAGACCGTTTCAGGCTGAACGTAAGGAAGAATTTCTTTACTGTCCGAGCCCCCAAGGTCTGGAACAGCCTGCCATCAGAGGTGGTTCAAGTACCTACATTGAACACCTTCAAGAGCAAATTGGATGCTTATCTTGCTGGGAACCTATGACCCCAGCTGACTTCCTGCCCTTTGGGTGGGGGGCTGGACTCGATGATCTTCTGAGGTCCCTTCCAGCCCTAATGTCTATGAAATCAGTGGTAGTCCTATGTGAGAATACCTGATTTCATGTGTGAAAAACTCTGTATTTGCATATGCATATCTTCTAGTCAAGACTGAAAAGTTCCCTTCTGTTTAGAGTTTCAGTTATCCATCAAGAATAGAAACAATAGTTAGCCAATTACATACTACAAATAACAAATAGTCAGTTACCTACTCGTAGTGGATCATTTAAGAATGATCAATGGCAGCTATGATCGATGGCAGCCATGTGCGTGGTGAAAATTTACAAACAGCCAATAAATGAATGTCAGCTTGGACTAAATACATTTTGGGTAACCCAGTCCACCTGCAGTAAGGGTTTCCTGTAGCTTTTTTGGATTTTGCTGAAAGTCAGTTGCTTATATATATTCACCTGTTCTTCCAATTCAGCATTCAGAGGGCATGGCGTGAATACCTCCAGCGCCAGGATATGTTACACCAAGACCCCCTGGAGAAGCGTAGTCCATCACCACCTTCCTTGTCTTCTGACAAGATGAGCAGTTCCATCAGCATGAACACTTTTTCCAATGGCAGCACTCCTGTAAGTACTGCTTCTCTCTCACATTAATTCTTTCTGCCAGATTCAGAAGCAGGAGGTAGTATAAATGAACTATTCACGTCAGTCAGGAGAAATTTAGCTAGTGGCTAATTATATTGCTAGTTTTCAAAAGAACTGAATTTTAGGCATTTTCAAATGTACATTAAAGCAAGTATGTTTCTTATAAAGCCCTCTGGGATTTCAGCTGCACATCTGACATTTCTTAGGACCATACAGATCTTAGCAATAACAGGTCGTAAGCATTTCAGGTGAGAACAGCAGCCTCTACAAGACAAAATATTTCCACTGATATTTTCTTCTAGAGAAAGTCTGGGCCCTCAATTAAGCATTCCTTGGTTTGCTTTGTTAGATTCTGTACAAGAAGATGGGAGAACTTGGTACTGATCTGCAAAATAAGCGAATTGTACCTTCTCTGAAAAGGAGACTCACTTTAAGCCAATTTAGCGATTGTTAATTGTTTGATTTTGGAAAGAATATCTGTACCCTCTGAGAAGAGAGAAATCGGAATACAAAGTTGTCTAGTGGCATGAGATTTTAATCATTTTAGTAAATCTACAATCCAAATGCAAAATCTAGAGTTTGAAAACATGGGGATTAGAAACTATTTCTAGAGCTCTTTGAGACCAAAAATTAATTAAATTGATAAATTGATATATTAATATTTAAATATTATTCTCATTCTCTGACAAAATAAACTGATTTTGAGCAAACTGTTACAAAGCTGAACTAATTATGTTGCAGGTTGTTCAAATAAAGCACAAGACATTCTTGTTCTTGGCTGTTTTTGCATGCCACCTACAAAGTGGAATGCCGCAGACCCTACTGCAATGTCATATGTGGGTCAAGTACATTGAAGTTACCAAATACTGTCCTTGTGAGCCAACTCACAATGTGCATAGTTCTCTAGAAATTTGGGAAAGCAGGTGGTAAATCAGTTCTACAGTAAAAAATATTATCCAGTGACTATGGTGACCATCTTTGACAAAACTGAAAATTAGCTAACGTATGATTTTTAGTCTTAGAGATTTAACTATGAGTGTTTTGCGTAAGACCTGCTACTTTTGCATAGATATAACAAAATATCAGTTAATTTCACACTTCTTCTATAGAGGAAAATCTGGCCCTTTTCAGTCTATCCAACTAATTTTCCCAGATAGGCATAAGTTAAATTATCAGTTTTCTTATAAACATTGTCTTCTATGATGCTATGGTTTCTTAGGTTACATTAGACTTGACAGCATTCAATAAAATACTACTGAGGAAGAATGTGTACTGGTTTATTTTTGCATGTCTTTTGTTCATAGCTGGAGGCTAGTTTCTTAATATTAGAAACTATAGTACATTATTGGGCTATTAAAGTAATGTCTGTTAAATAGGACAAGATTCTCCTGCTAGTGGAATACATTTAGGATTTGTTTGTGTGTGACATTGGAGTTTGACTGGATATTGTTTATAGATTCTTATACTGGTTTCTTTATCATGGTTTACCGTATGCTTAAGCACCACAAGAGGTCTCTCTTGAATGGTTTTGATAGTTCAGTAATTTTATATTTTTCACCAAGTGTAATTTAAATGGGGAAACTACATTCTCAGACTGCTTTCAGTTCTTCAAGTAATGAACATGTTTACAGTTGTGTGTGAAAAGTTTGTTTGAATTTTGTTTGTTTGTAAGAATATCTTACTTTTGGGATTCCAGACCTTAGTATTCTTGCCAAAGTTTGTTTAAAGAAAAATAAAGACATCTTCTTTAACTCTGATGTCTCTTCAACACCCACCCCCCACCCCCCACAAAAAAGAAAAAATCCTTCTGAAGGTGAAGAAATATCTACCTATCTTACATACTTTGCATACCTCTTGGGCTCCTTACAGATGAAGGCTGGAGGGTTTCTTTACAGCCAACATGTAGAAGGTGTTGTTTGATTTTGTAATGGGGTGCTGCATCTTGGGGCACACACAGGCACTCTAATGTGTCTAATAAGGCTTTTGGGGCACCCTTTAAACATTGAAGCTATAGTTGCAGATCATACGGTTGTTTCTAATGATGTCCCTACAGGAAAGAGTATCCAGGGCTTTCTGTCTCTTAAGCAGGGAAATGAAAGGAAACCTTTTAGATTAATCAAGCAAGAGGTCTGTGAGGAAGGATACCTGCGTGGAATAGGCTTGGGGGAGACTTACCTGAGCAGGGATGGGAATGTCTGTAGACAAGGTGTTCTTAAGACCCTTAGGAGGCAATGAGACTACTTAAATATTTGCTTCTAAATAGCTGAGCAAAGAAACTGGGGTATTCTTTGTGTCATTATTTCACTTTCCCCAGCAGGTAGACCAGCCCATTAACCTATAGTTTCTAGTGGTTAGTTGCATATTATTTGGACTTAGTCCTTCTCTTGATGCATTTGGATGTTAATAAAGAATATCCAGATAATGTGTATATGTACATCATGAAAAAGCAAAACAGTTTAGTTCTGTGCATTGGTCAGACACCTATTTAATGCAAGTTGTGAAGAATACTGGAAAAAATAATACAAAGACAAAAAACCCCACCTTTTTTTAGTGTAAAGTTCACTTGATTTCTAATTTACCTTGTAGTACTAATACTTTTTAAAAACTGTTTTAGTTATGAGTAGGATAAATCTTACATAAAATGGGGACAAGTAACTTTGAAATGTTGATAGTAGTAGAAAAACAGTAGGAGAATTGGAGCAACTGAGACTAAGGAGTATTCAAATAGGTTTTCCCATCTGGTACAAAGTAGATGAAAAAAGGAGTTTGGTGAGTTTTGTTCATATCAAAAAATCATATGTCGTCTGCATGTTTGGCACACTTTCACTTCCAGAGACCCAGGTTGAAAACGGATAATGGAATTGGAACCTACCAGGTCCTAATCTGGCTAAAACTCCTGAGCCAAACCTTTTGAGATAGGGGTGACCTAACTCAGGGCTGTCTGACTTCTGATTCCCACCCCCACTCCCCACAAGTCCCTGGAAGTCCCAAGGGCTACAGTGCCCCACTCCCAGGGGCAGGCACAGGAAGCAGAAGCTAGAGGAGGGAGAGAGGGAGAGCCTGGAGCTGCAGCAGTGGCAGCGGGAGAGTGATGGAATGGAATGGCTCCCAGACTGGGAGCTCAGGGGGTCCCAGGTTAATTCCTCAGGATGGCAGCGAGATGCTACCTGAACAATGAGAGAGAGAGAGAGAACATCCCTTGTACAAGGGGGGAAAATACATATTTTGCTGTAGAGAAATGCTGTATCTGCACCAAATGCACAAATGAAAAAAAAAATTCTGGCAACTGTAGTGGTGGTGGTGGAATGGACCTTGGAAGATTCCACGTGGCAAGTGAGCACCTGACATCTGAGCTGAGCCCCAGAGTGAACCGCAAAGGTGCAGGTCTTTATGTGCAGCAGTCTGAAGTCTGAAGTTTGGCCAGTCATGGTTAAAAAAGCAGGTCTTTGATGTACCTTCCAACCAGACCCATGAGAAATCTGAATCAAGTAGCACTTAAATCTTTGGAAACCACAAATGGAAAAAAGGCTGAAACCAGCCATGTGTTTAAGAGCATATTTGTTGACTGTGGGCATCTCCTTTTTCTGTATGGCCTATTTCCCTTTAGTCAAATGGGTATTTCATTGTTGAAAATGAGACATAAGAGGGCACCAGCCAGGAACAAGTAAGTACAAAAACACTACAGTCTCCTGGAAAGGCTACATAATCAAAGGGAAACACAGGTCAAGATATGCCCAACCTGTGGCAAAAGCACTAATTGCATACTATACACCAGTGGTGGACAAAATCCAACCCACAGGCTAAATTTGGCTTGCCAGTTGATTGCATCTGCCCCTGAGGTTCTCCAGCCCACACCTGCCCCATGCTGGCTGGTGGCCCTGGCTCCCCCAGCCAGTGCACCAGCTTCCTGGTAAGGCTACTTCTGTTGCTGCTGCAGCTGCCAAGGTACTGCTTAGTTCCCCCTGCTTCCAACAGCTCCTCTGGGCAGCAGTTAGTATGGGAAGTGGCAGTGGCCATTCCCAGCCAGGCAAGGGGAAAGCTGCAGCTGAGTGGCTCCTGTCCCAGCATGCCGGATTCCAGTACCAGCTCCCTGCCAGCTTCCACCCGCTCAGCTGCCTGGTATGATGAGCCACCACCTGCAGGTGGCAGATGGGGCTTGGCCCCATGTGGAGTGCCATGGAAGTAGCTGTGGGCTAGATGTGGGGCAGGCAGGGGTGAGCAGCTCCTGCATCTGCACTGCACTGCCTGGGTGAGCTCTGCTGCACATGC
>NW_017728995.1:8440371-8446597 GCF_001723915.1 Gavialis gangeticus
ACACACCCTTCCCCCCAAATATACAAAAGTACAACTTTATTTTGAGTTATTATGCAATTGCCTCTGTATACACTACTTAAAAAACATAAATCCAGTTTTGAAATAAAGTTAAAATGTTATAGTAGATGTTGGTTTTTAATAAATGATTTTTTTATCTATAATTTAAAATGATATCTTTTAAAAGATTTTATATGTGTGGCCCTCAACAGATCACCCAAACTCATTAAGTGGCCAGCTGAAATAATTACTGACCCTGCCATACATAATGCCTATTGCAATGGATACATCTAAAATGTATATTTGTTGAGAATGAACTCAGAAGTGAGCTGCAGAAGTTCAGATATTTGAACTCTAAATTTATCACCTAGTGTATTGTCCTTTGGTCCCCACCAGAGCCAGAAATACAGAAATGCAAAGCAATTTAAAAACAATTTTATTAATAAGTTATGTACATTTAGAGGACATGACTGGATTAATTTTTTTTCAAAGCAGCTGCCTTAACCCTTATTAAGTGGGTTGTAATTTGCATCAGTCAGTCATATCAACTTTAATTTTTAGTTTTTTTTATACTTTAAGGTATTTGGGTTTCATGATCTGGGGATAACTAGTAAAATTGAATTTGCCCCTGGCTAGTGTGAAGTCTCTGACATGTCAGCAGCTGTTTGATTACCAGTTCACTGAGCTAAGGTGATGTGAACCCTCACCTTGCTGCAGACCATGCACTTTTTATATGCATGTGCCTTCTAATAGCTGTGGCTTAGGTTAGTTGCCTTCAGCAAAGTCTGTTTCAGTCCAGAGGCTGCATGGCTCTGAATTGGAGTGACTCGACAAATCACAGTTTAAAATGCTTTCAGTTCTACCCAGTGACTTTTGTTCTGCACCAGCACTGATACCAAACTTGTGATATAGAAGGAAAGTTACTACAGTGGTAAAAAAACACTTGTGATTTTTGAAGTTTTAGTCTGATCATTGTTTCTTTAAGACAGGGCTGTCTAGCTGGCAGCCTCCAGGCTGTGTGCAGTCCATCAGGGGTTAAGTTGTGGCCCCCAGGCTACCGCTTGACTGCCACTTCCCCTATGACAGCCAGAGTCTCCAGGCTTCCTTTCCCTGTTGTGATTTCTGAGACTAAGACCAGGGCCCCACTGTGTATGGTGGGGAAGGGGTGCCAACACAGGTGTGTGCTGAGAAGGGAGTGGCAGGGGAGCATCAACACAAGGTTGTTGCATTGGCGGGGAGGTGGGGGGGGGAGAGGCACTCATGCAGGTGCACTCTGGAACAAGGTATGGGGATCCATTCAACCCATGCTGGTGAGGCCCTTCACTGCTTAGAAGTTGGACAGCCCTGCTATAGGAAATAATAGATATAAAAAGATATATTTCTGGATTATATTCTCTGAAACTTCTTGATTATATTATTGAATGAGACTTGTACAGTCTTTCCTTTGCCATAGAATTTACAGTGAACAGGAAGATCCTTCCTGTGTGCATAGTCAGCATTCAGCCTATTATGGATACTAATGGAAAGCAAATAAAATCTTTCTTTATCTTAAGCCAGGCAGCAGGCATTGTTTATAAGGCCTCTTGCCACTAGCACCTGGGCTTCTTTTCTCAATGACATTTCAATACCATTGCCTGCAGGTGTGTATTGTCCTTTCTTTTGACTGCCTCATAAGTGGCAGATGATACAAGAAGCCCCCATTTATTTTTTGGACTACTAACATCTTTGTCCTTTATTTTTTCTTGCATCAGGGCTGGCTAGAATGATAATTCATGAAAGTAGGGACGTAACCCTAGGCTTTTTAAAAACAGTCACAAGTTGTGTGTTACAGGTAGTCAGAAATCAATGGCTTCTGTAAACTCAAATAATTATTTTTAAAGTTTAGTTATAAATAATAAATGTTAAGTAGTAACTAGAGGTGCACTGATACATTGATCTATATCATATCAACACTGACATTATCAGCAATTGGCTTTTTTTGGCTGACATGGCCGATAATGTCACCAATAAATGTCACATACATGCATGCAGCTGCAGCATGCATTGGGGCAGCCCAGCAGTGTGGAGAGCAGCATTTGGCTGGTAAGCCTGTTGGGGGGAAGAGGTGTGGGGGAGGCAGACTGAGGATCCCTCAATGGAGGAGGGAGTAGGGCTGAGGCAGGGGCAGGTGCTTCCCAGCTGGGGTGGGGCAGGGTGCTGGATGGAGCCATGAGTGGCTCATCCAGGGGCATAGGGGGGTGGTTCCCCCCACTGCGTGCATCCCTGGGGGAGGCACAAGGGGCAGCGGATCTGTGTGTGAGGCAAGGGCTGGCTGCAGCTGTGGGTTGGACCCCGGGGCAGTGCTGGGTTCTTCCTGGTGGTGGCGTTGGGTCAGGGCTGTGCTCAGAGCAGGCAGTGAGGGTGCTATAGGGGGGCTGTAGCCATCCCTGAATTCACCATAGCCCTTGCAACCCCCACCCCTAGTGCTGCTGCTACCGCCCACGCCAAGCACAGCCCCAACCCAAGCCCCTATCAGGAAGAGCCTGGCACAGCTCTTAGCCTAAGCCCACAGTGCCATCCCATCCTTGCCCTGTGCACAGATCCAGAGGGCACATGCCCCCCTGCCTCCCCTGGGGGTGCATGCAGTGGCAGGAGCCACCCTCCCTCCCCATATTCCCTGAATGAGCCACTCGTGGTTTAGTCCCACATGCCACCCAGCTGGGCAGTGCCTGTCCTTGCCCCTACCACAGCCCCACTCCCTCTGTCACTGTGGGGGCCTCAACCTGCCTCCCCATGCTCCTTCCCTCCTCTCCTCTCCTCTCCCCTCCCCTCTCCTCCCCTCCCTTCCATCTCTTCCCCTCCCAACAGACTTACCAGTCGAACGCTGCCTTCCAAGCTGCCAGGCTGCCTATTGACAATCAGATCAGTATCAGGTGATATGGTTTTATTAATAATCAGCCATTGATTGGTATTGGCTCAAAATAACCTGTATCAGTGTTTCCCTAATGGTAACAGTTTGTGTGCAGGTACTTACATTTGTAATCTTCACAGAAAATGGCTATGAATAGTGTCTATGGTTGCAGACTCTCTCTAAGATAATTGCTGCTCTCTCTAGCAGACTCCAACATCACTGGTAGCAGCATCCCCATGCTAAAAAATGGTGGCAGGGGCACTTTAACTAAAGCTCGTTTGATGAGCTTTAGTTAAAGATCCCTTGCCACCATTTTTCAGTGTGGAGATGTTGATACACATGATATTGGAGTCTGCTGGAGCACGGTAATTACCATGCTCCAGCAGACTTGATTAAGTCTGCTCTGACGCATTGTAATTAAAGCATGTCAGAATAGTCCCTCTGCGTGTGTATAGGGCTGCTATGGTATAAGCAGACATGAGATGTTAACCTTATGAAATGTAAAGGGGTATAATTTATAGGTCTTGTACGTTCACAGTATAGATTACAGTGTGAATGATATGAGGTAAAATGCAGAAAATTTTAGCGTCCTGTATGTAAGCTTTTATATTTAGTAGTATAATGCATTCCATATAGGCTGAACAAGCTTACTCTAGCAATCTAATTAATCAATACTCCCACTGAAGCGATACCTTTAACTTTAAAGACTTATCATGGATCTATTTGTTTTGACACCAGGTGACCTATCACCTGGACAATGGGGAAGAGATTGATGTAATATATCTTGACTTCAGAAAAGCCTTTTATCTGGTATCCCATGATCACCTCTTGGCAAAACTGGCTAACTGTGGCCTCGGGTCACAGTTAGCCACGTTTGTTCATCAGAGCGCCCCAAGGGATGACAAGGTTGAATAGTTATAAATTCCTCCAAGGCCGTTTCAGGCTGGACATAAGGAAGAACTTCTTTACTGTCCGAGCCCCCAAGGTCTGGAATGCCCTGCCATTGGAGGTGGTTCAAGCACCCACTTTAAATGCCTTCAAGAGAAATGTGGATGTTTATCTTGCTGGGATCCTATGACCCCAGCTGACTTGCCCCTGGGGCAGGGGGCTGGACTCGATGATCTTCTGCAGTCTCTTCCAGCCCTAATGTCTATGAAATCTCTGCTGGACTGGCCACTATGTGCAGATGGCTGACACTCGTCTGCCAAAGCTAGTCCTCTTCTCTCCATCTAGTCATGGTAAGAGGACCCGTGGACAACAGAGGAAGTGATGCAATGGAGATCCTGAAAGCATACCGTAAGAAGGGTGGCATCAACCCTACAAACTGTGAAGTGCTGGCTGGTAACATGTCTCACTAGCGCTGCACCATACATCAAGCTACAGCCCACTTTGAAAAGAACCATCTTGCTCAGGAAGCCGAGAAATGGCAGAGGAAGAAGGAAATCACACAACATCCTAGCTAACAGTTTTGCATGACCCCCTCCCCGCAAGGCACCACCTGCCATATCTGTGGAGAAACTTGCAGAGCACGGATTAAACTCCTCAGCCACCTCAAAATTCACCAGTAACCCCACCTGTGGCAGACATCATCCTTGTATCAAGGGGTAGCCAATATTATGCTGGTGCCTGGCAGTAAGGTCTCTTCCTATATTTGAGGAAGTCTTATTACTTTTTATGTACTTCTTTCCCCAACACAATCCCAGGTCTTTGGAATCATCTGCTTGGAAGTCCTGCCCCATGTTATGACAATTCAGTACAGTCCTTCCAGATTGCCTTTGCTATCTCAAGGCTATGCTACAGCAATGCACTATATGTGGGGCTGCCCTTGAAAACTATCCAGAAACTACAGCTGGTTTGCCTTCTGAGAGGAGTAGGTTGCCAGGAGCACATAAGTCCAGTGCTTCAGAGTCTCTACTGGCTCCCAATAACTTTCCAGGTGCATCTCAGTGTGCTAGTTTTGACCTATAAAGCCTCAAGTGGTGTGGGTCCTAGATATCACTTTTTCCCTTCTGCCTCATTATGATCCTTAAGGTCAGCCAGGAGCAAACTTCTGCAGGTACCATGAATGCACCACATCCACTTGGCAAAAATGCGTGAGAAGTTGTTCTTAGTAATCATCCCTCAGCTCTGGATCTCCCTCTCTCTTGAGGTCTGCCAGAGCCCAGGCCTGGACATCTTTCAGAAGCACTGTAAGACCTTCCTTTTTAGGCAGACATTTAGCCAACGAAGCTGGGCTGGTGTATTATCTTATGGAATTTATATTTTCTCCTCTTTTATAAGCATTTTTCCTGTTTGAAAGATTATTCTTTTTTCCAATTTATTTTAAGTCTCCCTAAGGCTCTGTTGGGAAGGGAAACGTATAAATCAAATAAATACATTGCTTGTAAAGGTGCTCCTGGACAATGCTATTTCCGTAAGACACGCATGTCCTCAACTCATTGCTACTATCTTTTTGCCTTGGAAACTGCATCAAGGAAGTAAATAGCCAGGTGGCTCAAGCAGTTAGCAACTGGGTTTTCCCTGAGTGTTTGGAGCATTCCTGACTCCAAAATATATTTGTGATCAGACTAACTCTGAATGTGCCTGCTAGGATTGTAAGTATTTTCTTACTCCTGCCTTGTGTACCTTGCCCCAACTCTTAAAAAGACAAAAACAAAACAAAACCAAAAAACAAAACAAAAACAAAAAAAACCCCTACATTGTGTCTTGATCTAGTTCAACTGTAGGCTAGCAATGAAATTCCCATTGATTTCAGTGAAGTAAGATTCAGCCCATAACATGTAGCATAAAGGCCAGAGGCAGCAAATAAGTCCAGGGTTTTAAACCAATATGAATGACTGTGCTCCTTTTTAAGACCTGTGAAACTGCCCAGCCTGAGCTAGTACCCTTGAACTGCCTGGATTAAATGCCTTAGTCAGAAGCTAAGATAAGCCTGAGAACCCAGTCCCTATGGCACTAGTGTATGTGGTGGGCTAGCAACATACATATTTCATGTAGGATATGTTTCCTGGAAAATGTAGAGGTCTTTCTCAACCCCCTCCCTCCATTCCCCCTCCCTCCTCCCCCCCAGATTTGGCAGAAGTGATTGTGCACATATTTAAAGCCTTCACTAGTAAAATTATGATCTTTTTAGCAATTGACATTTGTGTTAATGAATAACATTTGGGAATTAGAGCCACAAACTCATTATGGCCATACAGTTGTTAACTTTAATAGAATATAAACATTCACCAATGACTGCAATACTAAATTTAAAATATTCTGGGCACGGCATGGGACTTTCAAAGGAATTCCACATTCCATTGAAATTTAGTAAGAGTTTGGCCCCTAACTTCTTTA
>NW_017728995.1:8446634-8457745 GCF_001723915.1 Gavialis gangeticus
TTCTTTAAGCTCCTGTGAAAATTCTAGATACCGTTAGAAATTATTTCTTACAGGGTATAGTTGGAAACATCTGTTGAACATCTGACAAATTATCACACTAGAAATGCATCTACAATGCTGGTGCCATATTGAGAATAAACAATAGCAAATGAAATAGAGTGAAACAAAGTTTAGAAACATGGAGCAAGGGCAGTGAACTACCCTGCAAATAATTTGTTACATTTGAACTAGTTTCATTTTACTGTAATAGTTGTCTGTAAAGAGCAAATATCCTTTGTGTTTTCTAAGCTGAACCTTTTGAACATGCAATTACCAAAAAATTGGGGATCAACCATGTACCTTATCACATAAGTGGAATTTACTCCTGGGAGCAATCCTATTTACCTTAACAAGTAAGAATGACATGAACTTTTATTACCCTTCTGAAAGCTGGTCTCTGGATGTAAGCATGTTTCTTGATAAGCTAATATCCTTATGTCGTTTCTTGTAAAGAATAATGTTATTGCCAAATGTTGAAAAAACTTGAATTTACATACAGTTGCAGCTATAACCTTTTTCAGTGATGACATCATTTAGTGTCATGTGGCTCTTTAAATGGTTCAGCCTCAAAGACATAATCTGTAAAAGCTACAGAGTGCGCTCTCTGCTATGATAATCCTCTACAGACAACCTCATACTGGTGTAAGACATACCCATGTCCTGAGTTCTCAGACCATTGATATGGGATCCTGGATTATTTTTGTTTTGCTTTACCCTGAGCCATAGGCATGGGAAAGAAATTAATTAATTTCTTTGGGCAGAAGCAGCTTGTTCTGTGCAAGATTTTATATTAGTTGTCTGGAATCAGCAGCCGAGTCTCTGTGTGCCACGGTTTCTGTGGAGGAAATTGACAAAACTCAGTCGACAGACATTCCACTCTCCACCTTGCATAAACGCTCCAAGATTTCTCCTCTCTGGTTTCTTGGCCTTTCCAAACTACCTCTTCATAACAGAAGGGAATCTGTACATCTCTTTTTTTTATTTATTGTTTTCTGTGTGCATGAATCTTTAGAGAAGTTTATTACATAGTTTATGGATTTCTCTCAAATAGAGTGAACAACTGTACTTTCAAATGGGCACACTTAGGTCTTTGCTACCATGGACAGGTCTGGGCAGCACGCAATCATGTGGGAGCGTGGCAGTGACAAACACTCGGCAAACGTAAGATTTCTATATTTCTAATTGCCTAATATTTTCACATGCCTGTGATAAAACAAATTGACAAGGTTAAGGTATTGTCTAGTATTAAGCATTTCTCTCAAGTCTAGGAAAAAGAACCGTGAGTCTCTTAACTATTGGAAAGAAACTAGACTAGAATAATTTAATATATTTTATTATGGCTCCATTCCTAATGTAATCACTTCACTGTTATCTAGAAAAAAAATTAAAGCCCTACATTTTTACAATAGAATAATTCTTCTTTTGATAGTGTGTTGATATAATAAAAAGTAATTCTTTGGAAAGATCGTTTTAACCTATATACATGCAGAAATGGAACAAGTGGAGTTTATAAGAAATGGAATCTGTTACCTTTAGATTTCTAAGGAAATTGGAAGCAGTTTTTGATAGAGTTTATCAAATGTAATGTGATCATTGACTTTTTACCTTTTGTTTTGTTATAAAAAGTAACCTCAACCATCTCTTTAGTGAGAGAAGCTGAAAAGATGGTTCTCTTCTTAAAGTAATAGAAGATGCCTCAATAAATGTGATTCCGAATTATTTGTATAAAATATTATTGGCAATAAAAATATATGACTAATATTACTCTGAGCTACATAGAATCACCGGTACTTGATAATTACTCTGTAACATAATAAGTAAACACCAAAATAAAAAAAGGTTTAATGGGCAGATAGAATATTATCAAATAAAAGTGATGAAGAAAATAACACAGAGTAATTAAACTCTGAGCAGCTAGGGTCACTTAACCGTCTGAATTTCCTATTTTGTATTGGTGTTTTTACATAAGCAAATCAGTTACATTTACTTAAAATTCAAAAAATAATTGCTTTTTGTAGCTACTGGGAGAAGTAAATTTATAAAGCAGTTTGGTATAAAGACATGCAATTTCCCTCTCCTCTTTAAAAGTGTTTTGTTTTTAAACATCAACTTAAAAATAGTTGGGCTTACCCCTTGCATCATGAGGATTAGTTTTCTATGTTGCAGAATTTGAAATACTAAATATTTTGCATTATTCAAATATATTTACCTATATAATGACTCTCTCTATATTTTTACACAAAGAGTAGAGTGATTATGTTTCCATTTGCTGAGATTTTTCCATCAAATTTATAACATGTAAACCTTTGCCGGCAATCTGTATCTTTATATAGCAAATGTATTATTCAGAACATTTACCAAATAACTTGTCCATTTTTATAGCTACACCAAAAAGTACTGTCAAAGTTATCACTTAATTAGAAGTTATTAGGTGCCACCTTCAACCGGTGCCAGGCATTTAATTGGAGTTATTTTTAAATACCATTTCAGATTTAGTTGAGGTACACCCCTTTGCTACAGACTTTGTCATTTAATACTTGTCACCAACTGTGGTTTGAAACTGCAGTGCAGCATTTTACTGTGTTAAGCTTTGTAACTGCAGAGCGTTCTCTAAGTCCTGTGCAGTGCCATACATTTTTATACTTTAATGTGTTTCACCAAAAATTAACTCCCTTAACCTAAAGAAGTCTTGTAATGCTTCGAAATATCTTGTCTGCATTAGTTAAAGTGATCCTGGCTTTGTGTACTGCAATGCAGTTGTATTCAGAAGGAGGAAGCAAGGTCTGGGGCAAACACTTGAGTGGAGTCAGGTTAAAGGCAAACTCACTGATTTCATGGGGCCAAGATTTCACACTGGTGTTTAAAGCAGAGAACTGGAAATCAACATCCATATTCATAGACTTCAGGTGTTAAAGATGCTAGCAATTATTTCCATTTTGAGTTAGAATTTTTGCTTTGACTCCTGCATCCAGAGAACTTTTTTCTTCTGCACCTTGTGAACTCATTAGGTGCCCTTACTATAATGACCTGTGGCAATTATGAACCAGTTTCTAATCAGTGACATTTTGGAATAGTATTGTTGTTAGGTCTGTCCAGGGCCATAGCAAGGGGGGACCATGCGGGGCGACTGCCCTGGGTGCCAAAGCAAAGGGGCACCAACAGGTGCTGCCCCTGGGGGGGCCTGGGGACAGGAGGAGGGAAGCTCCCACCACTGCATCTACTCCTAAGCAGGCATGCGACGGGCATGTGCCCCCTGGATCTGTGTGTGGGATGAGGGCGGGCTGCCACTGTGGGTTTTGCCCTGGGCACCAAACTTCCTTGCCAGGGTACTGGATGTGTCTACATCCCTTGCATGCTTGCACTTGTTGTTTATGATATAAACTCTTCAAAGAAGGGGTTGTCTGTTTATTTTGTGTTTTTCTTTGCTCAGTGGAACTTTGGTCTATAATTGGAGACCTTAGGCACACTATAAGGTAAATAATAAGAATGAAAAATCTGCCTTGGCTTGAAAGGCATCAGAAACTGCCAGTTAGATTTTTTTTTAAAAGCAATCAAAAGGTAATGTTTTTTCACTCAGAAGTGAACAAGGTTTTAAATTTTGTTGCTGGATATGTTCTAGATACAAAATTGCCTGGAAGTTTTGAAAGGTAGCCCCTTCCATCATCTCTTGCTGCTCCTCCATTTAAAAAAAAAGAAAAGGTTTTTTGAGATTCTTAAATAAGTAATTGAGAAAATGCCTTCACAGGTCTCAAAATTTCCACTTCTTTTCATATAGATGCAAAATCTACACAAAGCCAAAGCTGTTCTAAAGCAGGTTTAAATAAATCAAACTGTTTAATTTGGAGGCTTGAAACACCCAAGTAATGTTCTGTACTCAGATGAAACTTTTTGATAGGTTCTTAACCTCCTGATTTGCTGATGAATCGGCTCAGGACTCCAACTGGCAGTGCAGGGGCAGGCAATTATTTCAGCTGGAGGGCTGCTTAGTGAATTTTGGTGAGCTGTTGAGGGCCACAAGGGTAGCCCCACCCCTTCACAGGTGCCCTGCCCCCTGGTTGCCATCTTGGGACTGGAAGTCCTGCCCCCTAACCTCTGACCTTTGCCACCAGAAGTCCCTCCCCTTGGTCCCAGAAGTACTGCTTTTGGGAAGGGGTGTTGTCATCTTGGAACCAGGAAAAAAAACAAATTATACACTAAAAATAAAAAATTGATAATAACATATTTTAATTTTCTTTTTAAAAAAGTCCTGATTAGTGTGTGCTTGCATCGTGTACATAGAAGTGACTGCATAATAACTCAAAATGAAGATTTACTCTTGTATATTGCAGGGGCATGTGGAGGAATACGGGGGGTATGGGTGGGTGGGTCTGGGGTTTTTAGGGGATTGTGTGTGTGTGTGTGTGTGGTGGAGGGTGTGGGGGCATGTGTGGATGTGGGTGGGTAGGTATGGGCAGTTTGTGGCAGATGTGTTTGTGAGGATGTGGGGGGGTGCATAGGTGGGTATGGGGTTTGTGGGGAGCTGTGGGGTGTGTAGAGGGGAAGGGTGGCTGGGGATTAGGGTGGCCATCATAGAGGACAGATCGGTTGTCCTCTGTCCTGTATTGATATGAAACTGGATGCCTTTATATCCCTATTGTTCTCTTGAAGAGAAAAATAGAGGACATAAAGGTGTCTGGTTCTGTATCAACAGAGGACAGAGTAACAGTAAACCGGAATGTCCTCTATGATGGCCACCTTTCTGGGAATGTGTGTGTGGGGGGTGTGTGTGTGCACATAGCAGTGAGTGGGGCTTCCCCCAGAAGTGTGTGGGTGTGTGTGTGGGGGGTGCATGTGAGGAGAGGGGTGGAGTTTGTGGGAGGTATGGGGGAGGATACAGGTGGGTGCAATGTTTGTGGAGTATGTGGGTTTGTGGGTATGTTTGTGGATTATGCTTGGGGGGAGGGTGTGGTTGTGGGGTATGCAGGAGAGGGTTTGTGGGTATGGTGGTGTGTGCATTGGAGCCCCCGCACGTGCCCCCCAGAGCCGGTCAACACCCACCCCCCACCCCTGCCCTGCAACAGCCTGGAGCCTGAGCGCTGTGCAGTGCCTCCCTAATGCTAGCCTGGGCATGGGCTCTGGGTGGCTGCAGCAGGAAGCCCTCAGCAGCAGCAAGGGGGAGGAGCCACTTTTCTCCTATGCTGAGCAACAGTTTCTGCCCAGCTGCCACTGCTGCTCAGCGCAGGCAAGTCCAGAGCAGGAGCACATGGGTTGGGTGCCCACCAGTACTGTGGGCTGGGACCAGCAGCAACAGCAACCAAAAAGAGCTGCTGCAGCCTGGGCTGCTTAGAAAGGCAGTCCAGCTGCAGGGCTGCCCCAGCCCTGCCACATGTCCAGGGAGTGGCAGGACATGCCATGGGTGAGCGGTGCCTGGGCAAGGCAGGACGGAGGGATCTGCTGTGGGCCAGACAAAGGCCTGAGACAAGGCAGGACTGAGGGATCTGCCCTGTGGGCCGTATTTTGCCCAGCTCTGTGGTAGTGTCAAAGATGCTGTTATCTAGCTTGTGTAAAATCTAACTTCCCTTCACTCTTGATGACAGCAGCTAAACTTAAAAAAAAATCTGGGAAGTTTCAGTTGAAGTTACAGCACTGAAAGTTTAATGTCCCATCCATCTTCTTCCCTGGTATAGCTAATGGTCATGTTTTTTATAACACTGGAAGTCCAAAGTGGGAAAGTAGGAAGCCCCTGGGAGGGTGTGTGATATGTGCTGACAGTTAATACACAAAACTTAGTGTTCTATATTAGTTATATCCACACTTGACCTTTTTTTTGCCTACAAAACAGGCAAGGTCTGAAGTATCTAGCATAATTTGTTTGGGTTATCAGAATACATTTTAAAAAATCAGAGTATATGACTGAAGTGTGCGCTTCCACATTTGAACTACTTAAGTCATCTCAGACTTTCCCAATATGAATGTATATCTTGGTTTTGATCAAATATGGAATGGTTTGGGTGGGAGGCATATGTTTGAGAAAATAATATGCAACTGAGGGAGGTGGGGAGAGCCAGCAGAGAAAATGTGACTTTATCTTGACAGTGACTCATTAACTGTAGCCCAATTAGGCCACCCTGTTCAGAGATTACTTCACCCTGACTATTCCAATATTTTTATCTGTTATCAATGACAAATATTAAGCTGTTAACAGCAGTTTTTCCAGTATGCCCTAGTAATTCACTATAATTTTAAACACACTATTCATGGATTAAGGTAACACTTAGTGCAGGAAGGAGAAATGGACTCTAACTGTGTACCCAAGTGTAATAATTCATAGACATTAATGTTAAAAACATAACTTATTTAAAATGAACTTCCATATGCTACTATAAATTATGCATATTAATGAAATTATTTCCTATGGAGTCTATAAAAGATTATATAACTTGTTTCTATATACTACAGTGTCACAAACAATTGTAAGAGTTTCTGAAATATTAAACAGAATTATGATTTTATTTTATATACTTTACTAATCAATCTTCTGAAGCAGAATAACAGTATCTGGACAAAAAATATTGTGCAGTGAAGTATTTTTCTCTGGAATCCCCAAACTGAGGAATTATTATTTTTATCAGTCCAGAAAAGACTACTGAGGTATCACAATACATAACTCAAGAAATTTACCAAGTCAAGCCAGACATTATGTAATACAGAGGTAATAGGATAGCAGGGAAGACCACAGCGTGGGAAAGGATAGGGTTAAGCCACTTTAGTTGATAAGACAGTTTGTTTAACTGTTCCCAAATGACATTTTAAGCAGAGTCCAGTTTGCCCAGTGACATATTAAGGCACCCCTAAAATTCAGCCAGGGTGTATACATGCAAACATGGGCAGATCTAGGATTTTGAAAAGGGGAGTGCAGACAGTGTGGCACATCATCATATTCATCACATATAAGACAACAATCATTATTCACCAGTTAAAGAGAAATTAGAAGCTTTACTAATATGGCAGGGGGTTAGCACTATATTATTTAGTTTAAGATCTAAACAAAAATATAACTGTTGGAATGTGCACTAATGTAAGAGAGTATGTTTAAAGTTATATCTAAGTTTAAAAGAAAAACATGAAATAATTTAAACAAAATCTAAAGATATTGCAACATTAGTCCTGTAGTCTTTATAGTTAAATGTACATCTCTTGTTCAGATTCATAAAACAAATGCTTCCCTATCAGTCATTTCTGCACCTGAGTTAATATTATCATACGTGAGTTAGAGCTAAATGTAGTCTGAAGGGCTGTAAAACAGAAGAGACATTACCAGGAATGGCTAACAGACAGCTAAATTACAGAAGAAAGGACAGTTTGAATAGTGAAATATCAAGGCCATTAAAAAGGACAGAGGGTCATTAACACCTGTAGAGAGTGTTTAACAGGAATCAGGGAGAAGATAATAAGTAGGGACCTACCCTACCCAAATCAAGGTGGCAGATGAGCAATTTCACGGGGTAGATATGGTGCTGGCAGCCATTTTTGTGAGCTTATTGCAATGGCTCCCAATGCTGATTGGCTGAGAGGACTGCCTTTTGTGCAGCTCTGATTGACAGAGAGGACTGCCCTTCATGTGGCCCTACCCCTGACTGCTACTTGGTGGGAAGGGGCAAGGCCACATGAAAAGCAGCCCTCTCAACCAATTGGTGGTGGAGGGAGTGGCCACATGTTGGCTGCGTACCCTTTGTGCCAGTGGCTTCCCCCACCAGTGGGCTGCTAGGCTGGGCCACAGTGGCTGCTGGCTCTCACTGGGCAGCCAGAACTTTATTTTTGTTAAGTTTTTTCCAGTAATTGTGCTCAAGAACAGGAAAACTGCCATTTTTCATGGTTTTTATGAAAATCGGAAAATCACGATTTGAGTAGGTCCCTAATAATAAGTCATGAGGTCAATTGACTTTCTTAGTGCTGCTTGAATAGAAAACCCAATGCTTCTCTAAGGCAACTGATTTTAACGTCTGGGTGGAGCATGAATCAAAGCAGGGGTCCAACTGCACCTCTGCACCTCCCCACCCCGCACCCACTCCTGCATGTAACTGTTAAGTATTATGGTCCCAAACCTGCAAATGCTTCATTTTCTACTGGCCAGTGGAATCCGGCTCTTATATAGGTGCTTAACATTACATGAGTGCTGGTATGGTTGTGCCATACTTTTCGCATGCAGGGGCAGCGAGGAGTAAGTGGTAGAATAAAGCATAGTTATTTATGCAATAGTTATCTCAAGAAATCAGTTTTTTTCTATGCACAAAGCAATATCTACAAAAGAATAGGAAGATAATTAAAGGAAATGTTCTCTCTCTCTCTCTCTCTCTCTCTCTCTCACTGAATGTAATTAGATTAATAAATCTATGGACAGGACAGAAGGGAAGGAGTTCCCTTTGTTAAATATTTATTATCTGAGTTCAGTAAAATAAAATGTAAAAATGCAAATCTTTGCATTTGTTCTGAATAACATACATGGATACATAATTTAAGATGGGAAGTGAAATCCAGTGTTGGAATGAAAAGAGCGTAATTAGAAATAAAATATTTGATGACTCTACTAGAAACATTAATGCGGGTGTGGGCTCTAAGATAACATTTGCAATTAAGTGAATATGAAACAAATGTAATTTTCAGTTACTTTGCTTCAGATAATTTGGTTCTGAATATAAATACAGTGTATGGAATGTCTTGGGTTTAATCTGACATTTGTCTTTGAGTGTGTGTTTTATATAAAAATAGTTATTGTGTTGTATACAAACTCACTTTTGCACATTCATGAAAAATTAGGACTCAGTGCTTTTCTTCTGCTGGTAGTAGGATGCCAATAGTTTCCGTGTGTGTGTGTGTGTGCATGTGTTTGCCTATATTAAACATCAATATTGGTATAGTTAGTCTATTTGATATATTTCCCGTGAAGGCAGTAATTTTGGAAATGATTTAAATTCAAGACAAGATGGTGAACAAGGCATTCTTTAAACATTCTCTTCTGGTGAAACAAAGGTGGGGGGAATCTAGCTTGAGAAAGTAAAAAAGGAAAACTCCTTTCTATACACAGTTTACATATATGGGTTGAATGTGAACCTTGTCTTCACAAGTAATAATTTACAACTGGCATAAGAAGAATTAAAATAAGGATTGTTTTTGGCAGTGCTGTGCTTCAGAAACCTTTTACACTTTTGGGTACTGAGCACCCCTAAAAATCAGACCCATATTTTATTTGAATCCTGTAAAAACTTTAATAATTAAAGGAATGTTACAGTGATGATATCAGTAGTTTAACTATGGGAGTGCAACGGAGGCACCAGTCCTGGGCATCAGCTTGCGAGGGGTGTGCAAAAATAGCTACCACTGGTCTTCCTGCTTCCGTGCCTGCATTGGATGCCTGGCTGAAGCCATGGTCCTGTGTGCTGTAGCTGCCCAAATTGTACAACCACCCAGTTATGCCTCTGGATTATGTAGTATTCATAGTTTCTAGTTGTCTCCTAGAAGAGAAACCCCAAAACTTGCTATTTTCTCACATGGCAGAGCTAGATCTTTAAAAGAAAAGCAATGTAAGGAAAAAAGAGTTGGCAATTTAATAGGATTAAAGCAGGATCATAAATGGGCCGTGCAACAAAAGGTTTCTGATTAAATAGCTCCAAATCTCTGAGTAATATCTAAAAAGTCATTTAAAAGAAGATCTGTAGTTAGAAAATATAAATGTTTCAAATGTAGTAGTGTTGGAGTGATGTAGTCATGATAGTTCAGGAAATACGTGAGAAGCAAAGAATTCTGTAGGTGATATCTCTTAGTGGACCAGTTGCATGTTTGGGATAAACTTAGACAAGCTTTTGAATGAAGTGCATTCTTCTTCAGGTTTTAGGAAGAAGCAGACACAAGTTAATGCTAAAAACTATTTGCAGGGTTCTGAAATTAAAAGGCAGACATTCCCAGGAGTAGCTACCAAACAAGAAGATTGCAGAAGAAAAGTAGCTTGCTTAGTTGAAGAACAAGACTACTAAAAGGGGAGAGGGTGGTTAATACCTGTGGAGAGAAGACAGATTAGCAGGAATCAGGTAGATTACAATGAGCATGAAGTCAATGTTTGTGTTTAGGCCTTGGTTCTTGATATCCAACCATTTTACGAATTGTTGGTCCCAGGCTCACTTTTTAAAGACACCATTTTATGAAGCAAATACTGTGCTACTACTAGATATCATCTTTCTGCTATAGGAGTATGTGTTTCCTATTATTTTTAGTACTATTCAGCTATCAGTGCATTTCCTGCTGGCTATTCTGTCAGTAAAGACATATCTTATGAGGGACTAATTCAGGGTCTGGCAAAGTTGTGGGATAATGAGATCAAATTCCACACAAAATTTTATTTGGACTACAGCTCTTTATGCTAGGTACTACTGCCTACTTCACATTTATGGGGCCTTCTTCTTAATAGTCATAATCTTGCTAAATTTTTTTTGTCTGGATCTTAATGCTTAATGAGCTTAGCCTCTGTTTCATGAAAGACACATTATGCAGCTTTGGCAGCATAAAGAGAATTTAAAGAGAATGGAAATGGTCCCTGCATTTTCAAAAAACATTGTTTGCTGATTGCGGCCTGGTAAAGCATCTTCTGCTAGCCATGCTCTGAACTCCTTAAGCAGTGGGCATTTTGTAATTAAGCCAAAGTTTAAGAAAGAACAAAGGGATGTGGACAGAGTGCCTTAAACTCCTGCCGTTCTGACTCCTAGAGCATGTTCAGATGAGCGTGCACATGTCTCTTGCCCTGTCTCAAACCCCTTTTGAGTGCAGGAAGAAAATTAGACCCCTGCATATCCAGGGGTCTAAAAAAATGAAGTTAAAAAAAGTGGGGCAGGGCATGGTCCCGGACCGTGCCCTGAGGCAACCGGAAGCTGGGTCTTCCACAGAGACACTCTGGCTGCCAGAGCATCTCTGTAGTTGGCCCCTCGCCCTGGTGCTGAAGCACTGCTGCCTACCAGGCAGTATGCTGCAGCACCAGGGCTCCAGTGCCAGTAAGTAAGGGGTCGGGGGGGCTGGAGGAGAGGGGGGAGAACTATGGGGGGACC
>NW_017728995.1:8458386-8458714 GCF_001723915.1 Gavialis gangeticus
CCCCAGACCTCCCTGATCCCTGCCCTGCCTGACTCCATCCCCCCCAGCCCCTGAGGCCCCAGATCCCTGCCCTCCACCCCAGTATCCCCACAGCAAAAAAACAAAACAAAAAACCCCCAGCACTTACCAGCAGTCCACCTGCTGTCAGGGTCACTGGGGCCCTGCCCACACAGCACAGGGCAGAAGGACAGCCCCAGCCTGGGACCTTCTACCCACCACTGCCCTGTGCTGCCACGAGGCCCTGGAGCCCCCCCAGCCCCTGCTTCTAGGGTAAGTACAGGTGCTTTTTTTTCTTTCTTTTTTTTAAAGTGATGGTGCCTGGGGTTGG
>NW_017728995.1:8459045-8465214 GCF_001723915.1 Gavialis gangeticus
CTGAGGCTGAGTGGGGCAACCATTGGGGCATCTGGGGGAGTGGGGGTGGGGCTGGGTGAGGCAGCAATCAGAGGGGCTGGGGTGGAGCATGTGGGCCTTGCAGGGGGGAGGTAGCCCCTGTGTGGGGGGCTGTAGCCCTTGTTGGGGGTCTGTAGCCCCTGTGGGAGGGCAGCAAAATATAAATACATGTATTCATGAATACATGTATTTAGAGTTCTCTCTCTATAGTGGTCTTTTTTTTTTCAATTGTGGAGGAACATGGATTTGGGAGTATTTTACAGAGTGGCTTTGGGCTTTTTTTTATCAGGGATTTTTCAGTTTTCCGATAGGGAACACCAGAATTCCAGCTAGGGAGGCCAGTGACAGGACCCTGCCTGCTCAGAGCTGGCACCTTGGACCCAGCTGGCTGTGACTGACCTCCTGGACAAATATGGCCAGGAGGACATGCTTTGAAAGTTCACGAGTGCTGGGGACAGCACAGGTGCTGGCCCTGGACTCTAGCTCCTCCTGGCTGCAGATCCGGGAGGAGCCAGGCAGGGTTATTTTGCCTCAAGTGACACAATTTGCTCCACAACAAAGTGCATGCCCAGCACATGTACTGAGGCAAAAAGCCCTGGCTCAAATTTGCAGTGCTTCTATTTGAGCTGTTGCAAGCGTATGTGCTCGCATGTGTGGACGCGCCCCTAGGGCCCATATAGAACAAGGTAGGTTCACAATACAGGATACATAAAAGTGACACTAAGGCACATGGGCAACTTCCCTCCTATTGTTTGTGAGTGTATGTATGGTATAATAGAGGGTCAGAGCTTACCTATTCAAGAAGCTGCAGAAAGAGACTTGCAGGTAACTATGACAGTAAGAGCTGGTTTTAACTTTATAAGGAAGTAAAATGAAGCTTGAGCTGAGATGATATTCTGTTCCCACCCCTTCCCCCCCCCACCAGTGTCCCACTATCTACCATGTAATAATACATCCTATCAAACTGCACAGTTTGAGTTGTCTTCAATTTGTATCAGTATAGTATTTTTGTAGCGGTGGGAGAAAAGAGGACAAGCTGGAAAAAATTATTTACAGAACAGAAAAATCTTTTAGAATATTTTTCTTGTGGTAACTTCTGCTGTCATTTAATTTTTTCTAGCTATTGGTTGTGGGATTGGAGCACATAATAGATTGTCTTCAGCTTTAGGTTATTTGAGACTAGCAGGTTTCTACTTCCCTGGGGTAATTACTCCACCTTCTGGAATTAATTATACTTTAGCATTTCCAAAAAATGGAAAATCTGGATAATGAAAGAAGAAATGTGGTGACTATTAACATGACCAATACTACTTAAATTTAAAAAATGTGTATAATGGAAATATTCTTAATATACAGGAAAAAGCTTATTAAAATACTTCTAGCTACAATATATATCCAAAGAGGATTCTGTCTAATTATACTAGTTGCCATACCAACATTACAATGTGCTTGCATCATTTTATAAATGTCTATTACATGAAGAAGAGTGCATCTTTTCAACTATATTCAGTTCACATTTCTCCAAGGGAGAAAGCTATTTATTTTTGTCATTAAGAAACATATTCGGGTAGTTAGGTATAGTTTTAAGAAGTAAATGTTTATGTGAACTAGTACTAATAATCTTAGCCCATTCTACTGTAGTTATTTTAAGAAGTCAAACTGTAAATGTTGTCCTTGTCTCCAGGAGACTTTAAATCTATTTAAGTAAGTGTGTGTACGTGTGTGTGCATGCATGTGTGCACGTGTGTGCAGCTGATTATTATATACATAGAGAAACTCCTTAGGGTTAAAAATAGTTCATTATTAATATGAAAATTATATTTTTTTCCTTGAGGAAAAAATGCTGAACAGTTCTGCCAAAGGAATTTAGTGCAAAAAGACAAACTATTTTAATGATATTTTATAGGCAGTTTTTCTGAAACAATACAATTACCTAATGCATGAGAGCCATATAAAGAAATGCATGGACTTGGGGCAGGAGGAAAATAAAGTGATAACATTTTGAAAGTTATAAACCAGTTTGAACTTTTGGTCAAACTACATTTCCCAAAATTTAGTCAAGATATATTGCAATAGTGGATTGTGGTTACTACTTTGCTACAAATTACCTTTATGTGTGTTTCATAATTCACAGAATTTAGGTCCAAAAACACAAATCTCTATTACCAGAGATAAAGGACTGACCTCTCCACCAAATAATTTGTTAACAAAAGTATGATCAAGTCTCAAGTTTTATATAGTTTCTGACAGAACTGTATATGTATATACAAGATTACATATTTATGTTATTGATTATGCTATTTATGCTATTAACTGTAGCAGCAACCACTGAAGTAGTTTGCTTACTGGATTTGTAGATTGAGTATTCACTGACTTCCACTTATCTAAAAATATAACCATTGTACTCTGGGCCTTGAAAAAGAGAATAGTTCCCAGGAAATTTATGGATGCAGGTCAAGGAAGTCCTACAATAAATGTTCAATATGGTTATAAGACGGAGAAGCAAATAAAAATCCAGTACCACTGCTGCAGAATTTGACAGGTACTCTATATTTGTATCCTTATAACTCTATGGCTTGGATTCTTAGTCAAGAGACAGTAGTTGTATATTTCTCTAAAGTCCTTTTGGGGGTTTTTTGTGTGGATATAGCTTTCTTACAGGCATTGAAGAAATGATGAAACATAATGAAACATTAATTTGTAAGTTCTAATAATAAATGCACTTGTTCCTAATTATTTTCTGTGCAACAGAACGTGTGACAAAACAGCTAGCATGATATCATGCACAAAGGTTATGCAAAAATGGTGGCCAGCAGCCTCACTATCCCTTTATCCTACATTCCAGACAGAAAAAAACTTCTGTGTGGTCTCTTCCACTTGAAGATAAAATTAATTCCCTTGAGAACCATGTCTCTCCTAATCCTTAGCAGTTACCTTTCATTGTCCCACTAGTCAATGAAGAAAAAGAACCTCCAGCCTAGAATAAATGTGTTCTTTTTTCTGGATAGAATTAACAAATCCTGTAATGATTAAAAATCATTTAAGCCTCTTGAGGTTTAAATATCTAGGAGCAAAGTTACCCACAAAAAATGTTTGTGGCATGTTAGGAGTTAAAATCTTCTGTCCTGATCAGATAACAGGAGGAGGAGTGACACTACAGCCACACTAATGTCTAATCACTAATGGCTTTCATCGAAGTCATGCTTCATTTCCCCCTCCTTTGCTAGCTGTATCCTGTTGCTTTTTGTTTTCATTTTTATATTATTGTGATGCATCAGATTTCCAGTAGAGGTTACAGTCTTTTAACCTATCTGGCTAACAGCATGTTTCTACATGTTTAACTTTGTGCTACATGGTAACACTTAAAAACAAATCAATATACTTTCATTCTCAATTTTCAAAGGGTAGCAATAATGTAGTGTGCAGGTAGAGCACAAACGTGAATGAACAAATGTTTTAATGCTTCAAAAAATCAGGTCAGTGTTCCACAGCTTGTCCTATTTATACATATCCATTGTTTGTGTGCCAGTCTCTTGTAATACATGTCACTCATCTGAAAACACAATGATTTACTTATGTGAGAATGAATAATGGTCCAGATATGGGAGTTATCAGAATGACCTCAGAGTTTTAAGAGTCCGGCTCTCATTGAAATTCAGTGGAATTTGGACTCTTTAGGTTGCTTTGGAAATTCCTTCCTGTAATGACTGATGGAGCATAAAGGCTATATCGCAAGTTGATTAAATTAATAAGATTTGTATTAACTTCACTGGCTTCTTGGAAACCCTTACTGCATGAACTATAATACTGCTATGTTCCACTGTTGAGGTTAATGTGGGTTAAAGTATTTGAAGGGCCTGTCTACATGTACAAGTAAAGGTGCAATGGGATCTAATGCATGATTCACACAATCATGCCTCTTGCCAAGCCAAATGTACATGGCAGGAGGCATGATTCTAGGATCATGCACTCGATCTATCATGCCTTACTGCTGGTGCAAAGGGAGTCCGATCCTGGGTTCCCTCTGCACCAGCAAGAAGCAAGCTCCTGTGGCACACAGTTACCCCATGCACCCCCACAGCTGGAGATGCAGTTGCTACAATCTCTCCACCGCGGGGGCACATGAAGCTCCTGGGGCTGCGGGATAGCAGCTGTTGCAGTCTCCTGGCCTTGGGGGTTCATGCATCTCCAGGGCAGGGACGTTGCAGCCACACTCTGCAGCTGCTGGGACCCAGCTGGATCAAGGTACTGGCAGGCATGCTGCTGAGACCCAGCATCCACAGCTTCAGGACTTTAAGTCCTGGCAGTTGCAGGGTGCTGCCGGGACCCAGAAGCTGCAGCTACTGGGGCTGAGAGCTCCTTCCGTTGCAGCACTCCCAGCCCTGGCAGGGCGTGGTCCACTCCTGTGGCTGGGAGCCTTGTCAGCTGACAGAGCTCCCAGCCACTAGGGAGATGCTGCTGCATGTGCAAATTAAAGCTTGATAGTTTGCATTTTCAAGGTCTAAATTTACAGCTAGTTGGAGCTTTTAATGGTACAATAGCTACTTTGCACCTGTAGCTGGTCTTGAGGTGCAATTAACCAGTTAATTGTGTAATATCTGTAATGTGTAGCGGGGGCCTAATTTCCATATTTTGACTTGACAGCTTTGAATGAATCTTTACCCGTTCAAAAACCCAAAGTCTTTGTAAACTTGACTGGTTTTGTTTTACATCTAGAATGCTTATCAAATGCGCAAATAGTATATGTGAGAGCAGCATTCTCCTGACCACAGGTCTATTTTTATATAACTAGAGCATCCCTTGTAGATATTTCAAATGTTAGGGGAATATGGCATGAGCAAAGTTCCATCTCTTTTAGAAAAATATGTGCAGAGTGAATCTGGAATTACTGAAGACATTGCCATGGAGGTCAGAACAGACAGTTGTTCTAGTGCAGTTTGTATCAGATTACACTGTATTGGCTGATTCAGATTGAGCTTATTATTATATATCTAATGTATTGATTGAATGGATAAAAATACCCTGTTTATGCAATTGCCAGGCCTTCAGGGTTGGCAAAGAGGAAATGTGTAACAGATTGAAATTATAATAGAACTGTAACAGGGGCTCAAGCGGAAGCCCTGTTACTAGGTGAACCAAGGACATAGGTAAATGGGAGAGTTGGGGTACAGCAGTGGGGGGTTTAGCTCACCTGAGGAGGATGAGGATGATGAGGGCCACCGGTGCACGTAAAAGGCGGAGCCAGAGTTCACACACTTGCCCTCTGGGACAGCTGGGAAACTGCGGTGATTGGGAGAAGATGAGAGAAACTGCAGTCAGCTGAGCAGCAGAACGGCAGCTTCTGCGCTAATGAGGCAATTAGCACGGTTCGCTGCATTGTATCCTTCCCAATAAAGGCCGATACCTGGTTGAGTTAATGCCTGGGTAGTCTGTTGCCTGTCCCCTTCTCCCCTCAGGGAGTAACTTCCAATCTTTTTTTACCACCATCTCCATGGTTGTGGCAGGAGAGTCCTGAGGGGAAAAGGAGTGGGTAGCCGGCACCTGCCTACAAGAACATTCAGTATTAGAACAGAGCAAATGTGATTATCATCATTCTATGATAAAAGCAAAGTTTGACTGCAAATTATGACATGTGTCCTCAATTATATTTATTTCCTTCATATGTAAGGACAAAAACATTGATTAACTGTTAAAACCTCTAGTCTGGCTCACCGAAGTTGACATACATTCCTATATAAGGGAAGAATACATTTTACTCCGTGGAGCTGTGTCATGCAGCACATGGGGCTCCCAGTGGGTCTGGAAATTTGGCAGACCGGTGAGCAGTGGCAGCATACAGGCATACCTCATTTTATTGCGCTTTGCTTTATTGCGCTTCGCAGATATTGCGTTTTTTACAAATTGAAGGTTTGTGGCAACCTTGCGTCGAGCAAGTCTATCGGCGCCATTTTTCCATCGGCGCCATTTTTCCAACTGCATTTGCTCACTTCGTGTCTCTGTGTCACATTTTGGTAATTCTTGCAATATTTCAAACTTTTTCATTATTATTATATTTGTTATGGTGATCTGTGATCTTTGATGTTACTATTGTAATTGTTTTGGGGCGCCACGAACCGCGCCCATATAAGACGGCGAACTTAATCGATAAATG
>NW_017728995.1:8465622-8482148 GCF_001723915.1 Gavialis gangeticus
CGCTGAAGGCTCAGATGATGGTTAGCATTTTTTAGCAATAAAGTATTTTTTAATTAAGGTATGTACATTGTTTTTTTAGACATAATGCTATTGCACACTTAATAGACTACAGTATAGTGTAAACATAACTTTTATATGCACTGGGAAACCAAAAACTTCGTGAGACTCACTTTATTGCGATATTTGCTGTATTGTGGTGGTCTGGAACCGAACCCGCAATATCTCCGAGGTATGCCTGTAATTTGTTGCAACACCCAGAGCCACAGCAATTAACACTGCTGCCTCTTGTCCTGCCACAAAATTTCCAGACCTGTGAGAAGTCTCATAGGCCAGAGAGAATGAAACTCTGTCATCTAGTCGGGGTGGGGGGGTGGAAATTAGGAAGCAGTATCAGCTTCTGTACTTACAGAAGGTGTAGCAGTTAATGCTGCCACTGCCAAATTCCAGCACCGCAAGCCAAATGATCCAGCTCTGTGCCGTGAATTCAACCCACAAACTGGCTCTGCTCTGGATCCAGCCTGTGGACTGGCCCCATACGTCTCAGCCAGTATGCAGGGCCAAACGAGTTGAACATACCCAAGCTAAACTGTCGAACTGTAACAAATCTGGTATCTGAAGCAGTGTTATGACACTGTGTTTTGGCAGCAGTGTTATGACTGTGCTTTTTTCATTTTAGTCTAAATATCTTAAGTTAAACCCCTCCCTCAGTGCACTAAATTTATATTTAAAATGTTTGATTTACATTTGGTGTTGTAGAAGGTCACCATGCTATTGAGCCATTAGAGCTTTAAATTAATTAGCCCATAATTAATTATTTCTTACCAGCTAATGCCTAGGTGTCAAACTCATCTAACCCCACAGGTCAGAAGAGCATCTCTGAGCGGGTCTGCATGCTAGACTGGGACTGATCCCTGTAACGCAGCTGTGGTACCAGATCCAGCCTCATGCAGCACACACCAGCTCCCAAGCCTGGTTTTAGGGTGCATGCTGTCTGTGGGCTGAACCCAGTGCTACAGGCAGCACAGCCCACACTCCAGACTCCCTGTGCTGCATACAGCACTGGGTCCAGCCCAGTCTAGCCCTAGGGGTTGCATGCACAGTGAAACTCAGGGCAGACGCATGCTGCACATGGCAGGAGGGGTTGGCATGGGGTGCACCCTGCTCACAGTGTGTGGGCTGTACATGCCATGGGGTTCAGGGTGCAGGCTGTGATTCAAGCCCCAGACTGACTCCCTGTGCTGCCAGCAGCACACATGGCATGGGTTCCAGTCTGCATGTCGCATACAGTATGCAGGGTGGGGGCCAGCTCCTGGGCTTGTTCCATGAACCCACAGGCTGTATTCTATGGTGCCAGGGGCCCTGCTGTAGTATCAGCCCTGCTCTAATGCTTTAATAAATTTGATACTGCCAATACACTTTCCAGAATGTGATTTATAAATTTTCAAGGAGGCAGGGCAGCAGCCACACTCAGGATATGTGTGTGAGTTGAGCAGCCTGTGGTCAGTTGCCACAGATGTGCTTAAATTAGGGGACCAGCTGCCATTCCAAGCCAGTCGGGTAGTGCATAGGTGTAGCTGACTTGATGCACCCCAGCTAGCCAGGCAGGTTGCCTGGGACCTGGGCATTACTGCTGAGGTTCCTGACATAAACCCAGTTCTTTCAATCTTTCCTCCTAGGTCATGTTTGATAGACCTCTGATAATTTTTGTTCATCACTTCTGGACTGTATCCAATTAGTCTACCTCTTTCTTGGAGAGGTGCCACAAACACATTCCAGCCAAAATCTTAGCAGTACTGAACAGTAGAGTAGTAGGATTGCTTCACATGTCTGGCATGTAATACTTCTTTTTGAACATCTCAGTATGCTGTTGATGTTTGGGGCAGTAATATGATGGTTCTGACTCAGGTCTCATTCTGCCAAACTGCTGGCTAGCCAGTTATTTCCCATTTTGTTGATTAATCCTACCAAGTACTTTGCGCTTGCCTTTGCTAAATTTCATCCTACTTTAGAACCTAACTCCAATTTTTTATGTTATTTTGAATTATAATTATAAACCCCTCTTAGCTTGGTATTTTCTCTAGATTTAATAAGTATACTGTCTATACCACAATCCAAATCATCAAAGAAAATATTGATTAGTAAGAGACCCAGGACAGGCAGCTATAGAACTTCTCTTCAGTTTGGAGTGAATCTTTGTTAACTTCTCTAAGGCTAGGGACAGACATTGCGCATCAACTGGTTTAAGTGATCAGAAACTGGTTTAAACCTGTAACAGAACAGATGTCTAGTGCATATAAACCAGTTTGAAAATAGGTGAAACCAGTTTGAGATAAACCTGGTTGGATGTAGTATCAGACTTAACTGATTTGGGTCAAACTGGTTTTATGCAATGTCTGTCCCAGACCCCTTGCTGGTTTAAGATAAACCAGACCCCCCAAGCATCCTGGCATGCTGTCTGGGCTGGGCGGAGCTCTCTGCTCCACAGCAGAGCTGGCCCCTCCCCTCTGCTCCCTGGCTGCAGGTCTAGCAGAGACCACAGGCTGCTCTCTACCCCTCCCCCCCTTGCAAAGCAGGAATTCCTCTCCTCTGCTCCCTTGCTGGGGAGGGGAGCGGAGCGGGGACGTTGAAGCATCCTGGCCAGGCCTGACCGTGCCCCCCAACAGCTCAGCACTGGAAGTGAAGGGAGGGCTGCTCTAGCACCTCCCGGCTTCTAGCCTGAGCCACTGCAGACATGTGCCTGAATTTTTTCAGTCCAGAGGGGATGTCTGTGTGGTTACAAACCGGTTCAGCCTAGCCAGGTTAGACTAACCTGTAAAGATTGAATCAGTTCAGGCTCAGGCTTTTTGAATGTCTGTCCCTAGTCTAGGAGGGTGGGTTTGCAACCAGTTTTGTGCCACATTGGAATATCTTCCTTTAGTTCATATTTTCATAGTTTTCTTTAAGATACGAAGTAGGAGGAGGGACAGTGTTGAAATCTCTGCTTGAGCCTAGATATATAACACCCTCCATTTCTATAAGACCCTTTTGTAGAAGGAAATTAGGTTGGTTTGCCTTGTTCTTAATGCATCCACATTATCAGTTACGTATCAACTTCTAAGTGCTTTAAATAGATGGTTTTGCTTATTTGTTTTAGTATCTTTTGGGGATTTGAAGTTGGACTGACTGGTCTGAAATTCCTTGAATTCTCTTTTTTCCCCCTTTTAAATGATTGGAGCTTCGGTTGCCCTTTCACAATCTCATGGAACATCACCAGTTGTCCATAAGGTCCAAAGACGGGTATTTCTTTAAGTGCTCTAGTGTGAAGTTCAATGGAACTTCAGCTTAGGTGCCCTCTGAAGCAGGAAAGGTATTTTAGATCCAATAAAGCTTGCTGTTGTCCAGTCTTCTGTATTACTTACCTTTTTCTGAATCTTTTTTTTCCCTGGAGTACTTGATTAATTGATTTACCTCTTTTTTTCTAATTTAGATGTAAAGCAAACCTTGATTTTTAAATGCTTAACTTTTATCATTAGTATCCACATGCTTTGTGTCTATTTAATAGTTTAAACAATGCACATTCATGTTATATGATAAATGTTTGATCTCAGTGTTTCATTTTGTTAAGGTGGATGATGGTCTACTTTTGTCATTCCCTCTTCCAGCCCCTTTGTGCAGTCAGAGTCCCATTCCTTATCTAACCAGTCATTTGGTCATGTAATATATTTGTCAGCCTTTTGACTTGAACTCTTAAAAGAATCAGGAGTTCACCACTGGAATTTGTTTGCTCATCTTGTTTGCCAGTTTACATAAAAGATTCTTCCATCCCACTCTAACTCTTCCACTAGACTCTAAATACCCTACTTATAGTTTTCCACCACCTGCTTATGTGCCATAGCTGTTGCTTGAGGCAAGCTTGAACTTGTCTGGCTGTGCCTCATTAGGGGAATCATTTAATTAGACCAAAACAGCCTTTCTGACTGACCAGGGCAATTGCTGATGAGAGCAAAATTGATGGGTGATGAACAGTTAACAGCAGGAGATACACAAGAACAAGAAATAAAAGAGCCATAGTTGAACTAAAGGATATCGCTGTACTATATTATATTTGACATTTACTGCTGTATCTAATAATACATTCTTCATGTCATGTGTGGGAGCCATGTTACTTCGTTATTTTAAAATTTGGAAGCTTTTGTTTTGTGAACTAATAAAAACCTGTGCTTTCAGTTCCTCATTATGGTGCCTGTTTAATTGCATTACTCTTTTTCATTGTGTGAATGAATATGGCCATTCAGCTAGAAAAGTGCTGCTAGAATAATGTAAATGGTTGAGGCTTGGTTTTTCCAAAGTATTTAAAATTCCGTTGTTGTTTCCATAAGCCACAGACAGTGGGTTATTTTTCATGGACAGACATTGCAGTCTTCTCTTGGGGTTTTTATGGACAGGCTGTATAAAATGATAACACAATCAATGGGGCACCTGCCATACTCTATCAGCTGCTTAAATCAGCTGTTTCAGACAGAAATTCAATACTGTAGAGTATGTTTCAAATAGATTTTCAGGTAGCAGGTATAATAAGAAATTTGAAGAGTTTTCTTGGTATGTTTGTATTGAGTTGGCTCCAAGAACATTACTGTTAGTGAAATAAAGCTATATTTAAATGTTGAACTAAATCTTCTAAATGATAAAACTTCCAAATTCAAACAGACTTTATACTTTTGGAAACTAGAAGGGATATTATTTACATTTATCTGTCCAGAAGTCCCAGGTATTGTGCAAGGTGCTGAATAAACATAATCACTCATTTTTCTCTACGTTTTATTAATAAAACAGTTATATTTTTGTTTTTTCAAAAGGTGTGCAGCAGTGATAAGTAAATTAGCACAAAACATTAATTTGCATGTTAATTGCATTGGAACTCTGTAAGATATGACATGATTTACTCAAATTTGTTGAAAAAAATTACATACAATCCTGATAATTTGGTGACCCAGAGGTGTTGTCATCATAGTCAATCATTTTTGTCATGCCTATTTTGAAAATGTGGATGACGAACAAACAATGTTTAGGACTAAGTGGAAATACAGCTAGGCTCTTAAATGTAATGTCCAGGCCAACTTAGAATGGAATGTGTGAGTCAGTATCTTTGAAAATTATGCCATTTAATTTTGAAATCTATTTTTATACAGTGCAATTTGAAAATTAGTGCCTAGGTTTCTGTGCTAAAGACTGGTAAAGTTGGCATAGGCTTTTAAAAAAATTATTTATTTACTTATTTATTTTTGGTATAGCTGTCTTGTGGGTATTAAGATATCTTCTACTTTTTGTTCTGACAAATTTTTAAGTCTGGTGGTATTCCTGGTAAAGCAGAATTATGCTGGTTCTTGTTGTTAAGCAGATGGAGGCTGCCATCTGACTTTTGGTTCACTTGAGTGAGAGAGTTTGAACATTGATTTTTGCAAAGGCAGTAACATGCTGCAAACTGGCAAGGCTCAAAAGGATTTAGATTGTGACTGTATACATTGTAAAGCTTCAGATTTGTTTTCACTTTGTAACGGATGTCAGATTTCTTCTTTTAATTTTATGAAAATAATTGATATAGTCCCGTGGTGTTCAGTCAGCAAAAATATTTACAATAATTCTTTCATTCTTGTTTAATGATTCTGTTTATCAATGGTCCTTGATGATCCTTAGCATAGTCTGGATAGAATTTTGTGACTGCTCTTTTATATTCTACTTGTGACCCTCATTTCAAGAGAGACTGTTGTTTAAGATTAGTTTCTTTCAAATCCTAATGAAAATGTCAAATCAATAGACATTCTTTGTTTTTAGAAAATTAACTTCATACACTAAAACAATATCTGAAAATGCTGCCTTAACCTATCTCTTAGGGATCTGGGGAACTAGTCTTTAAGGTTTAACAATATAGCAAATTAAGGATTATTCCCAATTTGTCAATGAAGAAAATATTTTTGTTTTAAACTTCTAAAGAAAACTTTTAGAATTAATTTCTGCCTGGGATTTTAGAAGTAGGCATAGATCTTTGTTCCTGTATACTATACCTGGTACAAGTGTTTCTTTCCTATACAGTCTGTCCATAAAATGTCCTTTTCTTGTCTGTGGTAGTGAGTATCCTTCCTGTAAGACCTGAATTTCTGTGCTATTCACAAAAATCTATCTCATATGTTAAAATGAGTTTACATCAGAAAGCTGAGATTTTTGGTCATATGTTCATGCCAGAGAGGTTAAATACTACTGATAAATCTTACCCAAATGCAAGTCTCGTTGTTTTGTACTAGGCATCATGTGCTAAAACACTAAGTTGCTTTGAAAACTCTAATCATAACTTTACATCAGTTCTGTCTCACCTCAAGCCTTGGCTGTATGATATGGCACTTGGAAGGTTGATGAGTTGAAGTAAAGTATATTAGATGTCTTGATGATTTTGAGGTTTCCTTTCCAGAATTCTTGAAAATCTTTTGTCTTCTCTTTATACTAATTAACACTAAATAGCATATTATGTTAAACAAACAAGTAAACAGATCTAAAAACTACTTAAAAGCTGTTATATATGCAGAAGCCAAGTACTTAGAAGTAGGGATATCTCAGAATTGTGGTTGCCTATGCAGCCTAGGTTTAGCCCGTGTGGGTGGGTGCGTGTGACAATATACTCTTTAGTATTGCAGCCTTTTAAAGTTACCTTCTTTGTTGTTTTGTGTTATATTTGTATGTATTCATGTCTTTGGTCCTTTGCGTGTCTCATTAACTTTGCTGTAAAGAGGCAGAATACTGACATTCTTGAAGCAGATGACTAAAAGTACTGTACAAGAAATGCCTCTCTCTGTACCTTAAACCAATACCCCATTAACTAGTGTCAGCACCAAATGTCTGTCGTAATTACTTGAATTCCACTAAATGCGCTATTAAACTGAATAATAATTTTTAAGGCATAACATTATGCAGAATTTTCATATTACTAGACATATATTTCAAATTCTGTAATTAGTCTGTCTCTGCATGATTAAAGGGGACTCTGAAATCATTTTAGAGTTTGTCTCCTTTTTTTACAAAATGTACCAGATGAGTTACTTATCTGCAGGGCTGATTTAGAATTATCAAAGTTGTTACAACTTTAGAACATTCTACCAAAGGGAACAGAATCTCTCATCTAAAATGTCTGTTTTCTCTTAAGTGTCAGGTATCCAGGTTGTAGCTGTATTGGTCTAGAGGCAAAAGGAATCAAACTTCATGGAAGAGGTGGTATCTCTTATTAGATCAACTAGCAGCAGTGGCCGTAGAATTGTTGGGGCCCTGGGCAAGAGAGTCATTTGGGGCCACTTAGAGGCTCAGTTTTGATGACCTATAAACAAGTTGGACATTTTTTATTTCAATTTCACTTCACCCTATCCATGAAACTGCAATGAAAGTATCTTAGTACAATATTGATAATACAGATATTCATTGTAATTAATTTTTATTTTTATAAAGTGTGGGGCCTCAGGTGGCTGCCTGGTTTGCCCTCCCCTAAGGCCACTACTGCAGCTAAACATTTGCAAATAATTTGTTTGCAAATATCTAGTTGATCTAATAAAAGATATCGCCCCTTCCATGAGTTTTGATTCCTTGTTTTCCCTAAAGACGTCCAGGATAAGAATGTTTCCTTCATGGGGTCTAACATGGAGGTTTGGTTTCACATAAATTAAATTCTGACTCAATTAGTAAAGGGGCAGCTTCTGTCATTCCCATCCTTCCTATCCCATCATAATCCTTTGAGCTTCCCCAAGGGAGAGGAGTGTATCCCACAGTTTTCTGATGTTACTGTGATTGCAGAGAGCTGACTGGCTTGATTGTTGTTTCTGAGCTTTTTAGAGAATAAATGGCAGCATGCAGCACTAGGCTGGTGGCTAGTCCCTTTTTCCTTAGTGGTATTAGTTACAACTCAAAAATGAGCTGCCTACCTGCCTAATTTTCAACCCTTCAGGGAATGTATCTCCAGTTCTGCTGATGAAGCTTGTATGTGGGTTTTGAGATTGAACCTGCTTATAATCATTGGGATGGGCTGAACAGAAGCAGTCCTAGCACTACATATTTAGTCCTTGCTTTCTGTTTTGAGACTGCAGACAAGAATGCCAGTCTGTAAGAGTGTTAGTGACAGCACCCTAACACCCATGACAATTGGACCCTGAACCACAAGGGACATGGATTTTTTGAGGCTCAGTGCTGCAGTGCCTAATGTTTTGTTGCCTGGACATCCTAGTGGAATTCACAGTCCTGAGTTAGTTGATCTGCTTGGTCTACAAATGCAGAGGGAGAGTGTTAGACATCACAGAATGGGACTTGCAAAAAAGCAGTTGGCTGAATAGAAGCTAAGTAAAGTCACCAGGCTGAGAAGGGAGCCCTTTAAGTAGGGGACCTTTCTCTCTCTCTCTCCTCATATGTATATGGACAGGGAGTTTTTTAAACCTACAGAATTTATTCTTTTATTCTGAGGATAAACTTAAAATTAGCATGTGACCCAATCCCACATGCTGATTAAAACAATTGAATTGGTGTATCTAAATCATTGTTTATCTTTTATCTCAACACCGGCATTTTACTGCCACAAATTATCCAGATAAATATCAGGTTCAAAAGTTAATACAGAGTAGAATACCTTTATAACACCCTCTTGTATATTATAGACTGGTACTACCATCAGAAAAAGTAAATAGAGCTCTAGAGATCTTTGTATCTTAGTAGAGTTCTTTACAACCTGGCTGACTGTTGAAAGAGATATGTTGTTGCAAAATGATATTATGCATTTTTCCTTACTGCAACAATCATGTTCGTCAAGGCTCCCAGATGCTTTGGGTGAACACGCACAGAATTGTGCATAGGGGTTGCCATAGAAATAGTGAAAGCCAAACCCCTGAAACATTCATATAGAAAAGAGATAGACAAGTGTATGTGAATTCCTGAGAGCCCTTTTGATATGGTAGAACAAGGTTCAATATATTTCCAGGGTTCGGGCATCATAGTTCCTTTGCCACTGTTATTTTAAAGTAGTTTTTACATCCAACATGCTGTACCAAATGCATACACTGTATTTAACCAACAACAATTGAGGGACAAAACAGTTGGTAAAAATGATAGGAAATTGCAGCTTGTAAATGGGTCAGGGCTAATTCTTGTGAAAAGAGCCTTGAGGGTTTTACTGCTTTAAAACAAGTAGCACGTTAGACTGAAAATAACTTTCTTGGCAGCATTTATTTTTCCTATCCTGGTGTCATGCAGTTGCAAATTGTTCTACTTCTTATCCAGTGTGCAAAAGGATTTCACAGACAAAGTATACACATAATGCATAAAAGCAGCAGCATCAAACATGCTTGTGCATCAAAAAATGCCAGCTGGTGGTATTTGTTCTTTCTTTCATAGCTTACGAATGCCCTGTAGCTCATCAGAGCATTGAGGATTAGACCTAGGTGGAAGGCACAAGAACAGGAGAAAAAACACATATTAAAAGTTAAATTCAGCTTTTACTTCTTACCTAGTTAAGACATAAACAGTCATTTTCTATGTCTGCACAGTGCCAAGTATCATGGTGCTGCTATGTGTTACTACAATATACATGTCAATATTACAGGTTTGTTAAGTTATGCTGGTGAATGTCAATAAAGCTGCTAATATTTGAGACCCAGGATTAAATCATTTTTCAAATGCTGGATCAGTGCCTGACTGAGGCAAAATATTTGGAATTTCATTGTTGTCAAAGTTATATGCTGTATGAAGGGTAACCTCACTTGCAGTTCTGTATCTGCATTTTTATTCTAACATAGGCATTTCCAGTAGGATGTTAAAAATTAGCTATGTCCCCAACTAAACACCTTAAATAAAAGGCATATTAGCCATGTCAGATTTTTAGATGTGCACAGAATTAACTGAAAGTTAGGGCAATCCAGCACATTTTTTAACATTCAAACAAGCATTTTGAAAAAATGAATGTTTTATACTGTAGTAGCCACTAGTGGTGTGCAAAGCAGGCCCTATTCAATTCAGATTTGTCTCAGATCGGGGACAGTGATTCAGTTTGTTGATTCAGTCTAATCTGAATCTGAAGATTTGATGCTGATTCAGAGAATCAGTGATTCAGACATAGACACAGCTTTAAATGTTTTTCTACGTAGCTCGAGGTAGCAGTGCAACTTGTGAGTGCTGTGATACTGGGGCAGATGGAGCGTCCCACAGGAGTGCAGGGGGACCCTCCACATGCTCAGCAGTGAACCTGGAAGTGGACAAGAAGTGTGGGGACCCCAGGTGCCCCCTCCCCAGACGGCACCAGTTGTTGAGCTGGGGGAGTGCAGGGGGTCCCCCCAGCTCACTTTCCAGTGGACCTGGAAGGGGACCGGAAGTGCTTCTGGTCCACTTCTGGGTCTGCTGCTGAGTGCGCTAGGAAGTCCCCTGCGCTTCTGTGGGACACTCCATGCGCCCCACCATCGCAGCATTCATGAGCTGCCTGCTACGTAGAGGTATATAGAAAAAACATTTAAAGCTGTGTCTATGTCCAAATTGCTGAATCTTTCCAAATCTCTCCAAATTGGTTTGGAGGGTTCCATTTCTATTCGGAGAGATTAAAGGGTCCTCTGATTCAATTTGGATTCAGAGATTGCACCACCGAATTGGGCCGAATCTTCACCTAATCAAATCAGGGACTGAAGCTTCGCACAGCCCTAGTTGCCATGGAGTTGTTGCACACCTGCCAGAGGGAAGAGTACACATTCTGTGTGATTAAGAATTTAAATGTGGCTCACATTAAAATATTTGAGAACTTTTTCCCTGTAATTATTCCGACTCTTTCCATATATATTATATTCTAAGCCCCCAGACTACAGAATTAAAGAAGATAGTACCAGAAAAGTGGGTTTTTTTCGATATAGTCCCCATTTTCAAATACAGTAAAGACAGTGGTTAAATGCCTACTTCTAATGCTTCTTATCAGGATATACATTGTATCCTGGACAAAAACTGCACTCAGAAGGAGGAGATGTGAAGCAGCTGAGGAATTTAGAAGCACTGGTGCATTAGTGCTTGGATATTAGATTCATAGATTGTAGAGTTAGAAGGGACCACAATGAATCATCGTGTCTGACCCCATGCCCCTGGCAGGAAAGAGGACTAAGGTGAGATGACCCCAGCCAGGTGTCTATCAAGCCTCCTCTTGAAGACCTCCAAGTTAGGTGATAATACCACCTCTCTTGGAAGCCCATTCCAGATTCTGGCCACCCTTACTGTAAAAACAAAACAAAACAAAACAACCAAAAACAAAAAAAAAAAAAAAGTCTTCCTAATGTCTAATCTAAGTCTACTCTCCACTAGTTTGCACCCGTTATGCCTAGTTACTCCCTGGGGTGCTCTGGTAAATAGCACATCTCCATTCCCTGTTGTCCCCCCCTTGACAAACTTATAGGAGGCTACAAGTTCTCCCCTCAGAAGTCTCTTGGGAAGTCCGAAGAGATCCAGATCCAGACCTCCCTTCATAGGGTCTTTCATGGAGGCCACTAATCATGTGAGTGACCCTCCTCTGAACCATCTCCAGATTCACCGTGTCCCTCTTGAAGTACGGCACCCGAAACTGGACACAGTACTCCAACTGCGGCCTGACCAATGCTGCATAGATGGGGAGCATCACCTCCCTCAATCTGTTGGTCATGCATCTGCTAATACACAACAAGGTGTGATTGGCTTTGTTGATGGCCTCGTTACACTGTTGGCTCATGTTCATCTTGGAGTCAGCTATGACTCCAAGATCTCAGCCTCTGAGCTGCTGAGGAGGACATCCCCCAACCTGTAGGTGTGCTAGGGATTCCTCCCTCCCAGGTGGAGTACCTTACATTTATCTTTGTTGAATTGCATCCTATTTTGTTCTGCTCATTAATCCAACCTGTCCAGGTCGGCCTGTATCTGCTCCCTGCCCTCTGGTGTGTTAACTTTGCCCCATAACTTGGTATCAGCTGCGAACTTGGAGAGGGTGCTCTTCACACCCTAATCCAAATCGCTGAAGAAGATATTAAATAACACCGGTCCAAGGACTGAACCCTGCGGGACCCCACTGCCTACCTCTTTCCAGGCTGAGAATGACCTGTCCACCACCACTTTCTGGGTGCGGTCTCTAAACCAGTTGGCCACCCACCTGACTATGCAGGCATCCACTCCAAAGCCTGCTAGCTTCCCTATGAGAATAGGATGTGAAACTGTGTCGAAGGCCTTCCTAAAATCCAGGTAGATGACATCAGCCTCAGCTCCTGTGTCAAGACAGCGTGTGACCTGGTCATAAAAGGCTATAAGGTTTGTCAGGTAGGATCTACCTGTGACGAACCCATGCTGGTTTCCTTTCAGCATCATTTTGCCTCCTGGGCCTTCACAAATGTGCTCTTTGATAATTTTTTCCAATATTTTCCCAAGGATAGAGGTGAGACTGACTGGTCTAAAGTTACGCAGCATATCCCTCCTCCCCTTCTTAAAAATGGGCAGCATGTTGGCCCTTTTCCAGTCCTCAGGGATCTGGCCAGAGCACCATGAGTGCTCAAACAGCCATGCCAGTGGCTCAGCTATGACACTGGCCAATTCCTTCAGCACCTGTGGATGGAGGTCATCTGGGCCAGCTGACTTGTACCCATCCAGCCCTTCCCAGTGCATCTTAACTAAGTCAGCACTAACTTTTGGCGGTCTGGTGCCTTTTGGATATCTGTCTATGCTCAAGGTGGGGGAATTGTCTTGGTCAGTACTTAGGAATACTGAAGCAAAGAACTCCGCCTTTTTCCCTGCATCAACCACCAACTGTCCTGATTTGTCCTGCAAGGGCCCTGTGTTACTCTGCACTTTCCTTTTGCTTGCTATGTATCTGTAGAAGGACTTTTTATTATCCTTAATTGTTGAAGCCAGCCTAAGCTCCAGTCCTGCCTTGGCCTGCCTAACTGATTCCCTGCAATAGTGCGTCAGGGAGGTGTATGCCTCCTTGGTGGCTGCCCCCTGCTTCCACTGCCTATAAATCTCTTCCTTTGCTCCCAGTCTTTCCTGGAGTTCTCTGTTCAGCCAAGGGAGCTTTTTATCCCCTTACCCTCTTTCCTGTGTCAGGAGATAGACTCCTTTTGTGTCCCAAGGATCACTCCATTGAGAAACCTCCAACCCTCCTGGACCCCCATTTGCTCAATGCTCTTGAGTTCTGCCACCTCACTAACTAGCCTTCTAAGTTGACTAAAGTTGGCCCTTCTGAAGTCTAACACTTTAGCCTCACTGGATATTTTTCTCACCCTTCACTGGATAGTGAACTCTGCCAAGTGGTGGTCATTATCTCCCAGGTTACTGTGTATTTTCAGGTTCCCCACAAGATCATCCCAAGTTGCTAAGACCAGCTCTAGTAAGGTGCTACCCGTGGTGGGACTGGACACCACCTGGGTTAGGTGGAGGTCCTGCACACAGTGTAAAAACCTCGATGAGCAGCTTGTTTTGGCCATCTGTTCCTCCTAGCAGATGTCCAGGTAATTTAGATCCCCCATGACTACTGCCTCCCTTGCCTATATGGCACCTGAGAGCTGCCTGGAGAATACCTCATCTAGCTCATCATCCTGGTGAGGAGGTCTGTAGTAGACCCCCCACTACCAAGTCCTTTTCCCCTGGCCCCCCCTGAATCCTGACCCACAATGCCTCAGTATTCCCCTCCTCTACCCTTGCCTTGATGATGGAAGATGTGTACTGCTCCTTAACATAAAGAGCTACACCCCCCACTTTTTTCCCCACTCTGTCATGCCTATACAACCTGTACCCCTCAATTCCCACAGCCCAGTCATGCGTAGAATCCCACCATGTTTCAGTTATGATGACTAGGTCATATTGTGTGCTAGCAAGTGAGTGTGAGCTCCTCCTGCTTATTCCCCATACTCCTGGCGTCTGTGTAAAGACATTTTAGCCCCCCAATGCGTGTTCTTGGTGCTCCTTTGCCTTGATGGTTTGTGTTCCCCTTAGGGCTTACCTGGTTAGGTCTGGTGCCTTGTTTGTGGCTTTCCAACCCTGGGTTGTCATTGACCACTGAATCCCCACCCCCCTTTGAACTTAGTTTAAAGCTTTTCGGAGGAGATGAGCCAATCTGCAGGAGAACAGATGCTTACCTCTAGGAGAGAGATGAACATCATCCCATCCCAGGAAGTCTCCTCCCTGGAAGTGCTAGTCATGGTTGTAGGATCTGAAGCCCTACTGAAGACACCATCTCTGGAGCCGCTGGTTGACTACCCTGATGCAGGCATCGTGGTGCCTCTGGCTGCTGCCAACTGGAACGATGGAGGAGAATACCACCTGTGCTCCTGCCTTCCTGAGCCCAACTCCCAGCTCATGGAAGTCCTTCATGATGCAGTCAGGACTACTTTCAGCCGCATTATTAGTGCCCACATGGACAAGGACCATAGGGTAGTAGTCGGAGGGCTTGATGGGATCAGGAATATGTTCAGTGATGTCACTGATCTTTGCTCCAGGCATGGCGGAGACCTCTCTCGCCATAAGATCTGGTCAGCAGATCAGCCCCTCTGTGCCTCCCAGGATTGAGTCACCCACCACAGTAACTTGGCGTTTCTTCTTCTGCCTGGGCAATGGTCTCCCAGCCTGCCCAGGGGGTGTTGCAGGGACCACCTCCTCTGCTGGGGAATGTTCCTCCACTGCCTCCTCCACCAAGGCTGCCAGGGCCCCGTACCTGTTCCCCAGACGTAATGGGGAAGCACATGCTGACTCCTGCTGCTTGGGTCCAGAGGTGACAGTTTTCCACTCCTCTGCTGCAGATTCCTCTCGTGGGATTTCACCCGTAGGCATCTGGGTTTAAAGGAGATCGGTGCAAGACAGTGACAAGGTTATATACAAACTAGTTAAGCAAAAATCATTCTTGAAATATGGAAAGTTTAAAAAATAGTGACTGACTGTGGAACTTGTTTTTCCTTCTTTCTTCTCAAATAAGAAGAGACTGTTTTAGGGGAACTGCAAACCTGGAGAAGCTGTCTAAGAACTGATAGGATACTTGAATAAATACACTTCACAATGAAAACAGTACCATAAAATAATAATGAATTAAAATTAATATTTTATTTTTTTTAATTCTGAATTTTTAAAATAATTTACAAGCCAATTTGCTGCCCGTAACAGTAACTGTGCTAGATGAATCAGATTTTAATATTTTCTGTCATTTTTTCAAGTGCTGTAATTCAGTATTTTATGAATGAATAAATCCTAACTGCCAGCTGTTAAAGATCTGTTTCATGCCTCTGATATCTAGGTCACCTCATTTCATGGCTGTGATGTCACAGATAAAACTATTACCGGACTTATTTGGATTTATTTTTCTCCAAATGAACTGCTATCACTAAGGACTTTAACTTCTATAGGCCCAAGAAACAAGAAGAGGGAGGAAAGCTGGCCTAAACCACAGAAAAACATTATGTGGAAGGAGACATTTCATAGGTATGAACTACAAGACAGAAGATATTTAAATGGCTGTGTACTATCCTTCAGCCTTCCTGAGCTCTGATTTATGTCAGTGTGGACAAAAAAGAAGTCATCTGCTTTAAAATCATTTTAACAAAAATAGTATGAACCTGAGGGATTGATCTACATTGCATATCATACAGATGGACCCCACAGTAAGGCTCAGCATGGGCTTCGGGAGTTTGCACAATACATTGTGGGACTGGGATCTTGGACAGTTATATGACTGAAGGTATTTTATGTATATATTTTATGTATACATTTACATAAGCTAGTACCCAATTCCTATAACTATTTGCCATCAGGAACTAAACTTGTCTTTCCTTTGAAGTTCAGGTGCCATAACAATTGCTGTGAGTGATCAATTCACACTCTCACCCTCACTCTGTCTGTGTTGTATTGAGCTATTTTCAAAATATTTCATTCCAAGGAAATTATGACAGCCTCCTTTTCTGTACAGCTTTGACTCATTCTTATTTGAATCAATCCAACCTCTATGCTATAAGAGCCAGGGTGTGAAAAAAAATCTATGTGATCATGCAGCTAAAAACTGTCTTATAATGTTTCTACACAAAGGGCACATCTATGATTTGGAGTATTGGAAAAATCCACTTTTGTTGGAGAGCAGATGCTCATATCTTTCCATTTGTGTTTAAATACTGAAGGAGTAGGTTTTAGCTGTGGGGGTGGAGGAAACCATCAAAAAGTTTGCCAAGGGCACCACAGGTCCTAGACCTTTTGATGGGTCTAGCACTGCTATTAGCAGAAGGACTGTGATGTTGGGCAGCAAATACAGGGGGCGCAAACCCAGAGCCAGTGAGGGCAAGACCAGGGGCCAAGGGGTCCAGAGCCTGTGATGGCAGGGCTGGAGCTGGGATTTGGAAGGCTGCAGTCTTGAGAGTGGACCTCAGGTGGAAGGGCCTAGCTACAGTAAAGTGGTCCACGGTCAGGCGGCCTCAGCTCAGATGAGACCTAATACCCAAAACCCTCTTGCCCCCTCAGGGCAACCTCCCTGTCCAATCACAACATCAAGGTGTGGCAGGGGAGAC
>NW_017728995.1:8487148-8489142 GCF_001723915.1 Gavialis gangeticus
TCAGATGAGACCTAATACCCAAAACCCTCTTGCCCCCTCAGGGCAACCTCCCTGTCCAATCACAACATCAAGGTGTGGCAGGTGAGACAACAGGTGGGACCCTGAGAGGCCAGAGGGGGCAAACAAGGTGGGGTCTGGGTGGCTGCCAGGGGTGACTTTGCAGACCCAGTGCCAGGCCTGCTACAAATGGGACATGGGGAATGATATTTGAAGTAAATGGTGCTGCTAGCCCTATCTTTAATACCTGACTCAGATGATTGTAACATGGCAAATTTTGGAAATTAGCAAGTAATTGACCAGATGCAATGAAAATAAGACATTGCATCATAGGCTGTATTCCAGCTTAATTGATTCAATATCACTATATTCATCAACAATTATAATTCTCATATTAAAGTGTACTGTATTATACCCAAAAAGATTTTCTACTTTTTTTAAAATTGCCAGATTGAAGCATCATGTGACAGCCTGAAATTCAGGTGACTGTGCCTTGCAAAGCCTCAGCCATAATAGAACAGACTTCTCTGAAAATTACATACATCAAAATGTATGTGTGCATTTGTATATATAACTGACATGTCTAGTTATTATTTTGCAGGGGGGTGTGAAACGGGCTGTATTTGATTTGGATTCAGATTTAGCCTGAATCAGGGACAGTGATTTGATTAGTTGATTCAGATCGCTGTCCCTGATTCGATTCAGCTGAATCCAAATCTGAAGATTTGATGCTGATTGAGAGAACCAGCAATTTGGCCATAGACACAGCTTTAAATGTTTTTTCTACATACCTCAAGGTACCAGGCAGGGCTCGCGAACCCTACAATGCTGGGGCAAGTGGAGCATCCCACAGGAACGTAGGGGGTGAACCTGGAAGTGGACCAGAAGTACTTCCAGTCCGGTTCTGGGTCTGCCGGGAAGCATGCGGGGGGCTCCCCTGCACCCTTTGGCTCGGTGATCGGCCACGGGGGGACTCTGGGTGCCCCCCAACCCAGGAAGCACCAGTTGCCAGCCTGGAGGGGTCCAGCGTGGCCCCCCAGCGGGCTCCCTGGCAGACCCACAGGTGGACCAGAAGTACTTCTGCTCCACTTTCGGATCTGCTGCCAAGCATGCTGAGGAGCCCCCTGCACTCCTGTGGGACACTCCATCCACCCCAGCATTGCAGCATTCACAAGCTACCTGGTACCTCAAGTTATGTAGAAAAAACATTTAAAGCTGTGTCTATGTCTGAATCTCTGAATCTTTCTGAATCTCTCTGAATTGATTTGGAGGGTTCCAGTTCAATTCAGAGAAATTAAAAGGTCTCCTGATTCAATTAGGATTCAGAGATTCGGCCACCGAATTGGGCCCAATCTCCACCAAATCGAATAGGGGACCAAAGCTTTGCACAGCCCTGTTATTTTGTTTAGCAGTATCTGTGTGTGCATGCAAGCAGTCAGCCAGATATATAAAAGACAAATTCAGTTGCTGTGAATATGCCACAATTTTGAAGCTGTTGTGCATAATTTGTGTTTAAATGCATTTGTCCACCTGAGTTCTGGGGCACTGTGTCCAAAACATTCTTAAATTGATGCACAGGATACCAGAATCACACTCTGCTCCCCATAATGCAAAGCAACAAAATTTAAAAATAACGTTCCTTTTACTTTATCTAGTTTTTGTTCTGGCAAAATGATCATTGGCTTCACATTGTATTATATTAATGAAGCTTAAGATGAGTACACACATGTTATTTTCATGCTCCCCTTATCTGTTATAGTATTACCCAGGAGATAAACACTGGAATCCTTTTCTGATGCATATGCTCCAGCAAAAATGGGAAATGTTGTCAATAAAATAATTGATACCTAGTGCTTCTTGACATGCCTGTTTTTTCATTAAAGCATATTTTAATTAAAAAGGGAGAACAATTTCAAGGGAAGCTTTTTGCCAGATGGTGATTCCTAATTTACCTCAAGTGTGTTGGATGCAACATGATTCTTTTCTTGATTAGCTGA
>NW_017728995.1:8494142-8494721 GCF_001723915.1 Gavialis gangeticus
TTTTTGCCAGATGGTGATTCCTAATTTACCTCAAGTGTGTTGGATGCAACATGATTCTTTTCTTGATTAGCTGAGGTTGATCAGATGTGCAAAGTAATGGTTTTGTTGTGAAAAATAATTGGACAAATCATCACTTCCCCATGAAATGAACATGTGGGTATTTTCTCCCATTGACATCTGTCAGGGTTTGTACATTAATGGGAGTTCTGTGCATCTATCCTCTGTGAAAATTTGGGAACAGCAAATAACCACTGGTGATTCATTAAATAGGAGTGCTGTGAAAGCCTGAGTAGTGCTGTGTACTTTATGTAGCCACTGAGCATCTACAGTACTATGCTTCCTTTCTGTTTTCCACCCATATATTGGCATTGGAAATATCAGCCCTTCTCTGCCAATTTTTTTACTGACAAAAATCCAATTTAATTGAGATTCCAACTTTTTGCTGTCAAATTTCTAAATACAAACCCAAACTAGATGTTATAAGAAGGACTTTCATCATTTGCAAGTGTCAGTTTCAAAGCAATTTGTACAACTTCTGTTTATGGTCATACAGAGTTCAATACTTCATCTTCAGCAAAA
>NW_017728995.1:8494866-8500760 GCF_001723915.1 Gavialis gangeticus
CAGCAAAAAAAAAAAAAAAAAAAAGCCTTAAAAAGATATAATTGGGAAATATATGCTGGAACAGAGACAAGTTGTTTGATGGAGCTTGTCACTTCCAGTTACTCTTTTGTTTTTGCTTGCTCTTACTGGCTTTTAATTTTCTCTCTGTGTGTTTTTGTTCCCTGACAGTAAACTTATTGATTGCTGGCAACCAAGCTTGGTACCATACTTAAGCACTGTATAATTGTTTTTAAAATCAGGCACATAATATGCATTTGGATTTCCAGCATGTAAAATGCACCTCACAGACTAGTACAATACTTGCCTGATAAATTAGACTGAGAATCTGACCATGGTTTTACACTACAATAGCAGATTGCAAATTGCCACTGTTACTGTAGTTACAAAGCACCAGTTTAAACATCAGTTCAAATATTCTTTTAAATCTTAGATTATCTTCAGCTCCTTTTAAAAATGTACATTGTAATGCCAGGATTTTGCATGGGGGCTTAACTGCTTGCTTTTTACTGAATATTTTAAAATTCTGGCTACTATTAAAATAAGGATGACCTAGGAAGATAAGGAGGAAAAACTGGTAGCTGTTGGAAGCTGAGCTCTTCTGAAAAGGTAGCTGTAGTCCCCATCTTGTTAGAATAGTGCTCTGTTCTTCCCTACATGCTGGGCCTGCATGCTAGAGGTGGTTGAAGCAGTTACAGATGAATAAATCTCTTGTTTTACTTTCAGGCAATAAGGTCTTGTGCTTTTAGAACCAAAAATTGTTGGTTCAGTCTTCCATGTTCATGACTCACACAGGAGCATCACATTATGTAGCCCCAACCTTTATTCAAAACAAATAATAATTTTCCACTAAGGAATTAAAATAAAACACCTCATTTGTGCTTTTTATCTTGGCTCAGCCATAGAAAGTAAGTGGTGAAAGTCAGTGATTCCAGCATAACTCAGCACAATGAAGCAATTTTGGTTTGAACCAAAGCCCACTGTAGTCATTACAAGCACTCCTATTAAGGAAGAAGCTGAATATTTTCCCTAAATAATGTTAGATTGCTGTTAATAAAATCAGTATTTAACAAGCAGAAAAAGCAAAGTTGAGAGGGTGGCATTGGAACCTTAATCATTAGTATCATTAGTATCAGAGTACCTTTGTTTTCCCACCCTCTTTGGCTAGGGCCAGAAATTGCACATGAACTCATATAAGTATTGGAAAATGGTTCAAATCTGTAACACAACAGAAGTCCAGTGCATGTAAACCACCTTCAAAATGGCTAGAACTGGTTTAAGAGAAACCTGGATGGTTAACTAATTTAGGTTAAATTGGTTTATTGAACTTCTGTTCTAAATCCCCCAGCATCCCAGGATGCTTTGCACCTCCCCTGCAAACTCCATCAAGCAGGGAGGCATGCTCTTGGGCTCCCCAGCTTCTGGCCTGGGCCATTGCAGGCGTGTGTCTACATTTCCAGAATCAAAAGTGAATGTCTGTTCACTTGTGTATCAGTTCTATCTACACAGCTTAGACTAACCTGCAAAGACTGAAATAATTCAGCCTTGGGCTTTTTGACTGCCTGTACTTAGCTTTTGTGATCATGGTTTCATTTTATAATTACCAATAAGCTTAACGAACATTAGAGAAAATATAATTTGAATGGTAAAGGAAAACATTAACTTAAATAATTTGCCCAAGAGACAGGTCAGCAAAGAAGGCTGGGAAAGACAGAGCTGTGTTTAAAAATATTCCAAACTTGATATTCCAAACTTAACTCAACTTTAGCGTGGCTGCAGCTGGAGTTTTGCATCTAGTTCTGGGCACCTGGAACCTTGTGGGCAAACCTGCCTTCACAATGAACCAGTTTCAGGACTGGGACCTTAGCATCAAAATACTATTTATATATTGATAAATTAATGTGTTCATACATTTTGTTTATTTACACATATGATTTTGGAATCTTAATATTTTACCTGACCTGCAGAAAAGGACTGGGTTTTCACAACCCTCCAAGAATTCAGTACATTTTTGGCAGAACAAAAAATGTCGTACAAATTAAGTGGAATTCTAAGGCTGCAGGTTCATACATTATATCCATGTAAAAATCGTGCTTTTATCAGCTCCTACTAGCTATGACAACATGTTGTAACTAATGTTGCTAACAACCACTTTGCATGCTAGCTCATTTCTTATGGAGTAAGGTTTCTAAAGTTTTTGGCTCTCTGAAATTTGCATTTCAAAGTAGCTATAAAATATGTATTCCAGTGCAAAGTATTAGCATAAAACCATTCAGTATTACATATTCTGTCAAAAATGCCAGGAAGAATTCCACAACTATTGAATTTCCATCTGGCAACATTTTCCAACCCTGCATATGTGCATAAAGTATTTCAGCAATAAAGTAAAATTATGAAACATAAACTCCTTACTTCATATACCAAATTGATAACTTCTTCAGAGTAATGTAAGCAAAGAAACTTTGCTATTAGAAGCAAACTAGTTTTGTACTTTCTAACTGTTCTAGAACTGTTTAGGGAAACTACTCCCCACCCTGTCTTTCACTTTGGTTTCTTTTTTTAAAAAATCTATTGACTCCTTTGTAAAGTGTTAGAAAAATGTATGTTTATCAATGAGGCTAGGGAAAGAAGTTACACATAACTGGTTTAGGTGATCAGGAACTGGTTTAAACCTGTAACAAAAAAAGAAGTCCAGTGCAATTAGTCCACTTTCAAAATGGCTGAAACTGGTTTAAGATAAACTTGGATGGGTATAGTGTCAGACTTAACTGATTTAGGTCAAACTGGTTTATGGAAATTTTGTCGCAGATCCCCTCCTGATTCAACTTTACTCACAGTCCTCCAACATTCCAGGATTCTGTGAAGCCCTGGGCTGTGCTTTCTACTCCAGTAGAGCAGGTCTGGCCCTGCCCCCAGCCACTGGGGGGGGGGGGGCTTTTCCATCCCTGCTCCCAGCTGTTAGGAGGGAATTGTCAGGAGGATCATTCCCCTGGTCCTGCATGATGTGCGAGGCACAGCCCAGCTGGTGGTCTGGAGCTGGGCGGGGGTGCCTTCCCTCCCCCTACTCCCTCAGCCAGCCTGCTCAGCACAGGGACTTGGCTGGGTGATTGCCTTGGCTCCCAGCTCAGGTGGGGGAAGTAAAACTCTCACTGTGGGTTCCACACCCTCCACCCCCATGCTGGGCATAGGCCAGCATGGGAGTCTGCAACAGAGGGGAGGGGGTGGCCATTCCCCCCTCAACACACACTGTCATCTTACCAGCTGGGGAGGGGGCATAGCTGGGTGATCATCACCCTGGCTCCCAGCTGCAGGGAGGCCTGCAGTTGGGACTTTATCCCCCTGCCCAAGCCTGGAGCCAGGGCAGTCACCCAGCCATGGCTCCCCTCCAGCTGGCAGGTGCTGGCTGAGGAGGGAGTGGGAGCAGAAAAACAGCCCCCAGTGCAGGCTTCCCCCTCCCCCCTGTGCCTGACAGCCCAGCTAGTGGTTCACAACTGGTTTGGGGGGACATTTCTCTAACCCCACTCCCTCCTCCGCTGGCCAGGGAGGTGGCATGGCTGAGTGATTGGTCTGGCCCCAGCTCTGGGTACACAGGGCGGGGGGAGGGAGGGAAGAGAGGAAGATATGCCCATTGGGAGCTTCCTCCTCCCCCCCATCCACCTACATTGGGGAGACCCCAGCTTGGGGGCTAGTGCCAAGTGGAGGGGGGATGGGTTCCCCCACGCCTCCTCCTCAACCAGCCCACCTGAGGAGGGGGCATAGCTAGGGGGAATCATCAGCTGCAAGCATGGGGAGAGAGGGAGAAATGCCACACTGGGGGCTTCCCCTCTCCCCCTGCACTGGGGAGACCCTGGTTGGGGGTCCAGTGCCAGATGGGTGGGGCATTCCTCGCACGCCCCCTTCTCAGCTGACCTGGACTGAAGAGAGGGTGTGGCTAGGGCGACCAGCTCCAGGCACGAGGAAAGAGAGGGAGAAATGTCCCACTGGTGGTTTACCTCCTCACCCCTTCCCCAGTGCCAGGGAGACCCCATCTGGGATACAGTTGGGGGCAGGATTTCCCCCAGCCTCCTCCTCAGCTGGCTGAAGACATGGCATGGCTGGGGGAATCATCTGTCTCCCAGCGGTCTGCAGTGACCAGCAGGCTGGGAGGAATGCTCTAGCACCCCTGCGGCTCCCGGTATGGGCCACTGCAGGGGTCTGGCTGCCTTTCAGGTTTGAAAAATGAACATCAGTTCACTTTCTTATCAGTTCAACCTAGGCAGTTTACAGAAACCTGCAAAGATTGAATCAATTCAGCCTCAGGCTTTTTTGACTGTGTGTACTTAGCCCTAGAGTCTGAATGCTTAAATTGTTTTGCTCCCTTTCTTGAACTTAAGCACCTTAAATGGAATAGGTTACTGACAATTGTCAGAACAGGACTCCAAATGTTCTGTTTTCAGTAGGGTTGGCAAGCCGGTTGATTGACCCATCAAATATTGTCAATTTACCATTCAATTGACCACATATTTTTGACTGGTCAAAGATTATAGACATTTTACCAAAAAACCCTATATTTTTATAGTTTTCTTGACAAATATTTTTATTGCTTTTTGAAACATTTCTTAATGGGAGATATGTGCTTTGTTACTGTATTATTTGGTCTTATTGGCAGTTTTTTAACAATTTTTTATTGATATTTGACCAGTGCCAAACTTTATTTGACCAGTCAAATACCCAATTCTAATTTTCAGTCTTCATCCAGGTCTTGGATAGGAAGTACAAATATACGTAACTGGTGAAAATGATGTTTAACCTAACACACAAGGCCACATTCTCAAGTGCACCTTGGTGTACACTATTGAAATCAGTGGGAAAATGACCACTCCATCCCCCTGTTCCAGCCCATGTATTTTGGTTGATACCAGCTGAGATTCTTGCCCCAAATACATCGTAGGTTGACCATAATAGTTAGAAGTTGCCATTTGGCTGTGAATGAGCATTCTCTCCAAACCTATCTCAATCTTGCATTCAGGACATTCCACTCTAAGCACATATTGCTTAGCTGTCATTTACATTTGTATTTCAGTAACTGCTGGAAAGCCAAACTAAGACCACAGCCCATTGTACTAGGTGTTGTACAGATGTAGGCTATGGAAAGACACATAAATTGTACCAAGTTAAAAGTAAAGGGACACTTGCTGCTCATCAGCTGTTCTGCAGTCACTTTTTGTGCATTTGCTCTACCCCATGAAAAGTACAGTCTAAACTGGGACAATTTTATCTCTGAGTGAAACTAACTGCATTTATTTAATAGATATCTTCCATTTTCTGGAGCAGTGATTCTCAACCAGAGTGCCACAGCACCCTGGGGTGCCTTGATAGCCTTTCAAGGTGCCGTGAGGTGCTACTCAGTGTTAGCATTGTTATGTGTGTAAACATGATTCACAAGATAAACCCAGAGATTCCAAATAGGAATTCATAGTGTTAAATATATTATGACAGGTTTTGGGCTTTTTGCGTTCTCTGCAAAGAAGAATTGCTCTCTTATTTTTCTGTATTGAAAAAATGAATGAAAGCCAAGAGTTGCCATTTCTGTGGGGCACCTTGAGCTTGTTTAGGCATGCCTTGAGCCACAAATGTTAATAAACATTGACCTAGAGGATAAACCAAACACATGAAGCAGCTACAGCATGGGTGGGCAATTATTTTGGGCAGAGAGCCACTTACTGAGTTTTGGCAAGCTGTTGAGGGCCACATTGGTAGTCCCACCCCTTGACAGATGCCCCACCCTTGGTCACCATATTATGACCGGAAGTCCTACCCCCTAACCCCTTACCTTTGCCACCAGAAGTCCCTCCCCCTGCCCCCAGAAGTACTCCTTTCAGCAAGAGGTTTTGCCATCTCGGAATGAAAAAAAAATC
>NW_017728995.1:8500860-8507468 GCF_001723915.1 Gavialis gangeticus
CTGTGTTTGTGTAGTGTATATAGAAGTGATTGCACAATAGCTTAAAATGAAGTCTTACTCTCGTATGTCGTGGGGGGGGCTATAGGTTTGTGGGGGTGCTATGGGTGTGTGGGGTGAGAGAGCATGTGGGTGTAGCTATGTGAAGTGTGGGTGGGTATATGGTTTGTGGGGGCTGGGTGCCCAGGGTATGTGAGGGGATGTGGGTGGTCAGCATGTATGGCAGTGCAAAGGGGGTGTGGGTGCATGTGTATGTTGGGGTGTGCATGTGGGACTCAGCCTATGAACACACGCACACTCCTGTACTTGTGCAGCCCCATGCTCCATGGTTCAGTGATCCAGCCAGCAGCCACATAGTGCTCAAGCAGGGTGGGGGCAGGAAGAGAGTGAAATGGCTGGGGGTGGGTGGGGCTGGGCTTGGCTGTTCAGTCCTGCTGAGGCTCCCCCTGGGTCCTACTGCACTTGGCTCTTGTCAGCTTAGACAGGCTGCTGGGGCAGATAAATATTTATTTTCTTAATTTTTTAAGGGCCCCGCAGGCTGGATAGAATGGCTTGGTGGGCCTGATCCAGCCTGTGGGCTTTATTTTGCCTACCCCTGAGTTACAGTGAACCAGCTACTTCAAGGTAAATCCTGTCCCAATCCTTTCACAGTATAATTTGTTGGTCTGCCAACATGCATATAGTATGAGATGATCACTATCCTTAAAGCACTTTAGTGCATTTTGTCTATTTAGACTATAAGTAAAGAGAGATAACAGTGTTAAAGAGATGGAATGGCTTGCCCAAAAGCATGCTGCAGGTCTGTGGCGGAAGCAAGGAGAGATCCAGATCTCCTGAATCCTCATATGCCATGTCCACTGAAACACACTGACTCTATCCATGCTGTATGATGCTTTAAATATATATAACAATACCATCCTACTGATCTGGTCCAATAACATTGCTTGATAGTCTGGTTCATTTTATAATTTGGTTCTTGACATGCTGAACTGATGTTTGCCATGTTCCTCTTTACAGAATAATTATTTCAGGTAAACAAATAGTCTTAATATCCATGACATTTTGTTCACAAGTATTTCTCCAACAGCTATTAAGTGCAGTAAAATGTACAGTGGTAACTGTCACCAGGATGCATTGAAAATGCTAACATGGAAATATATGCAGTGATGAGAAGAATATGCTGAGCATTAAAGTTTTACAGAATGTTTATAGCTGTCTTCTAAATACCATATTTACTCAAATACAAGATGAGCCCTCCCTCCCCTCACCCCACCCCAATTGGCATGGAGGAAAAAGGCCCTTGTCTTGTAATTGGATACAAAGAAATCCCATTAAACACATTGTCTATCATTAAACTGCTGCCAAAAGCAGTGTGCTCAGCAATGGAAAACAATTATGAATTTATTTAATTACGATTAAATGCAGCCAACGCTGAGTATGACTAAAAAACACATGGCCCACAATGAGCAAATATGCTGATGGGAACCTACAAGATAAGTTTGTGCAGTTCTTCTGAACAAGATGTATGCCCATTAAGAGCAATCTCTCTCACTCTGGGCTCTGTTTCAAGTCAAAGTGAGCCACAATGTTGCATACAGTTCACCCTCTGGGGCACCCTGTCTCGGTGTGGTGCATATGATTAGTGTGGCTCCACTCTACATGAGGTCAAGCCAGACCAGGTTGCCCTGTGCCTCATCTGCACATTATTTTTTGACACATCCCAGGACTTGCAACAAGAACCCCTGATTCTAGTCATGAGTGGGGGCTAATTAGCATATGCATCCTTTGTGGAGGGTATCTGGAGTATACACACATACTAAACCGTGCTGAGCTGTGAGGTCACTGGGTGGCAGGGCCACACTAATTGTGTGTCAGGCTCGGAGGGCATGACAGAGGGATTCTGGGTGAACAGTATGCAATGCTATGGCTCACCATGGCTTGAAATGCTGTAAACTCTGATGGGGCCCATCTCAGTGAATTACATGGTAAATCATGAGCCTTTTGGGTTTGGACTAATGCTAGGAATAGTTCATACTAGATATAAGTAGATGCCAAAGTGCTGCTCAAAAGTATGTTTATGAAACACCTGTGCTAAAACTTGCAGCAGTTTAAAAAAAAAAAAGTAGTGTGTCAACTCTGGATGAACTAAGTCTATAGGTACTACATGGGCTTATGAAAAACAATTAGCTGTTAAACTGCCTTGATACGTTTTATGAGTACATAGGTGGGTAAAGGTAATGGTGTTGCTACAATATATTTAAAAATCTGCAAGGCATTTGACTTGACACCACAGGACATTTTGACTAAGGAACTAGAATAATATGAAATCACCATGGCAAAGTAATGTATTCAAAACTGACTAAACAATAGGTCTTAAAATATAATTTTAAACAGGAAACCATTATCAATGGGTATGCTTCCAGTGGAACCAATCAGGTGTTGACCCTAAACTAATATTTTTATCAGTAATCCAAGAGAGAACCTACTGTTCTAGTTTGTATGCAAATTAGGGAAATGGCAAATAATGAACACCACAGATCACTGATGAAGACTGATTTGGATCACTGTTCCTGTGTATAGGATAGGTAATTCATTACGGTAAAATATAAGATTATACATCTGGGAAAAGATACTGTAGGCTGTAGCTGGAGGCTGAGGAACTGTATCTTGGGAAGCAACGACTTTGAAGAAAGCTTGGATGCCCCGGCAAATGATCAGTTGAACATAAACTCATAGGGCACATCCAGCTGAGCCTGCACAGGCCTCTTGCCACATCTCAAAGCAGTTTGAGACACAGCAAGAGGCAGGCTGGGAACAAAAAAAATTCTCCCATGCTGCATATTTGCAGCACAGGCTCAAGATTAGATACCTGGAAATCCAGGCATCAAAAAAAAAAAAGCCCCAGAAAAAAAGCAGGGCAGGGCACAGTCCAGGACTATACTCTGAGGCACCCAGAGGCTGGGGTCCTCCAAAGGGATGCTCTGGTAGCCAGCCAGAGCATCTCTATGGCTGCCCCTTGCACTGGTACTGAAGCACACTGCCTCCACGTGTGAGGCAAGGAGTGGCGCAGGGTGCAGGCTGCAGCCTGATGTGACTGGGCTCTGTCCCAGGTAAGTAAGGGACTGGGGGTGCAGTGGACTGGAGCAGGAAGCTGTTTGAGTGCAGGGGACTGTGGGTGCGAGGGGGGGGCTGCTCGGGATGGGTGGGTCCCCTGCCTGCCCCCTGCACAGCCCACAGCTCCCCTGCAGCAGCAGCAGCCATCGGGATGCTCAGGGCCCTCCTGGCACAGACCTCCACAGTTCAGGGCAGCACGGCTCAGCCCCAGCAACCTGGCACCCGGCCTGGTGCAGTGCAGCACCATGTGCCTTTGAGCAGCTCCAGGCCACTCAGGCTGTCACCTGGGGCCCAGTGACCCACACTGTGAGTGGTGTGGGCCTTGGGCAACAGCCTGAGTGGCCTGGAGCTGCCTGAAGGCCCACAGCCCCACGCCGAGCTGGGCTGAGCCTGCACGATGCGTCACAGGTGGCACCATCATGGGGGGGCTGTGCCAGGAGGTCCCTAAGCTCCCTGATAGCCACTGTTCCTGCTGGGGGGAGGCATGTGGGCCCTGGTGGGGGTGGGCTCTGGCTCTGGGAGGAGCTGTGGGCCCTGCGGGGGGGTAGCAGTCTGTGTGCTGTTGGGCGGGGTGCTGCTCCCTGTGCGGAGGCAGTGGACCCACCATGCCTGAGCAGTCCCTCCCCACACAGCCACCCCACACCCAGAGTCCCCCCACAATCCACCCGTAATACCCATATCCAATCCCCCCACCAACACATCCACAGTCCCCCCACAATCCACCCACAATCCCAAGCCACCCCCACATACCCAGCCACAAACCCCAAACCTCATCCCCACAAACCCTACACCCACCCACAAACTCCTCCAATACCTCTCCTCCAAATTACTTTACACTTGTGAATATATCAATAAAACATTACCCAACTGACCTCTCTATATGCAGTGGCATTTCATTTTAATAGTGGAAAAACACTATTTGGGGTATTTTAATGAGAGAATTTCAGTTTCTTATCAGAGTACTTGCAGTTTTTAAACATGGAATGCTAGGATCCCTGCTGCTGGGACAAGTGGCAAGATCTGGGCAGAGGAGCCAGCACCGGGGACCCAGCTGGAGAGCAGATGAGGAGACTGAACTCTTGGCCATATGGGGCCAAGAGGACACACTTGGACAATTCAAAGCAGGCCACCTCGTGGAGCACATCTTCTGGCTGATAGCTGTCCAGATGGCAGAGTGGGGTACCCCATCCAGGTCTGGCAGGGCACAGCCATGGGGCCACAGGTCCAAGGGGTAGTGTCCCCAGATACCAAGTGGCTGGGCCTCAGAAGCTCCTGAGGGCAAGTAGCCATGATCTGCTCACCAGGGCAGGTTTTCATATTGCTGGGGCCAGCACAGGTGCTGGTCCCAGGCCCTAGATCCCCCCGGCTGCAGATCTGGGAGGAGCTGGGCAAGATTATTTTGCCCCAAGTGGCACAACTTGCTCCACAGCAAAGTGCATGTCTAGACACATGCACTGAGGCAAAAATCTCCTGCACAAATTTCCACCACTCCTATTTCAGCTGCTGTGAGCACACATGCCTGCATGTGGGGGGATGTTCCCTTACTGTGATGCTGTAGTTTACAAAGTAATGTGATCTTTAGGTGTATATGTAGGGGAGGAATCACTCTATGTTAACTCTGTATTGGATATCAGTGTGACTACTCCTAGAAGGATGCTGAAAAATTAGGGTGTTCAGTGAAGAGTTACAAGAATGATTAAAGGATTGGAAAGCATGCTTTAGAATGAAAGACTCAAGGTATTCAATGTGTCTAGCATATCCAAGAAAAGATTAAAAGGCAGTTTTGATAGCAGTTTATATATATTTGCATGAGCACCATAAACTTGATGATAACATAATAATTTGTTAAGCAAAATCTTGAAAATGTATGTAATTCTACATATGGGTGTGATCTATCTTAGATGGAGAAAACTAGAAAAACAAAATTCTATACAGCTTTAGCTGAAGAAAAAAATCATCAAATTTTGATCTCTTGCTGTCGTATTTTTCCAGCTCTTGGGCAGTTTTGCAGTAAAGCATTATGTCAGAGGAGATGTTCTTCCTCTTCCTTCAGTGTCAGGACATGCCTGACAGAAATGTAGTACCTGAGCTCTGGGGAGCACAGGGACTGCTTCATCCCTTTTTCTCTGATGCACATAGAGATACAGGAAGGTTAGGGGTCAGTGAACTGGAGGTGATCTCTCTTCAGAGAATGACTACTGTTCAGTAAACCCCCCCCAGCTATACAGGATGGTGGGAGCAAATAAACTAGATGCCCTGTAGCAGGGCACTAAAGTGCCTGCTCCTCTTAGACCAGAAATAAGAACCCAGGTGCAGGTTGCCAGGACAACTGGTTAATGAGGGAATTGGCCTCACCTGCACCTGGTCAGCTGGCCGGAGCAGGCAGGGCCCTAGGCCCATATAAACCCCAGGGCTGGGACCAGCAGTTAGTCCCTTACCAGCAGCCAGAGGGGAAGGAGCCTCCAGGAGAAGGAAAGGCCTAGAGATGTGGTAGCTAGCAGATAAGCTACCCTTAGAACAAAGGGGACACCAGGAGCCCATAAAGTATCCTTGCCTACTAGGCACTGAGCCTCAGAGGGGGAGGTTTACTCTTTTAAAATGGTAGAGCACAATGTGAGTTCTGCGTTAAGTTACAGCCCAGGGACTCATGGGGGTTGGCAGTTGAGTGTGCGCTGTTGGATAACAACCGGTGGTTTGAGTGAAGCTAGTTGGGGAAGGAGGAGGCCTCATTGGGGCCCACTGCAGCGTGGGGACCCCGGTGCCAGACAGGGTGCAGCATTTGTGGGGAACAGATCCCAGCACTAGAGAGGGTGCAGCACTTGAGACAGGGCTGCGGAGAGTCAGGGATGGGAGACTTGGGAGCCATCCACAGTGAAGTGGGACGTAAAAGGGGGGCTGAAACAACAGGGTTAATAGGATCTAGCCTGACCGTGTCCAAAACTAAAGCTCAAGGGCAGCCTCCCTATATTTATCATACCAACAAGATGTGGCGAGTGAGAACAAAGGTGCTTATAGGGCAAGACTGGCACAGTTAAGGACCTGGGGGTAACATGGCCACCCCTAGGTACCTCATTCTGCTACATGCCCCAAAAGGGAGCATCTGTCAAGCACTGGCTCTCTGTCATGGAACTGAGTAATAGGTCATGCAAAGCAGCTGCTATTCACTTCAGTTCCGGATTTGGCCAATTCGGGGGGTGGGGTAGGGGTGGGGAGGGGGCCGTTATTTGATTCTGTGATTTGAATCACTGTCCCGAATCGATTTGGCTGAATCTGATTCGGAGATTCGACCGCAGTTGAATCAGCCAAATCTCCAAATCACACAGGCTCCATCCCACCCCCCTCCCACTGCTCCCCCAGCCCTGGCAATGGCTGCCCTGGCTGGCCCAGCTCCTGGATCTTTGGAAAAAAAAAAGCCCTGACTCATTGGGTGCTGCCCAGCAGGGGGTGATCCCTGCAGTCCCCCACTGCTCCACGCAGCATGGGGGGCTCTGTCACGA
>NW_017728995.1:8512468-8512669 GCF_001723915.1 Gavialis gangeticus
CTTGGGGGAGCAGGCAGGGGATGGAGCCTGGCATGGGTCCTCCCATGGTCCCCTGGTCCCCTTCCCCCTTCTTTAGCCCCACCTCCCCTGCCCCTACTTACCAGTTTGGAATCTGGGTTAAACTCCCTGCTGCAGCGAGTGGGGACTGCCCAAATCACCAAAGCTCTCTGCATCTTTTCTGAATCGAATCCGAGAGCTTGG
>NW_017728995.1:8517669-8517916 GCF_001723915.1 Gavialis gangeticus
AAAACCCTGAACTTACCTGTTCCTGCCCTGTGGGGGGGGCCATCCCTGCTTCCCCCCACTGCCTCATGCTACATCGGGGGCTCTTCTACGAACATCCCGAGGCCACTTCAGGATCTAGTAAAGCTGGGAGGGGGGGCAGGGGTTGGTTTTTTGTTTCCTTAAAGGGCCAGAGCTGGGGTGGGTGGTGCAGCCATGGAGAGGGGACTGAGGGAGCAGGTGGGGGTTGGGGGGGCTTGGGGGAGCAGGC
>NW_017728995.1:8517952-8528763 GCF_001723915.1 Gavialis gangeticus
GCATGGGTCCTCCCATGGTCCCCTGGTCCCCTTCCCCCTTCTTTAGCCCCACCTCCCCTGCCCCTACTTACCAGTTTGGAATCTGGGTTAAACTCCCTGCTGCAGCGAGTGGGGACTGCCCAAATCACCAAAGCTCTCTGCATCTTTTCTGAATCGAATCCGAGAGCTTGGAATCAATTCAGACTTTTTAATTGGTCCCCTGATTTGATTTGGATTTGGAGATTCAGCCACCAAATCGAGCTGAATCTCCTCCAACTTGAATCAGCACTCAAAGCTTCACACAGCCCTACTGAGTAATGATGCTTTCGGAGGGATGGAAGAAGCACAGCAAAGTAACAGACATTTTCACATCAGAGGAAATAGCTGTACTTCAGCTTTGCTAGTATCTTGCCATTCTGGTTAGAGCTTGAACCTTCACTGTTTATTATCGCATTAAGGTATGCATGTCAGGGTGACTATAACATTTCTGGGAGGATTGTCTGGAATAATCCACTGGATCAGTCTCTAAGATTAACTGTTCTGACTTGTGTCTTCTAGCAGTGCCACAACGCATGTCAGATAATCTTAGCCCCTGTTCTAATCTTTTGTGTATATTCAGGTGCAGAAAAGGAGAGAAACAAGAATTATTTCCCAATCTGGAATTTGAAACAAGAAATGTAAGTCTAATGTAAGTCATGACAGAGATGCAGGGGAAAAGTGGATCTAGATTCCTGTCCAACCATGTATCTGAAATAAATTCATCTGATAGATTACAGTGGATTTAGGATAGTCTGGGCATTCCTGATAATGATACATAGGGTGTTGTTCCTTCTTCTAAAGGCACAGAGATTAGATGTTGTCTGCTGTTTTTAACACATTTTCCATTCTATGTGCTTAATCAGATAAAAGGCAGTCTGCTTCACTTTCCTGTCCATAAAATTGGTCTTTTTATAAAGACTGCTTTATCCCATTTGCAGAATAGCCACCTCCCATTGGTGACAGAAGTGATCCTTCTCTGTGTATAGTGTGTATTTCTGTAATGTTTCTAAAATAGATTGGCATGAATGATGTAGGGTTTATAAAAGCTTTCGTGCAGAAAACTGAAAAGTTGTCATTGCACATTCAAATATCTTTAGTGTGGGATGTTTGAAGTTTCCATCCAGAGTATCAGGGTGTATAAAATGGGTCCTTAAGAGACGTAAAAGTGTATGAAAAGTTTAAAGAACTTTAATTAGAAGAGTAGTAAAAAGTCCAATATTCTGTTTCATAAAAACGTGAGAAAAAGAGCACAGATCAATGGCACTGTACATCAAAAACCTGAATTTATCTTTTGCTGAGAAGCACAACATGCTTACTATGACAGCAGGAAATAGATGATTGTTGCTCACACTATATTGATCTAGCTAACTTGTCATTAATGCGCAGGCAGGTGATATTATGTATGATCAGATGATGCTCTTCTAAGAAATATGAAGTTCGATTTCTGTAGATACAGATTATGAAATCCTTCCTGAGGCTCAGTGGCTCAACAGCTGTGGTACTTAATCCCCATTCAAGGAACACAACCATTCTCTTTTCCTTAGGAAGGACTTGCTTTCTCTTATACCTTCTAATGGGGATTTCCCGTCTCCTGCCTGTCTGAGAGAAGTTGCTGGGCATTTGCAATCTTGCTGCCTAAAGACTATACTCCAGCTGTTATTTAAATTGGAGGTACATGGAAGGTAGTGCAGGCTTGCTTTGAGTAAATCTAACATTTAAGCTGTCTGCTTCTACTATGTGCTTAAAAAGACTGAGCTGTTACTCTTCACTCTTTTTCCATTCCTTTGAGACAGTGGATAGGAAAAAGTCGTAATGGAGAAGTTGATGCTAGGAAGAAGTAGTTTCTTCTGTTGCATTTGTACTTTCCTTCCCCTAACTTCATCTTGCATTCCTCATCTTACTGCCTTCTCTTCTCGTTTTCTTTCTTACCCCAGTGATCCAACATGAGCCTAAATTTCATTTGATTTTATTATGTATTATGGAAACTGCAGGGGATTTTATTACGTATTATGGAAACTGCAGGGGATTTTTCCATCAAGCTTATCATACTCTCTGAATATGGCACTTAATTTGTATACACTGTTTTGTGCAAGCTGAGGCCAGTTTAGTAGACCTCCAAGCTAGATATTATAGTTGAAGAAGAGATAAGCTTAATTAGCCACTCAGAACCCCAGACACAAGCATAACTGAAACCTGGAAAAATGTTTCCAAAGTGATACTAAAATCTTAATAACCTGTCAAACTTACTGTTCAAAAGTCATTTGGAATGAAAAATAGCACAAAGTTTTCTAACTGAATACAATCCGCTGTACATCCATCAAAAGCCAAACTGAAAGTTAATTTGCCTGGAGGTATGCCACTGATGAAAACCAATCAAAATCCACTTTTTTAGTTGTTCAGAAGAAAATCAGTAGTCAACTATGACTTTATGTAGCTGCCAGCATTTGTAACTAATATAATAGAATTTGATTATCCTAAGCTGATTAACAGCTACACTTTGCTATGATTGGCCATTATAATACTGTAATGTTCTATTTCTCTAAAATAAATGTTACCTAAGCATACAGATCCTGAATAATTTGCCTACTTTGGGCTATTAGGAGTAACCACTCTAATAGATCAGACTGATTATAGATTAGATTTACTTCACTCAGGCAAGTCTTTTGGACTACCCAAATAAGAAAAGAAAATGATGGTATAAAATATGACCAAGTTGGATAAAAATAATGAGAAAAATCAAGGAGTTGTACTGATCAGGTCATTTAGTAGCATGGAAAGTAGGTAATGTGATGGAAGCAAAAGATTGATATAAATGAAAGGGGGGAAGGAAGGGATGTATCCACATTTAGGGACATGGAGCTAGAGGCCTTCTGATATGCCATCAGCCAGCAGATTTCTTCAGTGTGACCCATGGTTGGTTTGTAGATGATTTGGTGATGCTTATACAAACAAATAAACAAATAGTTTTTTCACTGTTGCTATCTCAGTACCACCCCAACCTTTTCATCTTGTCCTCATCTGCTATAATGTTACAGACAGGGCCTATGTGAGGGAGGGAATAGCGTATAGTTATATCAGGCTTCCCACTTCTAGGTCCGCCAGGGAGCATGCTGGTGGGACTCCCTGTGCCCCCCCTGGCTCAGTGACAGGTGCCTCCTGGGTCTGAGGTGGTACTCGGGGTCCCCTCATATCCAACTGCCAAGCCAGGGAGCCTCAGGGGGAGAGGGGGGTCAGCGCGCTCCTCGGCAGACCTGGTACTTCTGGTCCACTTCCAGGTTTGCTGCCAAGCACATGGAGGGTTCCCCCACACTCCTGTGGGATGCTCCATCTGCCCCAGCATTGCAGTGTTCACAAGCCATGCTGTGAGGTATGTAGAAAAAATATTTAAAGCTGTGTCTGTGTCCAAATCACTGGTTCTCCGAATTGGCATCGAATCTTCAGATTCAGCTGAATTGAATCAGGGACAGTGATGCAAATCAATTAATCGAATCACTGTCCCTGATTTGGGTCAAATCTGAATTGAATAGGACCAGCTTCGCATACCCCTAGTACATATTCCTAGAAGCAGAGATTAGCTCTAAGAAGAGCAACTTGAGACCCCCTGAGTTAAAATATGGGGAGAACATGGTGAGGGGGATATAACTGTAGGAGTTCATTACAGCCTTCTAAACCAAGAGGAAGAGCTTGATCAGGAGTTATCTAGAGAACTGGCAGAGACTGAATACTCTTGAAGCATGGTCATCATGGGTAACTTCAACTACCCAGACATCTCATGGGAAGAGCACTCGGAAAGATCTGATCAGTCACAAAGCTTCCTCACTTGCAATGATGAGCTGTATCTGACTCAAGAAGTCTACAGACTGACAAGGGGTAAGGCACTACTGAATTTGTTCCTGGCCAAAGGAGACAATCTAGTGAGCAACCTGATGATCAAAGGGAAACTAAGCAACAGTGATCACAAGATGATCCCTTTTTCCATCCATCACAAGGCAGGTAAATCAGCCAGTAGAGCTGAAATCCTTGATTTTTAGGAAAACTGACTTCCACAAGCTTAGGAATTTGATTAGCAAGGCCCCAAGGGACCATAGTCTGATAGAGAGGGGTGTCCAAGATGAGCAGTTGTTCCTTGGAGCACAAAGGAAGTCTATTCCAGCTCACAAGAAAGGTAGCAAAAGGGCTGGGACACCCTCTTGACTCAATAGAAGTCATGGACCTCCTGAATTGAAAAGAGAAACTTACAAGGGATGGAAGTCGGGAAATACAACTAAGGAAGAGTACACAGCAATAACCCACACCTGTAGGGAGAGGATTAGAAAAGCAAAGGTGAAAAACAAATTCAAATTGGGAATGGAAATCAAGAACAATAAAAAGTCCTCCTTCAAATACATAAGAAGTTGGAGAAAAAAAACTAAGGGAACCATTGGACCCCTGCTGAACAAAATGGGACAGCTGACAACTGACACTGAAAAGAAATCTGAACTCCTAAATGCTTGCTTTGTGTCAGTATTCCACCAGTCCAAGTGTGTTACCCTGCTTAACAAGATACAGGATGATCAAAGTGGAGGCAATTGCCCACCAACAGTTGGCGAAGATCTCGTGAGGAAACATCTAGAGAGGATGGATATCTACAAGTCAGCAGGACCAGATGAACTGCACCTGGGAGTGCTGAAAGAAATGGGTGATGTCATCACACAACCCATGGCAAAACTATTTGAGAACTCATGGCCCTTGGGAGAGGTTCCAGAAGACTGGACGAGGGCCAATGTGGTGCCTATCTACAAGAAAGGAAGGAAGAAGAATCCATGGAATTACAGGTCAATCAATTTGACCTCAATCTCTGGAAAAATCCTGGAAAAAATTAACAAAGAATCCATTAGCAATAGGTTAATGGAAGGCAACATTCTAATAGATTGCTAACATGGCTTCATTGCGGGCAGGTTATACCTGATTAACCTCATTTCTTTCTATGACCAGATAGCGCATTACCTGGATAAGACTGATGAGGTTGACGTCATACACTTGGATTTTAAAAAAGCCTTTGACTTGGTCTCCCACAATGTGCTCATGGTAAAGTTGGGGAGGTCCCAGAGAGTAATACTAGATGGAACTGAGTCAACATGGTGCTTGGTGACCAGTGGCGTCTCTCAGGGTTCAGTACTTGGACTGGTGCTTTTTAACATATTAATTAACTATTTGGATTCAGGTATTAAAAGCAGGCTGGCAAAGGTCTCAGATGACACCAAATTATGGGGGACTGTGGTCATGTTGGAGGATATGCTGGGAATGCAGGCTGACCTGGACAGATCACAAGGGCGGATCAAAACCTTGTGATGTTCAACACTGACAAGTGTAAGTTGCTCCACCTGGGAAGAAACAACCCGCAATATGCTTACAGCTCAGCAGTGCTACACTTACTAGCACCACAACCAAAAGAGACCTGAGGATCTTAATAGACCATAGAATGAACATGAGCCACCAATGCAATGCCATAGCTGGCAAAGCAACAAAACACTGGCATGCATCTACCGATGCATCTTATACGGGACTAAGGATGTCATCCTCCCACCTTACTTGGCCTTGGTGAGGCTGCAGCTGGAGTACTGCATCCAGTTCTGGGCACCACACTTCAGGAAGGATGTGGAGAGGCTTGAGAGAGTCTAAAGGAGGGCTACGCATATGATTAGAGGTATGGAGAGCAGGCTATACAATGAGGCTGAGACACATGGGTCTATTCAGCCTAGAGAAGAAAAGACTCAGAGGGGACTTGGTGGCTGCCAACAAGTATATATAAGGGGCACATATTAGGGACTGGGCGAACATCTGTTCACCAGGGCTCCCCAGGGAAAGACTAGAACTAACACTTATAAATTGGTAGAAGACCGCTTTAGATTAGACATAAAGAAAAACTTCTTTATAACTTGAGTGTCGGGGAGGAATAGACTCCCCACAGAGGTGGTACAATCACCTACTCTGGATAGCTTCAAAAAATGTCTGGACGCTCAACTTGCTGGGTTCACCTGACCCCAGCAGTCTTTCCTGCCCAAGTGCAGGGGGGCTGGACCTGGTGATCTCAAGAGGTCCCTTCCAGCCCCTAACATCTATGAATCTATGACTATGACTTGCCAGTAGAAGGCCTCATGAGCAGGGGCATAGGTGCACTAGCCAGAAGGAGGGAGGCTTGTAGCTCCCAGGAGGAGAAATCACAGGGGGGCTAAAAAAACCTTCTGAAGTGAACAGGCAGCAGGGAGGGAGCAACAGAAAGAAGTGGATGGGGAAAAAGGCCCCGAATCTTGCATGTATAGAGTGGCTTACCATTTGAGGGCAGCTGTGAAAGGATTAACAGTGCAGACTGGCAGGGAGAAAAAAGCTATCAGCCATTTTGAAGCTATTGGCTATTTTTTTAGGAAAAAGCCAGCTCTAGGCTATGACTCTGGAAAGAATCTCTTTTTCTACATTCTTCCTTTTAAAAGCAAGGTGTATGTCTTATTTGGGTGCATGGGATACTTGATACTATATGGTATTTACATGGTGGGGTCATGTCCTGCACAATACCTAAGATAAACAGGATCTTAAAGATGTTTGAAAGGAAAATGCAATTTTTTACAATACAATGGATTTTTTTATTAAGTTTTATATTTAACACTCAGGGACCAGTTGTTAATCTCTGCATAAAAATCTTTGGTGCCAAGATTTTTTTAAAATGGCCCTATTCTCTTGTACATGTTACCAAATTACAGACAAAACAGAAGCTTGTCTGCCCTGCCTGCTATGTTGCTAACATTTTATTCAGCTCTACTTAACATTTGCAGAAGATTGCTCTTGGCAAGTTACACATGGGACATGTGGATTTCCCTAAAATGCTGTAGGTTTCAGGTCCTCCACAGGAGGGAGGTTTTTGATGCTTGGCCTGGTTGAAAATCAGGATACATATATAATTGCATAAATATAAATTTTGGAACTTATTGTACTGTGGAAGCCAATCGGAAATCTGACCAATTTTAAATGGCTTTTGATACAAATCCTAATATCCTGCCCCCTTTTTTTCCTATATACACTACAGAAACCATCTGTATCCACTATTCTCTGTGAATAGTGAATTTCACTATTTAAGTGAAAGACCTTGTTTTTGCTCGTATTTACGCTAAATACAATTTATTCTTATGATAAACCGACCCCTTACATTTACAGCGTTCTCCAAGGTGGCATTAATATAAGCAGGGACCTACCAAAATCATGGTGGAAATATGCTGCACAGCAGCTCCTTTAATCTTGCAGTGTCCCAGGTGTGCCCCCTTCACTCACTCCTGATCAGCGAGGAGGGAAAAACCACGGTTTTAAATATAATGCAGTTTTTGCCTCCTTCTGCTAATTGGCCATGGGGCCCTGGTGGCCCTGCTGCTTGCTGTTGACTGGCTGGGAAGCAAAAACTGTGCCATAATTAAAACTGTGGTTTTCGCCTTCCTACTGGTCAGGACTGAATGGTGAGGCCCCTATGCCAATCAGTGGGCGGGGGAGGGGGCGCATCCAGGAAACTACAAGATTAAAGGAGCCGCAGCACAGTGCACTTACACCGCGATTTTGGTAGGTCCGTAAATATAAGGAAAAATCATGCTTGAAAAGACTACCTTGCTGCTTCTTGCCTCAGGCTTAGAATGAATGACCACAAAATGTTAGTAATGGTCTGACATAACTCAGATCTGTAGAGAAGGGTAGGAAGCTTAAGGGGTCAAATAAGTGGTTTTTTTGCAGACCTTCAACTCTCAATTTTCAGGCTTTCAAGTGTTTTGGTTTTATTTTGTTATTTGCATTCAACTGAGAAATCTTGACAGCCTGTGCCCCCAAGATCAAGCAGTCCAACAGTGAGTCAAGCTATTTTCCTCATGTTATCATATAGATTTTTACTTAAGAATATAAATTAGTGGTGTGATAAACCTACTGCTTTTAGAATCTTTTGTGCCAACTACTTGGCATAACATTTCATCCAGTCCCCATGATATATACATCATACACATTTTGTGTTCGTTATTTACTTTAATTTTTAAAATATTTAAAATTTTTTTTGCTGTATGAAGTAGCAAATAATGTATTGAAAACAAGACCCTCCAAAGGTATTGCTATATAATACAGCTGATAATGAGCATCCTATTGGCATTATAGCATAGTAAAAAAGGAAATTGTCATGTCTATTGTTTGAAAATATTCAGTATTAAAATTATAGACAGATTCATCATTAATTATCATCATTTGAACTTTAGATTGTCTGCAGTCTATGCTTAAATCAGATCTTTGTTTATGTCATTACAGATCTTTTTGAAACTGGGTGCTTTTACAGGTTGAAGCTGAAACTGGTTATTTGTCACTTTTCAAAAATAAATGCAGCACAGGCTGGATACATATTCTTGATTGTTCATGCTATGAATATATGAACTCTTCTTCCTGCACTAATTCCATGAAAATTACTATATGCTAAAGTCAGTGGTACTCTGGGCAGGATGAAGGCCTGCTGGCAGGCATCCGTTTACTTCTGTCATCTTATGTCTCTGCGGTATTGAAGTTTGAGAAAAATAATGAGACTAAGGCAATCATAAAAAAAAGATTGATTGAATCGACAAGGAGTGGGCTTGATTTATTCCAAAAATCAATAGCAGCAGTGGAAGGCACAAAAACTAACCTCACCTTTTAGAGGTAGCTCTGCAAAAAAAGAAAAAAAAAAAGGAAAAAAAGAAATTATTGTAAGAGGCCAGGAGCTGTAGACATGGAGAATAAGCTTATATAGGCAACTATATCATGAAGAATAAAAACAGTAGTTTGTTCTTCCATCTGACTTTTTAAAGAGGGGAGCACAGAGGTTACTGGCCAAGTTGAATTCAATGACAGGTGAATAAGCAGACATGAGATTCCTTTACTCCACCTGTAGCCAAACAAATAGGTTTCTGAAAAATCCTGTTAATATGCTCTTTTCATATGTGTGTGGTGAGACAGCTAGTTGCCAGTGGACTGGCATTTTCCCTTCAGTTTATGGTCTCTTTCCTTAGAACTCTTTATCATGGGTACTTCTATAACTCGGGTGATAATGATTGTTCTCCCATTGAGACTAGATGGTTTACGATTTTGTAAAAGTGATCGGTGTTGTTCAACCCAATCTTTACCAAGCAAAGGCATGCATGGGTGCAAAATTGTGAGCCCCCTCCAAAGATTTAAATCACACTTATATTGGACATTATTCTTTTCTATTGAGTAAGACAGGTAACAAACCTGCTGAGATGAAGTGGCCAACAAAAGTTCAAACAGTAATTGTCAAATTAGAGATTGTCAAAATGGCCAAATTAAAATAAATAAATAATACAATATCTATCTATCTATTTATCTATCTAGATAGATATATCAGTGAAGAGTATGCATGTTTAAAATGGGCAGATTTGTGCTGATAACATGTGTAATTCAAAGGGACTTTAACAGTCTATTTTAAGGAAAGATACTTTAAATAATTACTTTGCCACTGACACATCCATGACAACTAAAATAACCTCTAAAGAATCGAGACAACTCCATTGATTTCTAAAATGGAGTCATTTCATTTTAAGATACCTTACTGTAGCAGGTGCTTTTTTGCGAAGTAGTAATGCAATAGTCTTGGATCCAAAGAAGGGAAGTCCTGTATTTGGTATTTGGATGTGGTTGTAGTTATGGGTCAGTGGTACTGAGAGAGTTCTTTTGCAAATAATCCACACCAGCTCTGGATGGTAAACTCACTCATATCATATGAATATTGATGCTGCATTATACTTAACTACTCTTGCACCTCTCTGTTTTGAGAAGACAGAATTACCTGGGGAAAACTAGTGACATAAAAGTTCCCTAGAACCCTTCTTTAGCAATGTTGTGTCCTTTTATAACATCTCAGTTCTGCTGTTAAAGAAACAGTCATTTCTAAATTAATTTTGGTGAGAATACCAAAGATGGAAATGCACCTGGATATATCTCTTTTGCCTACTCCATTAAGAGTGGCAGAAGATCTTTGTATGATTCAGTGTAGAAAGCCAGAAAGATAATTTTGGTCAAGGAAATCTTTAACAAGTATGCCTTAGATGACTGAAGGTGTACCTTTTTCCTGTAATTAAAAGCTGCTATCTCTAAACTCTTTTGGTAGAGAACAAATTAAGTGGGAATCTGGGATAGAAAAGAGCTATTACTCTTAAAACAAGAGGTTATATTTCTCAAGTGTACAAGCTGTTAATTAGATTATAGAAACTAATGTAACAAAACAGGAGAGACTTCAATTAAAAAGCTTCAACAGGAAATGAAACCAGGAAATTAGAACTACTGAAAAAAACTGAATGGTGCACATTGAGTTTTTGCTTTTAGGAGCAAATGTGAACCCACAGCTCCTATTCACTTTCACTGGAGTGTGCATGCACACACTTCTGAAAATAAAGCTTACTAAGCACAGCCCTTTACTGGAAGAATACAGGGCTTTACCATGCTGACCAAGGTCCCCAAAGGCAATGTGTAAACATTCAGATAAGTCTTTTCCGTTTTTAATTCTCAGATCCATTTCACCATCCTCTCAAGCAAAGTAATTTCTGTTCTAGCATCAAGACAACATGCTGTACTGCCCCTCAGAGGAAGAGGGAAAACTATCATCGGTTATCTTTCATTGGCTGCAGGTTAAAAGCATGCATGGAGCAGTTATTGTGTTAAATCTTGCCCTCCTTACTTTTCAATCATTTGCTTCCATACTTCCTCAGTGAAAGTATAGCACAGGATTTGCATCCAGGAGAGGGGGCTATAAG
>NW_017728995.1:8533763-8561750 GCF_001723915.1 Gavialis gangeticus
TCACTTTGGGTGGGAGGTCTGTAGTAGACTCCCACTGTTGTGTCCTCTGTGCTGTGTTAAATCTTGCCCTCCTTACTTTTCAATCATTTGCTTCCATACTTCCTCAGTGAAAGTATAGCACAGGATTTGCATCCAGGAGAGGGGGCTATAAGCCCCATGGCTATAAGGCACCTTTGCAACCCAGAGTTATTAGGCTGTGTGACGCCCTCTCCATGCTGCACCCACACACACTGGCACTCTGGCAGGGCTTCGAGGTGATCTTTTAGAAGCAGTCTTAATGCTAACCTCTCAGTACCTGCACTGAGGGCTCTTTCCCCAGTCAGATATATGGCCCTGGCCCTTTTACTCAGTGTAAGGAGACCAGAGGTGGGCTCAAGATCTCATAGCATATATGTCAATCTGTGATATTACCTAGCCATAGGTCTAGAAGAGGGGTAGGCAATCCCCAGCACGGGTGCCAGTGTGGCACGTGAAGAGATTTTGCTAGGCATGCGCATCTTGGGTCAGATGGTGGGGAAGAGGCTGAGGCTTTACCACTACAACAAGGATTGGGTACCCTCGTGGCTCCCCTGCTGTCCATCCCTGGCACACCAACATTGTTGACAAAGTTGAGGTTGTGGGTTTGTTTGGCACTCTGCCCAGAAACATTGCTGACCCCGATCTAGAAACTATATCCACAGAGCAGTGCAAATTATTACTACGTGACCTATTTTGATCTAGAAAAGACCATTTCCCAAAGTCAATTTATTTCTATTTTCTGCCCTTCTCTCTTTTAAGACTCCCTAAAGGGCTATCAGTTGTGGTAGTGACATCTGTGGAGCACTATGCGATATGGAAATCTACGTTATGAACTATAATGCCTAAACTTTCAGTCTTGTACTATCTGTACAAAATTCTTGTCCAGGGAGGAGAGGCCTTACTCATTTACCATAAGACTGGCAAAATGTCAGTAACTCTTAAGGTTTGTTTTTTTTTACCTTTCGGAAGCAGTTGGTACTTGTGGATAGAAACTGAAACATCTCAGTCCTCTGTAGGGAGTCAACCAGGGCCAAGAAGGAATGGTTCAGGGGCAACTTTTATACTTAGAAGTGACAGGTAAATGGCAACCAGTAAGGGGCCTAGCCCAAATTCTGCTCTGCTTTTGCTGCCTCCAGACTTAAAACACTTTAACACCTGGGAAAATCTGCAAGTTTTGCTTTAAAAAGCTAAGATCTTTGGAGTCATAACCCTGGCACATCTTCTACATAAGCAAAACTGTATGCAAGCAATTCACTTCATATGGGCCACTAGAGTAGGCTGTTCATAATCAAACCCCTAAGTTTACTTTGCATCATACAGATAAAGAAGAAAAGGGAGATCTTTATATCTTGTGAGTTGTTTTTCCTTGATTTTGTCTTTGCCTGTATATATATGGTATATAGAGTTAGTTAAATGCAAATCCAAAACTCTTATTATAGTTCTTTTATAATAAACGTGTAAATTAAAGGGTTTATGTCATGCGCTGTATGTAGAATGACAGATAGTTACAGGCTTGGACACATTTTTATGATAAAGATAGAGTAAGTAGCTGGTTTAGTTACAGTACATACTATATTAGATATAGCATACACTATATTTTAGAAGACAAATTACTGCTAGTGATGACTCATTGCCATTGCTGCAATGATTATAGTTCAACCAGAAAAGATGTAACGGAATTAATTCAAGAATTTTTAGCCGAAAGGCATGTAGAGTACAGTATTTAGAGAGTGTGAAATATGTTCCCTTTTTAAATCTTTTTTAGAAGGAAGACTTTCTCTAGACTGACTAATCTGAACAAAATGACTCTTTGTTTAAAAAAACCCAAATAACATAAGGGAAACCATAATGGATGATGGAGCTGTATTTTTGTTTCAAGGAGTTCCTGAAATGTAGCTCCACTTTGCACCCCAGTTGGATATGGATGAGACTGGTGGATCAGCCCATTGCCTTTAACTCTTAAAGGGTTATTTGGGTGTTTTGTGTTATCTCTTAAAGGGTTATTTGGGTGTTTTGTGTGCATTTGTGTAGGGCTCAGGTCAGGAGCTGGAAGAGGCTTGTGAGCTGTTTTCTTGTTAAAAGACCCCTTAGGCCCCAAATAATGTTTCAATCACCTAAGCTTTTTTTTCTTACACAGATTGCCTGGAAACAACAAACCAAACACCAGAGTGGGAAGGAAAAAAAAAAGACGGATTTTATTCCTGCAACAGAACTGGAGTGTGGGGAAATTTAATTGTTTCTCCCTCCTCCCCAGGACACACATTTTTATTTATTAATTTATTATTTATTTTTTTAAGATAAAAAGAGTCTGTTAAATTACAAGTACACCTCAAAGGTTCATATTTCTAACTGTCCCTCCTTAAAAACATGCTGATTTTGGTAGTGTAATAATGATTAACAGGATTTGGTAGACTGGGGTCGGGGAGGGCAGCAAAAATAATCTTGCAGTACCACCTCAAAATGCTGCATAGTAAAAATGTCTGGCTTGCTGAGTTTGAATTAGGTATTGTTTGTATAATCAGTTTTTCTGCCATGGGTGCACATCCCTTGGCTTCAAAGCTCTGCTTTTCTGCCCTTCTTCAGTACCACAAGGAGTGTGTGGCAAAGATTCAATGTATTCCCTATACCACCTTGTTACTGGCCACTCCAACAGTGCATAAGGATGGGCTGGAGAAAACAACCTGCCAGCTGAGTGAGAAATTTGTAGCCTGATCTTTCTGGACAACTCCATCCTGCCCAGTGCCGGATGGCATGTGCCATTTGTGTTCATGTTAAAGACATTTCCCACTCTTTCAACCTTCAACAGTAACATAATGTTCTTGCAGGCATTTGGCCCTGGTTGAGACTGCTATAATGTGGTTGCTGAGGGTTTCTTTATCCCCATGAGTTTTTTTCTGCCGAGTCTCCAAGTCCTCTCCCTTCTTTGATGGCTTCTTGATCATAATCTAAGTGAATCAACTATCACTTTTTCCCTAAAACACATGTCCACTCCCTTTGTAGAGTGGTTGAGCCAAATTGGTCAATAAACCAAAGCAGCAAACAATTTGAGATGGCTCTAAACCTCATTTGTCTAGCTCCATGATGACTCATATTGCTGTCACCAACATACTGGCTTTATATATTGGAGCAGACTGCCTAGTCATGAGGGCAATTAATGTGAGTTTCTAATATTAACAAAATTCTTACTACTGCACTGTGTTTTATTGCTTTAGATACTTCTCATTTTCTACATAAATTATTTGATAACTGTGTTAGCTTTACTTTCCAGTAGAAGAATCTTAATTACACAATACACTGAGCACAAAGCTTCCTCTTGGTAGGCTCCAAACAATGGAGATGGCTGATAAAAATGCATTAAGCCTTCATTGGTATTGTTTACGCATTTATAATAGTGGTTGTGGTCTTCAGTGATAGCACAGGCAATAAATAAAAGCCATTAGAACTGTTCTTTTAATCACGCTATGATTTTATAGCCGTTGGTGTTTTAACTACCCATGCATAAAATTGACTGATATCATTTGTAATTACTGGAAATAACTACTTTTAATTCTTCTAACTGATACTTAAAGCTTTAATCTGATTTGTAAGATTCCTGTGGGCTCCAATATAATATTACAGGGTGCATTTATTAATGAATAGCAAAACGATTTGAAGAGCAAGTGGTGCAGATGGACAGGAAAAGAAAACATATTTTTCCAAAGGAAATTTTTTGCAACTTGAAACTTATTTGAAAATGGACTCAGATAAATAATGGAGTGATACATGGTGCCCATTGCTTTTGAGGATATGGTTCAGTTCCATTTAATTGGAAGTTAGACAAGACGCATTACACTTTAATTTCATTCAACATGACCAAACATTCAACTAATTTTTCAATGTTTTGATCAACAATCTCTGTTCATTACTGGTCTAACCTTCTTTATGTCTGGTATGTGCTCAGAAGCTAGATATTGTATGAAATGTTGAATATTTTTCTTATCACCCTTTTCTACTGCACAGTCAAGCTAGTATTGAAGGCCTGTTTGTTGCCTTCTGCCAGAGGCAGCATTTCTCTGCACCTGTTTCACAGTAACCTTATCTGTAAGTGTCATAAGCCTTGAGGGATGATTGCTAGAAGGGTAGTAGACTGACAGGTTAGTTCTGGAGAGTATTTTGCATGTAAGATAGAGCAAGCTTTTTGGATCTATTGTATCTATCATGGTGGTGTTCCAGCACTGATTTAGGGGTTTTTTTAGGTGTTCAGTGTAAATACTTCATACAACAAATATTTCAATCTGATCTTGTCTGTTGTATTCAGTTCTTCAGCTATGATTGGAAGGATATCCTTTACTTACTATCCAAGTTCACTTGCACACCAAAGACCTGAAATTCTCCCTGTTTAATTCTTTAAGTTATGTACTCTAGAAATACTGTATCAGGAAGACTTCAGACGCAATAAAGAAATGAATCACCTTTGAATATTTATGTGACATTTTTACACTGAAATGTTGTCACTGTTACAAGACATGATCCCAGCAATCTGAAGCTGGAATATCTATCACATTGCGATGGAACTAAACATGCTTCCTTCAAATAATCAGCATGGCTAGGGACAGAAGTTACAGACAAACCAATTTAAGTGATCTGAAACTGGTTTAAACCTGTAATAGAACATAAGTTCAGTGCATATAAAATAGTTTCAAAATGGCTGAAACTGGTTTAAGATAAACTTGGTTGAATGTAGTATCAGACTTAACTGATATAGATCAGACTGGTTTATGCAACTTCTGTCCCAGACCCCTTCCTGGTTCAAGTTAAATCGGAGTACCCCAGCATGCTTTTCAGCCTTGGGCTGGGCTCTGCTAGGTTGTCAACTTCAGAGAGCAGTGCTGGCCCCACCTCTCTGCTCCCTTGCTGGAGCAATAAGTGCTTGCTCACTTGCTGGTTCATTGGCCCCCTCAGGCAAACCCTGGCTGGAGTCTGGGACCAGGGAAGCGGGTTAAACTCACCTTCCCCCAAGTACAGAGCTGCCCTGCTGAAACTTGGTGCCGGCTGCAACTGTGGACTACAAATTCCAGAGGCACATGGAAGCAGGAAGAGGAAGTGACAAGGAACCCTGAGAGTCCTGCTTGAGGATGGAGAGAGGAAAAGACTTGGAAAAGCCTTGGAGCTTCAGTCCTTTCCCTTTGGCAGTGGCTAGCAGGCTGGGAGGTGTGCTCTAATGCCCCCCGGCTTGTGACCTGAGCCACTGCAGGCATGTGGCTGCATTTCCTGAATCAAAAGTGAATGTGTGTTTATTTGCATATTGGTTCAATCCCTGCATCTTAGATTAACTTGCAAAGGCTGAATCAATTCAGCCTTTGGCTTTTTAACTGCCTGTACTTAGCCCATAACATTATTGGCAACATGAAAGCTGCCCAGGTAAATACTAGAGGTCTTGACTTCTGGTCTGAAGCGATCTACTTTTATAGGAGCTCTTCCCTGTTAAAACACCCAGTGCAACTTAGATGCCTTTAAATAACAATAATAATACTGCCCATATTTTGTGGGTAGTTTCCCCAGTGATGTTGTCTCTTTCACTTGCTAGTAAAAGTTCATGGGTAAATTGTATTGATCAGATTCATGCCCTATATTCCATTAGTCAGTTTTTGAGAGGCTTTGTTTTTCTGGGTTAGTTGTTCAGCATCTACTTGCTTTTAAACAGGAATCAAGTTTCCCTTGGTGTCCCCAGCATCTTCTTTTTCCATCCCTCTGCATGTGTTTACTAGCTGGCATGCTGGCTGGCCAGCAGCTAAGGCACTCCAGTGGGAGACTGGATATCCAGGTTTCTGTAATGGTACTGCCAATAACTTGCTGTGTAACTTTGGGAAAATAATTTCAATTCCTTGTATTCTGTTTTCTTCTTCAACACTTTGAGTGCGTACAAATGTTTGCCACACCCAGTCTATTATCGCACAGCTTACTTAAAGCTTCATGATTGTAGATTGAGAGCAATGTGTACAGGTGTTCACTGGTGCCAGGAACCATGCCAATAACTTGAGGTGGGGGAGGAGCTAGCACATCTGTGGGGACAGGTTTGTGTGTCCAGGGGGGTGTTGGCAGGATCAGGGGTCCTGGCAGGTCTGCACAGGAGGGAAGCATTGGTAGGTCCAAAGGAGGGTTGTCCATTTAGGTCTGAGGACTAAAAATAGACCATAGGGTGAGGAGGATAGAAAGAGCACAGCCCCAGGCTGGGGCAAGCAGCTGGGCTTCTGGAACACAAGAAAGGACAATTTTCATCACATGTGCAAGTGCCTATGTAGACATTTGCTGAATCAGGTTAACTCATTCCTGATCTAAGTGAGTTCACCTACTCAGGTTTAAACCCCCCGATATCTTAATAGATGGGCATTTAGATCAGCCTAACCCTAAATGTAATGTCTGAATGTAATGTCTGCACATAATCTTTGTGTTATCTACTTAGTCCCTGCCCTTAGCTTAGAATGGTGCACTTGTGGTGAGCCTGATACAATGGGACTTTTAGGCACTTACACAGTAAGTATAAGAAAACTTACCAACAACCTCCCTGCAGCAAGACAGACTACATGTTCATAATGGAGGGAAAATATATTCAGCTGGAAGATGGAGTTGTGCTTGTCAGCAATGAATAGACCAAAAAAAAAACCCCACCTTCTGAAAGAAATGAGACATACCTTGACTTTGGTTAAGCCATCCACACAGATGGATGTCTTCTTTTAACAGAGAATAGATGCTGTAGGAAGAAACCAGAAAGTGTAAGTATGTAAAGGACATTTGTGCCTGTGCAGGGTGGAATAGGAATATCAGGTCTACGGCAAGGGTGCATTAAATCTTGTAGCATGTGAGGAAATGACATAGTTCAGATAGTTTGACTGCCTGATTTGACACTGTGTCCCTTTCCTAGAACCTTATGCCCCTCTCCTGAGGCAGCAGGTGTTGGTAACAGATTGTTCTCTACTACAGGTATCTAGAGAGGATGGGCCTTCTACGGAGACATCTGGGCTATTAGGTGTTACAATAGCTGATCCTCATGAAAGGTTCATCCCATGCTATTAATTTGTCCATTTCCCAGATCCCTTCACTGTGCATGAGTAGGGCTGGTAAGATCTTACTTGCTAAAAGAAAGGGAGACTAAAAATATAAAGCTACCGCTAGTTATTTTTTCAGCCTTTATCAGAAAATGGTTTTCTGGACACCAGGAAAGGGAGAGTAAAAGGGGTTGCTTTTGTTAATAATAGTGAAGACTGTGTGGAAAACCAACAGTGGTGGAAAGTTGATTACTATTCATAATATTGATGAATGTGTTGAATGTCTGGCCATGCAACAAATGGAGAAACTAGTGATAGATGGGTAAGTGCAAAGTGGACAGACAAAGGCTGTACATTGGTACATTTTAAATAACTGTCTAGGTCACAAACCTGCTGCATGTCTCCTTGTAATATAAGAATATATAGTTTCTAATACTTTTGCAACTACATATGGAAGCAAAAGGGCAGAAAAAAATGTCCATTTTTGTGGGAATCTTGAGTTGATGTATTATCCCAAGATTTTTTTTCACAATGGTTAGTGATTTATTGTTAGGTGATGAAATGGGATTCAGGACTAGTGTATAAAGGATTGACACAGCAACTCATTTGGTGAATGATAGAAAGGCTTTATTTACTACAAGTATTCACTGTTAAATGAGCCGAAAGCAAAGAAAAGTCCAGTATATTTAGTTGTAAAAGTGATAGTTTCTTAGAAATGCAGGCAACAGGCAGTCTCAATCTTGTCAGCTTCTCAAGGCGTGGATCTGTTCACCCAAAGATCGGCTGGGTGCAGTCACAGTTCTTGTCAGATTGATTTCTCATTCTTGAAGCACGTGCCCTGTGAGCTGTTTTGTTCCTCTCTTAAACCCCTTAGCTCAGCATCTTCAAATCATTCTTGTAGTTGTGTACATCCAGAGAGAATCCCAAGTAGTAATTAAGAGGAAAATCCTGTTAATCAAACTGTTCATTATTGGTTATCAGAAAGTCCCAATGTTGATTGAATTGCCTTCCTCAGTAAAAAGAGGTTATCAATTTCTACAAGTTGGAATATATCAAGAAGTTGATTAACAACAAGGAAAAACAAGGTTTTTGAGGAGTCATCCTTGGAAGATCAAGGGAACAACTGAGGCAACACAAAAGTAAATCAGGGGGAGACACATATCAAAGTCCATGTGGAGAATGTCTCTTCCTACACATAAACACGAGTTAATTGCAAAGAAATATTTACTATACTAATAAATCAGGTATAGGCATTTCACACAATTACATACCAGACAAATAGGAGCCTGCTTAAAATCATAAATGTAAGATAAGCTGGAGGTGATGCTTCACTAGTTGTTTTTAGAAGGTCCAGCCTCAAACTTGCATCCTCTTGCACTATATGCAGTTGTCATCACTATTTTCTATTTTAACTTTAGTGAGTAGGCCCAGATCAGCTTGAGTTTCAGAGTCATCATTTAGGATGCCTCATTGATGGAGCTCTGGTGTCAGGGCTGATGGGGAGGTGATGGTGCCCTACTTGGGGAGCATTAAAGGAGCATGATTTTTCTGACTGGTGGGCTTTCTAGCACTGCCCGAACAATCAGGCTGCTTGAAGGTATTTCAAGTTGGACACTCCAAAAAATCAAGCAAACAAACAAGCCCTGAGGTACCTGGTACCACCAGTTATTTTAAAAAATAACTGCCACTTGCATCAAATTATGTGGGTACCATGTCAAGGGAGTTTTGAGCCAAGTTTTTAAATACTTGCACCAGAACCTCTGCATGTATTTGGAGTGAGTTAGCATAGTACATTTTTACTTTAATTAATATAATAATATTAGCACTGTATAGGGGTTTTCTACATGCAGGGAGACATTTTCAAAATATTATTGGAGATGCAAAAAGTATATTCAGTGAGTTGAGAGGGAAGCTCTTCATTTAGTTCAATATGGTATGATCTCCGCCTCTGTAAGTGACTCTGAACATAGTACTGCAGAGATTTCTCTAATCCTGTTTGACTGTATCAACCTCCAACATTATGTCCTTAAATTACCACCTACTCCAAAGAAAAAAATACCATGCCAAATTATTTCCTTGTGAATTATTAGTGGAGCAGCAGCTTTGCAAGTGCAGCTATTGTGAGTTCTCTTGTTTCAGTCTTTTTTGTAAGTGACAAAGCTGGAAGAAACTGAGAGAGACTAACTTGCTATTTACATGTAAGTTTCAGATAGAGACAGTGGCAATGTGTAGGTGGTGCACGTGCCCCCCTGAGAGTGCTGGTGCACCCCCGGACAGGCAGCACTCCCCACTTAGGCGATGGGCCAGGGGGCAGGCGGGAGTGCCAGTGCCCCCCCTGTGAGTGCTGGCCAGGGAAAGGGGGCACCAGGTGAAGCACCGCTGGCACTTCTAGGAGGAGGACCCCTACCCCCCAGTCAGTGTGATTGGCTGTGGGGGGACTCCCCGCTCCCCTAGTTGGTGAGATTGGCCGTGGGAGGACACTGTCCCAGTCACTGGCTGGCCACTGGGGGGGTGGGGCATGTGCCCCCAGACTCAGGTGGAGTCAGTGACCCATGGATAGAGATGCCTGTCATCTTATTTTTTCCAACTTGTTCCCTATTACAGTTACAAAAAGAACAGTTGTCAGTTTCCCTGTTTTCTATCAGTAATATTTTGAGATGTTTTTAGCCTGATGTGTTTCCAGTTTCAGTCATCACATCTCATCTGAGCCCCTGGTAATATCTGGGCTTCCAGAATTTTGCACTCTTACAACTGTCAGAGAAGTTCTTTTGTATTCCATGATAAGTTGTGAGAGTATATAGAGGATAGGACCTCAATTAAAACCATCTGCAGTTTTTCTTCAGCAGCTGAGCCGACTAGCAATGAGAGAAAAATGTCATGTAAACCTTGTGGATGGTAGCAGTTTTCAAAGTATTGTGCAGTTCTGTAGCTTTAAGTCATTAATATTTTAGCCACATTTGTGCTATAAACTTGCCAAATGAGTATAGCTTTCATGTAAGCAATTTAAACTATTTCATGATCTCCATTTACAAGAAAATGTTTAATTTACTATAGCTCGTTTATGAGTGTTCTTGTCCTAGGTGAACTATTTTCGGTTGTTTTAATTTTATAGTTCTACAAGTGTTGGCATCAGTTAATAAAATAAATGTAGATGAACGTGGTTTAGGCCTGCTACCTTATGAAGTATAAAAGCAGCTTTTTAAAGTCAAAAGCTATTAGTCAAAAGTCACAAATTACCCAGTTTTTTGTCATTAAAAAGTTTGTGGGTTGTTTGCTTACTGTAAGCTGCCCTGAGTCCTTTGGATGGGGTGGGATATAAATCTAAGAACCCCCCCCCCAAGTAAATAAATAAATAATGCATTCTCACAATATTGAAGTACTTGCCATAAGGAAAAAGTATGCTAATTGGGGGTTTCATACCCATTAATTCATCCAGAAGACTGATACAAAAGACTTTCTAGCAAAGACTCATTTATCCTGTTTTTTCTTGTTTTGGAAGAGCATCTGATCTGCCGTCAACCTAGCTGAACTTGCAAACTCAAAATTCAGACTGAATGTCCAAATTCATAGTATTGGACATTTCCACTATTACCTAAGACTTAAATATTTCCCACAGTAGGAGGATTGGACCATATTGACTATCTTAAACACTTGGATTCACCTAAATGGAGGCTGTTCACATGTGGGCCACAAGGGGTTAACATGCAGCAGCTGGGCTCCCACCTGACCTCTGTTGCTCTGCAGCAAGGCCTGGCTCCCCATCCCTCCTCTGGCTTCCATCCCCTGCCCCAGCCTCTGCCCCAAAGGGTGGAGCAGGGTGGTGCAGTGCAGCCCACAGTGCTAAGGGACCTGGCAACATAGTGTGTGTGGCACAGTGCAACAAGGGAACCTATGACTGGGGAGCTGAAAGTGAGGCAAAGTACCTGCTTGCAATGCCCTGTGCACATGCAGTGCTTTAAGTGAAGGGGCCCTCATGTATGCAGTACAAGGCCTGGGAGGGTCCATCCTAGTGCAGCACCTGTGGAGTGTGGTTCCTGGTGTAGCCCGTGTAGGGAGCTGTGGCTCTTGTTCACTTAGAAGTTGGATAGCCATAGTCTAAATAACCTTGAAGATGTTACCTGAGCTAGAAGAACTGGGAAATAATGTCTATGAAAACAAAGACAGTGCAGAAGAAAGGCAGTTCTCCTGTGCTGCTGTACTATTACCAAAACCTGAAGCTACGTTAAGGGCTGCCTTTCATGGGCAGCAGGAGAGATGAAAGACGTGAGTCACTAGCAAAGTCAGCCTTACCAGTCTACAGACTCATGAGATTCTCTGCATGCATCAAGGATTTGATATAAAAATTGCCTTACTGGGTCTGATCAAAAGTCCATCTAGCCCAATAGTCCATCTGTAGTGGTGGTAAGTAGAGGATATTTTAGAGCAGGTAGGGTTGTTTGGCCCCACAGGGCTTCCTGTGGTGGACAACCTATGAGTAGCAGTGGCAGCTTGAATCAGCTCTGGGAGCTGCTGTTTCAGTGCCCCTCCTTTTTCCCTGTTGCTGATCTCAGTTGCTAGAAGGTGACTAAAACCCCCAATGTCAGCGGTAAGTAAAGGGGAGGGGGAGGCAAGTGGTGTTAACTCCCTGGGTTCCAAAGCTGCATAGAACAGTGGGGATTAACACTGCATCTGCAGGGACTCCTGGGTTAGGGACAAGCATTCAAAAAGCCAGAACCTGAATTGATTCAATCTTTGCAGGTTAGTTTAACCTGCAAAGATTGAACTTATTTGCAAGTGCACAGACGTTCACGTTTAATTCTGGAAATGCAGGCACATGCCTGCAGTGGCTGAGGCTAGAAACTGGGGGGCACTAGAGCAACCTTCTCTTCCCTTTGTAGCAGCTGCAAGGCTGGAGGGAAGCTGATCTGGGGGGCATGGCCAGGCCCCTCCAGGGCCTAAGTATGATTGTGGAGGGGTTTAAACCCCCACCCTGGTCTGTAAGGACACAGCCAGGCTGTACCTAGAGGGGTAGGGGGGAAGCAGGCCTTGCTAGGCTTGTCCCCAAGGCCAGACACCAGCAGGGCAGTACTTCAGGCAAAGGGGAGCAGGGGGTGGAGATTAAACTCCCCTGTCTCTAGGCATGGGACCCCAGTCAGGGCCTGCCCAGCTTTCCCCCCTGCTCTTGCTTGAGTGGTGGGGGCCTGGCCAGAGCTGCTGGTATGGCCCTGCTTTCCATCTGGTGCTGTGGCTGCAGCTGGGGCTGTGGGACTAAGCCCAGCCGGCCTGTGGGTGTTGCTGAGGGTGGAGGCAGAGGGGCAGCCTCAGCTGGGGCCCTGGGGGCTGCATGGCCAAACTGCTTCCATCTTCCTACACCCAAGCCAGCTAGAAAGAGTCCTGCAGGGCCAGCCAATGTGGGCAGGGCCCTTCCCAGCCTGCTGGGGCTGTGTGGCAGCTTGACCCAGCAGTACGGGTGGCAGCTGACTTGGGAGCAGGCTTCCTGGGCCAGTTCGGAGGTGCCAGCAGCCCCCGAGCCTGGCAGACTCCACTACATCCCCTGCACTGTGCGGCACTTGGAGCTGCACACACACAGCCAGCTGAAGGCTGGCCGGGGCTAGAGAAGCTGTTCTGCCCCCTCACTTCCAGCTGCTGCTGCGACTGCCACTCTGGGTGGCGGGGGTGGGAAGCTTCAGCCTTTGGCTTCTGCCCCACACATAGAGCTCTGTCTCCAGCCCCCAGAGACCTTCCGCCTTCCAAGATATCTGGGTGGAAGGTGTTCAGGGGCTGCAGCCAGAGCTCCACACATGGGACAGAAGCTGCCAGGCCTGGCAGGGCTGTTTTTCTCCCCTCACCTGCAACTGTGACTCCTGCTTCTGCTGCACCGTGCAGCACCACTTAGGATGGCGGAAGCTTCCTTCAGCCCATCCCAGGTGGGAGGACTCCAGGGGCTGGAGTGGGAGCTTCATGCATGGGGCAGAAGCTGTGGGGATGAAGCTTCCCACTTTTGCTACCCAAAGCAGTACGGTTGCAGCAGCTGGAGGTGAGAGAGGCAGAACAGCCCCCCTCCCCGACCCCAGCCAGCCCACAGCAGTCCCGGGTGCTGCACAGCACAGGGGGTATGGCAGTAGCTGCTGGGCTCGGGGCACACTGGCGCATCCAAGCTGGCTGGGGAAGCCCACTCCCCAGCTAGCCCCTGTGTTGCCAGACTGGGCTGTCACGCAGCCCCTTTCCAGCTGGCTGGGACTCCATGACAGCCCTGCCCAGCTTGGGTCTGGGGAGCTGTGCAGCCCCCGCAGCCCCAGCCCCGGTGACCCAACCCTGGCTAGCCCCTCTGTTTCTGCTTTCAGCAGCACTCACAGGCCGGCTGGCCTCAGCCCTGCAGCCCCAGCTCCTGGTGAGGCAGGTGCATGGTGGGGGGCCATGCCAGTTAGCTTTGGTCTTGCTCCCTCCCCTGCCACTGGAGTGGGGAGGGGAGAATGACTGACAGGGGCCGCAATCCTCCAGTAGGGGAGAGAGGGGAATAAACCCCCTCCCTGCTTCCTTTGCATCAGGGGGCCATGCATCTGGCCACACCCCCGTCCCAGCTTGGTCTAGAGAGCAGAGGGACGAGGCCAGCCCAGCTCTCTGGAGCAGAGAGAACAGCCCTACCCAGGGCTGCAAAGCATGTGGGATGCTGGAGGACTCTGGTTTAAATTAAACCAACAAGGGTACTGGGACAGAAATTGCATAAACCGGTTTGACCCAAGTCAGTTAAGTCTGATACTACATTCAACTAGGTTTCTCTTAAACCAGTTTTGATCATTTTCAAACTGGTTTATGTGCACTGAACTTATGTTCTGTTACAGGTTTAAACCAGTTTCTGATCATTTCAATTGGTTTATGTGTAACTTCTGGATCTGGTGACAAACTCTGTGAGCTGAATCTGCCCAAAGAGGTGGGTTGTTCAGCTGTAAGAAGCCCCACAGGTCAGATGATTGACCTCTGTGGGCCAGATCCAGACTGCAGGTCATATGTTTGACACCTCTGTTTTAGTGGAAGAATATTAGAAATGGGGTATGTATACTATGCTATGTCCCCTGTCATACCCTCCTAGTAAACGTATTTAACAGCTGTGTTAAGGAAGGATATATTCTCCATTATTCAGGCTTCTACCATGTGGTAACAGAACAAGCAGCAGTCACCTTAATTAAAGATTACAAGAAACAAAGCAGAAGTTTGAATTCTATTTTCCCTTTTCTTTTTGCAAGGACACCTTCATCTCTCCCTTCCCCCCTCCCCCCCGATTTTATGTGCATGCATATGAATATGAGAAGGAGAGAGAATGGACCTTTACTCATTTCATAAGAGTAATTGTCACTATAGATTCTTCTGGGTTGAAAAATAATATAATTTCAAAGCTGCTATTACAGATGATTTAATCAGCAACTCTGGGTGAAGTCTGTAGGTAGAATTAAAAACAGCACCAGACAGCATGTAACAAGAGTGAGATTTATGGAGGAAGCAGTAGAGGAGAGTCACTGTGTGTGCTCAATTTGCTTCACTTCTTTAAGATTAACTAAGCAACTTCATTGTTTGCAGTGGGATGCTGCTGCTTTCCTTCTCAAAGGTGGAAGACCAGAATGGGCTCCTCCAGGTATGAGTCCTTCCCCCAGTGGTGATAATGGGAGAGAACACTAGTTAGACTTAGTCTGAAGTGTAACATGTTCTCAATAAAAAGTTACTGCAAAATAATTCTTTCAAGTGTCAACTTTATAATGTGACTTGGTTGTCTGATGTATTATTCTGAATATTTGGTCAATTGAATCTATTGATTTATTTACTCACCCTTAATTGTGATCATTATATCTTTTCATCCTTAATTAGCATAGTAAAACTAGTAAATTAGCTTGGTAGTATGCATCCTTAAGGGTAAATTTGTATAGGTACTGCTCACTTCAGAACTTCAAGTTTAACCCTTTCATGTAGGATCAAAGTTGTTCTCAGGAGCTGCACATGTGGTAGATTTGACCTATAAGGGCTTTCCCCTAATTACTTTAAAACAGGGGGGAAACAGTGGCAATGCATAGGGGGTGTATGGGGGTGCACGTGCACCCCCTTAGAGCACTGGTGCACCCCCTGACAGCCAGCATTCCTCCCTTAGGTGATGGGCAGCGGGGGCAGGCAGGAGTGCTGATGCTGCCCCTGAGAGCACTGTCGGGGGTGGGGGGGCACCAGGAGAAGTGCCGCTGGCACTTCAGGGTCAGCGTGATCAGCCATGGAGAGACCCTCTCCCGGTCGCTGACTGGCCACTGGGGGGGGCAAGTGCCCCCCCTGACTCAGAAGGCACCAGTCGCCCATGAAAAAAACAAAGCTCTCCTGTGCAAAACAGCCTTCAAAATAATTGATTTTCAATCAAGGATAGGAAATAGACACTTTTTCTCTCTGAGAAACTGAGAAGCATTACTCGGCTTATTTGCAGGAAAGAAAAGGGAGCATTAGACTGACCTTTCCTCTGCTAATCTAGCCGGTGAAGAATTTAGAATACATGGCTTGCTGGCATGCTAGTTCTGCTGCCTGTGGGCAAATAAGGATTGGTGACAAGTACAATATTTAAGATGCATATGACTTAGCATATACATATGCAAGAGAGAAATAGATACACATACTCCTCCTTGAGCTGTAGGCCAAGAGCTTAGCCATTGTTGTTCATTTGCCATGCAGCTATCTAAAGGAAGCTACATACGCATAAGAACAAAATCAGAATAGAGACCTAAATCTGTAACTTTCTGAAGTGCTGTTCACTTCCACATTTCATGCAATCAATCACACTTTTAAATGTAGAAATCATTATAGACCTGCCTATAACAGACAGTTTAATTTTTTCTCTCCTTTAAATTTCTCCTTTTCAGTTACACAGTATTTCATGAAAAAGTGATATCTCGCTAGTCAACATGATGAATGTTAGGACATGTTGAGAATAGTTTAAGAGTTTTAACAGTTATGCATTTAAAATGTTCCATTAGAGTAGACCTGTTCTCCTTCTCTGCCAGTAAAAATTATTTTTAAGAGGGCAAGGTATACTTTTAAAGGAATTATTTTTGCTATTTCAAAACTTCTTATATTGAACATTTTATTAAGTGAATGATATGATGATTTAATATGCATGCTGCATCTTCTAAAATTTGTTTTGGCAGATATCTTTGATTTTCATTGTTTTCTGTGCACTGTAACAATAAATAAATGTAAACTTTTTAGGTCTTCTTAGGGAATGAGTTCGTAACAACTTGATCAGGGCTCTTTTCATCCTTTATTACCATAGCATATCTCTGTGAATCAGTAAATCTTGGTTAGCTTGCTCCTTTTACTTTGTATTAATAAGAAGTACTCAGAATGGTTCAAGTCTATGGCTGGGGACAGACATTCAAAAAGCCCAAGCCTGAATTGATTCAATCTTTGCAGGTTAATTTAACCTGCAGAGCTTGAACCAATTTGCAAGTGGATAGACTTTAGAATCAAGACATGTAGTAATATGCCTGCAGTGGTTCAGGCTAGAAGCCAGGGGGTGCTAGACCAGCCCTCTGCTCCCTTCCCGTCCATAGTGCAGAGCTAAGTGGGGACAAGGCCAGGCCCCAGCTTTCATTAGGGAGAGGTTTAAACCCCACCCTGGCCTGCACGGTCCCCAACTGGGGGAGGGGGAAGCAGCCCTCACCAGGCTTTAATTGGCTTGCTGTTCAAGGGGTGGGAGTGTTGCCAGACCCCAGCCTCTGGCTAGCACTCTGAGGCAAAGTGTGGGGGAGGACTGCTTGTACAGAGTGCATGCAACTGTTGATGATACAAGCTTTTCAATCTCCCTCTCCCTGTTTCTTTATCGTGTCAGCAGCAAACTGCAAGCAAGCCAGCAGGGAGCTGATAACACAAAGTTTATCAGTCCATTAAGAAAACAAAAGCTTTTCTCATTAGTTCAAACTCTTCTTAAACAGCTTTTTCCAAGGAAGAAACAGAGGGACGTTACCAGCTGATCTGTTGATTAGTTCCCGAAAGCCCTAAGTGGACACTGTTCTGTCTACCTCTGTCCCAGTGAAATTGGAGACACGCACACAGACACCTCTCGGCATTAACTAGCATGGGAGTAGCATGACCATGAATGTGTGGTAGGGACCATGTGGCTGGGGTCTGTGCTATGGGGGAGGGAGGGATCCTTGCTTGAGCAGTGAGCAGCAAGGGAAGAGGTGGGACAGGGGGAGGCCAGGCAGATGCTGCTGTGCCTGCAGTCACCACCTCCTCAGGTAGCCGGAGCAGAGATAGTGTTCTGGCTAGGGAGGAGGGGGCAGGGCCAAACCTGTTATCTGGAGCCTAGGGCTGAAAAGCATACTGGGATGCTGGGGGACTCTGATTTAACTTAAACCAGGAAGGTACCTGCAACAGAAGTTCCATAAACTAGTTTGACCCAAATCAGTTCAGTCTGCTACTACATTCAACCAAGTTTATCTTAAACCAGTTTTGGCCATTTTGAAACTGGTTTATGTGCACTGAAATTATGTTTTGTTACAGGTTTAAACCACTCTCTGATCACTTAATTCAGTTTATATTCAACTAATGTCCCTAGTCTATAAGGTACAAATCTACCCTGCCTTCTACTTAACTTTACACTAACACAACTAACTAGGTCTCTCAGGTAACTATTTAGCCACTGTAAAAGCTAGGAGCTATATGTAAACCTTGTCTGAAGTGACTTTTTCCTTTTCTGACAGCAGCATTGTCAGGAACTTCACAAGATAGTATTATAAATAGGGACCTGCTGAATTCTCAGTTGTGCAATTTTCACGGAAACCACATATTTGTGTGGGCTCTGCAAAAAAAATGGCAGGCTCTGTGAAAAGGTAGCGAGCTCCATGATTCTGGTGGGTTTGCTGCAAAAAAAAAAAAAGCTGCAAGCAGAGAAAAGGGTGGGAAGCCCTGCAGTCCTGAAACATGGTGGGGAGAGGGGCAGGGGTAGGGCAAATTAGAGGCTGAGTCTGTGTTGTAGGATTAGTTCAGGAGTCGGTCTGGAGCCAGTCAGGGAAGTGGGAGGGTTTTGACACCAACTTTTTTAAAGCGCCCACAGGCATGCTGCTACAGCATGCTGCTGTAGCCTGAAGAGGATCCTTTAGCATGCACGAGAAGAAATCCTCCAAGATGGCCAAATACATTTCAGCCCTGGACTGTGTAAGACAGTATTCTGCAGGGACCTCCACACAGATGGAGACAGACTGTTCTGTACCTACAATGTAACTCTGGACATGTCAAGAAAAAACACTATAGATCAACACTTAGACTTTGAGACATGAAGCGAAAGGCTGTTGTAAAGGCTGAAGGTCAGAGCAAAAAACAAATAACCCTGTCCTCGCTGTTTAAAAGGACTGTGGATATCCTGGTATCTTCCTTCAAGAAAGCTTTCAAACCCTGTCCAAGCTGTTAGGTCCAGTACATGGAGTCCATTGCCAGTCAGAGTGGGGACTTGCATGGCACTGTGCTGCTGCCATCAGAGCCTGCGCTCACAAGATGGAATTCATGGTTCAACATGGTTTGTTACCGTGCCAAGCATATGCCATACTGCCAGCAGTTTGGGAGCAAGGAGCAGGAAATCATACCCAGCACACAGTGCATGCATGCTTCATAATCTCTTAAGGTCAGGTAACATTCAACATCAAGTGATGTTTGTGGCTGACAATGCCACCTGGTTCATGGAGCTTCTAACATGGTTTGAAGGCCAGCAGGTTGTGATCCACCACACACTTAACAAGCTAATGGATTTAAGAAGCTGGGATAAAGACAGGGCATCACAAAAACTCTCAGGCTGTCCTTGTGAAAGCCAGTGGAGACCGAACTGTTCCAGGCAATAGCTGTGAAGCTTAGTCAGTACTATAGGTATTCCCCATCACTGTGACCATAGTTCAGACAACCAGCTGCCTCCTTCCTTAGTGCTGTTCACATTTTGGACCCCAGCCAGATGCCTTTTCTGAGTTGTGACCCTCAGCTACTCAAAGCAATCCCTTGATGGCAGAAAGAGTATGACAACAAATGTGGTGCTTATGTGAACTTTGTCAAAGAATGCCATATTCCTGTGCCTGTGTTCTGGGACTCTGTCTGCGACTGGCTTCCACATCTCTACACCTTGGCAAAACACTGCCTCACCTTTCCAATGAACTCAGTGGATGCTGAATGTGCCACCTCAGTGTCTGGACATGTGCTCACCCCACAGAGATAGAGAATGTCTGCAGCAACTGCAGCTGGATGCAGCATGCTCACATTGAAAAGCTAGCATGAATTGCCTGTCTCAAGGTTAGCATTCAGTTTCAGTAAAATCCTTTTTATAATGTCCTTTAATAAAGTGTATATAGTTGCTATCAGTTACTAAAGTGCTGTACATACCTTTAATTTCATATGATGTTTCACTTTAGAGTTTAATTAAATGGTTAGATGGTATAAGTTAATAAAGTGTATATAGGTGGTATTAGTTATAATTCATATTATGCATAGCTTTATTTTAATAAAATATTTCATTTTAGAGTTTAAGTACTTAGATTGCTTAATAATACATCAATTAATGGCTTCTGTGGGCTTAATCCCCCAAATTAAGCCTGCGGAGGCCATAAAGGGAAACACTGTTAAGTAATTTAAGTCAAGGTTTTGAGCCATGTGGCAAAATCTGGGGCGGGGTGGGACTGCTGGGGCCCCTTGGGCAAGCAGAGGCATTGGGGGGATGAGGGGCAACCACACTTAGTCTGTGAAAATAGAGGTCAGCCCAGGGTCTGTTCACAAAATCAGATGGCAGCTGAGTCCTTGAGTTCAGTAAACCCCTAATTATAAACTGCTAAAACAAAGTGCAAGGTATTTAAATTTCTCTGGTCTTCAACAATCCTGCTTCCATTTAAGTCAATGGATTTTTTTCCTAGTGGCTCCATCCCATGTGGAAAAGTTCTATTAGATTAGAAAGGAATTAAATCAACAGGACCCTAACAATTATTTAACAGAGAAGGGTATCCTTTTAATAGACTTTTTTTAACCATCCTAAAGACTTCTGTAGGAAGTATAAATTTCTATAAAATGCCATTGGATTTTATGAGAACATAGGAACAAAATTGAGTACTTTACTGCTTGAAATCCAGAAGGTCTCTAGATTCAGAAAATCCAGAAAGCCAAACTGCTGTAGAATTTGTTTAATAGAGACAAGGACACAAAAGAATGTCTATATAGTTGGATGATACTCAAGGGCCTGTGGGCTCAGTGGGCCAATAGGATCCTACCCTGTGCACACTGCCCCCATTCCTAAGCTAGGTCTAGGTCAAGATAACAAATTGTCATGTATCTGCCTTATCTTCTGGCTACTCACCTCCTTGAGATTTATGGTTTGTTGGTATATTACATATTTTATTGTGTATCTGCAGTGGTTGCAATTAAAAAGTGAGCTTTTCTTAGCAAATATCTCTCTGGTAGAGTGATGTTGTAGTGGGATAGTCCAGGATTATGCAAGAGGCAAGGATTTCTCAGACTGATATCTTTGATGGGCCAACTGATATAGTTGGGATAGAGTCAGCCAAGCTTTTGAAAGCATGACATCCTTCATTAGAGGCATCTTTGGTAACCTTTGAAAAATGTTGGCTTTTAATGGCTTATATTGTACGTGTGGAAGAATAGCTGGGTTGTTCAGTCATGTCTGCATATAGTAGTGTAACTTGGGGTGGAGGATATGCAGGGCAGGAGCCCTGGGTGCCAGTTCAGAAAGAAGGCCAGTGCTCAGGGGCCCACATAGCTGCTGTAGCCCCTGTAGTGGAGCTTGTGATGAGGGGGCAACAGCCCACACTGGCACCACAACTGCAACGCCCCTTCATGAGAGTGCTTACTTCTGCCTCTCATCCTTGGCCCTCTGTCTGCACCTTCCAGGGCACCAGAATTTCAAGTTATACCTCTATCTCCAGGTTGCCTATAAAAAAAGACTTCTTGCCTGGAATCTTCTGGTAGCAGTTCCAAGTATTTGTGCAGAGCTTTTTAGTTTTTCTGCCAGAAACTAGTAATCTGTCTCTTCTCTTAATGTTAATAGAATGATAAAATGCACAACTTTGCTACAGGTTTGTGTTATATTTGTCAACTATAATCTAACATTATGTATAGCTTGTTTTTGGATAAATGTGTCATGTTGTTAAAAGGCCTGCTGAAGAAAAACTTAAATGGTTGATTGTGAAGAAATAGCACTGTTAGATATATAAGCATAGTAAAAATTACAAACCATGTTATGTAAATTTTGATCACTGCCACTTAAATGCTACTATAATTTGAAAAAAAACAAACAAATTTGAAAAATTCATTGATAGACAAGTTACTTTCTCTCAGTGAAACTGAGTCTAAATATAATATACTAACACATTTTGCTTTTGGGATTATTTTGCTTTTTTCTTTCCCTTGTCTGGTCCATGATAAAAACTCTGCAAGAATGATGGTGCAAAGCTATAGCTCTCAGCATTTTGGTGTGACCAAACTTGCTTCCAGATAACAAAAAGATTTAGAGGAGCACAGAGACTGTTTTAAATGACACTTACTATTATTTAGTGATTGCATGTTTATGCTCTCTATCCAGTTGTTTTTAATTAATGTATTTGTTTAAATATTTGATGTGTAGGCTGTCTGTGGTATAGAGTATATTACATGTTTCTGGAGTTCAATTTAGGGTTTAATAAGAAGATGAGAAACTGAATTTAAAAGATTCAAAATTTGGAAGCTCCATTTTCACACAGCCTCCAGACATCAGACTTTCACTTAGCTCCACTCCACATTTCCTGGCTCCAGAGGGGCTAGAAATAGAGATCTGTGATATTTATGATATTTCTAAGAAGACTGAAAGGTCCTTTCCTTTTTTCTGTCCTTGTGAAAAGGTATTTAGCAGAATTCAGATTTGTTGGAATCTGACGGGGCCATACCATGAGCGCTTCTTCTGCCGCCTCAAACTTGTGACCTCTGAGCCACCAACTGTGTGCCTTAGTGCCTGTGCCATCCCAGCCCTTGAACCAGGGGTTGGCAAAATATGGCCTTCAGGCCACATCTGGCCTGCCAAGAGATTTTGTCTGACCCGCAGTAGGTCCCTCAGTCCCACCTCAGCCCAGGAACCAGAGGCAGCCCAGGCTATGGCACATGTGGCAGGTCCCACTGCCCCTGGGTGTGCAGTGGGGCTGGGACAGCCTGACAGCCAGACTTGCTTCCTGGCAGCCCCACTGGCAGTGACTCTTTCTGCCACCATTGGACCCCAGTGAGTCCATCCCATACCCATCACCCCTGGGAGCAGGATCCAAGCAGGCAGGGCATGTGGTTGGGCACCTGGGATGAGACTGTAGGCAGGCAGGGAGTGGCGTTCAGGAGCAGGATAGGTGGTCAAAGCCTGGTTCAGGGAGTGCAATCACGAGGTCATGACAGTTCAGGGCTGGGGCAGAGCCATGATCAGTTGCCTGCACAGCCTTGCAATGGGACGGGGCATGTGGGGAGCAGTTTGCAGCTCTGCCCCAGCCCTACAGTGTCACTACCCCAGGATCCTGGACTCAACTGCAGATGCAGCTCCTTGCCCACCCATGGCCCCATCTCATCCACCCAGCCCCATGCCCTGCCTGAATCGGTCCCTGTCGGTCTTCATTGAGAACTCGGGATCACTGGGCAGTGACAGTATGGGGCCAGGACTTGGGGCAGAGCTGTGATCCACTCCCCAAGCACCTGTGGCTGCAGAACTGGCACCTGTTAGAGGGCCTTATGGGCAGCAAACCACAGCATGGCTGTTCCCCAGGCCCCAGTCCTGGCCCCGGCCCCGGCCCCATGCTGTCAGAGCTCAGTGATCCCTGGGTCTCCATGGAGAATGGCCAGGACATGCATGGGCCGGGTGCTCAGACAGGCAGGCAGAATGGGGTAATGGGCAGGCAGGCAGCTGCATCCAGGGCTGGGTCCAGGATCTTGGGATGGTGACAGATCAAGGCCAGAGCCGGGGCCAAGCTGCTAACTGCTTCCTTCATGCCTCTGCCCATGGAACCCATGCCTGTGGGCCATGTGGGCAGCTGATCATGGCTCTGTGCTGGCCATGGCCCTGGCCTCAGCCCCACACTATCACTGCCCAAGAATTCTACCCCATGATCCTGGTCTCATCTGCATGTCCCACTCCTGAACACTTCTCCCCACCCACTTATGCCCCATCCCAGCCTCCTGACTGCACACAGGGGCCACTTAGGGTTTTGGTGAGCTGTGATGGGGGGAGTGGGGTGCTGACCCAGCCTAGGACAGCTCACCAAAACTCCCTATGTGGCCTGTACGCCCAAATAATTGCTCACCTCTGCCACAGACTGGAAGGTGATGGTATAGAAACCTGAGGGAGAACCTTTGAAATTTGCATCCCAATGTGAATGCCTTACCTCCAGCCACACCTCTAAACTGAACTTCTAAATGTTAGGCTCACTTCTGGTGACCTACTCTCTTGGGCGTTGGTCTGTAGTCCTAATCTGTTGACTACCTGAGTACAGACTTGAAAAATTGATCTGAAATTTCTCATGATAAACTCAATCTAATGGTAATTTGAGATAGCACCCCTTATGTCTGACTAGAACTAGATACAGTAAGTGAGGTAAGAATATATGCAACTGATAGGGATCTACCTAATTTGCAATTTCATGGTTTTCAAAGAAACCATAAAAATGGTGTTGTCCCTGAGTGCCAGGGACACAATTTACTGCAAAATCAACTTAAAAAACACCACAGCATATTATTCTGCAAGTGAAGTTTAGGTTAGATATTAGAAGGAATTTTCTCACTAGGAGGGTAGTAAAACATTGGAACAGGCTACCCAGAGAGGTGGTGGAAGCTCCATCCTTGGAGGTTTTCAAAACCCAGCTAAACAAAGCTTTGGCTGGAATGATCTACTTGGGGAGGGCTCTGCTTCGAGCAGGGAGTTGGACTAGATGACCTCCTGAGGTCCCTTCCAACCCTAACTTTCTGTTATTCTGAGATTCACATAATACAACGTTTTAGAATGTCCCAGTGAGTACTGCAATACAAAAACAATGTGACAATCACTATAGCCATAGATCATGTAATTGAGAATTACAGAGGATGTATACGTGAGACACTTAATGGTGAATTATCATAGTTTACTGTGAAGTAAGCACATGCATCTACACATGCACATGTTTACTTTACAGTAAATCTCCCTAATCCCAGGTAAATTTGCTACCTGCAAATGCAAATAGCAAATTTACTTGGCATTAGTAACAGCACTGTAGCATTCATGTAAACCATTGGTTCTCAACCTTGGGCTGCAACCCAAATCAGGGTCACGGAGGGTCCTCAGTGGGGTTGAAAAGAGCTTGCACACACTCATGCGTGTACGACCTGGGAGCAGCGGGCAGGTGGGATAGGGTTGCCATGCACAAAGGGGGCAATGGTGGTGCCCCTGGCCCCAGACCGCTGCCTCCACCACACTCTGCTCCCAGCAGCCCCTGTGGCACTGAGCCAGGAGGTCCTGTTGGTGGCCAATTTAGGGTTGCAGCAAATAAAGCCTGGGAACCACTGATATAGACCTCTGACCAGGAGCCAAATCTGCTCCCGGTCAGCCATCCATCAGGGGGCCGGAGACAGCTGCCTGCTCCCGGGAGCTGCCTGCTGCTAGGCAGGCTGTGCCACAGGAGCCTAGGCAGAGACTATGTTCCCCTGACTGGGGAGCAGCAGGGAGCTCCAAGCCCTCTGCTCCCCGATCATGATCAGAAATCAGAGCCTTGGAGATCCTTATCTCCCAGCCCCCCCTCTGCCATTGTGATTGGGGAGCAGGGGGCTGGAAGACCCTTATCTCCCAGCAGTGGCTCCACAACCAGGACTTGGTCTGGGAAATAAGGGTCTCCCAGCCCAAGCCCTGTGACCCCAGAGTTCAGACTGGGAGATAAGTATCTCTCAGCAGCGGCCCTGTGGTCATCAAGTCACTGCTGGGAGATAAGGGTCTTCCAGCCTGAACCCTGTTACTGTGGAGCTCAGGCTGGGAGATAGGCATCTCCCAGCAGCGGTCCTATGGTCACAGGGCCGGCACTGGGAGCACCTTGCTGTTGGAGGTTGGGGAGCTTGTTCATGAAGCGGGGGCTGGGAGCTTCCTGCATGGGGACAATTACCTGCCCAGCCTGGAGCTGGCTGGGACTTGCCTCTGACTGGGACAGTTCCCAGCTAGCTCCAGGCTGAGTAGGGAAACATGTTCAGCCTGAAGGTTGTTGGGGACTGTCCTGTTTCAGGCAGTTCCCAGCCAGCTCTGAGCTGCATGTGAAGACTTCCCCATGCAGCCTGGGGCTGGCCAGGAACTGTCCCGGTCAGGGGCAGGTCCCAGCCCTATGCCCCAATCAGGTGTTTGAGGCACAGGGCTTGGAAAGAGCTGCAGGGGTGGGGCAGGTCCCAGCCCCCTGCCTCAATCCACCAGTGAGGTAGCTAGACATTGGCCCTGCCCCAGCAGCAGGCAGCCCCCTGGGGCCAGGAGACAGTTGTCTCCTGTACCAATGCTCCTTATCAGCCCCTGGCTAGCACTCAGGGGGAGCCTGGAGTTTCCTCCAGTGGCAGCAAGGGTGCATTGCAGGGCTGCAGAGAACTGGAATCAAATCTTCTCCCTAATGTCTGCATATGTAGACACCTACCCAAAAACCCTTACTGTGCAGTATCTTACTGCACAGTAAATCTAGGCTGGGGTAAATGTATATGTAAACATGCCCACTGTGTGCTAGTAACATTGACTATGTGAAGGCACCAGTCAGTGAAGTGAAAATGTTTCTCTTAAGGTTAGCATTAATTAGTATTTCTAAACTTTTTGTAGAATGCTACATATAATAATGAATTACGATTATATAAATGATAATTCACATTGTATATACATTTATATTTATCATATATTTAAATTTAGATTTAAATTTAATATTTGGATTGATAATAAAATGATAAATTATATGGCATGATTTACTTTCCATGGAATTTGCTCTTACAATATATGGTATATACTTCTCCCCTAGTCATTGGGGGGGGGGGCAGGGCTGCCAGGTAATACTCATGACTTCAGCTCTTGGTGCCACAACCAAGCTGCAAAAGTAGTCTCACTGGGGGTTAAATAGACACCTAGCCATTAATCATCAAACTGCAGACTACAGGATTTATGTTAGTCTGGAAAGCCTTAACTATTTGCATATACATCAGACTGGGCTGCTCAGAAAACATGGTTCTCGCCTTCTGGGGACTGGGACTAGCTTCCCTATTTTACAGTATTTTTATGGAATATGGCTCTACTTGAACTTTAAAAAAATCACCTGCTTAAAAGAAAAGAATAGAGAGGAAAAAAATCCTCTAAATCTAAGATGAAATCTAAAAATGCATTTTGAGTAGTTTATATAATCCTACAAAACCTTAATTTCTAACTGCTGCTCTCTGTCAGATTCCTCAAAAATGTGTCCAAAGCAGAAAACCTAGATGGACCTGAACCTAAAATAAGATATTCTAAACAGAGGGAGATGAACAACCATGTCAGCTATTATCTTTGTTTTATAATTTAACAAAATAAGAGACTGACAAGGTTAAAACAATAAGTTATAAATCTTCTTGTCTTAAGGCTCCTGGATATACTTCTGGTGCTGTTTAGAGAAACATAGGGCATTTTTATACATGTAAGCGCTGCAGCACTGGGTGCTTTGAAAAGCACCTGGCACTATGATACTTACAGTTGTATTTGTGGTGAAATGCACGTCAGCACTGAGAAAATGATGGTGGCGTGCTTTTGAACTAAAACACACCAGAGGTGCCTTAGTTCAGAAGTGCACTGCTGCCAGTTTCATGCGGCACAGTGCAGTTCCCCTCAGCTTGTGTGCAGAGTAGATTCAAGCCTGCTCCAAAGCGGCGGATCTCCAGCACAACGTGGGACAGAAAAGTATGTGTATAAATGCCCATAATTGGGGCAAGGGCAGCAAAGTCCAGGCATATCTCTGGTTCTGCCATTATAGCACATACTGCTAGGAGAGAAAAGAAAAGAGGAAAATAGTTGATATTTCTAATTGTCAGTTATTAAGAAATAAAAATAAATTACAACAGGTAATTGCAGTAGTAAAAATATCAAACTGACGCTTAAATCACACTTCAATGTGACAGCAAAAGAGTGCTGTAACATTTCAAGTTGAGAGATTATATTGTATACAATAGCCAAATATTGATGATAAGCTTTAATTTTAAATTAGTTTGTTAACAACTTAAAACCATTATGTTAACAAATATTTATGATATGATGGCTTTATGCAAAACCATACACGAATGTTGAGGAAAACTAAAATTAAAATGAAATTTGGGAGGAAGATAAAAACTCCAAATTATAAACAGGGGGAGGAAGATTTATGTGGAAGGAACACAAATGTGTATTGCTCTTAAGTTTTTGGACCTTTCACATAGTCTCCTGTTTAAGGTACATCTATATAGAAACATGGTACTTATAAGAGATAATACCACTCATAAGATATATATTAAATGTATGGAAATATGCAATGTGTGTACTACCATACTACACTCCTGTAGCATATATAAACATGCCTGCAGACATATTGAGTGTAAATAATACATATGCCTAAAAATGGATGTGATTTCTGTGTGACCATTTCACTTGCACTGTCTGCTACCTATTGCCATTTTTCAAATCCCTGAACAATTTCAAATGACTGCCATTGGAAATAAGCAAATGAGATAAGCCAGGGCTGTCCAAATTCAGAGTAGTTTGGGCCACATGCTGCACAGGTCACGGGCTCTGGGTCACACACTGTATGAGCTGCAAGCTGTATAGGCTCCCCAGGACCTCTGCTGTGTGAAGCTCCTACACCTCCCAGCATGTGAGCAGTGCAGGCCATCCTGTTGCCTTTCCGCCATGCCACTGTGTTGCATAAATTGCTGGTTTTATCCCCTGGAGGCTGGTCCAATTCACCTCTAGAAG
>NW_017728995.1:8561761-8562805 GCF_001723915.1 Gavialis gangeticus
AAAGAAACATAGAGAAAAGTATCTATTTTCGCTACAACTGTCATTGTGCAGGTGAGTCACTGTTGCCACAACCATGGGAGAAATTCTGCCTCCCCACCCCTTCTTGACCCCGCTCTGCTGGGGTTGCTGTGAGCTCACCAGGCCTCCTGCCATGCTGCCCCTAAGACCTTCGCCAGTGCTGCCACAGTGGCCAAACAGGAAACTGCAAGCTGCATATTAATACTTCATGGGCTGGATGTGGCCCACAGGCTGTCAATGAGACAACCCAGAGATAAGAAAAGTTCAGTTTTTCCACTCTGCCTGTCATGGCTGCTTTAATTTAGCATAACAACCAAAGCTATTTTCAAAACATTACCTGGAACCAAGATTTTCAAAATGAGAAACCTCAGGTGGGATTCTGAATCTAGTGTCAGTAAAGAACTGATCACTTTAGTTTAAATGGTGCATAATTGACTGATTCTACCGCAGAAAACCTTTACATGGACATTTTTGTAGTTTTGGATAAGGCACTCCTTTAAAGCAGTGCCTTTTTATCCTTAAGAGAGAGAAACACTTCTTGTTGGATTTGTTTATATTCATATTATATTACTATTAAACAAAGTTCATATGCAACTTTCCTTTGGGAGATGAATACAATATATAATGTTCTCATGGTAAACATTAGAAACTGTGTGGTTTAGACGTATCAGAAGCAGAATGCAAAACATCCCAGCCACACTCTTTGCTAGGATAACAAATGACAAGGGATCCTGGTTTTCGCTGTTTAAAAATTGCATATTCCCTGACTTTAACACCCCCCTCCAACTCTCTGAATTAAAACCCCCAAATCCACATTTTTCCATTGTTAAAATGTTTCATTTGAACTATGTGTATAGGTATCAGTTGAACCTATATATATATATGTATCAGTTGAACATATTTTATTGATATATTTACAATTTTAGGGCAGTTTGGAAGCCTACCAATGCCTCAATCACTATAAAATAATTGCCTATAAATTTTGGCATTTGATTTTTGGGCTTTTTATCATGAAAAATTAGAGCT
>NW_017728995.1:8567805-8573257 GCF_001723915.1 Gavialis gangeticus
TTTGGGCTTTTTATCATGAAAAATTAGAGCTCCCCCTGCCCCCTTCACTAACCAAGATGTGGGTCCAGCTGTGGTTGTCCCCCCACCCCGATTTGTAGCACTGAGTAGCCCTGATGTGCCAGTGCCCTGCCCATGACATTGCCCTTCACTCTCTGTCTTAGAAGCAACTACTGGGTTCAGAAGATTCCCCGTGCTTGAACAAAGGACGTACTCACAGTTGTTTTCACCCTTGCAAAGCTTTATGTAAGGATACTCGCAGAGGCAGGTGATAGAACAGAGCAGAGAGGACGGTCACCTCAGCCACCACCCGGCATGGTTCCCCTGGCCCCGGAGTGTCCCAATCCCAGGGATGCGATAGCCTGCAAGTTGGAAATCTTTCCAGAGCTGAGGAACCCATCGTAACTTAAGAATAGTCTGAAGTAAACAAGGTTATCTCAAGCTAAGGATTTGGCTATCTCAAGCTAGGAATTTGGGGATGAGTCGTGATCCAACGCACCTGGCGTTTACCACGTTCCACTGTCTACCAGCCTGCAAGGGGAAACCCACCATTTCCTGCATTTTTCTCCTTTAAAAGAGAAAAACTGGGTTTTTCTCCCTATAATGAGAAAATCTGGGTTTTACCACATTTTTCTGTGGTGAAAAGAAAACCTGGATCCCTGCAAATGAGACCGCTCAACAACCCCGAGTGTTAGATGGAGGTTGGAGTCTTTGGCTTAGGATCTTCTGTCCACCAAGTTCACTTTGCAAGTGGCCAGAGGTCTCTCCCTGGAGAGGTGGCTTATGTTTGCTGGCATGAGGCAACTTAAGTTAAAGTGCCCCCTGCAGATTTGTCTGGAGTGGGATGTGGGCAGCTGAGTGAGAGAACCCAACAGTCTTCATTTTCTGCTTTGACTGGGCAGAGGTTGGCCATTGTGGGGAATCGAGCCAGTTACTGTTTTTAAGTTACTATTCAAAAATTTACAGAATATGATCAGTAACAAAAATGAGCAAGTACTTCACAAAGCCCTAACCTCTGATATACTTTTTCATCCTTCCAGCAAAAGTCCTGACAACTTCCTCCATTCCTCAGCATTTTTATGCAAGACATACATTTCCATAATTTACAGTTCTTCATTTTTCATTAATGTTGTAAATAATTTTCTGAACCACCATGTAGGTGTTCAGTAAACTGCTTGTAAGATCTCTGTATTTTAAAACCATAATTTGCCCCTCAGTCCATATATGTAGCACTAATTAATATTAATGTGCATTGCATGCAAATTAAGGCCAGTCAAATGTTGTTATGGTAGGAAGGGCATGCTGTCACACCATATCAATAGAAATTATTCTACTGATATATGATAGCTTAGTTATTCTCAATAATGGATAATATGAATGCAGAAAAATGAGGTGATTAGACAGACATAATGGGATCTATTGATGGATGAGTTATATGCTGAAAATATATTGTATCTTGGGTAACACGGTACTGAGATTCATTTATATAGATTGTTTGGTATGTAACGAAAAGGTCATCTGACGTACTGATAGACTGCGGTGCCATGCTGAAAGGGAGATAGAAGTTGCATAAATTGGTGGAAAAAAAGGAACTGAGGAATTATGCCTTGGAAATGGTTTAATCTTAAATATAATCTGTAACCCAAAGCTGTTATCATTAGCTGTTAGTTTATATTTTAACTAGCATGTCTGTATACTTCCTTTGAAACAACTTGAGCTTTAAACATCACTTTGTAGAGATCCAGGATTTTCCTGGAGATTTACTCCAGATTTTGAGTCCTCACCCTAGAGAACTGGTGTTTGTGGAAGCTAAAAGCAAAGCAGAAAGCCTTACAAGAAATGTGAGAGTGCACTCATCCAGTGCTTCAGTGGAACAGTGGCTTGACATGTATTTCATAAGAAATGTGTTCTAACTTTCTCCAGTGCTGTTGACATTAGATTTCTTGTAGCTGAACTGATTTAGAACATTTTAATCAATAACTGCTTTTTTTGGAAACCAAAAAATCCTTGTAAAATCAGAACCATTGACTTGGAGGCATGTGTAAGTAAGCTGTTGTCAGCACAGTCTAATGCCAGTCCATTTGAAATTCAGTGTAGCATACGGATCTTTTTTCTTTGCTTCTGTACATGTATTACTACTCTTCAGTTTAGTCAACTTAAGATTTGATGTAGCCACAGGAAGGGGTATTCTGTTCTTTTATCAATATTAAATATGACATGCTCTGTTAGCACCTCCATTAGTATAGCTCCATGGGTATGTGCAGACATTACAGTTAAAGCAATCTAACTAGGGTTAGGTCAGTTTAAGTTCCAACCTGTACAGATGTTCGGGGAGTTTAAATCGGACAAAAAGCAGGGCCAGGCCAATCTAACTTCCTGCATCCAGGAGAGAACTAAATTAGATTGGAAATAGGTTAATCCAATCTAATGAACACCTGTACACTTAGGGAGAGCAGTGCCAGGGCTAGGAGAGCCCAGTTGCTCACCCCAGACCTGTGGCTGCAGACTTCCTACGCCCACCTCCACTCTGACTGGGTTATTTTTAGCTCTCCCAAACTCCCCGCTTCCAGAGAGACAACTCCCCCACCCCAGGCCCAGCAAAACCCCATGCAGACCCACTAGCACCCTTCCTCCCACCCCAGCTTCCTGTTCCGGGAGCAGATCCTGTCACCAGCAAACATGGACACAAGCCAGACCTGATCTATGATCCTGTGGCTTAAAGAAAGCCATGGGATCATAGATCGGGTACCACAAATGTGTGGACATGCCCTATAGAACAGCATTACCTCAAAATTGCTCTATATTCCTTTTTATTTTAAAAAAAAATTGACAAAGCACACTAAAATGACCAGCCCTTTCTGTACTGCCTCAGAGAGAAACAGAAAGAGGTTGAACAAAGAGAGGTGTGTCACAACCTGCAGTAATTTTACAGAATGATTATGCAAACTTAAGATGCTCTTTGAAAAGCATTACTAAGCTAGGTCATCTATTGCCTGACATTATTGTCTCTCTGAGTCAGATGCAGAGGTGCCATATAGTTAATGACATGTCGCTGCATATTTAGATTAATTCTAATATGCGATTCCCTGCACTCTGACTGAGGGGGCTCTGATGTGTAAAGGCTTATGAATAAAACTAGCCCTATTGAAGTTGATGATAAAACTCGCATTCATTTCAGTGTGACCAGGAGTTCTCATAGGTTTGCTCATCAGCTACATGGATGTGCATATTTGTGTACATCGACTAACTTTAAAATGGCTCTCTAGAAGCTAGGGATTTGCTTAAACACTGGTTGTTTCTCAGTGAATACCTAATGATTAGGCAAATCTCTCTGCTTTAATTAACTATTTTACATCACTCCTCTTTAAGAGGCTACACTTTTCATAGTTAGTGAGAGTTTTGCTTGTTCAGAAGATTCCTTGATGTTTAATATTATCTTACCCACGATATTGAATTGCATTTCATATAGAAAAGGAACATTCGTGAGTGTGTGACTGTGTGTGTGCAGGGACCAAAGCTGAGGCTTGGACAGAGAGGATCGGGGCAGAACAATTCTGCAAACAAAGTTAGATCTGAAAAGAGGTTATGGATAGGAGGAGCTAATCGGATCCTATGGGTGAGCTGAGCAAGAGTGTGAATACATTTCAGTATAACAATCTGAGACCCTGGCTGGCTGGAAAAGAAAATTTCTGCTCCTTGAAAACATTCCCGATTTCAAACTACATTTTCATTTCACACTGAAATAGAAACGAGACCTTCCAGAACGTTTCCAGGGGGAGAGACAGAGAGAGAGAGAGATCCACGCCAGGCGAACATGGAATTCAGGGCTGTGCCCTATCCCTTTGGCCATTCACTGTTTGATATATGGGGGAGACCTCTTGCTCATGTTTTGACCGCAAGCCCCATTGAGAACATTAAACACTTTCCTGATGAAACTCAAACATATTTCTGTGACAAGTTTTGATTTCAATGAACTGAGTTTCCTACAAAAAAATTATTTTAAAAAATCATAACCAGCTCTGCGTGTGGGTGTTGCTTGTTAACCAACAGCTGGATCCTGTACTAGGAATCTCTGGCTCTTCAGCCTTAGAGTTTATTTAGGAGATGATACAATCATGCCTCATGAGTGGGGAGTTCCCCCAGGTTATCACTTAATTACACTTATTAAAAGATGACATTTTATCTCCTCAGAAATATTGCCTTTTAAAAAGAAATTTAATGAAGGTTTTTCTTAAAGAATAAAATGTGTTACCGGTTGGGAAAAAAACCCAGCATCAAATCTAAGGCACACTTTGCTGGGCTTTAAAGTAGTTAATTTGAATCCTCTGAGATATACCAAAGGGGAAATAATTTTCTATAATCTGACTCAATTTTCATAAGAGCCAGGTTTACTGAAGCATACCATTCTGGTGGGATAGCCAGCCAAGCTACACAGAGGTAAAGCAGATTATTCCTGTTTGCATGATAAGAGCCTCCTAAATATGTTCCGTAAGTGATACAATCTGACAACCAAGGCTGAAAGCTTCACTAGAGGAATAATGTAGAATGAAACAGTCCAGAATGTTACATGTTCATTTAAAACAGTTCTGTGATAAAACGTTAATAAATATTAGCGCTGCTTCCAGTACTGACCTTACCTGCCTAGAGTATTTCTCAGAAATCCTTATTTTGCATTTGAAAGAGTTTCACATTTTATTGTATAGAAATACTGTTCATTTTCCACTCAAGGTGTAAATTAATGAATATTTTCACAATTCTGTGAATTCTCAATAGAGAATTATGATAAATAATATATTTACTGTAATATATAGTATGCCTTGCATTATTATATTACTTTAATATAATAAATAATACTTAGTAAATGACACTAATTTAGCTGATTGTGTTGCAAAAATATTTTGTAAATTAGTATTTGGTTTTACGTCACTCACCATGCAAACCTTTAAAATAACTGTTCATGAATTAGACAAAAGGCAACATTGCAAAGGTTTTAATGGGGCCAGTATATTTGGAGTCTTCCAAGCTTAAGATGTCTCAAAGTAATTTCCAAACTAAGTTGAATGCTAAAGTATAATGGCTGAGAGGCAAATGGAAAATCCATTATGTGCTCAGCAGCAGTGACACATAGTGTAAGAAAGTCAAATATTTTAATGAAAGTGAAGTTGGCAAGGATGCTAGCATCTAGCGTCTAACTCTGGTTGTCTTAACCCCAAACAAGACCATGTGGTATTGTAATTCTGTTTATACTGTTCTCTCTTAAATTCCAAGGTTCTTGGTATTGCCCTACAGTCTTTGTGTTGAAGCCAAACCATGCTGTTTTGCAAATTCAACTCACCTGAGGTGTTTTTATTTTTGTTGCATACAGACTTCAGCTCCATTTTTTTTGTCATTATCTTCATAGTAAAAAGGAGGTTCTGTGTCAGGGAGAGTTGTTTCCTTTTTTTTTTTTTTTTTT
>NW_017728995.1:8573371-8579105 GCF_001723915.1 Gavialis gangeticus
TTTTTTTTTTTTTTTTTTATCTTGCCTTTGGCTTTAGTAGAGCATACTCATGGCATTTATGCCAGGCTATTGTTTGTGACATGAACCTAAGGCCTCCTGGCATAATTGTGACAGTCCTGCCAAACTAAGTCATGTTAACATGTTTGTGATTAGACACGAATGCTGGGAAGCATCTTTAGACTTGCAAAAAAAATTGCCCAGATTGAAAGCAGAGAATTGAAATCAGAGAAGCAGAGAATGTACCCAGATTGAAAGCAGAGAAAGTTTTTTTTCTGTTTTGGAGGAGATATGAAATACAAATTTACAAACCTATAGATGTGTCTATAAAGAGCCATTTCCACCCAGTAGGCCATCTTTACAGTACTTAAGCCTTGTAGGCATCTAAATTCTGCACATGCATGTCTAGAGATGACTTTTTTTTAAGGAACAAGGGTTAGCTCCATGAAGAGACTTGGGTGTTGCTTACATGTGCAGGGAGGACCCTATTTCAAAATAAGTTCACAGCCCTAGAACCATCTCCTGGAGTAACTAATAAAGAAGCCAACTTGTAGGCTATTGGCTGGGCTATTGGCTGTTCCAGGAAGTAGCCTACTACTCCTCTGGAAGTATGTAACCCAGGAAGTATGTGCCTAAGTTTTATTTCATTCAAAAATCAAGGGAGGATTGCTCTCTTCTTTTAAGACATGGTAAGATGTTGTATTGATGATGATGATGGTGCTGCCTTTTATGCACCATGGTATAGGAAATAGACCATTTACCACCAGCCAGGAGAAACTGGGCTATAGGCTACAAGGAGTTGCGGTAGAGAAATTCTCTAGTTGTCCATTTGAAGCCAGGTCACTGGGCAGAGAAGAATTCAAGGGTTGGTGGGCCAGGGAGAACATGAGTGAGACATTGGCTATCCACCCTGGAGTACCTGTGTTCTGCTTGCTGCTCCAAGGACTTACCATGTATTTATTTAATGGCTCCCATGAGGGTGCCCTTGCCATTAGAATACAGTCAAGTGCATTCTCTTTCTCTGTCCAGGTTGGGTGGAATAGAATACCCCTAGCCTCCAAGGATGCGGCAGATGGTTTGAACCCTGTGTGGCTGAGGAGGGCGTAGAACCCAAATCTCCTGCTTTCCATATCCTATAAAAAAACGGAGTGACCTTCCTTTTATTTTTGAAAGAAACAGCTTCAAGTGCTTCCTTTCTGGATGGATTCTCTAACACTTGGGCTACTATCTCAAAAAGGCCATGACTATACTGTTTTGAATGAAATTGCAGTGGTTGCCACCATGTTTGCTGCAAAGCATAATCTAATAAGTGTGTCATAAGTGTATTCTGAGTTTGCCTGCTGGATTAAGGCCTTCAAGAGATGTGGTGGGGAAGGGACACAAAACTGGAGGATACCAATTTGTTTTAAGGCATGTTATGTGCCAAACTGCTTGGCCCTGGCAAGACTTAGGATGCTCTGGGCATTTGCAGAAGCAGAACATTAGGTATCTGGGCAACTTTAGTGATGAACGTGTATGCGTCTGCAGGGTTAGGGTGAGGATTTGAATATCTTACTTCTGTATTTCATCAGGGTATAGACAGAAGTGACCATTTTCACCCGATCTGGCCACAGAAAGCAGTTTACAGCTGTGACCAAACACAAGCACATGGCTGCAAACTGGTTCAGAAATGGCCAAGCAGGTGACAATCGGACCCCTTGTTGCAAAAGGTATCAGATGAAGATGTTTCAGAATGTTAACCTCTTCTGTAACGTGTCTACAGAGCTCCCAGCCTGTCTGTTTTCAGAAGGGGAGGGGGGGGAAAGGGAGCAGAGGAAATTCAGTCTGGGATTTTTTCACCCCTACCCCGCATAGAGGGTGAGGCAGGTGTATTGGAATCCCCCCAGTTGGGGGGGGGGGGGCAATTCACCCACCCCACCCTTCTGCACTGCCTGGGGAGCCCCAAGAACTAGCTCCGTCAGCTGCCTTTCCCCCTTCCCATTCTGAAAACAGGAGCAGCGGGAGAGAGCTGGAGCTGTTGCTATGGGAACCTGGCTGCAGGCTCCAGCCAGCAGCTAGATTCCCCTCTGCCTGGAACCAACAGTGAACTTCTGTTTGGTCTGGGGATCGTTGCAACTCAGAACACTTTGTAGAAAAGGTTGCGAGTTACAGCTGAGAGCTGCATTTCTGTCTACACAGGTGCCTGCACTCTGCCTACATCCAACTGTAGTCATCTAAGCCTGTTTGAGGGTCTGGCTCCAAGATGCATATTGTACAGTTTTAAAAAACAGTGCAGGACACCTTTGCCATTCATGGGGGATATGTTCTAGAGATCCCCGCAAATGGGGAAATCTGTGAATACTGGGATCTGCAAATAGGCTAGGATAAACAGGCGGGATAAATAGGATAAACAGGCTGGAGACACACAAACAGTGTGTGCCCCTGGCAGCTGGGGGGGCATGACTGAGCTGGTGGCGGTGGAAGCATGGCAGCAGTAAGCTGGGAGCTCCCACCACCACCGGTGGCACTGTTGGCGGGGGTGGGGAGTGTGTGGAGACAGACTTTTTTCTTAATGTATCATACAGTGGACTTGTTAATGCCATACATTCTACCTACCAAGGCTGCACTCGGTCCACTCGCGAGCTTACTGAATGTAAAAGTATCACCAGAGCGCACCGTGGATATTTGAAATCACAAATCCGCAAATAGTAAGGGTTTCCCATATCTTTCTGGAAATGAGCATGCCAGAAATATCTTGCTGTCTCCATCAAGACTCTACAGGATCTGGGCCTATCTTTGTAAACTGGGACTGCTGCCTATGTGCATTCACGTGGAGCCTCCACTGACTTCATATAGACTATGCACGTGAGTGAAGCTAAGTTTGTTTGCAGGATGGAGAACTTTGTTAGTGCAGCATGAAGTATTCTGTCCCTCTGTATTTGAATGTCTCTGAGTTAGTCTGTGATCTGGACTATATGTATGTCCAGGGCAATAAGACTTCTCCATCCTGACATTCTCAGGCTGGCTACCAAGAGCTTGTGCATAGGGAATGACAGGCATTTTACACCTGTCATCCCTACTCAGTAAGAGAGAAGAATCTAACACTAGAAGCATGCCTGACACTGCAGTGACACTGGGGACTGTTTCTACTTTAATTATGATGGCTGTGCCACAGCAACCAGGGCCCCTGCTGTAGACGCAGCTCTGGCAATAGAGGGTTTTTCTTCTGCCATCTCTCTCAAACACAAACTCTGCCAGCAGAAGGTGGTTTTAATCAGCAGAGTAGTAGCCACAGTGGGGAAGTTGCTGGCAGAGTTCCATGGATGACGGGCTGTGATCTTTTTACATGCCTTGCTGACATAGGTCTGACGGCAGAACTTTGTAATGTAGACAAGGGCTAAATCAGAATGGCTCTTTAGACTGCTGTCTGTGTGGGCAGGATGTGCATCAGCCTTTACTCGCAGCTACGTCTATAAGGGTATGTTCTAGCCATTGGCTTGGAAATGACTCAATTCCATATTTGTACATAGAATCTGTATAAGAAAGAAAAAAAATGAATTGCAGAAAGGTTTTTTAAGTAATGCAACCAGTTGTATATAAAATTAACGTCTCCTACCTGCTGTTATTTGAAACCTGAATTATATGAAAAGAAGGGGCTTGAACTAATTTTTCCAGCAGGCTTAATATTCTTCCAAATTGTAAAAAAACGTGCCTCTGTTCATTTAGAGAGTTGTAGAATATTTTAGAGCTCTGTAACTTTGGTTTTTCTACAAGTTGGCTTCTTTTTTTTCTAGGCTTCTTACTTTCATGTAAATAGAGAACATATATTAAAATCAGCCTGATAGTTTCGTCAAGATCTTTATTTAAAAACTCACCCCTTAAATTGTATAGTACTCACTTGACAGAAAAAATATTGAATTAATGAGGGATTATTACAATATTCTTGATTTGAAAAATTAGAAAATAACACCTCCCCCGACCCCCAAAGCGGTCTGTTTCATTAACAATTAATAGAAAAATCTGACAATATGAGAGCTACAAATCATGCTTACCATGAAGAATATAAAGAAAGAACATTGGACTCTACTCAAATGCATTTAGAGCAATTTTCCATAAACCTGCCATCTCTCATTTGAAAAGGCTTTGTGCCTGACTGGTATTTTGTCTGATAGTATAGGAAGAAGTGGGAGCTGACAAAATGAACTATTCTTTTTTTCTGATTATAAAAAATGCCATTACTGTGAAGGGATCAGAACTTGTGGTAGAGGCAATATCTTTTATTAGACCAACTAGATTTTTGCAAAAAAAACCCACATTTAATAGCAAACTTTTGGGCACAAGCACCCTTCTTAGGCATAGGAGAAAAGATTGTAGAAGTTCTCCCAGGTAGAAATGAAAGTTCATGTTTAATAGGAGAGTTAAAGGTGTGGTAAAATCTCCTGTTTGGCACAGTTCATTTTATGCAGGTTAGGCTCATAGATGATGAGGTCAATGTGAGATTAGCAAAAGCTAGTGTGGCCTTCGGCAGACTCTGTAAGTCAGTCTGGGACACCAAGGCATCAGAATGTCAAGAAAACTGAAGGTTTACAAAGCCATCATCCTTCCAGTCCTCCTTTGTGCCTGTGAAACCTGGACCATTTACCAGCGTCATGCCAAGAAACTAAACCACTTCCACCTGTGCTGCCTGCTAAAGATCAAGTGGCAGAACAAGATTCCGGACACGGAGGTGCTCGGAAGATCAACTCTCCCCAGTCTTCACACCCTGCTGAAACTGGCACAGCTCAGATGGGCTGGCTGCCTCTCAAGAATGCCTGACACTCACCTGCCAAGAAAGTCTTCTATGGTGAACTGTCGAATGGAATATGCTTTCGTGGTGCACCAGAAAAGTGGTACAAGGACACCCTGTAGGTGTCCCTAAAGAGTTTCAGCATTGACCCAGAGTTGTGGGAGCAAATCGCTCGCGACCATCCATCCTGGAGGTCCCAAATCCAGAACAGAGCACTGGCCTTTGAACAGCAATGCATGGAAGAAGCAAAGAAGAAACACGCAGCCATGAAAACAAAAATCTCCCATATCGGGTCCTCATCGCTGTCCTGCCCTGCTGCAGCACATTGTTCAAAGCAAAGATCAGACTTATAAGTCACCTACGTGCTCAGTGACTGAGCCCCCGCCCCTCTTGTTCTCTTCCCGTTCCCTTTTTTCTCCTTTTCCTTTTTTCCCCTTTTCTCTTTTCTCCTTCCCTTTTTCTTTCCCACTTCTTTTCCCTCTTCTTCCTTCCCCTTCCCCTGCTGAATGCAGTCGTCTTTGCCCACAAAGGATGAACAGCAACAGGCTTAGAGAAAAGTTGAAATAGTCTGTTTACCTCAAAGTTTTGTGACCAGCAGGATTCCTTCTGGTTCTGATGATTCATACTCCACAGCAGAGAAGAAGGATGCGATGCTCTTCTGGGCAGGAATTTCTTGTGTGGTGAGGTCTTGGGGTTCTGTGATGATGCAAATTACCTTGAGTAAAGGCAGGAGCAGGGTTTTAGCTGGTAAAACTTGCTTCCTCCTTGTAAAACTATGAAGATTTCATTTTAAAAACAGGCTAAAATTTGGTATCTTTCATGTGTCAGGTATCCAGGTTGCATTTTTTAAATGAAATTTCATAATGCATTTGGCTTTACCCATCCAGATTTGTTTCATTACTCTTACAAGAACATACCTCACTCCTTCAGCCAAGGTTCATTGAAAATGGCCTTTAAATTGCATGTCTGTAT
>NW_017728995.1:8579460-8581954 GCF_001723915.1 Gavialis gangeticus
CTGGCAGAGGGTAGGTTTAGGCTAGATATCAGAAGGCGCTACTTCATGATCAGGGCGACTAGGATCTGGAACCAACTTCCAAGAGAAGTAGTGCAGGCTCCTACCCTGGGGGTTTTTAAGAGGAGGTTAGATGAACACCTTGTTGGGGTCATTTGACCCCAGTACTCTTTCCTGCCATGGCAGGGGGTCAGACTAGATGATCTACTCAGGTCCCTTCCGACCCTAGAAACTATGAAACTATGAAGATTCAGGCTAGACATCAGGAGGTGCTACTTCACTGTCAGGGCGGCTAGGATCTGGAACCAACTTCCAAGAGAAGTGATGCCAGCTCCTACCCTGGGCGGGGGGTTTAAAGGAGGCTGGATGAATACCTTGCTGGGGTCATTTGACCCCAGTACTCTTTCCTGCCCATGGCAGGGGGTCGGACTTGATCTGTTCAGGTCCCTTCCGACCCTACCAACTATGAAACTGATTTAAACCTGTAACAGAACAGAAGTTTAGTGCACATAATCCAGTTTCAACCTGTTCAAAATTGGTTTAAGATTAACCTGGTTGAATGTAGTATCAGCCTTAACTGATTGAGATCAAGCTGGTCCATCCCAGACCCCTTCCTGGTTCAAGTTAAATCACAGTCCCCTAGGAGCCAGGATGCTTTGCAGCCCTGGGCTGGCCTTTTACCTGTCTGCTCTGGAGAGTAGGGATGGCCCCGCAGCTCTGCTCCTTAGCGGGAGCAGTGAAAGCTGGCTGACAAGGAGGTGGGGTGGGAAACGCAGCTGGGGATGGAGCGCAGTCCACCTGGGGGGACACTGTCTGCCAGACCCCCACCCCCTGCTCAAGCAAAGAGTGGGGAGGTGTGGCCATGGCCCAGCTTACAGGCTGAGGCAGGAAGGGAGAAGGTTTAAACCCCCTCCCTGGCCAAGGATCCAGTGGGGTTTCCCTGGGGGGGGCTTCCCGCTACCTTGCTGCTCAAGTGTTCGGAGGTGTAGGCAGATGACAGCTCTGGGCTGGTCACCTGGGATGAAGGGGGGAGAGGGAGGAGGGATTAATCCCATTCCCTCCCTTCTTCCACTGGCATGGGACGCCAGCTGTGGTCTGCCTGGCAGGGGTGTAGCAGCCCCTATCAGGCCCCCACTTAAGCGGTGGGGTGCATGGCCAGAAGCCAGCTCCAGGCCTGTTGCCTGAGGTGAAGGGGAGGAAGCCTGGTTTAATCCCCCCTCACTTTCCCCACCTTTGTGCCAAGCAACCAGCCTAGAGCCGGCATCTGGTCATGCCCTGCCTCCTCCCCCCAACTCAAGCAGCAAGTGGCAAGCAGGGAGGGAAGCCTTGGAGGGACTGCCCCCCCAAGCAAACCCCAGCTGGGGTCTGGGGCCAGGGAGGGGATTTAAACCCCTCCCTCCCCACTTCAGCCTAGGAGCCCCTGCTTGGGGTGTGGCCATGCCCCCTGCTGTCCCCCAAAGGCAAACCCTGCTGAGGTTCAGGGCCCAGGAGGGAGTTTAAACCCCCTCTTCCCCATCTCAGCCTGGGACCCCTGGCTTGGGTATGGGCCCTCCCCCCTGCTCTTCACTCAAGTGGGGAGCAGGATATGGGGGCCAAAAGCCTGGGAGGGACTGCCCCATCAGGCAAACCCCAGCTGAGGCCCCCTGGTGGGAGATAGGAAGGGTGGGGGATTAAGCCCCCTTCCCTCACTTTTTCTCAGGGGCCTGGTCCAAGGCCAGCATCTGGCCATGCACTGCACCTGTCGAGTGGTAGGTGGGGGAAGCCTGACAGGTGCTGCTGTGCCCCTGCCAGGCAGACCCCAGCGGGGGACCCTGCAGGCCGGGGTGGGGGTTTAAACCCCTCCCACATCATAGTCAGTGGCCTGCTAGTGCCTAGCCATGCCCTCCCCTCCTGACAGCTCAGCTTCACTCCAGCCTTCTGGCCACTGCTAAAGGGAAAGTAGTGCTTGCTCTAGTGTCTTAGAATAACCTGCAAAGATGGAATAGATTCCAGCTCGGGCTTTTTGAATGTCTGTACTTAGCCCTTGGGGTGCTTGCATGTGAAAGTTCATGTGTGTGTGTCTAAGGGGGCACTAGCATATGGGAAACTTGTATGTTGTGACTATTCTCTCTCTCTAGATCAGGGGCAGGCAATTATTTTGGCTGGAGGGCCACTTAACAAGGTTTGCTGAGCTTCAGAGGGCTGCATCAGTACCCCCACGCCTTGACAGTTGCCCTGTCCCCTGGTCACCATTTTGGGACTGGAAGTCCCGCCCCTAACCCCTGACCTTTTGCCACCAGAAGTCCCTCCCCTTGTTCCCCTGAAATACTCCTTTGAGAGGTGGGAGGGGTTGCCATCTTAGAACCAGAAAAAAACCAAATCATACACTAAAAGTCGAACACCTACTATAACATATTTTAATTTTATTACAAAAAATACTTTTGCCATGATTTGTATAGTGTATATAGAGGTGTTTGCATAATAACTCAAAGATAAAGTTTTAGTTTTATATATTATG
>NW_017728995.1:8586954-8601237 GCF_001723915.1 Gavialis gangeticus
GGGGTTGTGAGGAGGTGTGGCTGTCTGTGTGGGGAGGCAATAGGGTTTGTTGGGGTCTATATGTGGGGGGGGCTGTGCAGGCAGGGTGTAGGTGTGTGTGGCATTTGTTGGGTGTGGGGACCCCTCTACACTCCCCCCATGGTGTGCAGCCCCTGCAGGTGGTAGCAGCAGCAGTGGCAACAGTAGCAGTAGATGGGGGCGCTCATGCCCAGCACAGGCACTGGTGCCCAGCAGTGCACAGCTCTGGCCAGCGCTGCACATGGGGGCGAGGCGCGCATCTTAGCCGGGCCACCTCTATTGCCAAGGCTCCCTGCCACACACACATAACTCCCCCACTCTCATGCCACTGGAGGGAAGCTCCATGCACTGGATGCCAGCTGCCTTTGCCACTCCCTGTTGCACAGGTCCTGGGCCTCAACCAGAAGTGGAGGAGAGCCACAGCCCCTGCTTCCCCATTGAGTCCCAGGACCTGCATGGCAGGGAGTAGTGAAGGCAGCTGGCTCCAATATGTGGTCCCTCCGGTGGTGTGCAAGTGCAGGCATTGCACATGCACAGCAGGGAGCCCCAGCAATAGAGGCAACCCAGCAGAGCTGCACTCCTCACTGGCATGTATAATGCTGGCTGGAGCCATGCACCACCAGGCACCAGTGCCTGCACTGTGCACAAAGTGCCCCCACCTGCTGCTGCTGCTGCTGACACTGCCCATGGGGACTATGTGACATGGGGGGAAGTATGGGAGGGGGATCCCACACCCACACTCTGCCCACCCAAGTGCCACGCTGCTGCCAACCCCCTGGGCACAAGCTCCATGATGCCACTAGCCCCAACCCCATGATCTGTGCTCCTGCCCAGCTGCAGGTCCCCCACTGCCCCCTCCCCTGCCACTTCCCTACCTGCTGTCCAGGGTGAGTGAGATGCCAGGGAACCTGAGCAGGTCCCCAGTGGCAGCAGCAGCCCTGCCCAGAAGTTGCGTGCTGGACAGAGCAGGGCCTTGCATTCGTGAGGGTGGAAGTGAGGCACAATAGTCTATGTTGGCAGGGGATGTGTATAGTGGGCAGCTCACTCCCAGCCTCATGAGTGGAAGGGCTGGGCAGGATACAATAAGTTGGTGGGCACCACAGTCCAGATGAAAATGCCTAGATAGCCAGATCTGGCCCATAGGCTGTATTTTGCCTGCCCCTGCTCTAGATGTGCTGCCCTGAGAGCATGTTCTCTTCCCACAAAAACTTCCTAATGACTAAAGAATGAGTTGGTACATTTCCAAGGAGGTCCAATCCACTCCTAGGAAAGCGAAAGTGGAGGGACTTTCAAGAATGAGATGTGAGCATGGAAGACCCTGTGGGATAACATTTAGAATCTAGAAAGCTTAATGTAGGCATTGGAGATGGAGACTGGCAAGCGTTTAATGGAATAGGAAGAGTAAGAAGGGTAGGATACAGAATTTAGAACTGAATCTAGAATTGTGTAGGCAATGACAGCTATGTGAAAGAACCATCCCATCTCATTCAGGTGTCAAGCGGAAGGATTATAGCTCAGCCATAGCTTCCACATCATCTCTAGTGGTTTTATATAGAGGTAGCTTTTATGGGATAGAAGCAAACTACGTGTGTGATGGCAGCTATGAAAGATAATCTTGCTTCCCTGGTCTGTTGAAGATATATTGCCGAAGTCAGCTTAACAAAAGGCACTCTTGTTTTAAAGCGGATGAAAATGTATAATTGCAACATGCATGAACAGAAGTTATTTATGTAGTATGTTTCATTAAAGAAGGGCAAAAATAGCTATTAATGAGTGTGATTTGGCCAATTCTCCATTCATTTTATATGGAATATTACCAGCTGATTAGATAACTCCTTGATAATAAAAACTGATTTAGTGAGAGGAGCCTTGCCAGAGAAGATAGTCCATTTTCAAGGAGCATTTTTATCATGTTTGATAAATTGGCAAGTGCCAATGTTAGGAAACTTGGAGATGGGATGGCATAGGGTTTTAAAATCAGTATCTAGGACTTTTTCATACTAAAAGAGTTTTGGCTAGTGGAATGACCAGAAAAAAGGAAACTGGTGATCAGGGAACAGTAATGAGGGGCTTTTCTATTCCAGAAGTGTTAGTCCATGTTCACATTTCCTTGTAGAAGAACCTTACTATCTGAAGGACATTGGTGATACTTCTGTAGTGTATTTCACCCAGTTTGGGACTCCAATTTGTTTATCCTGGTTTTATCTTAAATTCCCAAGCCTTAACCTTTTAGGCTTAATGTGAATGCCCATCACACACACCAGCACTCATGGCTGAAACTCCAGGAAGTGTGTTTTACATTATGCAGCTGCTGCTTCCACTAAAACTAGAATAATTCTGAAAGATTGGGCCAAAGCGTCTTGATCTTAAATAGCAGCATAAGATGCATTGTTTTTGTTTTTGTTTAATTTTAAACCTGTTTTAGGGCAGGGTTAATTCCTAGCTGTAAGTTTGTCCTGTTTGAAATAATCTGTTAGGTCTGTCATACAAGTTATTTCTAGTGTCCATGTCAGACACATTAATATCTACTACTGAAGATTTTCTATGCCCTTATAAATGCACTAAAATTCTTAGAAAAGAGCGATGTTTGTGCTGCCTTTCACAGAGAAGCCTAGCTTCATGTATGGAAAGTTCAAAAGGGTGGGATTTCATATAAAGAGGCAGAACACAGTTTTTCAAGAAAATTTTAAATGTTGGGCTGAATTCACTCTTCAAGATGTTTGATTGACTTGGTTGTATTTTGGCTAGAATACATGCAGTTGGACATTACAATTTGTCAAGACAGTTTGATCAGTTCCTTATGCTCACCACAAGCAAAGTTGAATTTGCTGTTCCTCTTCCATTGCCAGTATTAAAAAGCAATACCTTCAGATCCCCAAGTCTACTTGGGTTTTGATAAAGTAAGCCTCAAAAAAGGATTCAAACTTCTCTGGTGATCACATTAGATTGAAATTGTAGAATAAAATTTCTCCTGAAAACTAGAAGTAGCTTTGGAGAAATAAATTAGAATCAGTAGATTAAAAAAAAAACCAAAACATTGTTCATTCTTGATTGCAATCTATACACATTGCAAAATTTGCAATTATGGTATTATTTATTTATTTATTTATTAGGATTGTGCGTCTGAGTACTTCCTTATCTGTCATGTTGAAAAATAGAAAGAAATGAATACAAATCAATTTTGTATCATAAAATGGAAAAAGTCATGGCATAATTAGCAGTGGAAAGAAGAGCCAGTTCTTAAAGCTGCCAAATATTTGTAATGCAGGAACCCTGGATTGGAATCATAGCAAATGAAGGTTGGAAGGGGCCTCAGGAGGTCATCTAGTCCAGCCCTTTCTTCAAAGCAGGACCAGCCCCAACTAGATCACCCCCAGCCAAAGCTTTGTCTAGCCAGGTCTTAAAAACCTCCAAGGATAGAGATTCTACCACCTCTCTAAGTAACCTGTTCCAGTGTTTTACTACCCTCCTAGGGAGAAACTTATTCCTAATATCTAACCTAAACTTCCCTTACTGCAACTTGAAACCATTGCTCCTTATTCTGTCATCTGCCACTAACTGAGAACAGTCTGGCTCCATCCTCTTTCAAACCTCCCTTCAGGTAGTTAAAGGCTGCTATTAAATCCCCTCTGTCTTCTCTTCTCTAGACTAAATAAGCCCAGTTCCATCAGCTTCTCCTCATAAGTCATGTGCCCCAGGCCCCAAACCATTTTTTGTTGCCCTCCACTGGACCCTCTCCAATTTGTCCACATCCTTTCTGTAGTAGGGGGCCCAAAACTGAACACAGTACCCCAGATGTGGCCTCACCAGTGCTGAATAGAGGGGAAAAAATATTTCGCTTGACCTCCTGGCAACACACCTACCAATGCAGCCTGGTTAGCTTTCTTTACAACAACATTGGCTCATATTCAGTTTATTGTTCACTGTAACCCCCAGGTCCTTTTCTGCAGAGTTGCTGCCCAGCCAGTGAGTCCCCAGCCTGTACTGGTGCGTGGCATTTTTCCATCCTAAGTGCAAGACTTGTCCTTGTTGAACTGCATGAGATTTCTTTTGACCCAATCCTCCAATTTGTCAAGGTCACTCTGAATCCTAGCCCTACCATCCAGTTTATCTACTACTCCCTGCAGCTTGGTGTCATCTGGAGACTTGCTGAGGGTGCACTGTATGCCATCTTCCAGGTCATTGATGAAAACGTTGAACAAAACCAGCCCTAGGACCATCCCCTGGGGATCTCCATTTGATACCAGCTGCCAACTAGACATTGAGCCATCGATTACTACCCTACAGCCAGTTTTCTATCCACCTTACAATCCATTCATCCAGCTCATATTTCCTTAGCTTACCTGCAAGAATGCTGTGGGAGACTGTATCAAAAGCCTTGCTAAAATCAGGGTATATCACATCTGCTGGTCTCCTGTGTCCACAGAGCCAGTCATGTCATCATAGCAGGCAATCAGGTTGGCTGGACATGACTTGCTGTTGGCAAATCCATGCTGACTGTTCCTAAGCACCTGCTTCTCTTCCAAGTGCTTACAAATGGATTCCTTGAGGATCTGCTCATGAGGTGAGGCTGACTAGTCTGTAGTTCCTTGGACCCTGCCTTTTCCCCTTTCTTAAAAATGGGAGCTATGTTTGCCCTTTTCTAATCATCTGGCACCTCTCCTGATCGCCATGAGTTTTCAAAGATGATGGTCAATGGCTCTGCAATCACATCAGCCTCGGATACGACCTCGGATGCATCCCGTCTGGGCCCATGGACTTGTATATGTCCAGGTTTTCTAAATAGTCCCTAACCTGTTCTTTTGCCACTGTGGGCTGCTCACCTCCTCCCCAAACTGTGCTGCCTGGTGCAGTAGTCTGGGAGCTGACTTACCTGTGAAGACTGAAGTGAAAAAGGCCTTGAGTACTTCAGCCATTTCTGCATTTTCTGTCACAAGGTTGCCTCCCCCATTCAGGACGGGACCCACACTTTCCCTGATCTTCCTCTTGCTACCAACATACTTGTAGAAACCCTTCTTGTTACCCTTCACATCCCTTGCCAGCTGTAACTCCAGTTGTGCTTTTGCCTTCCTGACTTCACTTCTGCATGCCCAAGCAAAGCTCTTTTATTCCTCCCTAGTTATTTGCCTAAGTTTCCTGCTAAGCCAAGCTGGTCTTCTGCCCTACTTTGTAGTTTTTCTGCATATCAGGATGGTTTGTCCCTGCACTCTCAGTAAGGCTTCTTTAAAGTACAGTCAGCTCTCTTGGACTCCGCTCCCCCTCGGTCTGGCTTCCCAGGGGATCCTGCCCATGAGTGCCCTGACTGAGTCAAAGTCTGCTTTTCTGAAGTCCAGGATCCTTACTCTGCTGCTCTCCATCCTTCCATTCCTCAGGATCCTGAGCTCAACTATCTCATGGTCACTGCTGCCCAAGGTGTCATCCACTACTACATTCCCCACCAATTCATGCCTGTTCGTGAGCAGCAGGTGAAGAAAAGCACAGCCCCATAGTTGGCCACTGCAGCACTTGCACCAGGAAGTTTTCCTCAACACTCTCCAAAAACTTCCTGGATTGCCTGCGCACTGCTGTATTGCCCTCTCAGCAGATGTCAGGGTGATTCAAGTACCCCATGAGAACCAGGGCTTGTGATTGGGAAACTCCTGCTAGGTGTTTGAAGAAAGTCTCATCCACCATTTCCTCCTGGTCTGGTGGTCTGTAGCAGACACTCATCACGCCATCACCCTTGTTGCTTTCCTTAACACAGAGACTTTCATCAGGCCTATCTCCAGTTTCACACTGGAGCTCTGAGCAATCGTATGGCTCTTTTAAGTAATATGCAACTTCTCCTCCTCTTCTCTCCTTCCTGTCCTACCTGAACACTTTGTATCCATCCATGACAATGCTCCAGTCATGCAAGCTATCCCACCAAGTCTCTGTTATTCCTATCACATAATACTTGCTTGACTATGCAAGGCTTCCAATTCTTCCTGCTTGTTTCCCAGGCTCTGTGCAGTCATGTACAGGCACATAAGGTAACTAGAAGATTGCACTGATTTCTCAGGAAGTATGAGAACACCTCCTCTGTGCCCCCCTCCTCTTTGTTCTTCCTCCAGGTCTCCCACTTCCCCACTTACTTCAGGGCTTTGGTCTCCATCCCCTGGCGAAACCTTGTCTCATCAGGTAGATCCTGTCTCTTCCTAGCAATCCTTTTTTTTGGAACAACATCTCATGGTCAAAAAAGCCAAAGCTCTGCTGGCAACATCACCTGCACAGGCAGGTATTGAGCTAAAGGATGCACCCATTCCTGCCCGGGTCCTTTCCCTTGACCAGAAGGATCGAAGAGAACATGACCTGAGCCCCAGACCCCTTCACCCGTGCACCCAAAGCCCTGTAGTCACTTTTGATCTGCTCAGGGTCTCCCCTGGCAGTATCATTGGTGCTCACATGAATGAGCAGCATGGTGTAGTAGTCACAGGGCTGGATGAGTCTCGGTTATGAAGGTCATATTCTCTCATAAGACTGCCAACCCCATTGGCAGATGCTGAAATCTGTTCTCCAAAGTATGCAAGGCCCATAAAGGGGATAGAAGCCAACCTCACCTGCATTTATCTGGTGTGCACATTCTCTGCCTCTGGAGAATAATTTTGGCCATTTAACCAAATGTCAGATTTCTGGTCTAAATGATGTGTGATGTTTAGCATAACATATATATCAAGACCAAATATAATAATTGTGAGGGTATCCTTGGATGTGAAATTTGTACAAGCATATAAACTCATGTAAATGATAAGTACAGGCCTGCATAGCCAGACACCTCAGAGAAATATAACATTTGTTTGTGTAGATGGACATGTATTTTGGGAAAATACCCTCAAAATTCAGCATTCTTTAGTCCTTCCTAAAGCAAAAGAAGATAATTGTCTCTGGTATACAATATATTCCTGAGCAGATTACCCAGATAGCATGCAGGCCCCTTCAGCCTCTGTCTTTCCTATCAACCACTTTGAGAAGCAGTATCACCTGTGTCTTGCCTTTTGCTATCCCCTTTTTGTTGATGCTTGACAGGACAAATTTTTGTTTTGTGTTGGTAACTGGCAGCAGCACTGCTGTTCTCCTTTATTGGCCTTTAACAGGCAGACGCAGAAGCGGGCTGGAAACTTCCAAGCAGCTTTTAGTTTCAGGTGCCACAAAAGATACAATTCTCCTTTTGAAGTGGATAGTATAACAATTAAAGCATCACAATACTTTTGCAAGTGAAAATGTATTTGCCTAACAATCATGTTAGAAACTGCATGCTAAGACTCTTGGAATCCTTGCTGACTTGAAAAAGATGTCTTGTTTGATCTTGGGTAAGAGACTTAACTCCTCTGCCTCAGTGAGCCAGTCAATAAAATGGATATAACATCACTTATCCCAAAGAGGACTTGATACTGAATTAAACATCTGTAAAACCCTTTGCAAGCATTTTATAAACAAGAGCTGTTATTTATTTTTAAAATCCCACTTAAACTAGGAAGTTTTTAAATGTCTCCAACTTTATTTTACTGCACATTATTAAATTGCATGGCCTATGACCATGTTTTCAATCAAGACTTTTAACAGCTGGACATAAAAATGGCAATAAAGAATTTTTACTGTGAATTCCTAATTAAGTCAGTTTATGTTAATGTGAGAGTATCGAACTGTATGGAGTACATCAAAATCTACCAAATTGATTTCAGATGTTTATGTCAATATAAACAAGAGCTAAAACCACTGTAGGTACAATATTAACGCACCTTAAGGGAATAAGCTGTAAATCAGCACATGTTCTGCACACACACAAAATATTAATCGGCTATGTACCAACCTTAGATTAGGAATGTCTGTTAATTGAAATAAAATGTCCGTCATATTGATGAGAACTTGTTTACGTGTTACATTCAAAGAGAGACAAAAAAGGTTTTGTACTTGCTTGCTGTGATAGATGGTGGAGAAAGTCATTCCCTTTGTCTTCCTGCTAAGTCACTGATTGAGCATCAATCATTTTGTGTAATGAGGTCAGCATCCGTGGAGAATTCTGCTTCTTCCCCTAAGCCTAAAATAGCCATTCATACTGTCAGAGAATGCCAGCCTCATTCATAGCACTGCTATCAGGAGTTAGACATGAGAGATTTTTAATGCTGTCTCAGTGCTGTGAATTTCCCATTGGAAATGTGATAACATGTCACAAACTGCTATGAAGATTTGAACAGCATTCATGGTGACTTAGTCTTCTGGAGAGCTGCAAAGTGAAGCAGAAATGGCAAAGTTCTCCAAATGAGGTCTGCTTTGAGAATGGTTCTTAGATGCATCTTAATATTTTTTATTGCAAGGCTACTGAATGTTTGCAGTATGAAAGTTCCCGTTATAATGGCTGTCAGTTCATGACGTGCAGTCGTAACTTGCCATAATTTACTGTTGTTCATTTATATAACGTTATTTTTTTTCACAAAGAATTTTTCAGAATGGATGTTGGTAGTTAAGTTTTTAGTACACTATGTTCCATATGTTTGAACTCTATATTGTCAGTAAGGTTTTTTTTTTATAAATATATTAGTATAACTAAATCAACATATAAGTATTTGGTCTTAATTTGCTATGAAACATTAGAATGGTTTATTTAGCCAACCATTGATCCTCAGGATCATGGTGTACACATAAGAGGTCTAGTCAGGTGCCCGATGAAGTTGCTTGTATGAAGTCCTGTGATCATCGTACCAAGACCTTTGATGTGTATGCCTAGGCAAGAGTATGGGAGGAGTGGAGGCTGCCCAAGGCCTACCACCCACTTTAGACCATTGAGACAGAATCCAAAGGCCAGATCGATTCCAGGCACTGTGTCTCTCGATGGCTGTAGTTTCTACCAGAGAACAACAGATAAGAACTTCTGCTGAGTGCCTAATGCCTCAGCAAGGGCACATTTCTGTCAGGGTGATGTCACTTAGCCTTTCTCAGCTAAGGAGGATCCACAAGGCAGTGGGGGAATGGGTTTTGAGGCACCCTGTACTCACCTTACTCTGGAGGCTGCAACATTGTGGTATTTGATAGGAGCTATCCTGCCATGAGTAGCCCCACTATTTATTTTTGTAAATAATTGTGATAAATACATCAGTCCTAAAGTGATACACCAAGTGACATTGTTAGCTGTTAAAACTAGACTCTGACTTGATCCTATAAAAACCTGCACCCGTACTTAATTGTCTGTACTTCCTCACAGTGCATAAGAATAAACACATGCACACGTCTTTGCAAGATCTGGCTCTTACAGTATATGCTCTTTAAAGCAGGGACCCCAGATGAAGAGTTTTGCCATTGATCTCAACAGCGCTGGGTATTCATGTCTTTAATTCTGTGTTCCCAGGACAAATACATTGAGAAGGAAATACCATTTATAAAATCAAATTGTAGATCAAAGGAAAGGAAAAATATAATTGAGCTGCTTGCTTATTTATAATTAAGTGCTATTAATCTTTGCAACCTCTATGGTCCTGTCAGCATCTGTCAATACTTACTTTGTCATTTTACATTAAACTAAACAGAGAGGTCCATTAAAAAGTTATAGGCTGGTCATTACCTGAACCTTATTGTAAATCAGATTACTCTAGTCCTATTACATTATTCTTAAAAAGATTAAATCAATGTAATATTTAACTTTAGTTTGATTTGCAAGTTTATTTTTCCCTTTCAAACACACTGTCATGTGTAGTTCTTTACTTTTAAATAGACTTTCTCTCAGTCCAATTAAATTAGGTCCCAATTAAGCTATCTAGAAAAAAGACCGGGGAGGCAATCCATATCCTCAAATTTCACATAATCTAAGGTCAGCAGAAATGAGTCCGTGGCATTCCAATAAAAATGATGATTTGTTTGGATTTGCTTTTCCCCTAAAGCGTTTGGAAAACAAATGTTAAATAATTGCATTATGTGACTCTTAAAAGTGAAGCTAATTAGGAGCAGGGACAGTTTCAAGTCTTTTTTTTGTTCTTCAAACAGAAGTAATTGAGAAAATAAAATAATAGCTAGTAGGAATTAAAGGATATTTTCAAAACCATTGTTTTAATAACCCTTGATTTTTATTTCCTCAACAAATCCCTACTCCAAATGAATGAACTGTGTTCTCACATATTTAGCCCTCTACCAGTGGGTTTAAATACAGGATATAAAGCACCATTGACAGATTTCAGGGTTGCAGAATTCACCATGCAAGCTGTCTTTTCACATAAAATGAAATTCCACCATCTGAGTTTTCGTATATATATGAAAGGCGTGCACGCGCGCACGCGCACACACACACACACACAAAGTGCAAGTTTGTATAAGTACATAACTGAAAAACAAATTTTCTGTTCCTGATAACATTAAAGAAAACCTTGAAATGTGACCCAAATGCAAACTAATGCTGCATTGCCTCTTTGAACCCATAGGCTGCCTTAAATGGTAGCATGTGAGCTGCAAATTCGCATTAGATTATCTGTAGAACCTAGAGGTGGCTGTTCAAGTGATAGTTCTTCTAGCCTGCAAATCGATGGAGAAGAAATATCTAGTAAATACATTTTCCCCCAGTCCCAGATTGCTTCCAGAGTGCGGAATTTAATACCAAAATAGCACAGAGAAGTACTTTCCTGATTTTATGTTAATTTTCACTTTGATTAAAAATCTCCTATTTTAAATTAAATGACTTGGCTGCAAAATTTCTACTGAATCTAGGCATCTTGCCATGAAATTGTGACAGCTAACGGTTTCTTCGCTTTTACTTTAGCAAAACGATTTCTTGCATTTTCTAAGCCTCCTTCCAAAATAGGTATATTTAAGGGAAAAATCAGCTAAAACAGTTTGACTAAATAAAGGTTTTTACCAAATAAATATTTTCTAGTTGTCTTCCCTACTTACTGTTATTTTAACAAAACCACCATGGACAATAGTTCAGTTGTAGGAGTTACTTCAAAATTATAGGCCAGATTCTCAAATCATGGAAAAGCAGTGTAGCTCCATTAAAGTAATGCAGCTACGCTGTTCTGTGCTAGTTCAATGCTGGTTCCTAGAACTGAATTATTTTTTATAGCTGTTAAGGAATAAACTATCTGTTTATAATACATTTGTTGAATTAGGAAATAATATGGTAATTATAATTGTGGTATTACTATTATAGTTCCAGGTAAAGAGAATCATGGCCCTAATCTCCTGGATCTCTTTTACTTTCAGTGCTAGTTTTAGTCCCATAGTGAGACTTTTGAGTAATGGAGGGTTTTTATATGATATATGCAGCTATCATTTAATCAGTAGACCTGTAAGCACATTTAATTAATACTATGACTATCAGTGATAAAAGGAAAAAGAGTGGAAATAGTAAATGCTGAATATTAGCATATATTGTATCTTGCGACATTAACTGGTGTAATGATTTACTAGTGCACTGTCCTTAATAGGGAACCCTGTTGTATTTTATAAGGCATTAGCAGCAATTGTTTTCTGTCTGATAGAGTACCACTATGGATTTAATGGGCTGATCCCCTGTAATGCTAGCTACCTCCTCACCCATTTGGTGATTTCAGTAATGGAAGTGAAGATGCTGATTGGTGCTCTGATGTTAAATGTACCATAAATAATAATTTTTGTTTTCAATTAAAAATAGTCATGCTTAGAGGCCTAATCTTGAGAAATGCTGAGAGTGCTGTGGTGGTTCAAAAGCTCTTGGGATCAGACCCTAAATTTTTCAAATTCCTATGAAAAAATAGCAAGATGTTTTAAAACCTGACGAACATTTTTACCTCATACAATCGATACTTCCTACAGGAAACCTCCCTATAGATGTATGTTTCTGTTTTAATGTGTATGTTAGCATATGCACCATATCCACTTCTCACCGAGAATGGTAAATGTTATTAAGAAGAACAAAATTGTAGAGTCAGTGGGATTATGCTGTGAAGCCAAAAGGTGCTTGCATTGGTGTAGGACATAAGTTTAAATTACTTTCAGCTGGGTAAAATATAAGTTGAAAATATATGGAAGTATAGATAATAGGCTGAACTGGGGGATTTGTGCTGTGGAAATAGCTCTAAAATTGCTACCTAAATGAAGGAGAGAGGCAACGATTTTTGTGGGTGATTATCTTTTATTGGACCGACTGTATGGTTGGGATAAATAAAAAATAAGTAAATAAATAAACCCCAACCATTCAGTTGGTCCAATAAAAGATAACACCCACAAAAATCCTTTCCTCTCTCATAATTCCTGTATCATTGCTACTACAACATAATTTCAACACTTCCTAAACTAATGTAAGAAGTTGCATCATGTTAGACCATAATAACACCCAGTTTCCCACCAGGAAGAAATGACCTTATCAATCATTGTTGACTTCAGGGGGTTGGAACAGGTTTCATTTTCTTATTCTGTCTTTTGCCAGTGGGATTTTGATTATGTAGGATGAGTTGTAATTGTACAACAGTGATTCAGAAACTAATGGTGATTTCTAAATAAAAACATTTTGTGTGCAGTGATCATATTTACTGGACTAAATCACTTCTTTCTGAGGTCTCACCCATGCTGAGTAGAGCAGCGGAATCACTTCCCTTGATTTGCAACTTGATTCTCATTAATACAACCCAGTAGGCTGTCAGCTTCTTTTTGTTCTTGTTGTTGGTTTTTTTGTTTGGTTTTTTTTGTTTTTTGACACAAGAGCACATTGTTAGCTCATATTCAGCTTATAGTTCACTATAAATCCCAGGTCCTTCTCTGCAATACTGCAGCCTAGCCAGTCATTCCTCAGTCTGTATTTGTGCATGCAATTATTCTGTCTCAAGTGAAGAACTTTGTACATGTCCTTGTTAAATCTGATCTGATTGATTTCAGAGTATTTCTCCAGTCCATTCAGGACATTTTGGTTCCTAACCCTACCCTCCAAAGTACCTGCATCTCTACTCAACTTGGTGTCATCCACAAATTTGCTAAGCATGCACTCAATACTATTGTCCATATCATCAATGAATATATTAAACAATACTGGACTCAGGACAGACTTGGTGAACCCTACTGGATGCCTCTTTCCAACTAGATATTGAGCCATGGATGACTACTCTGTGAGTATGATGATCCCACTACTTATGTATTCACCTTAAGTACTGTCATCTACACTGTATTTCCTGTGCTTGTTAATAAGAATGTCATGGGAGATGGTGTCAAAATCCTAGGTAAAGTTAAGGTGTACAATAGCTGCTGCTCTCCCCCCATCCACCAATCCTGTCACCTTACCAAAAAGGGAAAGGAGGTTGGTCAGGCATGATGAATCAATGCTGGCTATTCCTGATTTCCTTGTTCTCTTCTAGCTGCTTCACAGTAGATTCCTTCCAGACCTGTTCCATGATCTTTCCAGGTACTGAGGTCAGGCTGATTGGTCTTTATTTCCCCAAATCCTACTTCTTCCCTTTCTTAAAGATGGGCATTATATCTGCCCTTTTCCAGCCATATGGAACTTCACTCATCTTCTACAATTCTCAAAAAGGATAGCCTGGCTCTGAAATTACCTCAGCCAATTTCTTCAGTACCCTAGAGTGCATCCCATCCAGCCCTGCTGACTTGAAAACATCTAGCTTCTCTGAGTAATTCCTAACCTGTTCTTCTAGCCCAGTACGCTAGCCCGGTGGTGTTCAACCTTTTGGTCCCACCAGCTAGATGAGTGGCATAGGGTTGGTCCACAGGTGGGACCCAACCCTGGGGCCCAGCATCACCCTACCTCTGCCCCACATGTTGTTGTAAGGGCCCCAGGGGCCTGGTGCCACCTCCTCCTTCTCCCCACTCACCAGATTTGTCTTTCTTTTCATTCTTTTGTCACATTAGGATAGCTTGCTCCTGAGGCCTTAATAAGGCCTCTTTAAGGTACTGCCAGCTCATCTGGATTCCCCTCGGACTTTTCTCCCAGAGGAATCTGCCCACCAGTTCCCTCAGTTTGTTAAAGTCCAGTGTCCAGAGTCTGACATTCTGTGTTCTTATTCTGCTACTCTCCTCCTTTCCTTCTTTAGCATCTTGGTACCTGTCAACCAGGTTACCTTTCACCTTCATATTCTCAAACATGTGGTTTGTGAGTAGCAAGTCAAGAAAAGCTTAAGAAATATAAGGTACTGAGTACGCCTGTGTGAATAGGGAAGTATTCAATTCAGATTCGGCCAATTCAGAGGACAGTGAGTCTATTCAGAGATTTGGATCACCGGCCCAAATTGATTCGGCTGAATCGGCTTGGAAGATTTGGCGCTGATTCGGAGAGATTCA
>NW_017728995.1:8606237-8656000 GCF_001723915.1 Gavialis gangeticus
TCGATTCAGATTCAGATAATTCAGAGGATAGTAATTCGATTCAGATCACTGTCCCAAATCGATTCAGCTGGATCAGCTTCAGAAGATTCATTGCTGATCCGGAGAGATTCAGTGATTCGGCCATAGACTATAATGGGGAATCACTGAAATACCTATAACTTTGTCATTTTTTGGCAGCTTTGGATGAAAACAGCAGAGATGGTAACCCCTTCTGAGGGCATGAAACCTGCTGTGTTTCAAGGAGATAGGTGCAGGGGTTTATGGGGACCTGCACCTCAAACTGCTGAAAGCAAAGGTCGTGTCGTGTCGTGTCGTGTCGTGTCGTGTCGTGTCGTGTCGTGTCGTGTCGTGTCGTGTGTGTGTTAAGGCAGATTTCGATGAAAACAGCAGGGATGGCAGCCTGTAACAGGGGTTCTTCCCAGTGCCAGTTATATCTCCACCCACCCACCTGTTTCTGGGCTAGCCACCCATCCCTCTTTTGCTCAGGCAGAAACAGCTCACAAAAGGGACAGGAAAGCTTCAGACAGAGGCTAATGTGCTGTTTCTATGTCTCTCCCCCAGAGCACTGTGATTGGAAGGGGACTCAGGGAAAGATCACAGTCACTGGCCAGCTACAGATGTTTTTCCCTCCCTACGCCCCCCTTTCTTCTCAGTTTCTGTTTCCCTGAAAGACTGCCTTCCAAATCACAAAATCTTTTTCTGAATCTTTTCCAAATTGATTTGGAGGGGGTTTTTTTGGTTTCCTGATTTGATTTGGATTTGGTGATTCAGCCTCCAAATCAGGCAAAATCTGTTCTGAATTGAATCAACGACTAAAGCTTCTCACACCCCTAGTACTGAGTCTCAATGTTGTCAACAGAAGGGAGAGCCAAACAGTATTTTGAAAGAGCTGCCCTCCTATCTTAATAGATGGTGTTCATTGTTGGGAGAACCTATGCTCACCAGTTTGCCAGGTCTCTTTACAAATCTAAAATTAAAATGCTAGCAAGGCAGGATGGGCATTAACACACTACTGTTGCAAAATGTTCCATCATAGATACAAAAATAGCCTGGAATAATCTAAAAATAATTTGTCTGACTAAGTCTTACCTGAATTTTGTACAGCTTTTAGGAAGAGAAAGTTGGAGGAGGTAGTTCAAAAGACAATGAATGCTTCCTGATCTAGCCTGAAAAAAATCAAACAACAGCAATTTGGAAATTACAATGTAGGAAAGAGGCAAGGATTTCTTAGGATGATACCTTTTATTGGACCAACTGTATAGTTGGGATAGAATTAGGCCAATAAAAGATATCACCCTAAGAAATCCTTTCCTCTCACATAATTTCTGGACCATCACAGGTACAACATGACTTTAACACTGTAGGAGAGGGGAATTTTCTTCCATAGTGGGGGGAGGGGGAAAAATAATTTGAACTAATGAACCATTTCAATTTCTGTCACTCAGCAAACAATTGAAATACCTTAGATTAAGAAGACAGATAAAATATTCAGTAATTATTTTAATGAATTGGCAAAGCATGATACAAAATTTACCACCAATGAAATATTATTTGATTGGTCATGCAGAAAGAATGAGTTATACTCAATTTAGCTATTTTAAGCAAATGGTTGACTTGAAACTTTGCTTTGGAAGAAACTTTGGAAAAAGAATTGGAAGGAAAAAAAGATTAAGTTTTGAACATTTAGATGTATATCACATTTTATGCAACCCATTCCAGGTGTTGCCAGAAGTCTGAACATTTTACCTGAGCTGACCCAAGTAGGAATACAGCATGGTGAATGCATAGTTCCAAGCTTATGGAAATTTGCCATCAAATGATTTACAGGCAGTCCTCAACTTACAATGTTTCAAGTTACAATGTTTCGCACTTACAATGTTTGTAAATTGACACCCTGTTTCAACTTTCTGACTTTTCAATGCTTGATCCGACGTGACACCATGCCAGTGAACAAGTTCGCTGTGTCACCCATTTCTCTGGAGAACACCTGTCCTAACTTCCTTGGACACTTTCTTTAAGAAAGCAGCCAAGACTCCTGAAAAGACCCCAGCCAAGAACCCTTCAAAAAGTCCAGCAAAGTCACCTCAAAAAAGTCCTTCCACATCAATATGATTGCTGTTTACAATATGAATACATTAATGTAGCTATATTACTCATCTGTAATTGATCGAGTACAAAATTCTGGGGTATTTTTGGTGAAAATAGGGTATCGGGTCTTGGTTCAGGAACCAATCCCCATTTATAACATTGTTTCTTAGGAGAAAATTGGTTCCTAAGATGCGGGGTTCAGGAACCAATTGTGTTGTAAGTCCGAGGACTGCCTGTATTCCTAGAAAACTATCTGTTGGCAATATATGCTTACCTGGTAAATTGCCTTTATAATGGCTAAATAAATATCATGAAACTTAAATTAATTGCAGTCTCTGATTTCTTATAGTTCAGGTCCAACAGCACTTGCACAGTTTTCATTTGGGCAGAATTCTCATGGAAGTCAAAATAGATTGAATTTCCCTAGAGTTTTACTGGGTTTAGGACTGTCAAAAATGAGTTAGGACTGTAAGATTTGTCTCATAATTGGACATATGCTGATTTGTTACCTCTCTGGAAATGTTCCCCAGTCCAAAATAGGATGTACAGAAACTTTCTGATGAGTTTTCAGAACTCCCAATGGAAGAGAACGTAGAATAGTGATTTTCTAAATCATTAAATATTTTTTTTCTGGAACACAGTTCACTAATATGTATCAAAACATTTTAGTGAAATTTAGTGAGGGGGTTGGCTTTAGCTCATATCACTTGGAAGAACAGAAATGGCTTTAAACATCTTACTTTAACCTGCTCCATAATGAAAGAGAAAGTCCTTAAAGAGGAGATTGCATCAAGGAATTTAGAACTCGCAATACAAGGAAGAAATGTGTACATCTAAGTGGTACAAAACCAAGCCATGATATTAATGTAGATTTGCTTGAACTTGGAAAACCTCTAGTCTCAAAATGCCAGTAGAAAACTGAAGTAGAGCAGACTTACTGCAATATTTTACTGGGATCTGAGAAGATATCAGCCTGTATGTTGTTTTATTGAATAGATAGTCTGTCTGATAGTCATAATGAAGACAATTAAGTCTGTTTTCCTTTTTGTTGTTCACAGTATGGTGAGAGCATTTTAACAGTTCCTGCAAACAAGCCATTCAATCATATTTATTGTTCCTTGACATTCTTTACAACATCTTAAAAATTCCAGCTGCATAGCAATGTTGCTGTCCTAGGTATTTAGTCCCCAGTGTGCATCAGTGATTTTATAATGCCTGTATTAGAGCTCAGTGATTTAATTACCACCATTTTAAGTTATGGCTCAGGAATTGCTAATCAAAAAATGTTAATGAAATGCATGTTCATTTTTCTCCCTTTTACTATTTTTGGCTTCTCATTATAGGCTAACAGTGCAGCATATGATTTGTCATTGTTTTCACTTTTGCTGGAAAGAAAATGAAGCTTTGCTGCATAAAAATAACTTTAAAAGGAACTTTAAAGGCTGTACAGTACTTAGTGTCAGAAAATTAAATCTGTATAACTCCAGAACCCCTGTTAATAGGCTTTTTAAAAAGGGAAGGGTAAAAGTAAATACTACATCTCAATATACATTATTGTGTTTTAGAATGGAAATGAAAACTGGTGTTGTGGCTGGGACTAACATGTAAAAAAATATATATTAACTATGCATTCTCGAAACCACAGTTTTAGGAAAAAATACTTTTGCTTTCATGTGCATCATTTCAGATGAGTGTAATTTTTTCAATTGTGCAGTAGGCTACCCTTTGTGAAACACTGTCAGATTTACCAGCAAAGGTAAATTCACTGATTCCATGTTGAATTAAAATATCTGAAGATCTGATCCCATGTTACAATTCAACAGATTAAAAGAAAAAGAAAATTGCTGGTTGATAGCTGGAAGGGGGTCAGTTTTTCCAAGTTAGTCTTTAAAATAATATTTTGCATATTCTATTCTAAGATGGAAAATTGACATTATTTTGAGAGTACCATGCATTTGGGATTGGGCATTTTGAGGCTTGCATAAAATCTTTGAAATCTAGAAATATTGGTACTTAAACTTCCAAGCTAGGGACAGAAGCTAGGGACATAAACTAGTTGAAGTGATCAGAAACTGGTTTAAACCTGTAACAGAACAAAAGTTCAGTGCATGTAAACCAGTTTCAAAATGGCTGAAACTGGTTTAAGATAAGCCTGGTTGAATGTAGTATGGGACTTAACTGATTTGGGTCAAACCAGTTTATGGAACTTCTTTCCCAGACCTCTTCCTGGTTCAAGTTAAATCACAGTCCCCTAGCATCCCAGGATGCTTGGCAGCCCTGGGCTGGGTTGGGCTATACTGTGTGCTCCAGAGAGCAGGACTGGCTGACAAGGGGGTGGGGGTGGGAAACCCAGCTGGGGACCATAGCTGGGCCCCTGGAGGGGTGGGGCATCCTCTGCCAGACTTTTCCCCCATAGAGCAGAGGGGTGCAGGAGTGTGGGCAAGCAGGCCCGGAGAGGGAGTGGGGTTTAAACCCTCTGTCCCACTGGCATGGGACCCCAGGCAGGGTCTGCTTGTCAGTGGGCCAGCAGGAGAGCAGCAGACTCCACCACCTCCCACCTCTGGCAGAGACTGAAGCAAGCAGTTGATAAAGGAAGGGGGTGTAATTCCCCTCAGGTTCCCAGGCTATGGGGGAAAGGGAAGAAGCCAGGAAACCAGGGCTGGAGGGACTGGTCCCCTGCCACCTGTGAGTACACAGCCAAGCCCTGCTTGACCAGACTGAGAGGTGGGAGGTGTTGGCAAAGGCCCAGCACAATCATCACAGGTATGTGCTGAAGATGGAGCTAAGGGAACAAGAAAGGGTCCTAGACTGCTTGGGTTGGTGTGACCAAAGAAAGCAGAGAATTACATTTATATTATAATACAGAACATGTAAAAGGTGGGAGACTGGAATACCTAAAAAGAGAATTCCCTTTTCCTCCCCCACCTACCCATCTCACATCTACCGTCTCTCATTCGCTTTCAACCTGCCACGCGTTTGCATTTTCACAGACCTGCATTTTGTATATTGGCTTCTATTCAATCCAAGAGAACACAAAATAATAGCAGAGTTTCCCTATGCCTGAAGAAGGGTGTTTGTGCCCAACAGCTTGCAAAGAACAATTTTTCCAACTATTTAGTTCGTCTAATAAAAGATATCACATCTACTCAAAGAACCTTGTCTGTCTAAGAAGAGACAAAAGACACTGAATGCTTGAAAGTCCTGCCGAAGGTGACAAGCATACTAATGTCAAGGCACCCAAGGGGGAGAAGGGTGGAAGTATGCCTGTAAAAACCCAAATAGAGATGAGGCCTCACTCCAACACCTAAAAGCACCTGCTGATTCCCCAAAAAGGACTTTCTGAATACCTGGCTGTAAGGGGATGTTCTGCCCTCAGGTTTACCTAAGACTTATGCATGGCTGTGTCTTATCTTTTTGGTTTATTACATTCCATTTTAAGTTAGACTAAGTTCTTTGTGCTCTCACTGTGTTTTACTGAGCTGTATCGTAGCTTAGACAGAGATTTTTGGTTGTTCTTTGTTGTGTGCTTGAGGTTGCAAATTTGTGTTCAATACATGCTCCCTTCAGAGGAAGCACTATTGTTGTTCAAGCTTTTATAAATTTAATGCCACTACTTTTTCCCCACCCACCCAGTCCTCAGCCTGGCAGAGGCTGCCCTCCCTCCCCAGTCTCCTGAGTCGGTGGAGCAGGGACAGAAGCCTGGCAGGCACTGCCCCCACCGGCAGACCTGGGCAGGGACCCATGTGGGCCAGGGAGGGGATTTTACCCCCCACCCTTCAGTGTGCTAGCCCCAGGCTGGAGCCTGGCCACACCCCCTCCACTCAAGTTTCAGTCCTTTCCCTTTGGCAGTGATTGGCAGGCTGGGAGGTGTGCTCTAGCACCCCCTAGCTTCTGGCTTGAGCCACTGTAGGCCTGTGGCTGCATTTTCTGAATCAGAAGTGAATGTCTGTTCACTTGCTTCTCATTTCATGTCTGCAGCTTAGACTAACTTGCAAAGACTGAATTGATTCATCCTTGGCCTTTTTGACTGTCTAAACTTAGCCCCAGAAATTGGCTGTTTATCATCTAAAATGGTAAGTGGTGATGCGTAGAGGATGCACGCTACTCGCTACCCTGCCATCGACACCGCCAGCAGCGTCTGCAAATGGTCAGCAATCCCTGCTGGCTGCCGCCACTGCCAGTGGTACCTGCGGGTGGTCACCAACCCCTGGTTGGTGCTCGCCACCTTCCCACCCCCATGCCACCAGCAGTGCCAGCCATATCTGCAGGAGCTCCCAGCTCACCATTGCTGCACTCCCACAGCTGCCAGTGCAGCCATGCCCCCGCAGCCGCCAGGGGCATGTGCCATTCACGACTTCACTGAGACCCTTTTGCAGCAAAGGAGTCGTTCTGCATAACACCAGTCTTTCAGGGACTGAGGTCTTTGGGAACATTAATAAAGTTAGGTGAGTAAAGACTAGAAATTTTGAAATTTTAGGGTAAAATCTTGGATGGGAGTTTTGCCATTGACTTGAGTGGAGTCAAAATTTCCCCATAAACTATTTTGTTCCTGTGTCAGCTCAGTATGTTTAATTTCTTTCATTTTTATATCATTCTTAGAGTAATTATTCTTAAATAATCTCCTCTAAAGTTACAAATATGTTCAGACCTTTGGAAAATACCTTCACCCCTTTATGTGTATATAAATAATTTCACTATGTATTTTCATGGGAAGTTTTTAACTTTTATAAACTCATAAAAGGTATCAACAATAGTTTTTAAATCCAGTACCTCTGACATATCCCTAAATAATTGTATGTGCGTGCTTAATATTAAGGTTAATACCACAATTCAGCACCGTCAGAAAGGCAAGCAAAATATTGGGAATCATTAAAAATGGAATTATAAACAAAACAAAATGTATCATTTTGCCCTTTTAAATATCTGTGGTCTTTCCACAATTTTAATATTGTGTGCAGTTTTGGTTCCCCCCACCCTCCCTCAAAAAGGGTATAGTAGAACTAGAAAAGATGCAGCTAATGGCAACAAAGATAATTAGAGGTATGGAAAGTCTTCTGCGTGAGGAGAGAGTAAATAAATTAGGACTTTTCTGGTTGGAAAAGAGCTGCCGAGTGGGGAGGAGGGGCATGATAGAGGTATACAAAACATTAAATAGTGCAGAGAAAGTAAATAGGTATTTATTATTTACTGCCTCTCAAAATATTAGAAGGCATGATATGAAACTATTAGGAAGCACTTGTAAAACTAACAAAAGGAAGTACTTTTACACACAGCCTGTAATTAACTTGTAGAAGTCATTGCCACAAAACATTGTAAAAGCTGATAGTTATTTAGTTAACCCAACTCAAAAGGGATTGGAGCGAGTCTTAGGGAAATTTCCATCGGGGGTAATGAATGTTGTACATACGGTTGCAGCTCCTGACTCAGAACTTTTTAAAGCTCTGAAAGCTGGGATCTGACTGGGGAGAGGAGAGGGTAGAAAATTCTGGTCATACCCCATTTACTCTTCCTTTCAGCATCCATTCTTTGCAGTGAGAGACAATACTGAGCTAGAAGGACTCATGGTCTGATCTGGTAAATGGCCATTCTTATGTTCTTAGTAGGTCTGCTTCCATTTAAATAAATGGTAAATGTGCACAAACTTCAGTGGAAGTCCATCTGGTCACAAAATGAATGGATTTTTTAAAATAGTTTAACGTGCTTATTTCTGTATTTTCACAGAGGCTGGTGTATGTTTGTGTGGGTGTGTTTGAATAGACTTTCACCTCTATTTAAGTTTCTAGTAGTTTTATGCTACTAAATTTGCCAGTTGTGATGAATTTTAAAGTGTGTGCAATCGTTAGCCTAATTAGGTACAAATCAGCACTTTTAATACATGATACATCATCTATAGACTGCCTCTTGGACTCCATACTGAGCTTCCCTTTGGAAAGCCAACTTTTGAAATGCATTAGATCTGTAAAACTGGAGCTAAACATATGTACTTTCACTGATGGATCATTGGGTTTGGTCCACAACAGATGTCATTTAAGCTGCTTTTCAGTGGTAAGCCTATATGGATCTGCAAAATTTTACAGTGAATGTCTATTACATAACAAAGAAATTTCAGCAACATATCTAGTGTGAAATACTCTAAGAAAGTTACAAGGAGAATTCTGTCAAGATTTATAAGCCCAAATATAGTTTTGTAGATCACTATTTAGACAAAGGGTATTAAACACACACTGAATAATTAAATACACTATATCATGTAATTCCAAATGGTAAAGTGATGAAATCAGGTATATTTAAAAATTACAACAATGGGCTATGGTAGTGAAAAGATCTTTATTGTTCATTAAATTATCTTGTGCTTTCATCTAATGTGTAAAGATCAATGGGATTCTGGAGTGTCTTTGTACAACAATTAGTTTTTGTTACTGTATTTCATTTCCTGTAAATGGAATTTATACGTGTGCCATGTTAACATCATTTCCCATTCTGCTATTTCTATTACCCATGGGGCTTGGATCAATTGAATGACAGAAGCCTTTGCTAGTTTATTGATTTTCATTTATCCAAGCTCATCTGTTTATTTAGTTGCATGTCTAGATATAGGACTATTGCACATTTGAAAATATATCTATAGGTTGTGAACATGGGTTAGTTTTATCAGCCTATACTTATAGAGGAAATAAAATTAGGGGAAATAAAGTTACAAAATATTTAAAAATCCAAAATGACAAACCATAGTGGAGTGGGGATACGATCTTAGAATCATAGAATATAGAAGTATAGCAAATTAGGGTTGAAAGGGACCTCAGAAGGTCATCTAGTCTGCTCCCTGCTCGAAGCAGGACCATCCCCAACTAGATCATTTCAGCCAGGGCTTTGTTGAGCTGGGCCTTAAAAACCTCCAAGTAGATTACACCACCTCTCTAGGTGTTGTCATCAAATCCCCTCTTGGTCTTCTCTTTTCCAGACTAAATAAGCCTAGTTCCCTCAACCTCTCCTCACAATTCATGTGCCCTGGCCCATTCACCATTTTTGCTTCCCTCCGCTGGACTCTTTCCAATTTGTCCACATCCTTTCTATAGTAGGGGACCCAAAACCAGACATAGTACTCCAGATGTGACCTCACCAGTGCAGAATAGAGCAGAATAATTACTTCCCTCCATCTGCTGGCAATGCTTCTACTAATGCAGCCCAGTATGCTGTTATCCTTCTTGGCAACAGGGCCACATTGCTGACTTATATGCATCTTCTTGTCCAGTGTAACCCCATATCAGTCCCCAGGCTGTATGGGGACCAGTCCCCAAGTGCACGGGATTCTTCCATCCTAAGTACAGGACTTTGCACTTGTCCTTACTGAACTTAATGAGATTTCTTTTGGCCCAGTACTACAATTTGTCTAGGTCACCGTTAATCCTAGCCCTACTCTCCAGCAGTGTATCTACTGCACCCCCCAGCTTGGTGTCATCCACAAACTTGCTGAGGGTGCAATCCATCCCATCTTCCAGATCATTAATGAAGATATTGAACAAAACTGGCCCCAGGACCAACCCTATATGGGGGTGCTACTAGCTTTCCTATATGGTGGGAAGTGGGTACAGACTACATAAAAATGTTGATTGCCTGTGCACTGCTCTATTGCCCTCCCAGCAGATATCAGGATGATTGAAGTCCCCCATGAGAACCAAGGCCTTTGACTGGGAAACTTCCACTAGCCTGAAGAAAACCTCATCTACCTCATCCTCCCAGTCTGGTGGTCCATAGCAGACACCCACCACAACATCTCACTTGTTGCTCTCCCCTATAACCTTAACCCAGAGACTCTCAACAGGCCTGTCTCCAGTTTCATACTGGAGCTCTGAGCAGTCATACAGATCTTTTACATAAGGCACAAATCTTCCTCCTTTTCTCCTCTGCCTGTCCTTCTTGAACAGTTTGTACCCATCCATGAGTGTTCCAGACATGCAAAGTATCTGACCAAATCTCTGTTATTCCTGCCGCATCATACTTCCTTGACTATGCAAATCTTCCAATTCTTCCTGCTTGTTTCCCAGGCTTCATGTGTTTGTATACAGACACCTGAGGTGACTAGCTGATTTCCCCACTTTGCCAGAAAAAATGAGGCCTCCCCTTTTGCCACCTCTGTCTTCAGCTTCCTCCAGATCCCCTGCTACCTCACTTGCCTCAGGGCTTTGTTCTCTATCCCCCTGTGAACCAAGTTGAAAGCCCTCCTCACTAGGTTAGCTAGACTGCCTGCAAAGATGCTCTTCCCTCACTTCATCAGGTGGATCCCATCTCTTCCTAGCAGTCCTTCTTGGAAAAACATCCCATGGTCAAAGAAGCTGAATCCCTGCTGGCGACATCACCTGTGCAGCCCTGCATTGATCTGCAGAGTGCATCCACTTGGACAGCATCTTTCGGCATCCATCCTTACATAATGCAAATTTGCAGTAATGTACATTAGTTCTAAAGATTTGCCTTTAAATATGGCTGAAACCCACATTCTCAACTCTACTTCTGTATCCAGTGTTAGATACTGTACTTTGTGTTTTTTAGACAATTACATGCTAGGAAGTGGGTACAGGCTACATAAAATGTTGGTGTGTAGATGAGATTTTAGCCAAGCTAGTTTAAATGTTTTCTTTAAATAGAAGAGACTAAAAATAATACAGGACTCAGCTGAGTTTAAACAAGTTGGGCTTTAGCCCAGATCTTTGGCTCAGAAAGAGTTAAAATGCTCCTCCATATGATAGCTGTCACTTGATGGCTCTGAAGAGGAATTTTAGATTATGAACAAACAGTTGATCTTTACAAGCACAATAAATCTTGTGTTTTCCCCATGGCTGGCTTTAGCAGCATATATTTGTTATACCTTGTAACACAGTGAGCAACCTTGAATTGTTTGTCAGGTGCTGCCTCTTCTCAAAGATTAAATTCTCCTTTCTCTCAGATGTGCTCACACCTGTCCTTGGTTGTGAAGAAAAAATTTGGCCCTTAGTCAAAGACAAAAGTATGTTTTGCATTGTTAAATACCTTGCTATTAAAATGCCCTCAGTTGTGGGTAGAATGGACACTTGACCAGACTGCTTTGGGTTCTGTTTTCCCTCTTTAGGGCATGGTACACAGCTACAGGACTCTGGGAGCTTTCCAGTATATAAAGGATGTTCCTACTAATGCAGCCCAGTATGCTGTTATCCTTCTTGGCAACAGGGCCACATTGCTGACTTATATGCATCTTCTTGTCCAGTGTAACCCCATATCAGTCCCCAGGCTGTATGGGGACCAGTCCCCAAGTGCATGGGATTCTTCCATCCTAAGTACAGGACTTTGCACTTGTCCTTACTGAACTTAATGAGATTTCTTTTGGCCCAGTACTACAATTTGTCTAGGTCACCGTTAATCCTAGCCCTACTCTCCAGCGGTGTATCTACTGCACCCCCCCAGCTTGGTGTCATCCAGAAACTTGCTGAGGGTGCAATCCATCCCATCTTCCAGATCATTAATGAAGATATTGAACAAAACTGGCCCCAGGACCAACCCTTTATGGGGGTGCTACTAGCTTTCCTATATGGTGGGAAGTGGGTACAGACTACAGAAAAATGTTGATTGCCTGTGCACTGCTCTGTTGCCCTCCCAGCAGATATCAGGATGATTGAAGTCCCCCATGAGACTTCAATCATCTGCCTCCCCACTTCTGGATATGTTTTATTTATCTTGCTGCTTTCTCTCCCTTCCCTGGCTCCTTGAAAAATGAGTCTCTTTACAGATCACAGGGACTGTGCCTGACCTTTGCCTGTAGAAAATCTGTATGTAACTTCCCAACCTGTACATCTACATGAGGGCCAAACTGACAAATAATGGACTGAGTTGCAGAATAGAATGCTATTCTATTCATTCATATCTTCTTTCATACAACATGCCCCAGAATAAAACATGTACCTTGGGGGAGGCAGAATGAAGAAAACAAGTTATTTCCAGAGTTATGGCTGCATAGAACAAGGGCAGAACTAAGAAGTCTGCAAGGCAGGGCTGTAGGAGAAGAGAGACCTGGAATAGTTTACAATCTCAAAAGTGCCAGAAGAAAGGTTAGCTTGAGCAGTGGAATATCAAGACCGTTAAAAAGGGGAGATAATCATTAACACATGGAGTGAGTTGACTCCCTCAGGCATCTGAAAAGAAATTGCACTGCTCCTATAGCACTGTTGGTTTTGGAGCAGGACTTAAGGTAGGAGGAGTCTATTCCATTTTCTTCTTTTAAATGGCTAGGAGTAAGTGTTAAAAATGTAAGTACTGCTTACCATTACACATAAATGGTAATTTAGGTAAGACTCATTGGAAATCATTTGCAACTTCTAAAAAACATCAAATGAAGATAACATTACAACATTTCTTTAAAAATAATAATACTAAAAAAGAATAGATTGATATTTTGGTGATGTGTGTCCTGGTAAAGACTTAGAAACATTCATATGGACTAGAAAGACCATGTGATCTTATGTGTAACATTTCTGCAGCTACTCCATATTTACTTTCAGTATTCATTACATTAAAATGTGTTCCCTGATGCTTCGTCTATTAAGTTAAAAATCTTTAAGAGGGAAACAGATTGTATTAGTCTGTTTAGTAGAACCTGTAGTTCTGTATGTTAATGCATCAGGCAGCTTCCTCCTGCCAAGTATTGGATTTATCTCGACTTTCAAAATCACAAACTCTGGTTTCCTGCACTTAAATCACACCTTAGACTCCAACTGTCACTAGACTGGGGAGAGAAATTTATAGTGAGCCTAGTAATTTTGCCTCATTGGCATTACTAGTAAAATGTATAAAAACAGCACAGTCATTTGGCCTGGCAAAGGACTGTTCTCTCCAAGTTCCCCACTACTAAAAAGACATACTTGATACTAACACAGGGGTAGCTGTCATGGGGTGAAAAATAAACATATACATTGTCCCTGATTAACAAAAGGCAAGTGGAATCCAGGCAGGCCCAGAGGGACAGAAATTCTCCACCAGAAGTCCCAGAACCAACCAGGACAGGCACCAAAAAAAAGGATGTGGGCCAACTATTAGAATAGTTGGAGCAGTCCCTGAGTATTAGGACAGTATGGAAAATATTTTTCCTGTCCCAAAAAACTTTTTGAGATTTCAGAAATCTTCCAAAACTGCAGCACAATTGAAACTAAAACTTTTTCAAAGGTTTTTTTGAGAAAAGTGAGGTGGGGAGAGGAAGGGGGGCGACAGTACTCTTTCCACAAGTGGTTAATAACTGGGTGGTTAGAGTACTCCTAGAACGTGAGAGCCCAGATTCAACTTGTGCTCTGTGCTTCTGTAACATTGAGTGCTCTGTCCACAAACTATTGGGGTTTTGGGGTGGGTTTGTCTCAATTTTTCCTGCTGGACCTGTTCTACATTGTATAAATATATATTTTTTAGGGCTCAGATACTTGTACCAGAGCTTCCCAGATACAGGTGAATGTTGTAACCACTGGGTGATAGAATATTTTTTTAAATCTTTTTCCATGACTATGAATATTTAATCTATATGAAAATGAAGGTCTCCAGTAGTAGAGTCTGGGGAGGAAACACTACAGCCTAGTGATTCAGGCTGATTGAGAGTGGAGATTTAACTCCACACCTACATCCTGGTGGAATTAAAGAGATGGCATCTTTTTCTCTCTCTTTCCAAGAGTTGCATACTGGGGCATCTGACATAACGTTCATCAAAGCTGGCTCCAGTCCAAAGATTAGCTTTGGTTTTGAAGAAATAGCATTTTCTGATGAAACACTATCATTAACAATTTCTGATTAGGTCTACTGGAAAGTCTCCAATGGTAGGATTCCTCTGAAACCAAACAGGGTTTAAACAGTTGCTACATATCACCCCAAAATTTGCTCTTTTAGAGGAAGATTAAATGACCCGTTTATTTTCCATAGATCACTTCACTTTTCTATAGGACTTTGCCTTTCCTCCTGAAGGGTAACGTTTGACAAATACAGAACACTAAACTCCTAGCAGCAGTAGAAGTCAGAACAGGAGCAGCAGCAAGTGAGTCTTCAAGTATTTTGCGACTAGCTTCGTTCTATAAATGCCTGCTTTCCTGAAAGAAAGCTTGAAACTTACTTAGGACATCTCTTGCATTTACAAAACATTACTTTTGTTTCTTTGATAAAGGGATTTGTTATAAAGCAACAGTGTAGACATCATAAAAGGCACCATAACCCTTTTTATTGTCTGACCAGGCTTTAAACATAGGGCATGTTGTTGATTTACAGAGAAACTACTGTTATTCTGCAGGGAATGGATATAGAAATTCAAAAAGAAAAACTGAATAAAAGAAATCCTGGGCACATTTTCAAGTATGCCTGTTGATCATAGGGATTTGTTTGACAGGAAAATATATCCTTTGGGAAGTCTTATTAATACTTTAAAGCAAATTATACTACATCTTGTACATTCACTTTACTGTATTTTATGTAGATAACCTATTTTTTGTCTTTTGACAACCATATGATTCAAGTTCATATAGCAAGTACCGCAAGTTCATACGGCAAGTACCGCATGTGCAATGTCAAACCTTGCAAATGATTCATACAGATTATATGGTAAGTATATATTCATTTGAAAGTGCAGTTACTGATTGACCTTTCTCACAAATTAGTTTATTGTATTATCACTAGTTATTTTCACCACTTTGATGCAGGCACACCTAGTTCTTGCTCCCAAAATATGGAACAAGATAGCACCTGCTGAAGAATTATTTTGCTTCTAAAATGAGCAGTGATGCTTTTTGTGCAAAAGGCTATTGATCAAAACATTGATTTATTTTACATCCTAACACTAGCCATTTTTTATTCATGAAAATCATATGAAGTGCTAATTTTAGCAACAGTTATAGAATCTTACCAATTCCATCAACAGCAGTAACATTTTAGGGCCTTTTTATACCTTACACTGCAAGATGCACAGCTGTTGATTGGCTTAGTGCTAGCTTGGAGTTTGGAGTAGTCACACCTTTAGTTTAGAAACTTTCTCTGACTGGCCACAGCTGTGACTTGCCACTAAAGGCCTCTATGCTTCACCTGGCCCTGGCCAGCCACAGTAGCAGCGTTCTAGGCTGCAGGGAGGGGAGGGGATGGTGGCATGGTGTGGTTCCTCAAGAGAGAGGCCGATGGACTCAACAGAGGGGCTGTGCAGGAAGGTCACTGCCCACCCAGCTCCTGCCTCCGATGGCAGAGCTGCGCAGCCAGGAGCCTGTAAGGGGGGAGCCCCAGGATCTGGCTGCCCTGGTGGGGACAGAGGGGAGCTTTTCTGGGGGCTTGGGATATTGAAGGACTTCAATTTCAGTGGCATAACTGTGGGGAGTGGCTACATCTTAATAGAACAGGAGCAAGGTTATACAGATCAGAGATAATCCTGCCCTGGAGTGGTGTAACTCTGAGCTAAATAACAAGTGCTTTAAGCCACTTAAAGGTGTTAAGAGCTCCAGTAACTGCCTAAAATTATTGTGTAACAAGGCCCTTACTTTGCCCTTTGTCTTTGCTGCTGCAGCTGCTATGAATATAGCTGATTGACAGCTGACAGGATTGAAACTAAGAGTGGATGAGCTTCACAGAAATTTTTTTGAACATCTTGCATTATTGTAATTTTACACCAGGTTTTTTTTCTAAAAAAGGGTAAATAAAAAGGATTGAAAATACTTTCTGGATTCAAATCTCTTCCAAAACCCAGTTTTATATTTTTGGTTATAATTTTTCTCATCCTCCATGCTGATGTTTTAAACTAACAATACTTGGTGGATTCAAAATTAGGCAGTGACATTAGTCAGTACCAAGAGAAACTTACAGTATTTTTCTTTCCCAACTTGTTATGAATTTCATGTACTTGGGGAATTTTGTTGGGAAGATACTTGAGGAATTTGAGACTTTACTTCTTAATGCAATTAGAGAAAAGGCTATCCTATAACTAAGCACCCAGCAAACACATGCAAGCAGACTCCAGAGAAGGGGTGACTGTGGCAAGAGCAGGCAAATCATCCAAATCTTTCCATGATTTTCAGAATGGAACTTTAAATACATCTGAAAAAACAAATTTGTCTACCCCTTGTAATGACATCACAAGTGAATGACTCTACAGGCAAGAGAGAGTCGAGTGGGTGACGGGATTGTGATTCTCAAATAGACTGGGATAAACTAGGGGTATACCCACACAAATACAGTGTGTGGGCAGAAAAGAACAGTATACCATTAACTGGAAACTGGTGCAACCTTCTTGATGGTCTCACTAACAATGCCACCATAATCTACTACCTGAATTTTATTCTTCTCATGGTGTTACATGAATAATTATGGATGACAAAATCATTCCACTGGATGAAATGCTATTATGTGTTATGAAAATTATTACTACTGAGCATTTCAAGTTTTGTGAAAACTAAGATGGATGTACATTCTAAGTACAAGAAAATCAGAACTGCAGTACTGATTACTTTGTGGCATTCTAGAAGTAATGTGAAATTAGTTACTATTCTTCACACTCTCCAGAGATAGAAAGGTAGGAAGAGCAATTACTCTATCAAGTTCAAATATATGTACCTGTATGGTTTAGAAACAGGGATTTGAAGCAGACCTGAAGCCTTTCTGCATTTATTCAATCCACTTAATAGCACACATGATTTGTTTTATTACTGGTGTTTCTGGAAAATCCAACTACAGATATTTTTAGATGCACAGTATTTTAGATGCATTGATATTTTATTAATTAAGGACATACATACTGAGAAGAGTGTTAAAAAATAGCATTGGCAAGATTAGAAGTAGAGTCCACAGTCTCAAAATATGTTTTTATCCACATTCCACTCTGCATGTTTTCCAGTCTATTAATTAAAAATGAAAGGACCCGTGTTGTTGTACTGTATGTTACAGAACCATGAATTTGGCTGTTGTCATTGGTGTTACTACTTTGTGAGAAAAAGTGCTCAATAGGACTTCAGCAAAAGCTGTAGTAGCAGGTGTACATGTGGAAGAAAACACGTCTACATTTTGGCTAGGATTATTAATTACTCCTACTGCAGTAATGCCCTCTGATTACAATTAGTATCAGGCCTCCTTTTGCTAGGTGCTGTATCAATGTAAAAACACACTACCCTGGAGGGTTACTTTCTGAATAATTTAAGCATGTGTTTTAATGTCTTCTGATACTTCCCTTTCTTTTATTTTACAATATAGTAATTACATAACATTATCCTTGTAAATAATTCAGACTCAAAAACTTAATTACATCTCTAGAAAAACAAGCTGCTATTTCACAAAAATGGTGAAATGGAGCTTCTACTTTGGCTTTGTACCTTCAGAAATCTTGCATATGCACTTCCTAGATAAATGTGCACATGTTTACGTTTAGGGCAAGAGGTTTAGTCTGTAGATGCTTGAATAACATGATTCTCCTTAGTATATAACTGATAAATGCTTGTTTCATTAAACAGCTGTCAATCGATGCCAATGAAGGAAAACATCCCTTGTAAATAATGTAGTATAATACTAGCGATACCACTAATAACACTGGAAACCTACCCCACTTAGCAAAGAGACTTGTACTCCATAATGTGTTGCTGTTAAGCTTATATAGTGTCAGTGAAATAAAATTATCTGATTTCACCCATAGGGTCAAACAGTTTGCTGATAGTACAGTAAATTCTCCTGTAAAATAACATTATCCCCCAGCACCTCCTCTTGTGCCCCACACCAGCCAGCAGAGCTGGCCTCCAGGCAGAGGGAGCATGTAGTATGCTTTTCACTGAGGCATCCACCAGAGGGTTGTGTGTTCATTCAACTGGTCCAGTGGTTCTCAACCTTGCTAGACTTAAGGAATCCCTTGGAAAATGCCAGCTTTTGGGGGTTTTTTGACAATGGAAAAATAATAGAGCAAATCTTCTGTTGAAAAGAAGTTAGAAAAACAACAACAGGTCAGAATGGACACTATACATTCCTCTTCGAAATCTCTGGGTTTATCTTGTGAGTCATGTGCAGGTGTTTACATACCCTCCACTGCAAACACTTCACAGCACCCACAAAAGAACCTTGCGGCACCCCAGTGTGCCAGGGCACCCTGCATGAATATCACTGCATTAGTTCCATGCCATGGCCAATGGATTTTTCCATCCCAGCTGAGCCCATGCATAGTGCCATTAATATTGTTAGGGTTTTTAAATATTTAGTTTAAATAAGCAGCTAGAGACCACTAATGACATATTGCGCTACCATCATGCTCCAAGGGCCCTGCCGTTTCTCTTTGGTGCCTGATTCTCTCTGTTCTGTATCCTGCACATTCATCTATAATAGGATATAATGATCATAGGGCAGGAACGGACCTCCCAAAGTCATCAGTTCAGCCCCTTGCTCATGGAAGATTCATCCCTGACTAAACAATCCCAGCCAGGTGTCAGTCTAACTTGCTCTTCAGAACTTCCTAAGTTGGAAATTCCACAGTCTCTCCAGGTAGCCTGTTCCAGTGCTTCATCACCCCCACAGTAAGAGAGTTCCTTTTAACCTCCAACTTAAATTTCTCCTGTTGCAGCTGGAGGCCATTGCTCCTAAACCTGTCCCCTGTGGTCACAGAGAAAAGCCTATCTCCCTCCTCTCCATAATAGCCTTTCAGGTATTTGAAGATAGTTATCAAATTCCCCTTCAGTCTTCTCTTCTTCAAACTAGGTAACCCTAGTTCTTTCCTCCTTTCCTCATAAGTCGCGCTTATCAGGCCCATAATCATTTTTGTTGCTCTGTGCTGGACTCTTTCCAATCTGTTCACATTCTTCTTGAGGTGGGGGGCCCAATATTGGACACAAAATTCCAAGTGAGGCCTCACCAATGGGCCCCACTTTCCAATAGGGCAAAGTGAGTGTAAAATGTTGTGTTCTATATATACTATATGAGTTTGCACTGACTCTGCAAGGAAATATGTTACTAACCAGGATAAGCAGAAGGTAGGGCAGGGTGGCACCTTATGAACTAACTCATTCAGAATCTTTAAGGTGTGACCCAGGCCTACCTTTCTGCCCAACCTCAGACTAACATGGCTTACCTCTATAAATAAGATAGAAGGCAGTAGAAAATCAACCCATATAGAATTCAGTGAGAGGTGGATGAAGCCATGGAAAAATACACTCTGTAACTATCATCTTTATAAACCTAGTTTATTCTCAGGGTGCAGCAGAAAAAATAGGACTCAGTATTTCCTGTCTCTGCTAAGTCCTATGATTTTGACCATGTAACATAATTTGTTTCATGCTGCACACTTACCTCAAAGAGAGATGAATTAGACTGAATCAGTTGTTTATAAAACACTTTCAGATTTTAGGATGTGGTGAACCTATAGAAAGCAAAATGTTTGTAATTGGAAATGAGCAAATAACTCCCCGAGTATCTAACATGAAACCTGTCTGCATCCTCTGAAAACAATATATAGGTACTGTGGGTTATAACAGGGAACATTAATACTGATCTTCACAGAACTTAATTCATATAACTGAATTGCCTTTGTCAGATGGACATTTTTCTTTGCCTTTTAAGAAAGACATAGTTAATAGTAATCTGTAGGGAAATTTGAGGAATATAATTAATGGGGTGATTTGCTATATGTTATTCTCTCCATTAAATATTGAAGGACTTTTTTCTTAATATGTGAATGATTTTGTTGGAGTAGAAAAGGTTATATGGCTTTGCCTTTGCATTAATCTAGTGTACTCTTTTTAAAAAATGGGGGAGACAAAAGTAGCAAAACACAATCCTTGACCCAGCTTTTAGGACGTTGTAGCCTTCCTTTCCAATTTTACATACTTAGCCAACATCCTAAGGAAAAACTGTTCACAATACAGTGGTACACAATACCCCTGGTCATTTGTGTTCTCCATATTACAAGTGACAATAAAAAGTCTTTTTCTGGATCTGCAGCATTATAGATCAACAAACCCTGCTGTATCACCTGAAGGACAGGCAAGGTATGAGTAAACCTGCAATGAAAAGTTTTTAGATAACCCCAAGAAAGCAATACAAGTAAGTCGTGTTAGTCAAATAAGAGACCTGTACTAAAGTTGTGTGTTGTTTCCTAGAAGTATGTTTCAGATTCTGGCGCTCTTTGATGCAGTTACAATACAGATGGTGATTGGCTATATATTTTTCTATTCTGCTTCTGGGTGGATCTATGCTGCCTAGAGGAATGTGTGACAAATATGAGTGAATAATAAATGGATGGAGATTAAAATTCTCTTCTGAAAAAATATGTAGCAATTGCATCTCAGTTGACCTACCCAATATGTGTACTCAGAATATCTGCTGATATTACTGACCAAGATAAGTTTCTACCATCTACTAATCTTGTTAGCTCAATGCAGCCAGAATGGCTATGGGAATTGGAGCTTGATTCATGTCTGGGTCCTACATTATGGGGTTAAATAACAGAAGAATAAATTCTGAGTTTAGTGTTCTGGGGCAGTTAGTCCAATAGTCTATTTTTACTTGTGAACTGAGCAGATTTGATCTGAATGTTGGTAAGATGCAATAAAAATGGCAGCCCACACTGCTGTTTTGACAGTCACCTGTTCATTGCTTTCCTGCCTCATCGCTTTCCTGCCCCTGCTGCAGCAGAGTGTTCAAGGAAAATATCAGGCTTATAAGTTACCTATTTACCACACAACCTAGCCTCCACCCTGATCCTTTATCTTTCCTCTCTTTCTTTTCTGCTTTTTCCCTTTTTTTTCTCCTTTTCTCTCTCCTTGTTTATTTCCCTTTTTTTCTCTCTTCTTCCCCCTGCACTGGATGCAACTATCTTCTCCCGCAAAGGACGAACAACACCTGCTCAGAGTACAACTGCTCATCTAGCCATCTTCTGTGATCTTGCAAGGTCCACAGTCATGGTTTCCTGAGGCTCTATTTCTCTTCAATATAGGTCATCCACACTAGCTCTAGCAAATTCATACCAAGCAGCCTGCACCCTGACCAACTTCCAGTACATAGAAGAGATAAGGCTACTGTATCCATGTTGTGAGTCTTCTTCTTCGGCAGTCCCTTGCAGTTGAGGATGTATGTCTTATTTGTCTTCTTTGTGTGTCTGAAGATGGCTGATGAGGCCTATCCAGGATCAATAGACTGTACTGCAGCTCAGACGTATTTCCACATGGGGTGGGTGGCACTGGATTCTTGATTTGGCCCATGACACGCTATTTCTGCCTCTCCTGCTTTTCCATCTCCTGTTGTTGTTGTGAGGTTTCAAAGAACTGAGATCCCTGCAGCAGATTCTTCCTCCATTTGAGGTGGTCCAGGACAATACTTTCCCATGAGTTGGCATCAATATTGCATTTTTTTTAAGTTGGCCTTGAGGACGTCCCTGAGGTGCTTCCTTGGTCCTCCTATTGAGTGTAGGCCTTGACTGAGCTGAGAGAATAAAACTTGCCTTCGGAGTCTGGAGTCGAACATCCAGATGACGTGGCTGGTCCAACAAAGTTGATGTTCGATAGTCATTGCTTCAACAGTCATGGTATTGCTTGCAGGAGGATGCAAACATTGGTACATTTGTCTTCCCACTGGATTTGGAGGATCTTCCACAGGCAGCATTCATGGTACTTCTCCAACAACTTCAGATCTCTCCATTATGTTGTCCATGTCTCAGCTTCATGCAGCAAGGTGGGGATCGTGGCTGCTTGGTTTTAGTTAGTTCTAATGTCACCATCTTCAAACACCCAGGCATTCAAAAACTACACTTGCAAATTTGAGGTGGTTTGATTTCTTTGTCAATGTCAGCCTTCTGCAAGAGATACCAGCTTCCAAGGTATGGGAAATACTCAGCATTCTCCAGAGTCTCACCATGGATCTGAATTACCAGAGATGGGGACTGTTCATTAGGAGCTTGCTAGTTGAGGGCTTTAGTCTTCTGAATATTAAGCATCAGTCCCATTTTCTTGTATGCCTTGGTAAAGACATAAACAATACAAGACGGTAAACATGCAGGCTAGAGACATTTTTGAGTAAAACCACAAGTTATTTTAGAACTCCTGTTGTGCACTATTCTTTAAAGAAAAAATAGAAAATTTAATATCCAAATTGAAGTCTAAATTCAAATATCCCTTCAGCCAAAACTTGAAATACCTAGAGCAGTGCAACGTGGAAAGTTAAGAAAAGTAGCTATGTTAACTACTAAATAAAGACCTTTTCTTTCTTTGTTGTAAAGCAGTAGAATATATAAAATAAACAATTCTGTGTAGAGCTGTTGAGCAGAGAAAATGCCATGTATAGGATAAACATTGCCATGAGGCCTGATTCGAGCGCCTGTTTTTAATTTATTTTTAAATAAAGCAGGTCTTACTAAAGTAATTAGCTTGACTGCAGTAGCTTTGCTTCTGTTCTTAAAGGTCCCAAGTTGATAAAGCTCATCTTGAATGAAAAGCCAATTCTGGGCCCAACTGTGTATCTCAAGGGTCCTTTTCTGTGCATACTTATAGCCCAAATTCATAATTGTTGAGCTAATGTGATGTAACGTTTTAATTGCACTTCTCTGTATGCAGAAATATAGAATGAGCCATAATGATGATTAATTTTACAGTTTAATTAAGCTGTATTGTAGGAGGGGCCAGGCTGAGCCCCATACTCAGTGGGATGATGGCCATTAGCAGGCTCCTCGGGCAGCAGGTTTCAGGCCTGGCTTATGGAGGAAAGGTGAACCCATGTACCAATGGCATGCTCTGCCACAAGCAGCTGGTGCCTAGCAGACTCATCTCAAGCCTCACTCCCAGGCTGGGGTGAGGGCCATAACCCTAGCCCTGTGGGGGCATGAGTGGCAGCCAGAGAAGAAGGCTTGCATAAGGCACGGGAAGCAACCCCTGGGGCCAGGAGGCAGCAGGTATAGTGGATAATGAGCTCATCTGGAGCTCTCGACACCTGTTGGCCACAGTGGGGCACGTGGGGGCAAGCAAGGGACGGGACTGGCTCAGACCAACCTGCAACTCCTTATAAAATGTGATGCTGACCCTAGGAGGGGGGTAGTGCTGACACAGGCCAGATCACATGTGATGTTCCTCCCTGGAGACAGAAGACCAGGAGACGAGGACCGCTCCAGCTCTCCAGACAAAACCCTGACTGACATGCAACTTTAGAAGGTCAGGTACCTTTTGGAGCTGCTCCAGGGTTCATGGTACCCCTGGCCCCATGTTACCCAAAGGTTTCAGCCCAGGACAGACTGTCCTGCTCAAACTTAGCTCATATAACAGGCAAGTCCCAAAGAGCTGAGCTGCTTGAGGAAAGGTGGCTGAGCTACCCTGCTGGGCTGAGGGAAGGCTGAAAGCAAGCATGAACACAGCCATTTGAGTTAATTAGTTTATTTGGGTTTTTTACATGAGTCAAACCTCACTGACACTGGAACTGCAGCAGAGTCTGGAAGGCGCAGCTAAGGCAGGCTGACTCTAGGAAATGCAGTCCCCTTTCTGTCACTGATTCTTTCTGCCCAAGCAACAAGGTCGCATGCCTGGCACAGCCAGACGTCCATACCATGCAACAACCAGAACACCCGAGTGGAAAGGGGTGGGGTGTAAGACAGGAGGAGCCCCCCCCAGAAGATCCATAGACTTCTAGACTCATGCTGATTGCAGTCGACTCTCTTCATTCAGGTATCACCTCCTGATACATCTTTTTCAGTTACAGCAAGCTGTGGTGGGCAAGGTAGTAAAATAAGAGAGTGAGACGCCTGCTGAGCCTGTGGCTTGTGGGCCCCATCCTGATGTAGCCGCTCGGCCTGTGTCCCTCTACATGTATGAAAATTCAACCTATATTTTATCTCAATAATCCTGTGTTTATGCATCCTGAAGTTTTATGTTAGAAGTTTCAGCGCATTTCTTGAACATGAGTAATACAAGTAAGCTACCATCTGGTGTGTATTGTAGAAGGTATTCAATAAATAAATGAGATATGATGGAGAAAAAAACTGTGAAAAATATAGCCATATTTGCCATTGGTGTGAAACAGAATGAACTAAGTAGCCAAAACTCAGAAAATGGAAAAAAATTAAGCAAATGCTGTAAGCATGTTAGATTTTTATTATTGGTAATTGTCCACCAAAGAATGCATGATTTAATATAGGTTTGTGGTCTTTATAGCTGGGTAATAAAATGGACCATAAACTAAACATTTGGAAAGCAATAACTGTATATGTGACAATGTAAACAGCAGTGGCTGACGATGGAAATGTATTTTTATTTTTCATCAGATATCATATATAATTATTTTTTATTGTATACAGAAGGCTAAAGGATAGTATATTGACACCATCTTGTGGTACCTGGCAAAAGCTGGCCTTTCTGATGGTGGCCAATGTATGTCATTCTGTAGTAGGGTACAGTAGAGTAACTAGGGGTGGGCAAAAGGGGCACCTGCCCCAGGTGCCAAGTTAGGAGGGGCACTGGAATCACCCCCCATCCCTGCAGAGTCCACACCCTGCAGCATACACGATGGGAACTTCAAAACTGCCCCTGGCTGCTGCTAGTTTACGAGGATGAGTGGGGCAGGCAGAGAGATTCTTGGTATGGGTAAGACTGCTGCCCCCCCCACACCCTCTGTCCCCACTGTCAGAACTGTGTTTTCTTTCCTCTCAATCTCAGAGCCCACGTACCCTACACCCCACCCCGCCCTTGGAATCCGTGCCTTCTCTCCCACCCCTCTGGGTTTTTCCTGGGTGCCAACTCTACTTGTCGCACCACTGGTAGGGTATGCGAACAAAAGGAAAGAGCTCTGCTTTTATTTCTGGGATTGCTTTCATAGGTAGACCCTTTTAAACACTTAAGTAACGTCATTTTGTCAGAATTTTAAATGTAAGGTCACTTAAGTACAGTATTATCAAACTAATAGTAAACATGTCTTCTCCTGTCCTCTCTCTTGTGTCTGAGGTTGGTTTTATTAATCCAGACGTCACTGTGAGATAAAGCTGAAGTTCAGGTCCAAGTTCAGTTGTTCTTATGGTTCCTCCATGTTGGCTGCTCTGCCCATTTGCTAAATCCTCTGTCTCTCTAGAGTTCCCTCCATCTCTCTTTCTATTGTAACCCTTCCTGGGCGCGATCAGATAGAAGGGGCTGTTTCAGGCAAGAACTGCCAAACTGTTACAGTAACCTTACAAATCACCACACAAACTGAAAATGGCTTCTAATTTGCTTACATTTTTCCACAGTGTTTTGATAGGTGGTGCTGTATCCTGCTGCATCAGAAACATTAGATCAGACAACATATCAAGTTTCTAGTTTTGCCAAAATTAGAGTACAAAGATGATGATATAAAACACAGTTGGAGCACAAAGATGAAAACATTTCATGTCAAGAAGAGAATAGTAGCTAGAAGCATCTTTTTAGCAATAGAGAATTTACTGAACAGAAAACACAAATAGTTTGCGTTTCCATATAATTTTATTTTTAATTAACCTTTGTAAAACAAAAGCACAAATATAATAGCGTGTGAGAAAAATGTATTATAAGATTGATCAATTGCCATTTAAATATATGGATAGGACTTTCTATAATCTATCGCATATGCTAAGATGGTGTGGGCAAAAATGTATACTGCACATTAACGTATAGTGTATTAATAAATATCCGCAAAGGATATAAACAGAGGTTCCAAAAGTTCAGCTGCCGTTTGAAATCACATGCACAGAAACAGATCAAGCAATTAACTTACCTACACACTCTTCTGTGCTGCTGCTTGCATGTGAAATTTTTGTTTAAATAATTATTTCAGAATTGTAGGGGGGGAAAAATCAATTTCTGGCTTTACTGAAGGATTGTCTTTTTAAATGGCAATGATTCTACCTATAAATATGGACAGAAGAAGTACCCAGTAGTTATTTTTTTAAACCGCCAAAGGGTGATAAAAATGAACTAAAATAATCTTGCTGTTTTACTTGAGGAAGCATATGAAATACCATATGTTCCTCAATCCAAGATGACCCTGAATTTAAGACACTCCTCACACCCCCATTTATTAAATTCGTGACATGGAAAGGTATAAAGTTTTTTAATTTTCCATGTCTAGAATCTAGTTATTGGAGGGCCCTCTTAAATTCATCCCTCCCATCACTACCACAGGGAAAGCAGTTGCAGGAAGAGCAGCAGCTGGGGGGCAGGCAGCCTGTCACATGCCCTTTGTCCCCACCTTGCCACTGCCCCATCATGCCTGCCTCTTAACTTTCCCCACCACTGCCCAGTGCTTTCCTCTCTGCTCCTTACATTTGGAGCTCCTCTGGATCTGTCTTCACTGAAGGCATAGAGCACCTGGCCAGGCCAAGCAACAGTAGCAGCTCTGGCTCCAGCCTCCAGCCCTGGTCAGGGTCATGGCTAGAGCCATAGCAGTTCCCCTGCCACTCCGTATACCTCTTCACTGCACTCTCCCCTGGTCTTTGTGTCCTTTGCCTGCGCTCCATGTATCCCTTTTCCCACACCCTTTCCCCATGTTTTGCTTTCCCTGCACCTTATGCTGCCCCTCCTTGATATTTCCCCCTGCACCATACATCCCATCCCTGTGCTCCCCACAGCACCACAGCCTTGCCCTCATAATCCCCCCTGTGCTGCATGCCCCCTTCCCAGAGCCACTTCCCTGTGTTTCCTGCACTTCATGCATCCCTTTTCCTGCACATCCCTCACTCCATGCATCTCTTCCCCTGTGCTCTCCCCTGCACTGCACACTTCCTTCCCATGCACTCCTTCTGTACCCCCATACACCATGTCCCCCTCCCCCACCACTCCATAAACCCCTGTCTCCTGCATGAGCCACCCCGGCCCTGTCCAGAACCAGAGCAGCTGTTTACATGGCCTGTACTCCAGTCTGAATGGGGAATAGGGAAAAAAAATCTAATCTTTGATTCAAGTAAGTATATGTGGTAATTGTAAATAATATGGGCCAAATATGAGCTGTTCTTCAAGCTAAATTCCCCCTCGCTTCATTGAAAGTTTGCTATAACAAGAGTAATAATATCATGCTTATTATAACAGTGCACTTGCAGCAATATACTGTAGTTAGGGCTGTACTAGCACTTGCATTATTTCTTTCACAACCAGAGAAAGATTGTGTTTTGCTTTTCCATCTCTGTCAGAATGCTGATGCTCCCCCGCATTGTGACATCCCCAGTGCTACGATGCTTCATTGTATTTGAGACTAAGCATGCCTACAGAGGGGCTCCATTCAGAATCCATCAATCACACGCAGGCGTCAGTAATATAGGGTAGGGATTCTCCCTTACAGGAACTAGCTGCAATGAGAAAGATCTTAAACCCATGTAAATCGGCCTAACGTATAGCACAGCTAGGCTGATTCTGCCAGTTCCTCAACGTTTGTAGCCATGATGCAGTACATTGTGATTATGACTTGAATCAGTTTTGACTGGATTTTTATCCTGCTGGAGTTGGATTAGTGCTATCATGGTGGTGCATAGAATTGTATTCTTGGAAGGTGGGTCCATCACATTGTCACCTGGGCTCCCATAATATACAGGATAAAACTTTGCAATGGAACACTTTGAGGCAGGAATCTACAAAGCCAACAGGCCAGATCTGGCCCTTGAAGAGACTGCATCTAGCCTGAGACAGTTCAGGGAATCCACAGCATACTCTAACCAGGGCTACAGAGGAGGCATCCTCAGGGGCCTATTGCCCACTGTGCTTAGTTTTTTCTCTCTGCTGCAGCAGAGGTGGCATCCAAGGGTCCTGGTGCCTGTCTTTTTCAATCTATACCCTTCAGAGCTTCTGCTAATTGCAGTGAGGGTGCAGAGGGCAGCCTGCAGCAGGGTCTGGGTTGCAAGTAGCAGCTCACAGTGGCAAAAAGGTTGCCAGCATTTGCTTTAAGATATTCCTATGACAATGCTGTGGCCCAAGCTGATAATATTTCAGAGGTGCATTGTGTTATTTAGCACCAGCCCTGTTAGGTTGACACATGGTTTGTGCAGCTGTAGCATTTTAGTTTATCCAGTTTGGTTTTGGAAATTAGCTAGACGTTAAAAGTGTTACATCTTCAAGTGATGTTTTATGGCTGTATTCTGCTTTCTGCTCGAACCTAAGCTACTTCCCTAGGTTTGACCAAAGTCCACTGAAGGCCGTCAGTCTTTCGGTCAATCCTAACGGGTTTGAATCAAGTCTGCTATGTCTTGTGTGTGGTCCATGCATACTGCAATAACTAAGCAATAACAAAATTACATGCAGATAGCATCACTAATACAGGATTATAGCTCTCTCTTAATAGTTGTCAAATATTCATGAATGAAAATGTTAGTTTGCTGTCCTTGATACTGCTGAGTAATGTTAGTTAAAGATAAGGACTAAAAATGAAGACATATGCATATTGCATAGCCTAACTTTCATAGATGAATTGGCCTTACAGATACCAGGGATCTAAACTCCCAGGCACACTAAGAAAGAACATGTATGCAATAAAACCTAAGAATAGATTGTTTTAGCCTAAGAACTAAGGAGAATATGCAGTATGTATGCTTTTTTTTTTTTTTTGCTGTGTATTACAATATGACTTTTCTGGTTATTACCCTGATTATTACAACATATATTGTACAATAAATTCTGTTTGAAATCAGAATTTTATTGCCTTATAAAATTGGGCCATTGAAGCATCTAATCCATCTGGCCTCACATGCCTGCTTGCACTAAATACCATTTTGTCTATACAAACTCTCTAGCAACATGTATTTGAATGTGTTCATTATAGCTATTGTGGAAATGGTTAACTTTTAAAAAGGATCCTGATTCACAATATTTTTGCTAATTTTGATTATGGGACAATGAAAAAGGAATTATGTTGTACAAATAGTATGAAAGTCACAAGACCACCAGCAACATTAGTGGAATCACACAGACCTGTATCACTTAGCAAATGTACTTGTGCCTTTGCCATAATATTAATTCTAAAAAGTCCATAAAGAACACTTCCTTGCAGTGCTGAGTGTTTAATCAATGGTAACTGGGTCCTGCCAAAAAGGAAACAAATTATTACTAGCCTGAATAACCTTTACATGGCACATGGCTCAAATGGTTCTTAATATTAGATGCAAGCTCCAAATAATCCAAGAAACTAGCATTTTGCTAATCTGCTTTCTTCTCAGAAGTCGGCTCATACTGGAAGATTAGAAACAAGTGTGAGAAAGCACAGGCTAGCAGCAAGCAGTAATCAACTACCACATCAGGCAGTGTTTGTGTACTTCATTTCACAAAGAAGTAAACTGCAGTAGCTTGAAACAATTATTTTAGCAATATATTATTAATGTTCAACCTTAAGGAGCAAAACATTCCACCTTTTTTCCACCTTATTCTTCCTTTCAGTATTTAGGTCAGATCCACTGTCTATAAAGGTCATTTAAATTATGTAAGTTATCCCATTTTTGGATTGGCACCAGTTGTGATATTATTCACAATTCACCCTCAATTTTCTTTCTGAGAGAAAAACAGTTCCCTAATATGCTAGCTACTTCAGTTCATAAGAGCAGTAGAAATGTTCAGTAATGAAAGGATATTTTTGGTTCATTAGATTGGTTTAGGATCAGTGTCTGGAAAGGTGTTATAACCCTGAAAGTTCCCCAGTTTCCTCTCCTCCTAGCCATTCCTGCTCCTCGTGGTGGTTGATGGAGACAAGAATCTCCCACTCTGGGAAGGATTCAACCAAGAGGATTTCATAGGCGTCTGGAGCTCCCCTCCTCTATGTTGGTCACAAGCCAGGAACACTAAACATCAATAATTCAGATAGAATTCAAGACATTGTTCTCTTTTCTTCCTTCTTGTCTGGGATAATGTAATCAGAGTAATACGATGCCTTCAAAATCTTAAAGAATATCTATTTATGCTTCACTTTTCTTATGTTCTGTTCTCAGTAAATCAAGCCATTATGGGTAACATTGATCTACCTGCATTCAGATGTTTTGATAAAGTATCTGCCAGTATTGGATGTTCAGCTTGAGACAGGTTGGCTAAATTCCTGGAAGCTCCAGTTAAAGGCAATATGAGATGCAGAGGCTCAGTCACTTTAAAACTGGTTTCAATGCACAGAATCAGCAGCTACTCCTGAAAATCAGGTCTTGCATAAGTTTCAGAGCAGATGAAACAGAAGTTTTGATTGAGTGTAGGCACTGTTAACATTGGGCCTCTTCTTTGAACCTTTTGTCCTACAAATAACCCAGAATAATTTGAGGTAAAATTCCCCCTCTTATGCAAGAGGAACCTGTGGCATTGTGACAGCATGGACATAGGAGTCATTTAACACAGGATGACAGGCCTTTCAATGAGGATTAACGTAGCAGCAATTAGCTTCCATTTAACAGGGGTAAGAGCATGTGCATGTCTCATTATAGAGCAGCAGACACATGATAAAGCTCTGCACCCATTTTTCCCCACAGTAATTTGTTCGTATGTCCATACCCTAACTTGCACTAGCCTGAAGTAATAGGGCAAAAATGGTGCCATGGCAGGAGCTTGTGTTCAATGGAGCGCTTTCCATTTTTCACATTTCTTTCCAGGAAAAGCTTGACTACAATAGGCTTCCTCTGCACATCTCAGAACTTCAGCAAAAAGAAATGTCTCCAGGAATTTCCTAAACCAGATATAATTACACTGGCCCTGTTGGCAACAGCAGCAAAAATAAATGTCATAGCAGAAGGTAAATTCAGAGTGTCTTCTTCCTTGGTCTGGCTTCAAATTGATCTTTTCTGCAACTCTAATACCTTTTAACTGCCCTCTTATGACCATAAGAAAAAATGGTTTCACATTGATTGAAGAAGGAATTTTAATCAAGCATTCTGATGGTCGTAGTTAATAGGATATATGCCTGGCCTTATGAAACTAATACAGTGTTTTATAGTGCTCTATGTACAAGAAATTCTCTCTTGCTGGGAAGTGATAACTATTCTTTTTATAGTGACCATATTATTTTTTACACTCTGTGTGTAGTGATGAAACTTTGATACCAAACTAATCAGTGAGCTTTGTATAGAAGGGGTTGGGGAGGGAATCAATCCTGCAAGGCTCTGGGCTTTTTCAGCTGCTGCTAACTTCTCTGGGGATTGAAACTGTTTGCAGAATTTGGTGCTATGTCCTGGCTCTCATCCCGCTGACATTTAAGTACATGACGGTATTACTCCAAAGAGTAGTTGCACTACAATCAAAGGGGTTACTAACTTGAATAAAGTTGCGTGTGCATAGCTGCTTACAAGATCAAGACCTTAAGCTTCTATTTATTCTTATCTGGCCCAAGCCTAGATAACTGCTAAGAAACAAATGCCTATATGCTGCAAGCAATATAATAAAAATAAATGGTGCTTTGATCAGACTGTGGTTGATCCAGATGAGATTCTAATACAAAAAGTTAAGCTTAACAATTAAGTTAAAAACAAGAAGTTATAGGTAAGTTATAGTAGGGTATTTTTTTTAAAACAACTATAAGATGATTTTCTTCTTAGCATGCCACTCCCACTGATTTTACATTTTTTGTTCGGTAAATGTAAATGAAAGGAAATTGTTAATAGAAGTGTTAATAGAAGTTCTCATAAATCCTGTCAGGCTATTTTAGGTACCATTTTTCAAGAGCTATGAAGATTTTTTTAAAAGGCAGAAAATAAGAATAACCTTAAACAAAGCACAATGTTTACCACAACACAAGAGTAACATCATTATTTATCATATCCATTGTAACTTGTCATGTTTACTGTGCTAAAGGGCCAGCCGAGAATAGAGCCAATGTACTAGGCACTGCACAAACCTGTTGAGCTGATGGTAGAAGCAAAGCTGCTCCGAGCCATGGAAAACCAGAGGGCTTTGTTCTAGTAGCTTTGAGGAGCTCTTTGCCTGGTTGCACCTCTCTCGAACCTCTCCTGCACAGTGAAGGGAGGATCCCAGCTGGACAAGGCTCACTAAGTGATTGGCTTAAGAGAAAATCACTGAACATGATAGAAGAGAAAGAGTAGAGGCAGAAAAGCACCAGGTATGACCACAGGAAGGTAGAGACTTGGAAAGGGGAGCCTTTATACTTTAAAATGGCTTCCATACCCGTCTCCAGAATTGTGTCTTCTCGACAGGTGTTTAAGAGATAATAAATCTGTAGCTAAGCAATTCTTGGACTTGTGTTAGACCTGTACAGATGCCACCCCTGACAGTAGAATGGCCCCGCACCTTTATTTTCATGTGAAATCATTGTGTTGATTGCAGAAAAAAAAAGCTAGGAGGAAGTGAAGTCCTGCTCACATGTGACACAGTTGTTGCCTGCAGTATTCCAATGAACCTTGATTTCAATAAGTGAGAGTAAAAATGGTGGCAGTGGCTTCAAGGTGTCAAAAGCACTTCAGCATGAGAAGAAATGTCCCATATTGCCATGCAAATGAGACTGGGTTCTCTGAGCATTTGACATGCTCTGAACTGCTGCACTCTATGAACAAGTGGACAGGTAAGAAAGCACCCTGAGATCTACTAGTGTTTTTGCTAAGGTGACTAGGTGACAGCTCAAGTGAAATAGAGTCAAGTACAGGTTTCCCTCGCTTTATGCAGGTTCTGTATGTGCAAATTCACTGTTATGCGATGACCCTTTTTATGCCATTATATGCGAGGTAAATTCACTCGTATGCAACTGGTGTGGTGGAAGCCCACAGTCAGCTGCTTTGTGCGGTGCATTGTGGGAGTGACGTGCACTAAAATATAGTCTCCTGCGTGGATCTGTGCTCCTCGCTCGTTGTCTGTGACACGTTTCTGTTGTTGCCATCCCCATTATGATAGTGCCCTGTGCTTGTGTGTACTGTCTGCTGCTGGTGAGCACCAAAACTGTCTTGTAAAAGTGGTAGAAATGGGTCTGGGGGTCAGCACAGTCAAGGTCTTAGAACATATCCCTATTTGCTACATTGTAAAGTGGGTTCCCTTTATGCGAATCCAAGTTATGCACCGTTTTCCAGGAGTGCACATATAGCATAAAGCGGAGGAAATGTGTAGAACTGGCAATGCCCAGTGCAGGCAACCTCCATCAAAATGTGGCATTGTATATTTATCTCAGTAGTAAGCCGCTATGTTGTTCTCTTTGATCCCCACACATGGGTAGAGGCCACAGAAAGAAATCAAGCCTTGCTGGTATGTGCCTGAGTTGTTAATTGCAGCATTTCAGTTAATCCTTTGTTTTCTATAAGTGAGTAAAACAACTGCTTAAATAGCAAGGAAGATAGTTTTGTAAGTTGAAGCAGATGGGGGAGCCAATTGAAGTACTTAAACTTATTATTAGGGCAAAGCAAGAGACACACTAATCTCCTACCTGGAAAGACTGACCTTCATCTCCAAGCTACTCCTGTTCTACAAGTGTTTTGTTTGAGCTTGCCTCTAATTTAAATTTCCCTTTACCCCTTGCAGTGACTTGTAATGCCCCAATACTGTTTCCCTATGTGGTCGCTTTTCTATGGCACAAGGGAACAGCTCCTATTAAAGAAAAGGAAGTGCTTAGGGTGTTGATTTGCCTTGCACTGTGAGTGGTGAGTGATAGTTCACTGCTCTGTAATATATAAGTAAATAAGCACTACTAGGAAATTCCATCTAGGGGTTTTGATAACTACCCATTTAACCTCCAATCTCTTGGTTTATGGTGTGGCCAAAGGCTGTAAATGGAATTAAAGCCTTGTATAATATGGTTGCTTATCGTGCGCACTGCAATTTACTTTAAAGAATTTCTGAGTTTTAAATTAAATTGAAAAATCTGCCCAAGCAAAGTAAGATGCATACTTAAAAAATAATAGACATTGAAATCCAAAATCTCTTGTTTGCAATCTGTCCATGGAAAAAATACTGTGCAACCCATTAGGATTAGAGAAGCATTTAGAGTAACAAGCTATCTGTGTATTGTGGTAGAGTCTTTCCAGGCAGTGATAGCATTTTGTGTGAAGCTAAACATGAAATATTTAAGTGTGCTGAGTGTCATATCTACTGTGGCATAAATAAAATCATGCAGAATAACAACTGTAAAAAATCTTTCAGGGAAACTGAACAAATCAGCATGACATACACAAACTCATATTTTCATCAAGTTATTCTTTTAAACTGATGTATTTTGCTTACATATATTGATAAGTCATACTAAGCTATATATAATAATAGGTACTGAAAAAATTCAGTGTGCATTTCCAGCTTTTCTTACTGTTCCCTCCTTAAATTGATTGGATGGTGGGGAGAGAAATATATGGTTTGAAGGTCTGTTATGTTTAAATTAATTTTAGAGCAAAAGACAGTGACTGAATATACCTATTATACTCTGCAACACAGTAGATTAATGACAAAATTTAAAAATGTTTAATGTAGAACATGTTTGTGCCCAAGATGTGAACTTTAGTACATTTGGCCTGTATACCCATTTTTATGTCTATATCAAGGAATATGTCCCCTGAAGCTCCTCTCCAAAGTCACACAAGACCCTCAGAGGCTTTGTACCTGACCAGAATACAAAGGCACTGAAATTTTCCAAAACTGTAGGAGCAGACATGACACATCAGATGTCTGCGCAATGCTCCTTTACCCAGTAAATTGTTAAAGAGAAATTCATGGGCTTGTGCAAAAGCAATCACTGAGAATTAAATTAACCTTTTATGCTACCTGATCTGCTTCCATGTGCTAACATCATCCATTAGAGTTCTAATGAGTTGCATTGGGCAATGTTATATTTTTTACAAATTACAAGATAAAGCTGTGTTACCCAATGTGATGGGACCCTACAGAAACTGAATCTGACCTTTCCACTAGAAGGCTGAATAACAAGGATTTGATTTGAAATGCGGTGACACAGGGGGGAGGCATATAAAACATTAAAGGGAACCTTTTCCCCCAGTAAAATTGCATGCAAATTTTCTCATTTTATACTACATTGCTTTTTTTCCAAAAAAATTCTGTAAAATGACTGTTTTCAAATAAAAAAAGTTTTGAAGTAAATTTTTTTTTTTGGTGGCAAGATACAATGTTTTGCACCTTTGACTAAAATAATCTATTTCTTCCAAAGTCAAACTTCCTTTTAAACTTTTACCGTTTTTTCTGCAGTGGATTAGGTATTCTCAAAGTTCAAAACAAAATATAAAAACAGTCCCTGTGTCTTTAAGATTTAATTTCAATTTTTTGTTGTGCATTAGCCAAAAAATTGGTGTTCACAGATCAATGGTATCTTTACAAATCACATTGCAATGCTATATCTAAGCTAGCAGAGCTAAAGTGCCCAAGTGGACTGCTGCACTAATTCAGATGACCTTTTTCTTGTACTGAGGCTTCATTCAGACCCAGCTGGGTATGACAGTTCCTCTCTATACCTGCTCTTCATTAATCTTGCTCAGGCAGAAATGGCTATTGTCTTCAAATAAGCCTGAGTCCAATTTCCACTGGATAGTCTGTGACCCCTGCTGGCTAGCCATGCACTAGAGCATCCTCGTGCCCCAGCCAGTCCCTCCACAGCACGTTGAGCCAGAGAGGGGCAGCCCCAGCTGGCAGGCTGACACCCAGAGCCCCCTGCCAGCCAGGGCTGCTTTGACCCGGCTCAATCTGCTGTGTTTCCAGGTGCATGTTCAAACAGTGTGCCCAAGGTGGAAGTTTATTGCTTAGCATTAATAACATGTGTAGACGCACCCATTTCATGTAAATTGATCAAAAGATGCAAGTGTCCATCTGCCTAATATGATGACTGATATACCAGCAAATGTCTTCAGGCTTTCTGTTGGGAGCCAAATCAATCCAGATTTCTTCCTGACTACTTGCCATGTCTGTGAGAGAAATCCCTTATCTGCAGGATATTTAAATATAGGCAAGACTTAACACAAATTTCTCTGACTTCTCCCTGCCTACTGGGTGCCTCAGTACTGAGCAGTCAAGTTCAGAACTAACATGATGATAAGGCAAATGCAGTATTGCCAACTCCCATGACTTTTGGCATTGTTCTTAAAGTCTATGCTTCAGGAATGTGAAACACTTAGCTCTTTCTTTTATTTATATACTTAGAGATATATATAAACTATTTAGATATATATATATATAAAAGAAAGAGCTAAGTGTTTCACATTCCTGAAGCACAGACTTTAAGAACAACGCCGAAAATCATGAGAATTCATAATACTGCAAACGTGCACATGAAACGGAGCTGCTTAGCAAGAGGCAGTCAGGAACCAAGTGCCTTGTAAGTCTCACAGTGAGACCTGGAGGACAAAAATACAAGAACTACAGAAATGAGTTGAGCAGCTGAACTGTATGCTAGAGTGTCAAACTGATTGTACCAGGGAGTGTTGAATGTCTAGCTCTGAGGGACTGAACTACCTAGATAACTTTGTTTTTCCTTAAAACCTGCCTGTGTATTCAGCTGTGTTCACAGCTCAGCACAAGCAATGCTCCAGTTAGTTGTGGGTGGTTGTTACAGATGCACCATTGTGCACTGGATGAATATGAAGATAAACCAAGAACACATTTAGGCGCTTGAAATGAAAGATGTGCCTTGTTCAACTTGTAAAAGAACCCAGGCAGGTATGACATGAAAATCCCATTGACTTTAGTGGTGCCTAATCTGTTTAGATGCTTTTGTAAATCCTGTTAGGTGACAAGCTACATTTTTAAGTGCTCAAATATTTTTGAAATTCTGGCCCTAAATCCCTACCTGGTGACTGATTCTGTTGCTTCACGGGCTGCTGCAGAAACTTAGATTGAAGCTCAACTTGACAAAGCTTGATTGCTCCCTGAAGGCTAAAGAAGCCCTGGCTTGCCCTGCTAACAGCCATCATTCCACTTTTCTGCCAAATGGTTCAGACAAATTCATCTGTCTTGAACGGTAATTAGTTTCAGTTGTTGGTCTACCTTCTGAAACTTGGATTTCAAGGACAAAGGAGTTTTCACCAAAAATCCTTCCAATCCTGTAATGCACAAGGAGATTAGGAAGTAGTAGTGTCTGTACAAAGAGAAAGATGGCCTCTAAATGGTCTCATGCCTGCTTCTCATTCAAAGTGACCATTCTGGAATATGTAGTACAAGCTTCCTTTCTCATATTAGGTCAGAACTGTTCAAAACAATTTACTTTTTAGTGCTTGTGTATTTTACAAGGACAGGAGACCTTTGCAAGTTCAGTGAGTCCCTGATTAGTCAGTTCTGATAAAGCCTCTGAATTTGCCATTATGAGCACTGAAAGTTAAATACCTGAAACCACACAGAGTCACACTCAAATTGGCCTGATTGTTCAGACATGCTCCGCAGCTTCAGTTCCTAATGACTTCTGTGGAATGTGTATGTGCTGACTAGCTCTGAAAAATCATATCACTATTTTAGTTGATTGGCTTTAGGTATCCAAGTTTAAAAATGTTGGTCTCTAGTATTATACCTCTAAAGCAGCATACTTTTAGTGGTAAGCAGGATAAGTTTTGACCAGAGACTTAGTTATTTGTCAGATATTAAAGAACCCTGCTTCTAGCAGGGGTAGGAGTTTATTTTCCTCCTAAGATCTCATGCTTTGTGAGCAGCGTCTTCTCCTTGGAGAGAATTGGGTCATGTTCCGTTACAGGATATTTATCAAATGCTCTCCAGGGTTGCTTCTCCATCTGCTAGAAGCCCTGTGGTCCACTTTTGGTTGCACAGAAATTGGTAATTTTTCTCCCAGATGAGTTGCAGCATTTTTGTGGATTGGGTTACACAAAGGTGGGGGAGGAGGGCAGCCATAGCCATCTGTCTCAGAAAGCCCGTGTGTTGATCCTGATCAATGAAAAGTCTTTTATTATGTAAGTCTACATGCAGCCAAAGGGTGCTGGGTGCTAGATGTATTTTATAAATGAAGAAAGTAAATAAGTGGGAATATCTATTATAGCTGCTGTTGAGTCTTGCACCTGTGCCTATTTAGTCTGGCAGTGCTGAGAGTAGACAGAACTGAACAGATTGTTCCTAGAGAAGTGACCTGGCTTTCTGCCTCATTAGACTTCAGTTTAGGAATCCTCCTTTGATCTTAAATAGAAGTTACCACTTTTATTCCAGGAGGGGACAGCCATTTCCGCTACAAACATGGGATTTTAAATGACTCAGCATTGTAAGTACAGTCCTAAACCGAGCCAGCAGAATGGTGCTTGGCATACTCCCTTGCCCTACCCATACCTGGTAGACTGTCATAGATTTCATAGATAATAGGGGCTGGAAGGGACCTCGTGAGATCAGAGTCCACCCCCCTGCCATAAGCAGGAAGTCTGCTGGGGTCAGATGATCCCAGCAAGATATACATCCAAATGCCTTTTGAATGAGTCCAGAGTAGGTGCTTGCACCACCTCTGGGGGAGTCTGTTTCAGACCCTGGATGCTCAGACTGTAAAGAAGTTTTTTCTTAAAATGTGTGCACAAATGGAGGAAAAAACCTTTAGTGGCCCTTCCTTTCACTTTTATAAAATTGCATAGTCCCTAGCAGTGGGGTCGCTGAGCACCTGATGAGCTGAAGGATTTATGACTTGCAGCACTCTGCAAGGCAGGAAAATAATATTATCCTGCTTTTGTAGGTGGGGAAACTTGAGACATGAAGAGGTTAAGTTGCACAGTATGACCCATGGGTAGAAAACAGAACTGAGGACTTCTGGCCTGTGCCTTAACCATACCAATCTTCCCCGGAGTAGAAAAGAGTTATCCTGTCAGACCTACATAATCTCGCTCTTCAAAAGGAGAAGGAAAAACTATTGCCCCATTATCTCTTTGTTAGGGAAGCATGAGGCAGTAACCACTAGGGAGCCAGCAAAGGATAGCCGAGCCAAATGCTCCTGAATGTGACTCATGTCATGGCGAAGTCCTAGCCTAGCGCCCACCTGCACTGCCTGTTTTCTGGCCAAGTATTGTACTGTGCAGCACATACAGAGTCATGAACAGATCTTCTGGAAATGGCAGGAGGAATGAGTCGCTGACTGGTTTTTGTTATACTTTTTATAATAAAATCAATCACATGAGGTCAATACATTTTTCAAAAGTAGAGTCCTTAATATATCATATATGAGATTGGCAATGTTGTATTGTTGATCTTGTTTAACTGATTAGAGACCTGAGTGAAAGTAATTTGTAGTGATATAAAGTGATGACTGCAATAAAAAGATGCCAAATGATTTTCAGTGAATTTCAGAATACTTGAAAACCCTGTCTAATTGTTTTAACAGTGCCTTGATGCATCTGTTGGAGGGGGGGCAGAGAAAAGCTTGTAATGTTTTAACTGCCTTATATAGAAAGGTGCTCTCTGTGAAAGTTATCAGTTTTAACTAATGGAGTAATCCTTCTTCAGGATTTGAACCAGACTTAACATTGTTTAAATGAAAATAGACTATTTAAGCAAATTAATCTGCAGTTAGTTGTTTACCTGCCAGAGTAAGTAACTCTCTAGCAGACTGCAGTGGTATAGTTCCATGCAATACAGTATGTACGTTTAAAAATCCCTTTCATATACTTGAATTTTATGAAGGAATTTCTTTGTTATTTTTGGCTGACTTCTCAGTCATTGCTAAGAATGACTATCACAGTATATTTATATAGCAATACAGAAAGCAGACAATAATAGACACCATAATAGAAAGTCAGAAGTACCTGGCCATTTTGTTTCCAGATTAAAAGACTATTGTCCACTCACAGAAAAATGAGGAGGAAGTGAGCCCCTTTTAGAACTCATGCTTCTCTTCCCATGAGCCTCTGCATCATCATAGCATGGCCCCAAGGGACTCAGCGCTGCCCCTGCGACATTCAACATTTTTCTTGGCTGATGGAGTGAAAGACTAGGAACCATCTTCAGGCTGTAGTCCCATGCAATATAGTTCAATTCACCATGGTTCAACTGAACTGCAAATGCAATGTGATGAAGTCCAATTATTTCACTTGATTATTTTTCATTACATCTTTTTATTTGATACATCCCTGCACTACATCATCTTATTGAGCACTGATCAATGTGAGTGTATAGAATGGCCTGGGCAGAGCTGCCTCTATAATGTTGCTAGATTAGGTTTCTGGGAAAATAGATTTAGGGTCAAAAATGAATCAGTCATGAGCTGAGGAAGGGGCAAAAATAACATGGGTTTTGGAGGTTGGGGTTTTTTCCCTCCATTTTTAATAATCCAGTGATCTTTTTCTTTTCTCGTAATTCCAAATACCCATTTTGGAAATTGCAGTCCTTGGCAAGTGTCAGTTGAACAGTGAAAGATTTCCTTGTACTCTCTGCATGTATCACAATTATTACTTCGAAGTAAACTTAGTTGGAGTAGTTTTGCCAGCTTCCCAAAGATCTGAGAAGTTAGAGAATACTGTTTCCTGAATGTATTTAGCTTAAAATGTAAAAGAAAATGCTTACTCCCCATGCACTGAATAAACTATGTTAAGTTGAGGCACTTTACTACTAGCCATTCTAATATAATCTCAGTAGTGTAGTAGACAATCAATTGGTGATTTTATTTTACCTGTTACTGAGAGGGGGCAAGAAAGATGCTTGTTAGTTTATGTGCACACTTAAAATGAAAAAGACAACTCTTCTGAGGGTTTTCATGATATTTTTATTTTCTGATTTTGTTCAACAATGAAAACGTATTTTTATTTGCTGGAGTAGAATTTTTTTAGTTTAGTCGCAAAGGAAAAACCAAGAAGATTAAGGTGAATGCAATTTGTGTTTAGTGTTGGAAAATGAATTGTTCTAATTAAAACTGCAACTACTTATTTCTTCAGTCCACAGTAATCTTTTGGTCACCTTTACAGTGGGCATGCTATCTAATTACCATAGCCAAACTCAAATTTTGATAATTACTGAATCCCTGCTGTTACAAATTCAGACAATATTCCTTGTATTCTCCTAGCTTCATCTCTGGTTCAGTGGTGGTGTGCCTTGCTGAACAGCTGCTGTGCCCACCCTAAAAACCACTGCATTTTGGTGAAGCAATACTGTGCATCTCTGAGATCAAAGGCAGAAAGTAACTGTAACTGCTTATTAGTAAAGGTTTCTGGCAAAATGACTGTTTTACATTCCATGGCTGGGGGGACATTTTATAGTAAATCTAAATCTAAGTAACACTGATTGCATCAGAATAATGCAGGGTAGTCTACCACTGCAGTAAACACACAAAATACATTAATTGAACAGGTCTCCAAGCAAGTTATGGCTTTAGCGTATAAGAAAAATTTATCACTATGCTCATGCCAATACTATAGGATACCAGATTAAGGTTGACTGTTATGACAAAATGCTGAGATTAAGGGAGCAGGTGTTTACACAGCTGTTAAGGCACTTAAGATGCAAGGTGAAGAAATATAAGCTGAATTTGACCAATCAAATGTACCAGAGAAAAATGAAGTACACAAGCACTCAATTTTAGTTCTAAAATGTAAAATTTCTTGTTGTAACCACAGAGTAAGTTCACAAAGGCTTTAGAAGGAATTAGCAATTATCAGTTGTAAATATCAGGGTTTAACAGTATAGCAGAAAGCAAGCAATGTATTGGATTAAAGCAATTCATAGTATATTAATTTAAAGAGATGCAAATAATAAAAGCTGAAAGAGGCAAACTCATTTACCTCTTGAGACAAATTATTACACATTATCATTTTTGTGACCTAATCCACATGCTGTCATGGATCAATGAAGATTATCCATGTTGCTATGCAAATGAATTAGGCATTCTTGTTCAGAAGAAAATTTTAAAAGCGTAGCACATAATTTTAATACGCTTAAAAGTATTACAACTGAAAGCTCTTTTAGATTAAAGAAAAGGAAAAAGCATGTCTTTTTAGAACAGCTGCTTTTAAAAAAGATGAGTTCAGGAGTTGCCTTGACTTTGTGGAACATATGGTTGAACTTGTTTATTTGAATAATTACTGAGACTACAAATCAAAATAGTAAACGCCAAATGCAGTTAAAGAACTGGTTAGTGTCACTGTTAATGTGTACATATTTCACTATGCTTTCTAGAATAGTAGGTTAGTTCCCATGCTGATTAAATGTCTACTTTTATTAGTTTTTTGCCTTATTTAATAATTTGAAAAAAACATACTTATTTGGAAAACTTTAATGGTAAACCATGAGTCGCAGGTTTTCAATCAAGCAGTTTCTTATGTGCAAATCACAATAGCTGTATGGAGTATGGACAGGGAAACTAAGATGGATTTAATAGATTTAGGTTTGATTACACTGGAAATTATTTTAAAACATAATTATTATGAAATAATATGGAATTATTATAATAATAGTTATGGAAAATATTTTAAACATAAACAGTCTTCAGTAGCTTAAACTCAGTGTATTTGAGTTGTGTTGTCAGAGACCTGCTTATTAATTTGTGTCCCTGAAGAAATAGTTTTTAAGGTCTCAAGTGTTTTGGCCATATTCCAGAAGGATAAAAATAAAAGTTACACAACTAAAATCTCTGGGTTTTTTAGGGAACTTTTAAACCAGGCTTCTGGTACAAAGCTGCCATAAACTGGCAGATCCAGTAAATGGAGGGAGTTCCTTTGAACAGAGGAATCCTCCCATGGTGTAGAGCTAGACAGATGAGGTAGGACTGAAAATGAAACTTAAAGGACAGATTCAACGGTAGTAGTCCTGAACTCATAGCATCTGCATTATCCATGTATTGGATAGGATGTCTTACATGCCTACAAGAGCAAGATAGCAACTCAGAGTACAAACCCAAAGATATTACTGACCTCATGCACTTCATCCTCACACACAACAATTCCAGTGGTGACACATAGTGAGTGCACGGGGGTGCACATGCACCTCCTGAGAGCGCTGGTGCACTCCCTGACAGGCAGCGCTCCCTGATTAGGCAACAGGCAGGGGGGAAGCAGGAAGCACCGGTACCCCCTCCCCCCCTGTGAGTGCCAGCTGGGGAGTGGGGGTGCCGGGAAATGTACCACTGACACTTCTGGGAGTGTTTCTCACACTTGAGGGTGCCCTGTCAGTCAGCGAGATCAGCCACAGGGGACCTCCCCCCAGTTGCTGACTGGCCACTGGGGGGGCACGTACCCCCCCCGACCCAGGTGGCACCAGTCACCCATGTTCACTTTTAATAATCAACACTTCCTCCAGACCATGGGCACAGCTATGGGCACCAAAATGGCCCCACAGTATGCCAACTTTTTTATGAGCCACCTGGAAGAAGGATTCCTCAAGGACTGCACCATCAAACCCTTACTATACTTAAGATATATTGATGACATCTTCATCATTAGGACTGAAAACCTGCAATCCCTGACTGAGTTCCATCAGAAATTCAACAATCATCATCCCTCCATCTGACTATCTCTTGAATACTCCAGCACCAACATTTCCTTTTTAGACATGATGATCAGTATCCAGAATGGTAAAATACAGACCACATTATACAAGAAACCCACAGACCAATGTACATCTCTGCACAGAACCAGCAATCACCCTAAACACACTGTAGCAGGGCGCTAGGTGTGCCTGCCACTTTAAGGCCCTGGAGCTGGCAGCCTCCAGGTGCCTAATGAGGGCAGCCATTTTAGGCTCAGGGCTGCCTATATAAACGAGGCAGTTTGGCTGCTGGTGGAAGAGGCAACAACATTGCCTGGTCTGAGGGCTGCTGAGTTTCATCTGGAGGTAAGGGAGGAGATGTAAGGGATGGTAGGAGGTTCCTGGTCCTGGGTACGACTGGAAACTACACCCTGCTGGGAGTGGGTGGCCTGGTGGGACACCCAGTGGCACAGGAGCACCCAGGAAGTGCCAGGCCAGTGATCACCCCAGTGAAAGGCGGGTCGAGGTGCCTTAATCCCTAGCCCTCACCTTAGGGTGGGTCGCGATACAGCGGAGGTAGTTGTAGGGTTTTGAGACCCCAAGGGGGAGAGTTGGGGCCAGGCATGGCTATGGCCACCTGAGCCCACCTGTGGAGGGAAGCCCCGAGACCCTGAGTAAAGGGGGCGTTACGAGCAGTGTGGAGCCCCCAGTTGTGAAGGGGGGGGCAGCGTGTGGAGCCCTGTGAAGGGAGAGGGGGCTCAGCCAGACAGAGAGAGCTGAATCCTGACCCCAGTAAATCCTCCAATGTGGAGAGGCAGAGTTTGTGTCGAATATAACATCTGAGCCCCAGTTGAGAGGGGGCCATGCTGAGGAGCCCCAGTTGAGTGGGGGCAACACTGTGGAGCCATAGCGAGAGGGGGCAGTGATCAGAAGCCCCAGGGAGAGGGCAATGTGGAGCCCAGTGAAGGGAGAATGGGGGCTCAGCCAGAGAGAGAGCTGAGTCCTGACCCCAGTAAGTCCTCCAAAGTGGGGAGGCAGAGTTTGGGTCAAATGTAACACCAGTAGTAGTACCACGACCTGCTGCCCAGGGGGGGAGTGAGAGTCCCCTGTGAGACCGTGAGGCACCAGTCGTGGTGTGAGGTACCCCAGCTCCCCATGTCCATAAAGGAGGACCCAGAGAGGAGGACGCCGGGAAAACAGTACGGGTCATACAGTGAGGCCTGCCAGAGCTTCCCCTGACTGGCGTAGGCTGGGGCTAGGACCAGGAGGGTCAGAAGGGCAAGGAGGCCCAAGAGCCAGGGGCCTCGGGTCCCAACTGGCCTGGAGGTGGGCCAGGGCTAGTGTGAGCCGAAGGTCCCAGTGCAGGGACCACACCCGAAGCGGAACGGGTGGCAGGGAGATATGTGGCCCAGTATGATGGGGGCAGAGTCTGCCTAAAGAGAGGAACTCAGTTGGGGGTCCTAGAGCAGGATTCTGGGCCCCATCGTGGAGGACTGGCACATATGAGAACACTGATGTCATCAGTGAGGCTTGGGCTGTGGTGTAGGGGAGGAATGGCACCTCAGATAGCGCCCCCTAGCAGCAGGGCAGTAAATGGGCAGCCTCCTGCCTAATTACATCTATTAATTAATCAATTAAGACCAAGGCGTGGTGGGCAAGAAGGCGGACGGTTTGCCCAAGAACAGGTGGGTGGGCCACATGGAGATCTGCCCTGGTAGGCCCCCCTGGTACACAGACCAAGAAAGCTGTGATATACAGCCAAGTCCTCTGATACCACCAAATTTGCAGAGGAGAACACCCAGGATTGCCACCTCACTAATCTTAAAAAGGCTTTCACTCAACAAGGACACTTCTCCAGAGAGATAGATCGCACATTTGAAAGAGCCACTCGGATACCACGTGAAGAATTGCTGCATTACAGAAGAAAACCCCCATGAATCACACTGCTGGTTATGACATATCACCCCTCCCTCAAACCCAAACAGAAAATTCTCAAACAATTGTGACCCATACAAGAAAGAGACACAATTCTTAGAGAGATATTCCAAGAACCACCCATCCTAGCCTTCAAACAAGCACTGAACCTCGCTAATCTTGTCACCAAAAGCAAACTTCCTGCAGCCCAGAACACACTGAATGGATCCAGACCACGCCTTGACAAGAAATGGAAAATCTGCCAACACACCTCCACCCTGACAACTACTACACCCCACAACAGAACCATCAGCATTTCTGGATCTTATAGCTACATCTCCAAAAATCTCACAATTAAATCTCTCTCCAATGTCTTAAATTCTAATTCTCAAAGGGAATTTACAAAGCACTTTTCACAGATGAGCCTATAAATTTCATTTCCTCAACCTCCTGGATACAAAAAAATCATGGTCTGAATATAGACATTGGATTTATGACTCACTATAACCTGCCTGACATCTGACTCCCCAGGTACCTCTCCACTATTTACCTGCTACATTCATCCCTCCCCTCCCCCCACACCTGTCTCTCACCCACTGACTCCTCAATTTACATCTTCACTGACTGGCTTTCTTGCATGCAGCCCAGCCTCTGGCCTCTTTACTATTCATTCCATCCAGGAAGAGCACACAAAAACTGCAGATACTTTCTCAGCCTAACGAAGGGTTTTAAAACCTAAAACCTTGCTTAAAAAAATGTCCAACTATATAAGGTGGTCTAATAAAAGATAACAGGTTCATCCAAAGAACCTTGTCTACCTTGTAGGATAGGGCACTTGCCTTCTTACTGGGTAGTGGAAGGTGTTAGTGTTATTGTGTAGTGTACCCCCTTCCAGATGTACCAGCTGCCCACATACCCCTACCAGCATACATTTTGTATTTTAACCCCTTAGATGCCAATTATTATAATGAGCATTACATTCGCCATTATGCAGCTTCTCCCACGTACCCCCAAGAGATATCTTTCATACCCCTAGAGGTACATGTACCATAGCTTGGGAACCCTGGCTGTATAGAATTAATTTAATAGATTTCATAGACATTTGGGCTGGAAGGGACCCCAGAGGATCATCAAGTCCAGCCCCCTACCCCATGGGCAGGAAGTCAGCAGGGATCATAGGATCTGAGCAAGATAAACATCCAAATGCATTTTGAAGGCATTCAAAGTGGGTGCTTGAACTGCCTCCAGTGGCAGTCTATTCCTAACATTGGGGGCTTGGACAACAAAGAAGTTCTTCCTTATGTCCAACCTGAATCGGTCTCAGCCAAGTTTGTGACCGTTCAATCTTGTCATCCCTTGGGGCACTCTGGTGAACAGACGTTCCCCCAGATCCTGGTGGTCACCCCTAATAAACTTATAGGTGGCCACCAGATCACCTCTGAGCCTGCGCTTTTCTAAGCTGAAGAGTCCCATGGCTCTCAGCCTCTCATCATAAGGTCTGTTTTCCTGACCTCTGATCATGTGCATGGCTCTCCTCTGCACTCTCTCAAGTTTCTCCACATCCTTTTTGAATTGTAGAGCCCAAAATTGGATGCAGTACTCCAGCTGCAGCTTCAGAGGTTAAGGATGACCTCTTTGATAATCTTTTCTGAGACCTTCCCTGGATAGAGGTCAGGCTGATGGGCCTGTAGTTTGCTGGATCTACTTTCCTCCCTTTCTTGAAGATTGGCATGACGTTGGCCTTCTTCCAATCTTCAGACACTTCACCAGAGCACCAGAAGTTCTCAAAGATCCATGCCAGGGGCTGAGCTATAATGCTTGCCAGCTCCTTGAGTACCCTTGGATGTAAACCATCAGAGCCGGCTGACTTGAAGGTATCCAGCCCGTCAAGGTGTTCCTTCATGAGGTCAGCTTCAATGGAGGGTAAGGAATCTCCCTCACCCAGGCCTCCCAGACCCACAGTGAGCAGGGGCACCCCATGGGACTGATGAAAAACTGACGCAAAGTACCCATTTAGCAAGTTTGCTTTTTTGTGGGCATTGGTTGTCAGTTGTCCCCATCTGGTTTAGCAGGGTCCAATGTTGCCCTTGCTTTTTCTCTGACTCCCCACATATCTAAAAAAGGACTTTTTATTGTCCTTGATATTTGTAGCTAGCTGGAGTTCCATTGCAGCTCTGGCTTTCCTTGTTTGCTCTCTGCAGGTCCGGACCAGAGCAGAGTATTCGTCCTTGGTGGAGGTTCCAGTCCTCCATCCTTTGTACATCTTCCTTTTAAGATGCAGGAGGTCCGCCAGTTCCCTGGAGAGCTGAGGGAGCTGCTGTGCCCTTTTGCTACCTTTCCTCCGAGATGGGATAGACTTTGCTTGTGCATCCAGGATTGCTCCCTTGAGGAGCAAACACTCATCCTGAACTCCCCTCCCCTTTGGGTTGTGGCCCCTTAGGGCCTCACTGACAAGCCTCCTTAGCTTGTTAAAGTCAGCTTTCCTTAAGTCAAGTATTACTGACTGACCTGCCAGCTTAATGGCAGATGATGAAGTTGATCAGTTCATGGTTACTGTCACCCAGCTTCCCTTCGATCATTAGGTCACTGATTAGGTCATCCCCAGTTGCCAGTATGAGGTTGAGCAGTGCTTTACCTCTCATCCGCCCACAGACTTCCTGCATCAGATAGAGGTCATCCACGTACAAAAGAAAGCTTTGCGCCCACTCGGATTTAGCTGAGCACTCCTTCCATGAGATGTCTGGGTAGTTTAAGTCTCCCATGACAACCATACACCAGGAGCACATGGCCTCAGCCAATTCCCTAGCAAACTCCTGGTCAAGATCTTGACCCTGGGTAGGGAGGCTGTAGTAGACTCCCACCATAGTGTCCCCTGTGCTGTGTTCTCCACGGATTTTAACCAGAGGGTCTCAAGTCCACCATGGGTGCCTATGTCAGCTTGCAGGGATGCATAGCTTTCCTTGACCTAGAGAGCTACGCCCCTGCCCCTTTTGTCCACTCGATCCCTCCTATACAGGGTATGTCCGTCTATACCTGTAGCCCAGTCATGGGTGGAGTGCCACCAGGTCTCCGTTATCCCCATGACATTATAGTTATTTGTGTTTAGCAGAAGGACAAGTTCCTCCTGTTTATTCCCCAAGCTCCTGGCATTTGTGTATAGGCATGCAAGTGTCCCCTTGGGGGCCCTTGCCTTGCCTATAGATTGCTCCAGGGCTCGGGCAGGGGTGGGTTCCCTTAAATGACTTGGCCTGCTGGCTTTGCAAGGGTTGCTCTTCAGGCCAGCAGTGGCACTAGTCCCCCCATCCCCCAGTGGGCTTAGTTTAAAGCCTGGTGGAGCAGGTCAGCTAGTCTGACTGAGAAGAGCCTCCTCCCCAGCAGAGAGAGGCGGAGGCCATCCCTTCCCAGCAGCTCACTGCCTCTCTCACCAAAGAGTGGACTGTGGTCATGGAAGCAAAAGCTTTCCTGATGATCCCAGCGCTGTAGTCTTTGGTTTACTACCTGGATCCTGCTCTCCCTCCTCAGCCCATAGCCTGAGACAGGGAGGATTGAAGAAAACACCACCTGCAGCCCCAGACCCTTAAGCCCCACTCTCAAATCCCTGCAGCACCTCATGACCCAGCTGGGAGCACTCTGAGCCATGTCATTGGTGCCCACATGGATAAGGAGCATGGGATAGTGGTCAGTGGGCTGGAGGAGTTTAGGGATTTTCTCCAAAATGTCTTGGATGTGGGTTCCCGGGAAGCAGCAAACTTCTTGGGCTAAGGAAGTGGGCTGAGGTCAAGGCAGCAGATTACCCCTTCAGTCCCCCTCAGGATGGAGTCTCCCACAACAAACACTGCATTTTGTCTTGGGTAGCTATAGTAGCGTATGTGTTGCCTGCAGGAGCTGACAACTCAGCAGGCTCTTCTGGGGCTGCAAGAGGTTCGTACCTGTTGCAAAGCTCCAGCGGGGTGGGGGCCTTGGTGTGGCGGGCCTTAGGGCCCTTGACCACCTTGGTCCAACTCCATGGCTGGACAGAATGGGAGTCCTCCCTTGTCCTGAAGGGAAACTGTGGTCTACCCTCCACCTCCGGGGGGAGAAGGGCCTGGCAGTAGGAGTTGATCTCCTGCTCAGAGTCCCTAATGGCACCCAGTCTCTGGAGCTCCTCTAGCTGGCGCGTCAGAGACCCCAGTAGGGAGCAGACCTCACAAGGGGAGGTGGTCATGCTTCCCGGCCCCAGAGCCTGAAAAAGCGACGGGCAGCCCCCGCAGCCGAGAGCCAGAGGCTCTGTCTGCATGGAGCTCGGACCCATGGGCTCCATCTGGGTGGTGGTCTCTGAGGTGCCAGAGTGGGGGGGCCGCAGACCCTGAGGGGACCTGAAGGGTGCGGCATGTGCCCATATGCATCATGCCGCTGGTGCGCCGACTGTGGCTGGGACTGTCTACCCTGGGGGCTCACAGACAGGGGGCCCTCCCGCTCGCCCTTCTGCGCAAACTCCCATGCTAACTCGCGTGCCAGGCCTAGGAGCACACCTGTTTGCGCAGCCTGTTCGCACGGCTC
>NW_017728995.1:8661000-8666859 GCF_001723915.1 Gavialis gangeticus
ATGCTAACTCGCGTGCCAGGCCTAGGAGCACACCTGTTTGCGCAGCCTGTTTGCACGGCTCCGGTCATGCAGCTCCCTGGGGGGCTGGGTCAAATAGGAGCCAAGTGGGGTGTGACCCTCCTCGGCCCACTTAGCCCGCTCCCAGCTGGCTAGGTCCCTCCCTCCACAGGCCCCTGCTTACCTGGGGCAGGCTGGGGCTCTTTGGGGGTCCCGGGGCAGAGCGGACTTACACCCACGCATCTCGCACCAGAGCTGGGACCAAACTGATCTATTGCGATCTATTGGCTTGAATTAGACTTGCTTCAGTGCACGTTAAAGATAGCAAATTGCCAAAAGGTTTGTCTCTTGTATCAGGATTCTATGCTTAGGAGCAGCTCATAGTGATCATAGTGGCAATGAGGAAAAAAGGTTGGGTGTTTGTAGACCCATAAAAACAATATTACTAAAGAGAAAGAAATGGGTTCAAATGTCATAAAAGTGTTTTTAATGTACCTTTTTTAACAGAGGGGAAACATGGTTGTTACATCACTTCTCACACCTTAATTTACTTGTTCAAAAAAGCTTGCACAATAAATTGTGTTTCATTAAGAAATTGCTGTGCAGTTCAGAAAATTGAAAAATCTCTTGTACTGTAGAGGTTGTTAAGGTAACTTTGGTTGTTTTGTGCATGTGTGTGTGAATAGCAGTCTGTCACCCATATGCAGTAGTGCATGCCTCTAAAAAGACTGAACAGAAAATATAGAAAAAATTACTGAGCTTTCTCTTTCACTGTGGATCTTTAAATGCAGAATCTGTCAGTGACTGGCTCTTTTAAAGCCTGTCTTCCACATGCCAAGTAAGATTCCAAGTAATGCAATTAGTGTAGGTTTAATGAAGGAGTTATCTACACCAAAAAAGCTGGAGTGCATTTTCTTTTAACCAGAGGAAGTCGTATTTTGTAGTGTATTCTTCTTGTAGAGCCTTGTATCTTAATTGGGGGCAACACATTTCAAACATCTTCACTATAATTTTCTAAACTTTCAGTCATGAACTCTTTGTCATAATTGCACACAGAAAGGATTCTTAGCCCTCTGTCGTTCAAAGTACAACAAGAAGCAGGGGGCAATGTCTCATTAAAGTTGTATATTTAATTGCAAAGAAAGCACAGAGTGTGCTTTAACCATATGTGTATCATTTTATCTCCTATACATCAGTAGTCCTGAGAAATAAATTCTCAAGCCTGATTCTGGCAACCCAGGCATTGAAACCAAACAAGATAAATCTAGTGTTTTATCATTCAGACTTTGCATTTTATTTACACGTAGGTGTCAGATTTTTTATTAAAACGGTGGAAATATGTCTTGTGCAAACATTTACATTTTAATTTTCTTTTAATTTCTTGAGGCCTATTATGTGTTTATCAAGGCGTGTAACAGCTTTACGTTAACAATGCAACAATGCATCGTTAAATGTACACCAGCTGTTCATAGCCTAGTTCCCACTACTGATAGTCCTCACCATTTCCTGTCAAGGGGAAAAATGCATGCTCTTCTTTAATAACTAACACTAACAAATCAAAATAAGAAGTAATAACAGAAAGGTTCTGACACATTTCTGTGATAAAATAGTGCCTTGGAACTCATTAGTGTAACTGGCTGTACATGAAGTAGACTATCCAATCTTGAGTTTTATACTTGAAGAGCTCAGTAATCCAGATACTCACCAGAAGGTTAATCCAAAGGAATTGAATAATTGATGCTGTTTCTGATGACAGATATATGGATATTTGTTGAACACGGCTCTAAAATAATATTCTATAAACACTGTCCACCATGACCATAAAATAAGAGAGTGCCTCACTTCTCTCTAGTGAACACTCATATCATAGGAGTTGTGTGTATGTGCTTTGCCAGAAAAGTAAATCCATTGTTCATGAAGGAGGAGAAAGAAATGTGAGCATTAGGGCTGTGCAAAGCTTCAGTCGCGGATTCAATTCGGCAGAGATTTAACCCAATTCAGTGGCCGAATCTCTGAATCCGAATTGAATCAGAGAACCCTTTAATCTCTCCAAATTGAACTGGAACCCTTCAAATCGATTCGGAGAGATTTGGAAAGATTCAGCAATTCAGACATAGATGCAGCTTTAGATGTTTTTTCTACACACCTCAATGTAGCAGGCAGCTCATGAATGCTGCGATACTGGGGTGCATTGAGTGTCCCACAGGAGCATGGGGGAGCTCCCCAGCGTGCTCGGCAGCAGACCTAGAAGTGGACCAGAAGCACTTCCAGTCCACTTCTGGGTCTGCCAGACAGTGTGCTGGGCCCCCCTCCGCATGCCCTCATCTCAGTGACTGGTGCCTCCTGTGTCTGGGTGGGCACCCAGGGTCCCCCCCGTGGCCGATCACTGAGCCGGGGGATGCAGGGCTCCCCCCCCCCATGTGTCCCCTGCAGACCCAGAAGTGGACCAGAAGTACTTCCAGTCCGCTTCCAGGTTCGCTGCTGAGCATGTGGGGGAGCCCCCCATGCTCCTGTGGGACGCTCCATCTCCCCCAGCATCACAGCATTCATGAGCCATGCTGGTACCTCAAGGTACATAGAAAAAACATTTAAAGCTGTGTCTGAATCGCTGATTCTCTGAATCTGCATCGAATCTTCAGATTCGGATTTGGCCAAATTGAACCAGGGACAGTGATCTAAATCAACGAATCAAAGCTCAACTTTTTAATTAGATCTCACTCCCAGTTCCTTATTGTAATTGCTAGACAATCCTGGCACATCAGTAAATAGGCATATGCATAAAGACCAAGGCCTTGAATTTCAGCACTCCATGGGGAGTTGCCATCCAGGTCTATAAAATAGAGCTTTTCTTTATATGTATCTGCATATAGGTTTGAGCTGGTATTTTTTTCAGTACCGCAGTGAGATACAGATTTATGATGTGGGCCTATCTGTATCAAAAAATGACAGCGAATTTATCACAAAGCAGTCTAATTAAGTAAGAAAAATACTTTGCATTTCTGCAGCACTTTCATTAAAGAATCTCAAAGTACCTCACAAACAATGCAGAATCTCCTATACCATAGCTATATATTATTAATCATCAACTTCAAGATGGGGTAAACCGAGGTATAGTGTGATGTGATTTTTCTCATGTTATCTCCTACTCCTATGTTTTATGCACAAGACCATGCTTTAATCTGCTCTGTGTGTCAGAAAAAAAGCTATACGTTGTGCAAATATGCCAGTGTCGGCATATGAAAAGGTTGCATTTCAAAACTGAGGTATGGCAAGAGAGTTTGTCTAGCAACCATCTCTTATTGCTAATTTGGGCCACTGCAATCTTTTTGAATTTCTAACAACATTTCTGAGAAACAATTTTTTTTTTAAATTGTAATGGTCTTTGTTTTATGGTGGTGTTTGGAATACAGGTAAAAATGATTAGGAGATGTATAAAGGGAGTGCTGTGTAGTTGATGATCAAATCTATGATGACATACCTCTTATCAGGGATCCTGGTTTTCCCTGATAAAAAAAATTGCAAATTCTCTGATAAAACCCCCAAAATCCGTGATTAAAATAAAGGGCCTCCCAGCGCCTTGGCCCTGCTGGTGCCCCTTTCTGCAGTGGAGCAGAGCCCAGCTTGCCCCTTGTTGCCTGCCTGTTGCGGGCTTGGGCAGAGGGTGCCAGATCCCTGCCATGGCACACACTTCCTGGGGGGAGAGGGGACATTTGCCCCTGCCTGACCGCCCTGCTTCTGTTCTCTCCCAGCCCCTTGCAGGTTGGGACTCTGCCAGCATGCACAGGGCTCGTAGCAAAACTGTAAAATACACGGGTTTCTCTGATAAAATGAGAAATCCACGTTTGCCTCCAGTATAAGGCACAACCCATGGTTTACTCTGTTTTTCTGTGGGAAACAGAAAACCAAGATCCCTGCTCATTATCATCACTTAGATGCTAAAGACAATATAGAAAAACAAAAAAGATCCATTATAGCTTGTTGAATTAAAGGGGAGAGTATTTAAGAGACTATGTTGCCATTCTCTTGTCTAAAGTATGAATGACCTATAAAATGAACTGTGCCAAACAGGAGATTTTACCATACCTTTAACTCTCCTATAAAATATGAACTTTCATTTCTACCTGGGAGAATTTTATAATCTGTTTTCCTATGCCTGAATAAGGGTGCTTGTGCCTGAAAGCTTGCACTTCAGAAATTTTTTTTTGCAAAATATCTAGTTGGTCTAATAAAAGATATCACCTCTAACACAAGTTTTGATTCCTTCTACCTGACTGACCCATTCCTATCAATGAATAAACCTGAGCCATTATATTGTTCTATGGCGAGAAGAAACCCAAGTATGGCAGAGCTATCTGTAGTGTTCAGACCTAGAATTCAGAAGTATCCAGCTTCTCAACATTCACGTAAACATGTATACAGTGCTGAAGGTTGGCAAACTGCATTTTTTGCAGTTTGAGAGAAGCTTTATCTGCCTTTGGAAGAGCATAACCTTTCCCCTCGCTGCAAGGGGATCAGTACATTCTGAATTTGTCAGGATGCTCAGTTAGCAGTACCTTATTGGTGTGCAATGCATTTTGTCTGAATTTAAACTGCATCATATTAAATACACACCATTTACAGTATTGCACCTTAACAAATATTTTATAAATTTAATATTTGTGTTTTATATTTTGCAAGAATAAATGCAATAATAGAATAACAAGATTTGGTGTCTGCTATTTTTGTGTTGTACTTCTTAAAGCACAAATAATGAATGTGTGCACTCTGATCCTCCATTTGTATTCACATATGGATTCTTAATGATGACATCAGAGGGTTCCCTGGAGGCAGGTTTACCACTAGGTGAATGAGCATCAGCCAGGCAGGGAAGATGTTTTAAGGAGGCACAGCTTGAATCTTTGCTTTTCTGGAGCTCAGACAGAGAAATAGGCAAGCACCTATTCTGTTCTTTTTTTCTCTTTGATAATGCATTTACTTCCCCCCCCCTTCTCCAATACTGTTCTGTGTGGCTGAAAAACCAATTTAGATTGTGCCTAATTAGGCTTCTACTGTATTAATATTTCATGGAACATTTCTTTATATTTGCATTGGTACTTGTTACATCAATTTCTTTCTTCACAAATTATATCCCTACAAAGCCATATTTTATGCAGAAAGCCCTGTTAGTTTTAAATATTGCCATCACATTTCTTGATGTACCATTTTCATAGCTTTCAAGTGATTGAGAGGCTAGGGATGTTTTCAGTGGAATTAGACTCTTTTGGGTGCTGTATGTTGTACACACTTGAGTCCCATCTTAGGGAAATAAATGCTTTAATGGAGCCACCTTCTAAGCCTTTTCCAAATGCTCACTTGTATGTCTTGTTTCTAAAGGAGGCTTCTTTAATATACTTTGTTTTGGGAAGGAAAGCATTACTTGTAGCCCAGCCTGACATTCCACACTGACGGTACTGATCAAGATCATTCTGTTTTTGACCTAATGCCTTATTAAAGTGGGCAGCAACCTATGGCCCATGGGCAGATCCAGCCCACAGAGCCTTTTGGTCCAGGTTGTGGACATGGGGTTTTGGTGGCATTCAGCAGCAGCAGGGGGCTTCCACAGCAGTCACTTTCCCCTGAGGCCAAAGAGAAAAGCACCAGGTGCATTCCCTACCACCACAGTAAAAAATGGTAGTGGTGGAAGTTTTTCCCATGCTGATGCAGGGAAAAGTGGCAGTAGTAGCTGAATCCTAGTGTCTGGCTGCCCTCTTGCCTCTGACCCAAGCAGGGTCAGACCAGCCCACAGTGTTAAAAGGTTGTCAACCACTATCTTCTATCAGTGTCACCTCCTCCAGGAAATCTCCTTCCCCACCCCTGTGCCTG
>NW_017728995.1:8667016-8670581 GCF_001723915.1 Gavialis gangeticus
CTGGCTGCCCTCTTGCCTCTGACCCAAGCAGGGTCAGACCAGCCCACAGTGTTAAAAGGTTGTCAACCACTATCTTCTATCAGTGTCACCTCCTCCAGGAAATCTCCTTCCCCACCCCTGTGCCTGCTCCTAGTGGGTTTCTTGGTTCCACACTGAGAAGGGGGCCTTGTATATTTATCTCAGACACAGAAGAGGTGATTATCTATATTCTTTATTATTAAACAGAAAGGACTGGAGGATTCCTACGGGACTGTATTCCAATTACTAGTTATTTCAAGAATAGTATTTTTTGCAGCCTACTGGATAACTGATAACAAGTCCTTGACTGGCCTAAATTTTTATTCCATGAGAGTAAAGATGGCATTTTTCACTAGAGTCCTTCTCACGAAATAACAGGCTCATTGTCATGTCATCTTCAGATGAAGTCTGTGGGAAAGAGCACCGTGGGGTTCTATTATTTAAGTATTTTGCTATCTTGATGTTGTTGGTATGCTTTCTATGTTTCTTATATGATCTTCTGTATGGTCATTACTGCTGTATCTGAGCACCTTGCAATATTTATTGTATTTACTGGTAGCACCTCTGGAGGAAGGGAAATGCTATTTATCTCCATTAAACAGATGTGCATCTGAGACACAGTGAAATTAAATGATTTACTCAAGGTCACATGAGAAGTCTGTGAAGGATATAACTGAAAATAGGGGCCCATGTTACAGAACCATCCTTCCTCTAGATTTAGCCATAAAGTCACATTTTTATCAAGTCTTGCATAAGACAAATGCTTGCAAAAGGGTGATGTTTCTTGAAATGTTAGTATTTATAGCATCTCAGACAACTCTATGCATAGCTTGTGAAGTTTTGCTGCTGTTTAGTTCTCTTTAAATTATTTTAAAGCACCAACAGCAGAAGTACACCAGCCACCTTTATTTAAGGGGTGTGACAGCATCATGGCTCTATTTGATTTCTATCTTCACCCACTGAAAAGGAGGATCAAACCCATTTATCTGGGCTGGCATTGGAAGACCTGGAGAAACTAAACTAACAAGTAAGAAAAATTACCCCGGTGTCATGGTTTCTCTGGGGACTAATTAGCTGGTGTAACACTGACATGATGAACTATCACTGCTTTTTTCTGAGCTGCTATCTACAATACCCCCTAATTTCTGTTTTATTTTTCTGCACAGCTATGACTTAGAGATTTAATAGGCAATGCGATTTAGTATCTAGAAGAGGCAACTGGGAATTATGACTCCTGAGTTCTACTCTCAGCTCACCAATGAGCCATTATTCATTAAGTCACTTAACCTTTCTGTACCTATGTTTACTAGGGCTGTGCGAAATGGCACCGTTCCATTTCGACTTGCGTTTTGACAGAAGTGTTTCATTTTAAATTTCATTTCAATTTGAAACCGCTGTTCTGTTTCATTTCATCGAACAGTTTTGCTGTTTCGATGCTGTTTTGACGTTTTGCCCATAGGCTATAATCGGGAAGCTCAAAACAGCCTATAACTGTGTAAGTTCTGGCCTGATTTAGATGAAATTTGCAGGAATGGTAGCACCTTCTGAGGGCATGAAGCCTGCCAAGGTTCAAGGAGATAGGTGCAGGGGTTTCAGGGAAACTGCACCTCAAATTCTTGAAAGCAAAAATCTCATGTCACGTGTGTTAAGCCACAGTGGGATCAAAACTGCAGTCTTTCTAGGCCCTGCTGAGGCAATGAAGCCTGCCAAGTTTCACAGAGACAGGTGCAGGGGTTTGGGGGGAACTGCATCACAAGCTGCTGACAAGCAAAACTCATGACCTGGGTGACACTGTGTGTGCTAAGGTGCAGCAGGGTGAAAACTGCAGGCATGCTAGCCCCTGCTGGGGCCACAAAGCCTGCCAGCTGTCAAGGAGATAAATTTAGGGGCTTCTGGGGCCTTGCACCTCTGGCTGCTGACAGGCAAAACTCGTGCTTGTGGGACTGGGTGCTTGTGGATTGTGTCTGTCTTGGGATACAGGGCGGTGAAAACTGCAGGCCTGCTAGGCCCTGCTATGCCCATGAAGCCTGCCAGCTGTCAAGGAGGTCGGTGCAGGGGGAGTCTGGGTTCTGGGGCCCTGCACCTCTAGCTGCTGATAGGCAAAACTCATGACATGGGTGGGTGACACTGTGTGTGTGTTAAGGTGCACCCTCACCCAACTGACACCAAGGCAGAAGGCAGGGCAGGTCAAACAATGCTGCCTTTTATGCAATTTTTCCATCCCTCCCCCAGAGCACTGGGATTGGAAGAGACCTCAGGAAAGGATGACAGTCACTGGCCAGCTACACAGTCAATAATGAGAGCACTCCTTCCCTACAACCCCCTCCCTCTCCTTACTTTAGTTTCTGTTTCCCTGCAGGCAAGCCCAGCTTGAGCTTTGAAACTCGAAACATTTCAAAATTTTCAAAACGTTTCAACTTGCCTTGTTTCATTTTGAGGCTGTTTCAAAGCTCTGTTTCATTTTGATTTTGCTGTTTTGAGCTCAAAACGAGTCAAAATGGCATTGAAACGAAACTGCCGTTGAATTTTGCACAGCCCTAATGTTTACCTATCCTGAAAAGATTGTATCTACTGCTCCTTACAGGGACATTGTGAAGCAAATTTAATGACATTTGTAAAGTCCGCTGAAATGCTATAAATGCAGACCACTGTCATCTTTTATATTTTACAGGGGCAAGGGGGGGAACAATTTTAGTGTCAAAAATGATATTTAAATAAACCACAACTAAAATAGGACTGCATAGCAGTTCTTAATTTTACAAATGCTTCCTGTTAGACATGGCCCACATAACAGAGCCGGCTTTCCATAGAGGTAAGCAATGAAAGATTTACTTAAAGGAAGTGAAGGAAACAGGTTTTGTGCATGCTAGACTAAAGAAATTCAAATAGCATTTAAATTTATACCTGAACAGGCAAATGAAATAGGTAGTTTCAGAACTTTATAAATAGATACATGTTGTACTTCAGTTAAAAGGAAAGGTATCTTTTACTACTTCTAACTTCAAATTGAAATGTAGTGGGCATGTCTACACATGCACATTTACTGTGCAGTAACTAAAATTATTGCACAGTACGGGCACATATCTACATGTGCATGCCCATACTGTGCGGTAAATATGGTGACTTACACCAACCTGAGCATAAATTTGATACCTGCATTTGATACCTGCATCATACCTGATTAGTTACTGCACAGTAACGTACATGTAGATGCCTTACTGCACAGTAACACTATGTGTGTGGACTGACTTGGGATTAACGTTAATCCCAAGTCAGTCCACACACAGAGTTAATGTGCTTTAATGCCTGCACGTGTAGATATTGGCCTATTCATGCTTACTGCACAGCAAATTTAAGCCAGCATAAAGGCACATGTAGACATGCCCATAATGTAGAGAAAATTATCCTAGCAATAGATAGGTAACAGCTCTTATGACAGTTAGTGCATTAAACAATAATTTAGCTGCTATGTTGTATTGTAGTACTATTTTTACATTCTGACTAAGGCTTATTTAACTTGTCTGAAATGTCCAAGCTAAATTTAAGC
>NW_017728995.1:8675581-8679554 GCF_001723915.1 Gavialis gangeticus
GTGTATGTCAGAAGTGAGGTATTGCCACTGAAGTTTTATAATGGATAAGATCTGTAAAGGACTTATAATCAAAAGTTGTAATTACTGGCATCTGAAATACTCTTCATCTTTTGCTACTCTGTGATTTTATTTGGCTTCATATTATTATACCTGTGCTGAATCTATGAGTAATTTGTCTTGCTAAGGCTTTTTCTTGCTAAGACTATACTTCAAACACCTAAAATTGTATTTAACTTTATAGTGAAAAAAGTGGGGTGACTTATTTACTTAAATGGAGGGCAATGAAAAAGGTTAGGGGACTGGGGCAAATGGCTTATGAAGAGAGGCTGAGGGAACTAGGCTTATTTAGTCTGGAGAAGAGAAGACTGAGAGAGGATTTAATAGCAGTCTTCAACTGCCTGAAGCAGGGTTCCAAAGAGGATGGAGCTGGACTGTTCTCAGAGGTGGCAGATGACGGAATAAGGAGTAAAGGTCTCAGGTTGTAACAATAGAAGTTTAGGTTACATATCAGGAAAAAGCTTTCTCATGAGGAGGGTAGTAAAACAGGCCATCCAGAGAGGTCTGGAATCTCCATGCTTGGAGGTTTTTAAGATCTGGGTACACAAAGCCTTGATTAGAATGATTTAGTTGGGGATGGTCCTGGTTTGAACAGAGGGTTGGACTAGATGACCTCCTGAGGTCCCTTCCAACCCCAGTTTTCTGTGATTCTATGTTTCTAAAAGAGCTTTTAGTCCAAATTGTAAAAGTGATAAAGCCACAGAGGAATAGAGAGAGAAGGAAAGGATGATAGAAAGGAAACATGTTTTTGCTAAATTGAAAACAAGTTTACAATTTGAACGAGGTGTTCAAATGGTACTGTGATGAGGGCAATATAAGAATATGAATACAATACAATACCAAAGGAGAGACAGCCTGTGCCAATTCATCTTTGCAAAATTTCATCAGTGTGCCAATTAATCTTGTTCTCAGCAAAGTTTGATGCCATGGTGTTGAAAACAATGTCATCAGCGCACAGCCCAGCTGCATTAGGGCTCTTAATGTTGTTGATTATGCTGAGTCTAATGATCCAATGCCAGCCCCATTGGACAGTTTATCCAAGATGCCCCTAGTATAGATGAGGCCATAAGAACATACCAGTTTTCATTAAATTGGCTAGGTCTTATGCAGTTGATAGATTTCCAATATTTTTAAAGTAGCAAGCATTTAAATTCAAAGACTTAAACTGAAGAATTTACAACAGAAATGTTTTGTTGCTTTATTGCAAGATAATAGTGGAATTATTTACAAAAATAGGTTTTAGTTTAGATTTTTTTTTTGCACACAAAAGAGGGAGGATGGAATTAACTACTTTTCACGTGTTCATCATGGAATAATATCCCTAGAACAGATATGTCCTCAGGCAGTCATTGCACTTTAGTTAGAAACCTTCCTGGACGGCAGCTTTGAGAACAACTGAAGTGTCCTTGAGTTTTCTAATTGACACCCATTCTTACTGCTAGAACAGAGCAGTTCCTTCCCTTCCTAAACTCAAAAAGTATTGAATACAGGGGCTGAAGAGTACAGTAGGGAAATAAAAAAACTACAAAGGAGGAATAGGGAAAGTTGAGGAGAAAGTAGGTCCCAGTGAGTGGGAAGTGGAGTTACATGGCAGAAGTGAAGGGGTTAAGTAAGAGGAGGAGAGTTAACAAAAGTGTAAAAGAGTATATAAGGAGGTGGGAGCTTCAGAGGCCCATGGGTTTATTAGCAGAAATTGGCGTGATTGGGAAGAACCTGCAAGTTGCTACCAGCTTTATAGAGGTGATGAGTATTAATTAACGTTTGAACATTGTTTGTATTATTAACTGTAGTTTAATAGGTGTACAAGAGGTGGTATCTTTTATGAGACCAGCTAGACAGTTGCAAAAAAAAAATTCTCTTTATTTGCAAGCTTTCAGGCACACATGCCCTTCCTCAGGCATAGGAGAATACAAAGATTGTAAATTTTCTCTCAGGTAGACATGAAAATTCATATTTCACAGGAGAGCAGTGTAAGATCTCCTAGATAGAAAAGTACATTTTTCATTTTTTGCAAATTAGGCTTGGATAAACGTTTGAGCAGTCTATTTACCTCAAAGGTGCCTGAGGGCAAGCAGGATGTTGAATTATGCTTCTTTCTTGTTACAATGTTTAATATTTCACAGGAGGATGGGTGATGGAAGAGTCTCCTGAGCAAGGAATTTCTCTTACATTGAGTTTGTTTTTCAGGTATGCAAACTGGCTCTTAACAAAAGGCTGGAGCAAGGGTGTCAGCTTCCAGGTCTCAAGGTGTTGAATTTTGCTTCCTTCCTGTAAAATTATGAAGTTTTCATTTCAAAATGGCTAATTACTATATCTTTCATGTTTCAGGGATACACATTTTAGCTTGTTGGTCAAGGGTGGCAAATTTTTAACAGCTATAAATTGCCAGTTTCATTTCTTTGGTGTGAAAGTAAAGAAACATCTGGAGAAGGGGGATAAACTTAATCCAAAGAATCATCTTACAAAAGCTTAAATCTATTAATGTGCTTGAAAAATAGAGGACTGTCCCAAATAGGCTGAAAAAGGTGTAAGTGCACGATGTTGGAAGTAAATTATACAGTACTTTCAGGTTTATGTAACACCTGTTATAAAACTTCAGCCATCTCTGTCTCAAACTTACCACTGATTGGAGGAACTTCCTTTATTACCTGACAAGCTTCCTCATTCTCTGCATTCATTTTGATTTTGTAGGGCTTTCAGCCATGCCTTTATTGCTGCTGAGGAGTAAAGTATCTGTTATAACCAGAATCATAAATTGCATCTGTAACTGGGGATTCTGTCTTTATGACTATAGATCACTTTAGTTGTTGTCAAAATGTGCCGTCATCTCACGTTGCAAATAGGACACTGAAAGACAAGGCTTTGCTGATTATGTTTATTATGTGTGTACATGGAAAGTATTGGACTCTTAAAACAAAGTTCAGAGACTTTTAAAAGGTTTAGTGGTAAAGCCAGAAATTTATGGTCCATAGCTTCTCTGTCTTCAGTTCAGTCTAAAGACAACAAAGACTGATGATAAATCTGTACAGTAAAAAACTAGGAAAATTTGGAGATTTAAAAACTTATTACTGAAGAATGTTCATTTCCATACAATGACACAATTATGTGCTTTAAGGGCTAGAGCTTACTCCCAGGGAAGTCAGCAGCCAGACTCCAGTCGATTCAAATGGTGGAGGCTGGAGAGCAATATGCCTCAGCTCTGCTGATCTCTTGGTTTTTTACTGCTCATTTTGCAAAGTTAAGAACTACTTGGCTACAGGAGTTCAATACGATTACATGATGAAATGCTCATCATTCAGAGAAATGTCATTAATGGAGCAGGCTGGAAAATAGCCTTCCCTCCCCAAGAAAAATTGTGAAAGAAAGTATTGGTTCTGATTTGGAGCACGGCCTGCTTGGGGAAGGCTCTGAGGTCTTCTGCCTGCAGAACCTGGGAACCCTGAAGGCTGGGTTCCCTAGTTAGCATAGTGGCAAGTTGCCAAAGCCTCTGGAGCCTGGAAGCCTAAACTGCCTACCAGACAAGCTGCGTTTTTTGGTAGCCTATCCTCTAGTGCCCTGGCAGGGATTCAGGCGACTTTTCAACAGAAATGTTGGTGAATTTGACATGTTCCTGTGGAACATTTTGACTGATATATCTGCATTTTCTGATGGAAAACTGTTTGGTTGGAAAGTTTCTGATCTCTGATCAGTTTTAAACAGAAATGATTCAAAAGCTATGTCAGCCCAGTGCGTGCAGAGCTGGAGGTAGGGATCACCTGTGTCTCCTCTTCAGTGAGTAAAATTTCTTCCTTCTCTAGCCATACCTCCCACTCCTAGGGGCATGCAGCGTAGCAAAGCCGTCACTTGGAAAGAGATGCAGAATTTCTAGCTTGTGTCCACAAGAGCAGCAAGAGGAAGGATTCACCATCAGAGATGG
>NW_017728995.1:8684554-8685275 GCF_001723915.1 Gavialis gangeticus
CAGTGCGTGCAGAGCTGGAGGTAGGGATCACCTGTGTCTCCTCTTCAGTGAGTAAAATTTCTTCCTTCTCTAGCCATACCTCCCACTCCTAGGGGCATGCAGCGTAGCAAAGCCGTCACTTGGAAAGAGATGCAGAATTTCTAGCTTGTGTCCACAAGAGCAGCAAGAGGAAGGATTCACCATCAGAGACGGAGAGTAAAAGTCCTGCTCTGATACTTCAGGAATTTGCTGTAGGAAAGTAACTTAAAATGTTGGCTGGGGTGCTGCTAGTGGAGCTCCTGTAGCCTGCATGAGAGTAGTACTGAATAAGTGCAGCACCTGGCTGTCCTGACACTACTCATGTACTTTGGGAGCTGTGGTAACCTGCTACAGAAAACCTGGTAGAATGAGGCCCCTGAGAGATGTGCAGTTAAAGGCACGATGGGATCTGATGTGCAGTCTCTACAATTGCACTTCCTGCCATACCACACATGCATGGCAGGAGGTATGATTGTGGAATTGGGCTTCAGATCCCATGGCTTCACATTGCTAGTGAAGGGGGAGTCTGGGATCCACATCCCAGGCTCCCCCTGCACCAGCTAGTAGCAAGCTCCTGCAGTTGGGAGCCTGGATCAGCTGACAGAGCTCCCAGTCAGGGGAGCACAGTGGATCCCCTTGATTCCAGCTGTGCTCCAAAGGCTGGGAGCCCTGATATGCCACTGCTTCCAGCCCAGGGGGCGCA
>NW_017728995.1:8690275-8702789 GCF_001723915.1 Gavialis gangeticus
CCACATCCCAGGCTCCCCCTGCACCAGCTAGTAGCAAGCTCCTGCAGTTGGGAGCCTGGATCAGCTGACAGAGCTCCCAGTCAGGGGAGCACAGTGGATCCCCTTGATTCCAGCTGTGCTCCAAAGGCTGGGAGCCCTGATATGCCACTGCTTCCAGCCCAGGGGGCACATCAGACTCAAGGACTCTGATATACCCCGCAGCTGGTAGCAGCAGCTAATTGCAGCTCACAGCCTTGGGGCCCATCAGAGCCCTTGACTCCAATAGGCCTCCAAGGCTGGGAGCAGCAATTTGGTGATAGGCAGTCTCAGTTCTGGGATGCATTAATGTCAAGGGCTCCCAATCACTCTGGCGGCTGGAAGCCCTAATCAGCCTGGCTCCATGTCTTATCAATGGCTTGATAGGAACCAACTATAAAGTTCTTACATATATGTTGTGTAATAGCTTTGTGGCTTATTCCCTGTTTTATCATGCCATTAATTGCATTAACATGTGGCCAGGTAACTACTTAAGACATGATTAACTGGTTAATTCATCTTAAATGTAATGTACGCCAGGAGCCTAAATTGCATGTCCTATAACCCTGGGGCCCTTTTGCAGCCATGGGCATACGTTTTATTAGAGGGAGTACAATGAAACCATCCCAAATACGTGATTTCACTAAAGGACAAGTGTATGTTTTCTCTTTTTGCTTTGTATCAAATACATGAGAGCTTTATGTTAGTGATGTGCAAGTAATTCCTAGAGTTAACTCATACAGTGTTGGGGAGTTTTCAGAGCTAAATCAATGCTAAGCAGTATACAAGTATCCAGATGATGCTTAAATTAACTCATGGATGTGAAGTTCACCCTGGTATAAGCAAGTGCAACTTCACTGAGATCAGCTGACTTTAACTGGAGAAAATACTCACTTGCTTGAAGTGTAAATCTAGATCTCTGAACCTTGGGGAGATAAAAATTTCTTTTATGCTTATTTACATGAACTGCATTTTTAAGATTCTTAAGGGTGCATTGCTACAGCAAGAATTGCTGTGGGCTAGTGTGGTAAAGTTCATTTTTCAACTTATTAGAAAAGAAGAATAAACATAGTTTTGTGTATGTAATGGTGAGCAGAGGTGTAGGGTTCAACTGAGGGATACAAATGAATTTAACTGATGCTTCATCCTAAATTTTCTCCTTGTAAAAATATTTCAGTTGACTGCAAACTCGTATGCATTCTCATACACATTCAGCCCGTAAAGATCTAGATGCTGCTCAGACCTTCTCCAGGAATGCTACTAAATTTGAGCTAGAGTGAACGAGATATGCGAGTGGGCAGGGATTGGGGACAGCTACTCCCCAGGATATTTGGGTCCCTTGTACTTCCTTGTCCTTCAGGCCCACTTAACCTCTCTTCCTCCTATCACATCTTTGTGAATATTTGTCTGTATGTGCTGCCATTGGCTTTGCATTTAGTGTTTAACAGCTGCTAGCTAGCTTGAAAAAAAGAAAAAAGGATCAATGGAGGAAACAAGAACTATGTTAATAGCTTTCCCCTTGCCCCATTAAATAAAATCATGTGTCCTACAAAAGCTGTTTAATGATCGAAAAGAATGTTGCTTAGGCACTGATATCACCTAAGGGCCTGATCACTGAAGGGAGTTAATGAATATAAAATGAGGTGGATTCAAAGCTTGCATCACATACTGAGTTAATTGTGATTGCCCCTTTTGTTTTATGTTTGTGTATGGTCATTAGTTTTATTGTAGTTTTGTTTGGTTTTTTGCTTTCCTTGTTCTTTTAGTTTTATAACAGAAAATGAGACCATGTGGCATTGGAGTATTCCAAATAGCTGCAACTAGGTTAATAGGCACTCGCATCTATATAACCTGAACTATTTAATTCACTATATACATGCCACATCTCTCTAGAAACAAAACTGCAGACCCAAAATTCTGATCCAACAAGAAATATTAGTTCATCTAAGCCACACAAATTATGGCAGGCTACAGACGCTAGCTTTACAGAAGATTTAACTTGTGAAAATGCCTTCTCTCTGCTGTTCTATAGGATCTTGTATGAAAAGGATGATGATATAGCTGTGACAGTCCCAAATTTCAGAGGTTGAGAATTATAATTAGAGACCTACTCAAACCATGATTGCATGGATTTTGCAGAAATTGTGAAGTTGGGTGATCTCTGCAAAATGGGGGGGGGGGGGACAACAACAACAAAAAAGGTACTAAAAATAAAATGCTGGCTCCACAGTGGGAACCAGCAGTCCCTCTAGCCATGCAGCCCAGCACAAAGGAGACTGCTGGTTTGAAGGTGAGCAAGCAAGATGGCTAGCTCCACCCCTTGGCACTGACTGGCTAAGAGAGCTGCCTGCCATGCAGTCCCACCTCTCTTCACTAATCAGTGGTGAAGGGTGGGGCCACATGACACAGCTCTCTCAGCCAGTCAGTGGGGAGCGGCAGGGCCATATGACAGACACCCCTCTTCACCAATGGGAAAGGCCACAGCCAATCAAAGGCATGCAGGGGCTTCCACCATGATAAGCCCATGAAAATGGCAGCCAACACTGTGATCTGCCCACAAAATTGGCTGGCTGCCTCCTTGAGTTGGGTAGATCCCTAATTCTACTGAGTGTCCCAGAAACTCAGGGGTTCAGGGTACATTGTGGCCAGGAGTCAGAGCAGTGCGGAGCACCTTACAGGCACCACTGCCTGCTCAGCCTGCTGCCCTGCTCCTGCCAACTTGTGAGAGCATGGGTGAGGGGGCAGTGTCCCAGACCCAGACTTTCCTTATGGTTAGCCTGTGTGTGAACATGAAGAGCTTTTTGGACAACTCTGGCTAGACCTGAACAACATGGGTCTCAGTAGAATTCCTTGCCTTGTGCCCACAGGTGAAGCAACTGAGGCCCACAGGCTGAGGATGACATGTTGATGAACTTGTAGAAGCCAATGGCAAAACTGACTTAACAGGGTGAGGATTTTGCCTTGAAAAGTTTCTCTTAGGCAAGAGAATAGCAGAAAAAGGACATTAAGCCCTTCCAAAGAAATAATAATCAGTACACCGAGGAAGAGCCTGGTGCTAAGCCTTATGTTTCTCAGTACTCTCAGCTCTTCGGTACAACAGTGAAGGAGAGCGTAAGCTGACATTTTAATTCAAAACATGGATTTTTAGTCAATCCATACAATTTTCTAGGAAATACATGTTTTCAATTAAATGTTTCATATTTGTAATTAAAAATCAAAACCTTAGAACTGAAATTTTTACAATTTTTTTTAAGCCAAAAAAGAGCATTTTAAAGGTTTAGAAAAGAGTTTAACTCAAATTCACTGCAATCAACATTTCTCACAAGGAGGAAACAGAGCCCTTTTTGACCTTCATTAATTCAGAATAAAGTCAAAGGCCAAGAAGCAGCAAATCATTTTGAATCTATAAGATTTGAACAGGATGTTATGAACATTTGATCTGACTTTACCAATGGAAAGCAAGCCGTATACTTTTCTGAACTAATACCAGTTTAAACAAGACCATGTCTTTTTTTTTAAATAATTTCTGATTTTGATTTAAAAACAGCAGCACTAGAGAATTCACCACAGTGACTGAAGTTGTTTCAGTGACTGGTCAGTCTTATTGTTAAATATTTGCACCTTGGTTTTAGTCCGAACTTCAGCCATTAGATTTTCTTATAGCTTTGTCTGTTAGCCTAAAAAACTCAATATCAAAGTTTTAGTCCTGATGGTACTTACTGACAGTAGCCAATGCCTGCAAGTTATTTGGGGAACATGACCCATTTACAACTCCCTCCCATCTCAAAAGAAACCCAAATCTGCTCCAATGCAGAGAGTTGTAGGATTATGTAAATAAATTCCTAGCATAGACTACAGTCTTTCATCTGTGGCCACGAGGCAACAAATTCTAAGTCAATAGGAAGATAAAGTAATTACTCCACAGTCATGTTCAGGGTGATCCATCACAAACATTTTCCTCCTGTACTTCCTCTGGTTAAAACCAACCAAACAAGAGCTTAAGGCTACATTCCTTTAAGTGTTGAGGCTCAGCCCAACATCATTCCTAAACTGCCAGTGACAGTAGGTTTCCAGAGGCAATCAGCAAGAATGGAGTCAAGCCCTGGGGATGGGTAGTTCAGAAACATTTAACAGGCCTTTTAAAGTCTTTTGGGAATGGGGAGTTCCTACGCAGGTCATAAAAAATCTTGATTGTTAAGTCCAAGAAGGCCACTAGGCACCAATCTGTATCGAAGTCTTAAACCACTTAGAGGCCCACATCACCATTACATTTCTGAGCACCCATTAAACGCTAATGAGTGAGACAGCATTATCATCTGTCTTTTAAGGATGGCCAACTGAGGCAGAGAGGGAGGATAAGCTCAGGTTTAGGAGACAGGTGCCTAAATATGTTTGAGAATCTAAGTGACTTTCCCAAGATCACACAGAAAGTCTGTGGCAGACTTTGGAATGGAGCTCAGATCTCCTGAGCCAGGGTGCAGTGCCTTAAGCTCAGGATCCTCTTTGTCTCTGGCACCTGCCTAGCTACCTGTTTAACTATTGCATTAGTGTACATCTTTTAGCAGAATTATTTTTTTTTAATGGCAAGTTGTTATTTCATTCATGCCGTGGATTTATGCAGGTAATGATTTTAACGATGAACTTTTGTATTCAGTCAAATTTTAGAAACATTTGGCTCCAAATCAAGTAAATGTAAAATTACTAAATGGCTAATTATTAGGGATGAATGAGTGTATAGAGGATCGGTGTCATTCATAACTCATCTGTGCCATTTACTCACATGTGTCTAATACTCAGAAGAAGGGCAAACTACAAGTATGAACTATTCATGTTTGAAAAAAGCATGAAAAGGATGTCTGATTTTGCTCTATTTCTACACCAAGAACAACTCCATTAAAGGCAATGTTACCCATGCAGAGGTAGCCCTAAAGCTTTCAATTTTGTTATAATATTATTTTTGTATGGTATTTTTAATGTAAACACTTTAATTGAATGCCTGACTCTCCTGTTGGAGTGGGAAGGGTGAAGAAAGCAATGGCATCATCCTTCTTGGGCTATCATTGGCTTTAAGCTTCTCCATCCTTTCTCTTCAAAACTATGTTGAATTCTCTGTATTTTAGCTCCACTTTTTCTCTCAGGAACATGCCATAAAATACAGGAACATTAATAAATTAAATACAATATCAATAATTTACTTGTCTTAAGATTATCTTACTACTTAGTATCTGACAATCCTCTCAACATATTTCTCTGCACACTTCTATTTTATTTTTTTAATTTTCCAGTATCTCCTTCAATTTTTAATTTTTCTCCAACATTTAATAATTCATTATCTTTTTCTTTGTTACTTTTCTTAAGCAGCAGTGAAGGACTTAGATGTGAGTATAACAGAGAGGGAGAATGTACCAGTGATTGAGATGCTAAACTGACTAATCTTGAGGCTTCCATTCAAATTCCTGCTTTATCATAACCTTAGTTCATGTGACCAGTTCACTTAATCTCTCTGTCCCCATCTCTAAGTGAGGGTAGTAACCCTGCCTTACAGTAGTGCATGTAAATGCATTAAAAAGGTTGAGAGGTGTTCACGCAGGGTGGATGATTTGGAGTCTTTCTATAACCCAAGACCCTTTGTATTTCAGAGCTATCCTAGATCTAACGAAACAGCTGTGATGACTGTAAATTAAGTTCTGCTTAACTTTGTTTCTTTATCTTACCTCTGTACATTTTGCCTGTTCTGTTCCAAGTTTTCATATATACAAATGCTACCATAATCTTTGTATATGAGGCCTTGGCAAGAAGGAAGAGGAACAATAACATCCCTCTCCTTCCTCTGTGTAAGTAAATATAAAAAAATGGAGTGGATGTTGATGGTTGTTCTCTCTTCATCTGCATCCTTTATCTGTGTGATAGAATCATAGAAAATTAAGGTTGGAAGGGATCTCAGGAGGTCATCTACTCCAACCACCTGCTCAAAGCAGGGCCATCCCCAACTATATCATGGCAGTCATGGCTTTATCTAACCAGATCTTAAAAACCTCTGAGCATGGAGATTCCAGACCTCTCTGGATAGCCTGTTTTACTACCCTCCTCATGAGAGAGTTTTTTCCTGATATGTAACCTAAACTTTATTGTTACAACTTGAGACCATTGCTCCTTATTCCGTCATCTGCCACCTCTGGAGATTCCAAATGAGATTCCACAACCTCTCTGTTCCAGTGCTTTATTACCCTTCTAGTGATGAAGTATTTCTTAATACTTCATCACTAGAAGGGTAGTAAAGCACTGGATGATGAAGTATGTTGAAGTAGTTCTTAATTTTTAACCTAAACTTCCTGCAACTTGAGACCATTGCTCCTTGTTCTGTCATCTGCCGCTACTGAATACAGTCTAGATCCATCTTCTTGGTCAGGAAAACAGACCTTACAATGACAGGCTGAGAGCCATGGGGCTCTTTAGCCTGGAAAAGCGCATGCTCAGGGGTGATCTGATGGCCACATATAAGTTTATCAGGGGTGACCACTAGTATCTGGGGGAATGTTTGTTCACCAGAGTGCCGCAAGGGATGACGAGGTCGAACTGTTATAAACTACTACAAGACCGTTTCAGGCTGGACATAAGGAAGAATGTCTTTACTGTCCGAGCCCCCAAGGTCTGGAACAGCCTGCCATCGGAGGTGGTTCAAGCACCTACATTGAACACCTTCATAGTTGGTAGATTCAGAAGGGACCTGAGCAGATCTTCAAGAGCAAATTGGATGCTTATCTTGCTGGGATCCTATGATGCCAGCTGACTTCCTGCCCTTCGGGTGGGGGGCTGGACTCGATCTTCTGAGGTCCCTTCCAGCCCTAATGTCTATGAAATCTTTGTAGCCAACCTTCAGGTAGTTGAAAGCTGTTTTTAAATCCTTCTACAGTCTTCTCTTCTCCAAACTAAATAAGCCCAGTTCCCTCAGCCTCTCCTCATAAGGAGGGATCCAGGTTTTCCATTCACCATGGAAAAATATGGTAAAACCCAGATTTTCTCATTTTAAGGAGAAAAACACAGGAAATGCTATGTTTCCCCAGGCAGATTTCCAGCCAGCAAGGAGCTGGGGGAAGTGGGACCAAGGCGGTCAGGCAGGGGACACCATGTGCATGTGCACATGTACACATGCACATGGCCACCAAGCATCCTGGAGAGGAGCTACCCACAGGTAAGTCTAGCAGTGTTGGTGGGGGGTGGAGGGGCATGGGAATTGTGACCCCCATATTGAGGGAAGGGAGGGAGTTGGGAAGGGCTGGGGCTGCTGCCTTGTCCAGGCAGTGTCTAGGGCTTGGGGCTGGAATGCACAGCTGCAGGGCCCAGGTGGGGAAGTTTGGTACCACTGCTGCAAGCCCCATGCCACCAAGTAGCAGCAGGGGTGGTGATGTGGAGTTTTGCCCCTCGCTGCTGCTGGGCAAGAGGGGCACCTCGCCACAGCAACACAGGGTTTGTAGTGGTGGCACTGAGCTTTCCTATCCTGCTCTGCCCTGCCACACCAGGTCCAACCCGCTGGGCTATGAAGGGGGAGGGCAGCAGGGCAGGTAGCCCTGAGCCTGCAGCATGCAGCCCACACCTTCCCCCACCAATAAACTCTGCTCCAGCTGTGCCTCCTGTGGGGGAGGGGGAGCCAGGCTCTTTGCTCTGCTCTGCCACAGCAGCCAGCACCTCCTGGGGGTGACAGCCAGGGCTCAGGTGCTGCTGCAGGGGGCAGGGGACTGCAGACCTGGGTCCTTGGCCCCCTAGCCCTGGCAGCTGGGGGCCCCCTCCAGCAGGGCTGGGGCACATGGGGGGTGTTTGTGGGTGGGGAGTGAAAGGCACCAGCAGGGCTGTGGGAATGGGAGTGAGAGGCAATGTCATGGGCAGGACACTGGCATATCAGGGCTGCTCAGTGCCACAAAGCAGTAGAGAGGGCAGGTAGTTTCAGCTGGACCTGTGTCCTGGTGAACAAAGGGGGTAGGGAGAGCTCTGATTTTCCCTGATAAAAAAACCCCAAAAACAAACACCAAAATTTAAAGGTATTTATAATTTATTTTAATATATTGATTGAGGCACTAGTAGGCATCCAAATTGCTTTAACATTGTAAATATATCAATAAAATATTGTGTTCAACTAATTTTATTTATTTATATATATATATGTATGTATGTATGTAGTGGTGTTTCATTTTAACCATGGAAAAATGTGGATTTTATAGTTTTTAATCAGGGAATTTGCAATTTTTAAACAGAGAAAATCAGGACCGCTTCTCATACATCATGTTCCCCAACACCCTAACTATATTCATTGCCCTCCACTGGATTCTGTTCAATTTGTCCACATCCTTTCTGCAGTGGGAGGGTCCAAAACTGGACAGAGTACTCCAGATGTGGCCTCACCAGTGCCAAATAGAGGAGAATTATCACTTCCCTTAGTCTGCTCATACTAATGCCGCCCAGTATGCTGTTAGCCTTCTTCGGAACAAAGGGCACACTTGGCTCATATTCAGCTTATTGTCCACTGTAACCCCCAAATCCTTTTCTGCAGAGCTGCTGCTTAGCTAGTCAGTCCCCAGCTTGTTCTGGTACATAGGATTTTTCCATCGTAAGTGCAGGACTTTGCACTCGTTCTTATTGAACCTCATGAGATTTCTTTTGGTCCAGTCTTCCAGTCGTTTAGGTCTCTCGAATTCTAGCCCTATCCTCCAGCGTATCTACTACTCCTGCCAGCTTGATGTCATCTGCAAACTTGCTGAGGGTGCACTCCATTCCATCCTTCAGGTTGCTGATGAAGGCTTTAAACAAGACAGGTCCCAGGACTGACCTCTGGGGCAGTCCACTTTATACCAGTTGCCAACTGGACATCGAGCTATTGATTATTACCCTTTGAGCCCAATGATCTAGCCAGGTTTCTGTCCATCTTCCAGTCCATTTATCCAATCATACTTCCTTAGGTGGTTTGCAAGAATGTTGTGGGAGACCATATCAAAAGCCTTGCTAAAGTCAAAGTATGTCACATCTACTGCCAGGACCCAGTTATCTCATCATAGAAGGCAATGAGGATGGTCAGGCATGACTTACCCTTGGTGACTCGATGCTGACTTTTCCTAATCACCTTCTTTTCCTCCAAGAGCTTAGAGATAGTTTCATAGTTTCTAGGGTCGGAAGGGACCTGAGAAGATCATCTAGTCCGACCCCCTGCAATGGCAGGAAAGAGTACTGGGGTCAAACGACCCCAGCAAGGTGTTCATCTAACCTCTTCTTAAAAACCCCCAGGGTAGGAGCCTGCACCACCTCCCTTGGAAGTTGGTTCCAGACCCTAGCCGCCCTGACCGTGAAATAGCGCCTTCTGATGTCTAACCTAAATCTACCCTCTGCTAGCTTGTGACCGTTGTTCCTGGTCACTCCTGGCTGTGCTCGGGGGAACAGTGACTCCCCCAATGCCTTCTGATCCCCCCTGACCAGTTTGTAACAGGCCACAAGATCCCCCCTCAGCCTTCTCTTGTGGAGGCTGAACAGGTTCAGGTCCCGTAGTCTCTCCTCATAGGGCCTGCCCTGCAGTCCCCTGATCATGCGAGTGGCCCTCCTCTGGACCCTCTCCATGCTGTCCACATCCCTCTTGAAGTGCGGCGCCCAGAACTGGACGCAGTACTCCAACTGCGGCCTGACCAGTGCCGCATAGAGGGGGAGGATCACCTCTCTGGACCTGCTCGAGATGCATCTGTGGATGCATGACAAGGTACGGTTGGCCTTCCTAACTGCCTCCCCACACTGCCGACCCATGTTCATCTTGGAGTCAATGATGACTCCAAGATCCTTTTCCGCCTCCGTGCTGACAAGAGGGGAGTTCCCTAACCTGTAGGTATGGTGCCGGTTGTTCCTCCCCAGGTGCATCACCTTGCACTTGTCTGTGTTGAAACCCATCCTATTCTTATCCGCCCACCCTTGTAACCTGTCTAGGTCCGATTGTAGCCTGCTTCTTCCTTCTAGTGTGCCCACGTCCCCCCACATCTTAGTGTCATCAGCAAATTTGAACAGGGTGCTTTTCACCCCCTCGTCCAAATCACTGATGAAGATGTTGAACAGTGTGGGCCCGAGGACCGAGCCCTGCGGAACCCCACTGCCCACGTCCTTCCAGGTTGAGAAGGACCCATCCACTACCACCCTCTGGGTGCGGCCCTCCAGCCAGTTGGCGACCCATTTGACTGTGTGGGTGTCTACGCCACAGCCCCCCAGTTTCTTAATGAGAACGGGGTGAGAGACAGTGTCAAAAGCCTTCCGGAAGTCCAGGAAGACTATGTCCACTGCTACCCCTGCATCTAATGATCTGGTGATCTGATCATAAAAAGCCACCAGGTTGGTCTGACAGGACCTGCCACTGATGAACCCGTGCTGATTGCCCCTAAGCATGCAGTCCCCCGCTGGCCCCTCCTGGATGTGTGCCAGAATTATTTTCTCAAACAGCTTGCCTAGGATCGAGGTAAGACTAACTGGCCTATAGTTTCCCGGGTCCTCCTTCCTCCCTTTTTTGAAGATTGGAACCACATTGGCCCTCTTCCAGTCCTCCGGCACCTCTCCAGTGCACCACGAGTGCTCGTAAAGCCGTGCCAGGGGACCTGCAATGACCTCGGCCAGTTCCTTTAGAACTCTAGGGTGGAGATCATCCGGACCGGCTGACTTGAATACGTCCAGCCCCTCCAGAAGCTCCCTTACTAAGTCCTCGCTAACCCTTGGCCCAGGTGTGCCTCCCCCGGGGCCCGAAGGGGGTCCAGCAGGGAGGTTGCTGTTCTGGTTCCTACTTAGGAAGACGGAGGCAAAGAAATCGTTAAACATGTTAGCTTTGTCGGATGGATGGATTCCTTAAGGACCTGCTCCATTATTTTTCGAGGGACTGAGGTGAGGTTGACCAGTCTGTAGTTCCCTGGATCCTTTTTCTTTTCTTTCTTAAAGATGGGTACTATATTTGCCCCATTCCAGTCATCCAGGACCTCTCCCATGCGTTCCTATGACACTATCATGGGTCTTATATCAGGCAAGGAGACTAAGACATGGTTGTTCTAAACTAAAAGCAAGTTTATTGAGCCCTAACAGATACAGTTCTAATTAAAATGGGAGTAGCAGTAGCAGTTAAAACATTTAGGTTTGTAGGTAGTCAAAGCAGATGCTTACCACCCCAAAATATTGCCAGTGCAACTTTACTGGTTGACCAGGCTGTGAAGTCTTGTCTGGGGCCACTGGCTCCCATGTCTGATGTCAAGACAGGATCCTGGATCAGTGACAGGATCTCTTCAGGCTTTCTTTTGGAGTGTTCCAAAGGGCACGCTCTCTCACCTCTCTTTATATACCAGATATCTTGCCTTTCTTAATACATAAAGTTAACTTAAGCCTTCCTCCTAATGCATATTGATAATTTTGCTTCTGTTTGCTAAATATGGCTACTTTTAACTGGAATGTTCTATTCTGAAGTAATCTTTTCATTCTTAGGTGGGGGTAGGTTTTGCTCTGACTGTTCCTCTTTTGCCCACGTTATATTTATTCAATTTAGTTAGCCAACTTCCTGATTCATTTTAAATCAGGGACAGTATTTTTCCATCTGCTCCTTTCACTGGGTGCAAGTCTTGACCACAGTTCAAGCTAAGCATGCAGCTTGAGCTGAGCACAAAGGTCAAACCCAGGCCCAAAGGCCTCTGAGTCCCAACACAGTCACCCTGAGATTAAGGATAAGAGCCAGGAGCTCTGCAGTCATATTAGCCAACTCAGCACCCTAGGGTGCATTGCATCCAGTCCCATGGATTTGTATATGTCCAGCTTTTCTGAATAGTCCCTAACCTATTTTTTCACCCCTGTTGGCTGCTCACCTCCTTCCCAAACTGTGCTGCCAGATGCAGTGGTGTGGGAGCCAACCTTGCCAACCTTTTCCACATCAACTGTCACTAGGTTGCCTGACCCATGACTTTCCCTGATCTTCCTCTTATTGCTGACATACTGTAACTTACCTCTTGAAGTTTCTATCTACCACTGTTAAGAGCCTCCCCCCACTAATGGACAGGTTCATTGTTCTAATTAAATATAGTCAGTGCTCAAATTATTTGTTGCAGAGAAAGGAAGGTCTGCAGATAGCCAGGGCCAATAACTAGACAGAACTCAGAAATCATGACAAGACTATGAATTCTATGAAGAGTCGTTGTAGAGGGGTAGCATGTTCAGTGTAAACTGTTCCCAGTGACTCATGCTGCTGAGCAAGTGGGCTTTCTTAGGTAAATGCTATTTCTTCTGAAAGAAAAGCAGTTTCTGAATCTTAATGTTACAAAATCATAGGGCCTTGTCACATGTTACATTTAGGACATGTTTTATTTATATCATAGTGTAACAGGGGGCCTTCCCAGGGCCAGTTAGAAATTTACCCACCCACCTGTTTCTGGGCTAACCGCCAGCCTCTCTCATCTGCCACACCTTGATGGAAAATGATTAAGATATTACCCAGGCAGGAGGCTTCCCATTT
>NW_017728995.1:8707789-8708121 GCF_001723915.1 Gavialis gangeticus
CATTTCCTGCCCCTATGCCAGGGGGTGCTATCTGCAGCTGCGACTTACCCTACACTGCAGCCCATGCCTTGCAGATGGCATCTCAGTTCTTAACATCCCTGGCCCCACACTGGGCCCCATAACCCTCTAGTCTAGACCCCAACTAGATCCCTCTTAATCAGGCGGCTTACTCCACCCTCATTCTGGGCTGCCTAGGTCCCCACACTTTTTCCTCTCTCAGGGGAAAAACAACAGGACCTGGACAGGTTACAGGGGTGGGCTAACAAAAATAGGATGGGTTTCAATACTGACAAATGCAGGATGCTGCACTTGGGCAGTAGGAACCAGCAGCA
>NW_017728995.1:8708247-8713789 GCF_001723915.1 Gavialis gangeticus
GAGTCATTATTGACTCCAAGATGAACATGGGCCGACAATGCAAGGTCACGGTTGGCAGGGCTAACCGCACCTTGTCATGCATCCACAGGTGCATCTGAAATAGGGCCAAGGAGGTGATCCACCCCCTCTACGCAACACTGGTCAGGCCACAGCTGGAGTACTGTGTCCAGTTCTGTGTGCCCCACTTCAGGACGGATGTGGACAGTATTGAGAGGGTCCAGAGGAGGGCCACCTGCATGATCCGGGGACAGCAGAGCAGACCCTGCAAAGAGAGGCTGTGGGACCTTAACCTGTTCAGCCTTTGCAAGAGAAGGCTGAGGGGGGACCTGATGGCCATCTATAAACTCACTAGTGGGGACCGACAGTATTTGGAAGAGACCTTGTTCCCCCTAGCATCCCCCAAGGTAACAAGGATTAATGGCCACAAGTTGCTAGATAGTAGGTTTAGACTAGACATCCAAAGGCACTACTTCACAGTCAGGGCGGATAGGATCTGGAACCAACTTCCAAGGGAAGTGGTGCTGGCTCCTACCCTGGGGGTCTTTAAGAGGAGGCTTGATGTCTACCTGGCTGGGGTCATTTGATCCCGGTTTTCTCTCCTGCCCAGGGCAGAGGGTTGGACCTGATGATCTACAAGGTCCCCTCCAACCCTACTTCTATGAATCTAGGTGTGCCCCCCCAGGACCTATGGCCACAAAGGCCCTGGCCTTACCTCCAAGACCAGTTGGAACCCCAGGCCCTCGGCTCTGTATGTCCCTTGTGGCGGGCCCCTGGCCTTTTTGACCCTATTGGTCCTGGCCCCAGCATTGACCAGTCAAGGGTACCTCAGGTCAGGCTTCTGAGCAGCTAGCCCACACTCTTTTACATAGATCTGCCTTCTTGGGCCCTACTACGTGGTTACCCACCTGGTTGTGGCAGCTGGGGTTATTAAGGCATCCCAACCCACCTTTCACTGGGGTGGTAACTGGTCTAGCATTTCCTGGGGGCTCCCATGACACCAGGAGCCCCACCAGACCACCCATGAGGGCAGGGTGCAGTTTTAGGTCATGCCCAGGACCAGGAGCCTCCTCCATCCCTATAGTCCCAGCCCACAAACCTCCAAGCTGTTCCTGCACCTCAGCTCCACTGGCTGATGTTTCTCTCACACTGCCAGTAGCAAACTGCTGCTTTACCATATATATATCCTGAGTCTCAAAATGGTCACTGTACTCAAACACCTGGCTGCTACCTGCTCCAGCGCTTAAAGTGGCAAGCACCAACAGTGCCATGCCACACACAGTAAGCATTACTATGAGTTAGAAAGTTTTCTGAGCAATTGTATGGTAATGGTTACTACTATCTAAATCAGTGGTCACCAGCCAATCAATTGGGGAGCCCTTAACAGCTGATCTGAGTCTGGGGGACTAGTCCACCAGTGTGCATGCAGCAGCAGGAGCCCCCCCCCGCCGCATGCCTGGACAAGCCTCCCTGGCTCCAAACCTCTCCCAGCCCAGCCCAGCCCAGCCATTTAAATGAGTTGTTTTCAACCTTTTTTTGACTCAAGGTACCCCTGGATGCACTTAAGGCATCTCTTGGAAAATGCAAGCTCTTACTTTTCACTGTTTTTTGACTAAAGAAAAACACTATACCAAGTTTTTTGATGGAAAGAACTCAGAAGGCCCCCAACTCTGGATTTCTGTTTGAAATCTCTGGATTTATTTTGTGAATCTCATTCACAAACATAACAATGCTAACATTGTGCGACATACTGCACCACCCTTCAAAGGATTTCAAGGCTCCCCAGGGTGCTGCAACACACTGCTTGAGAATCACTGATCTCAGTAAAACATATTCTAAGCCTGAGAGCCTGTCGGCAGGTGCTTCAGTGGGCTCCAGCCTATTTTATGTCCCTGGTCCTATCCTTTTCTTCACTCATCTGCCATACCTTGACATTAAAGAAGAATACAAGAATGGGAAGGCCAGTTGTCAATCTGCACTGTACCAAGTAATGTATGACAGAGTCCATAGATCATCATGGTTAGAACCAGGTGAAATCTTCATGGGTATTTGGTGTCCAAGTATAGTGTGGAACTTTAGAGGACTCCAAAACTTATGACCTGATTTAACAAATTGAAGATAGAAGCCTTTGATCAGTGAAAATAAAGTTTCCTCTTGATATTATTTTTGTCCTTTTTTTATCTGGCAAACGTAGAGAGTTTTGGTTAGTTGGTTGCTTTTATTTCTTAATTCTTTTAATGTTCCTTATGGACTAAAAAGTAAATAAAGTTTTAGCTTGTCATGCTTGTGTTTATTCCAGCATCGCAAATGTCAGCCATGTCACTTTGGTGGAAATACTAGTTCATTGTATTTATCTTCTGCTACAGATCCGCTGTAGAGTGGCACAACAAACCTTGTCAAGGGAGGACATTTGCAAGAGCAGACTTCTCTGAAACTTTATTTCCCTCTGACTTTTTAATTTAAAGAAATCTTTCAAAGCTCTTATAGGATCGCTTCTGGCATTGGGGGAAATTTCTTTTAGGAATATGCCTCTACCAGTCACCTTGAATTTCCTATAATTCAGGTTATAATCTTAGCATCCATGTTAGACATTTTAAAGTTTCATTTTTAGCTTAGGAAATGTTTTCTCAGGACCAGAGCCATTTAATACCTGAAATGTGTTTAAATGGTCTAAGGGAATGACTAGAGGCATTTGAAATCCCACTGTTTACATCATGTAAAGGGACTGTGAACATTTAGATGTCGATCACCCTGAAGGACTGAGGTAGCTTTGAGGTGGCAAAAGAGGAAGTGCACTTTAACAAACAATATCCAGAAAATGTTGGTAGGGTTGGCTTATTTAATATGCTCCAGGGTATGGTATGGAGTTGTAATCATGTTTTTCAGGTGCTGAAAACCCCTGCCTACCTCAGTATACAACCAAAACTAGTTGTGGTACAGTGATACTCCACTGTTATTGTGCGCATAGTAGTGATGCAGCACTTCTTTTCCAGCAATAGAATCAATAGTTGCAGTCACAGATGGCAGATATTTGTTAAACAATTGCACACCATGAGGTCTATTCTTTTCTCAATACATGCGCATAACTCTCCTTGACACTAATGGCAACAACTTGAATTTGAAGAGGAGAACAGCCCCCTAAATATTGTGAATCAGAAGCAAATTAGCCTTTGAAAAATTTTCATTAGGCATGGGATGAGCTCTTTGAAAAACAAGGACATCCATTCTTTCCTGAACTCCATTCCTATCCATCTGAAGCAAGACTCCTACTCACACTCCACTCCTTCCTCAGTCTCCTCCCAGCTCATTTCTGGAATCAAAGTGAACAGTGTTAAGGCTTTTAAGTACTTTGGTAGCATATTTTATGCATATGAATTCTAGGCAGGACCAGAATAGTTAAAGTACTATAGGAGAGAGTCTTTGCTTTGGCTTATACGCTGAGACTAAAAATTTTAAGTACCAAAATATCAAGGCAGAGATTGTTCTCAACAAATTTACAGGATAGTACTGCAGGTAAAAGATGTGTAGATAAGGTTTCAGTGCTTATGTGGACAAGGGACAGACTGGACTTTCCCTTCCATATTTTTTTATTCATTTTACCATTATTTTACTGAATGTAACACTAATTTTGGTATTGTTTAATAAATGCATTCTGCCAATACCTATCCATAGCTATGATGCACTTGTATCCCATATCTTGTAGTCAACCAATTACTTTTTCTTCAATTGTGTTAGTGATTTTTTTCATTTGTGTTCAGTGTTAGAAATGTTAGCTGTGCATTCATTTTCTGTTAAAAAACAAAGACACTGACAAACATTGGAAATGCCATAGCCATATATCCTAAATTACTCATGAAATTTGCCTTTGTACCAGAGAGTCAAGTGAGGATGTGGGAGGGGTTTCTCCTCACTTGGCTAGACTCACTACCAAATATCTTGGTATCACTGTGCTGCGGTATCATTTTTAAATTCTTGTTTACGATTTTGCCTTTAAGGCAACCAGTAGGAACACAGAAAGGCATCTCTCTTGAGCTGATGTCAAGCTTTTGCAAGGCAGACAGCATGCACTAGAAGATGTGTGTAGTGTGTTTCTGAGCTGGATATAAAACAAAGGTAAATACTTGAAATGAATAAACATAAATAAATCCCATAATAGACACTTTGGAAAAAAGAGGGAACTAAATCATAAACTGCTAGATCCTTTAGATAGTTTTACGTGGCAAATATATAATATGCTTAAACCAGTCTTCACTTTTTGAAAAAAAAATTGGCTTTCTGCTTTTTTTTGATCATATGTAACATAATCAGGACAATGAAGAAGAGTGGACAGGTTGTACAAGAGGGTTAAAATTTATGTACTGTGGGCCAGAATCTTCCGTGATATAAATCATAGGACCTCAGTAGACTTAAAAGGAGCTTTGCTGGCAAGCTCCAGTTGAGGATCTTGCTCTGCAAATTTTTAAATAAAGATAATTAAGAGTTGATGCCAGTATGACAGTCTCACTTTTGTCTGCCTGCCTGCTTATGTAATTTATACCATCAAGTACTTGACAGCCAGTCATGCTTCTGCTTTCAGATACCCCATTGTTCCTTAGCTTTGTTCTGCAAGGATCCAGAAGCTGCTTGACTAGTCTGTGTCCTGCAGTAAGATTCATGCAGATCAATCCTTGTAGTTCTGTGAAATCCCACTAATGTAAGATGAGATGTCTGGCACTGCAAGGAACAAAACCACATGGAGGCAACTGCAGGGGCAAGGCTGTTGGAGTCAGGATTGCACAGATGGATCACCTCCAGGTAAACAAGTGGTCAATTTATATTTATCAGCAGATTCATGGATGGCACAAGTATTGGCGCAGCAAGAGCCAGAGGTCTTTATAAAACTATTTTATATTCAAGGTTCTTAATAAAGTAAATATGAATGAACCTGTATCTGTTGCTTGGAAAACAATGTCTTATTAAGTAACCAAGAGAGGTATTTAGCTGACTTCAGACAGTTCTGTGTAAGTCCTGTCGCAGCACCCAATGAAGTGAGCTCAGGTTCATGAAACCTTGTCCCTCTGATGTATTTCGTCTAGAAAGTGCATCTGTACCCTGCCTTCGTATTAGGTAGCTGACAGTGTAATGAATAGATTATGAAACCATTAGTAGTGTGGATAGGAAATACTCCATAAACCTGCTTCTGTTTGGTAAACTATGCAGATGCACCAAAGGCTTAAAAATCCATTCATCAATTGGACACGGGGAACTTTTCCTCCTGGGAGGGCAGGGGAGGGGAGAACTAAGCCAATTCACATCTACAGAAGTGAAGGTTTCACTTAAAAACTGAGCTCCCAGCCCATAATTGTGCAGAGAAGCGCAGGGTTGACTTCCTGAGCCTGCAGCTCATTTCCTTGCCACTGCAACTTCTCACAGCTTCTCCAGTCAACAGCGACTGAACTCTCAAGCTAATAATGTCAGTTCTCTTTCTACTGATGCCTGATGAAATGATGAGCACCAGCAGAGGCATTCAGAGGGGAAGAGGATACAAAACACAGAGGCTGGGTTT
>NW_017728995.1:8718789-8721821 GCF_001723915.1 Gavialis gangeticus
CAAGCTAATAATGTCAGTTCTCTTTCTACTGATGCCTGATGAAATGTTGAGCACCAGCAGAGGCATTCAGAGGGGAAGAGGATACAAAACACAGAGGCTGGGGTTCATTTACTCCAATGAAACAGGTGTGTTGCATGTGCACTCCGCTTCTCCTCTGGTTTTGATTCAAAAGACTGTGGAATAGAATAGGTTGTGTAATTTGTCCACAACCTAAGACATACTGGGCACATCCACATGTGCATTTGATGTGGCACCAGTTTACACATGAGTAAATCATGCTAGGCACACATCTACAGGTGCACAGAAGTGGGAGCAGATTGCCAGCAAATCTGCTTCTGCTTCCCAAGGCCCTGCAATGGGCTTCTGCCACCACAGGGGGGCTCCAGGCTCTGCCTGCCACTGTAGCCCTCTTCAAATGCCAGCCCCGCTTGCTGCTTTCTGGTCAGCAACTTCCCTGGCCAGAAGCAGTGTGCACAATGCAGGGACAGCATGCAACAGCACACTCCTCACCGCCTCTACCTCCTTGCACCATGGCTGCTCCAGCCCCTGCCCCTGCCCCCGGCAGCGGCAACCAGTGCCCCATGCTCCTGCTCTCCACAGTGCTGGACCTGCTGGTCCACCACATCAACCACCACCTGGCCCACTCACCCTGCTCAAGGCCATCTTGCCCCTTCTGGCTCCCCCACATGCAGCAACCACTAGCCCACCAACCATGCACGACTGCCCTCCTGATCCTCCAGCCCTACTGCCTCTGGGCCCACTGGGCCAGTCAGGACTGGTGGCAGCACATCGTCCAGCATACCTGGGACAATGACCAGTGGCTAGAGCCCTTCTGTATGACCTGGGCCGCCTTCTGGGACCTTCTGGAGCAGCTCTGCCTGTACCTGGAGTGGTAGCACACTGGCATGTGGCTTCCCCTCCCCACAGACACCCGCCTGGCCCTTGCCCTGCTCAAACTGGCCACACCCACCAGCCTGCAGTACATTGACCACATGTTTGGCATGGGCAAGGCCACTGCTGGAGAAGCCATCCTGGAGGTGTGTGGCACCCTCCAGGACATGCTGGTAGGCACCATGCTCTATGTGCATGAGCCTCTGGTGGTGATGGAAGGGTTCCCCCAGTGCATTAGGGCCCTGGACCAGACCCACATCCCCATCACCTGTCTACCCCATGGAGACCAACTCTATTACAGCCAGAGGGGCTTTCACTCCATTGTGCTTCAGGCGGTTGTGGACCACCAAGGTGCCTTCATGCATGTGAGTGCTGGCTGGGCGGGCAGTGCCCATGACTCCCTTATCTTCTGGAACTCTGGCCTACTGGGACTTGTGGGGAGTGGGTGCTTCACTTCAGGAATGCTGGACCTGTAGGTGGGCACCATGGTGGTTCTGCCCCTGCTCACTGGGGACCCAGTTACCTGTACCTGCCTTGGCTCATGAGGCCCTACACTGGCCTGCTAGACCGCCCCCCCAGCCCACTTCAACCACTGCCTGGGCCAGATCTGCATCCTGGTGCAGTCATCCACCTTTGGCCACCTCAAGGGACGCTGGCACACCCTCACTGCCCACCTCAAGTTCAATGAGGACAACCTCTCCCAGGCCACCATTGCAGTCTGCATGTTGCATAACATCTGTGAAGCCCAGGGGGAGCTTTTCCACAAGGCCTGGGCAGAGGAGGCATGGCACATAGAGGATACCTGGCAGCTGGAACACCACCTGTGGTGGCAGTGGCAGCTCCCCACCCCCTCCAAGACCTCAAGAGAGCCACTCACCCAGCAGCGGGGTCCATGGCACTGGACCTGGGAGCCTCTGGCCGACCATCTCCTCCAGCACTCCCCACTCTAGCACACCTGCACCACTGTCCACGGGCTCCCTGTCCACCTCCAGCAGCATACTCACTACAGACATGTCTCAAAAGAATAAGTTTTTATTCTCCTCACATCAACCAGAGTCCTCTCCCGCCCCAAAAAACAGAGCCCTTCCACCACCCACCCGATGAACAATAAAAAAACCTTCTATGTGAAAACTATGTATAATGTCCTTTATGGGCCATCCTGGAAGGGGGGGGAGGGTATGGCGACAGGCAGCCAGTATACCCCAGCCACCCCCATGGGTGCACATGCTGCAGTGAGTGCAACAAGTGGAAGGCTCGCCCAGGGGCAGTGGTGACCAGTGCCACCTCTGACAAGTGGTGTCCAGGGTCAGCAGGGCCATCACGTGATCCTGGCTCCACTGCAGGCAGCTCTGGCTCCACACCCATGTTCATGTCTCCAGAACATAAATTTACTGTGGACCTGAATCTGCACTACCACTGAAATCAGTGGAAGTCTGTATATTGCCTTCAGTGGTCACTTCATTATGTCGTCTTTGTTTTATGTAAACGCCAGCAACTCATGTTGTTTTAAAGAAACATATCACCAGACAAATAATTTTATAATTCAGGTGCCAATTCTGCAAACCAACATGTGTACAGGCAGTCCTTGGACTTACAAGACAATTGGTTCCTGAAAACTGCGTCTTAAGTTGAACTGTTGTAACTCGGAACCAATTTTCCCATAGAAAACAATGTTATAAATGAGGGATTGGTTCCTGTACCAAGAATACCCTATTTTCACCCAAAATAACCCAGAATTTTGTACTCTATCAGTTATAGATGAGTGATATATCCAGGGCTGTCCCTGTGGGAGGCGGGGGGGTGCTGAATTGGGGCAACTGCCCCGGGGTCCCATGCTTTGGGGGGCCCTGTGGAGCTGGGTGGAACAGCCACAGTGACTTTGTGCTGCCACTGCTTGCTTAAAGTCCAGCCACTTGCTACCACCCCACCACCACTGTCAATGGCAGTGGCAGCTTCTTCGGGTCTGGGGCAAGTGTGATCAGAGTGGAGTGGGGCCCTGCATGGATTGATTTGCCCTGGGCCCCACACCCTGCTCAGGTCAGCTCTGAGTATATCTACATTAATGTATTTATATTGTAAATAGCAATCATATTGCTTTGGAAAGACTTCTTTGAGGTGACTGGTAGATTTTTTGAAGGGTT
>NW_017728995.1:8726821-8727576 GCF_001723915.1 Gavialis gangeticus
TTATATTGTAAATAGCAATCATATTGCTTTGGAAAGACTTCTTTGAGGTGACTGCTAGATTTTTTGAAGGGTTCTTGGCTGGAGTCTTCTCAGAAGTCTTTGCTGCAGGTTTTTCTAGAGTCTTGTCTGCTTTCTTAAAGAAAGTGTGCAAGGAAGTTTGCACAGATGTTCTCCAGGGAGATGGAGAACACAGTGAACTTGTTTGCTGGCATGGCATCACATCAGATCAAGCACTGTAAAGTCAAAGCTCACATCAGAAAGTTGAAGTGGTGTCAATTTATAAACATTGTGGGCACATCCAGATGAGCCTGTGTGTGCCTCTTGCAGCATCTTAAACCCCTTTGAGACACTGCAAGAGGCACATGCCGGAACGGGAAAAGGTTCCCCCCACTGCAAGTTTGCAGCACAGGGTCAAAATTATCCCCCTAGATATCCAGGGGCCAAAAAAAAATGAAGGGAATAAAAGTGGGGCAGGACATGGTCCTGGACTGTGCCCTGAGGCAACTGGAGGCTGGGTCCTCCACAGAAATGCTCTGGCTGCCAGAGCATCTCTGTGATTAGCCCTCGCCCTAGTGCCGAAGCACACTGCCTGCCTGTACAGGGCTCACAGCATACCAGCAGCAGGGAGCTGGACCTGGGCTCCAGTGCAGGTAAGTAAGGGGTCAGGGGGAGCTGGAAGAGTGAGGAGAGGATCATGGGGGGGACCCCTGCTGGCCCTGCCTGCTCCCCCAGCCCCCCAATCCCTTTCCCACCCG
>NW_017728995.1:8746190-8746438 GCF_001723915.1 Gavialis gangeticus
CTTGATACTTGAAGCTAGTTGGAGTTCAGTTGCAGCCTTCCTGGTTTGCTCTCTGCAGAACTGGACCCGTGCAAAATATTCCACCTTGGAGGTAAATCCCATCCTCTATCGTTTGTAGGCTTTTCTTTTTAGCTTCAGGAGGTCTGCTAGATCCCTGGAGAGCCAGGGGGGCTGCTGTGCCCTCTTGCTGCCTTTCCTCCGAGATGGAATAGACTTAGCTTGTGCATTGAGGATCACTCCCTTGAGGA
>NW_017728995.1:8751438-8756438 GCF_001723915.1 Gavialis gangeticus
TTGAGGATCACTCCCTTGAGGAGCAACCACTTGCCCTGAACTCCCCTCCCCCTGGGGTCATGGTCCCTTAGGGCCTCACTGACAAGCCTCCTGAGCTTGTCAAAGACGGCTTTCCTGAGGTCAAGGACTTCAGTGTTGCTGACTGACTTGCCAGCTTTACGGCAGATGGTGAAGGTGATCAGCTTGTGGTCACTGTCACCCAGCTTCCCATCGATCACTAGGTCACCGATTAGGTCATCCCCAGTAGCCAGTACCAAGTCGAGCAGCACTTTACCTCTCGTTGGAGTTCTTGAGTCAGGTAGAGGTCATCCACGCATGATAGGAAGCTTTGTGACCACTTGGATTTGGATAGTTGAAGTCACCCATGACAACCATGGTCCTGGAGCATGCGGCCTCGGCCAGTTCCTGGGTGAACTCCTGGTCAATCTCTTGACTTTGGCTGGGAGGTCTGTAGTAGACTCCCACCATTATGACCCCTGTGCCGTGTTCCTCACGGATTTTAACCCAGAGGGTCTCCAGTCGTCCACCCTGGTCACCAACATCAGCTTACCTCCGGATGTGCTAGGGGTCAGCGGGGGGCTCCGTGGCTGCTGGAGGGTCTCTGGGGAGATTTGGGGGAGCAGGGCACAGTGGGCTTTCACCCGCACGTCTCTCGCTGCTCCCGGAGCCTAACTCCTAGCCTCCTACTATCCCAGACAGCCTTGTCATGTGTTCCTGTTCACAAACTGACCAACCTCCATCCTAAACTTCTTTGTACATAGGGTTTCTCCTAGAAGGCTGTTCCAGAACCATACTCCTCTGATAGTTACAAACCTTCTAATATCCAGTCTAAATTTATTCATGGGCACTTTTTACCATTATGTTCTTGTGCCAACTTTGTCCTTCAGTTTCATTCTCTCTCCTTCAGTTCTAAGACCTATTTTGCCCATATTCTTTTACTGTAGTGCAGTAAATAAGTGACTTTACAATGGTAGTTTTCAATATTTTCTACTGATCTAACAAAAGCATAACTCTACCCATTGCAATACTCCTACCCATTCTATCCATTGCAATACTTTTTTTCCTCTTAGTAGAGATAAGGTGTGTTGCTTATGTCCCTTGAGAGCCAAAGGTGTCTGACTGTTTGTGAGATTCACCTGCAAAGGTGTGATTCCCACATGAGGGATATTATCTTCTACACAGCACCGTAGGCCTAATACAAAGCTCAACAATTCACTGGGATTCTTTTTTTTATTTCAGCTAATTGTGGATCAGAGTCTGAGGTTGCCCTGGAGGGGTATCACAGTCTTAAGTAATAATGTACATAGAAGTGGGAGGCAGGAACTCCTGAGATCTTATGCCACTTATGCCTCGGATATTTGGCCACCTTTCAGCCTCAATTTCCCATCTGTAAAGTGAGTCTAACACTTATCTCATTGGGATAGCTAATGAATGTGTCAAATGTAAGATTCCTCATATAGAAAATGGAATGCTGATGTTACTTTTTATAGTTAAAACTTTGGTTCCTTAGAAAATGCACAGTAGAATTAGATACCTGGATTTTAGGTGACCAAAGAAATTCTGTTTCAGGGTACAATACAAGATGGAAACTCAAGCATGATTTCATATAATGCAGAATCATCTTTTTTTTATTTCTATGAGATTTGGAAACCCACTAGTTCCTGGAAATGTCATGCACTTTCCAAAAGAACAGGCACACCACCTGTGTTAACAGCAAATTGGCATTCTTGTGGAGGCATTTAAAAATACAGTAATTTGGAAATGGACACACTGGATGTGTTATTTGTGATTCACAAAGAACATTCACTGCAAAAATAAAACATGTAGAAAAATGTCTTCTAGAAAGAACTTCATTCTAGCTATGAAAAATACTATAGTCACCTCTAGTAAGAGCATCCTGGAATATAGCCACCTAGTGATGCTTAGTAGGTTTATAATAAACATCTACATGTTTATTAATGTGCTATAGTTACTGCATTTTAAATTTAGTACTTGTATAATCAGGTACTAAATTAATACACAGTAACTGGCTTTTAGTGATGCTACCACGTTGTAGTCTAATAATACTGCGCAGTTGCATATGAGCACTGTTTGTGCTGTGATGCGCTACTGTGCAGTATTACTGGGCTACTGTTCAGTTAGTATCTCGTGTAGATCCACCCAGGCATGGCTGTCTTTACTTTTTAGCATTTTTAATATTCTCCAACAGAACCTTCAAACAAGTTTCAGATTAAAATGGAAATGTGGGAAGACGGCTTCCATACTGAAAATAGGGTGAAATAATTAGTAAAGGGACAATTCAAATGCTGCTTTCTGACCCAAGCAAGAATTGTAACTTACTATGCTAGACTTGTCGAATTTTGGCTTCTTTTGGAGCCCACAGTAGTGCAATCAGATAGCAAATCGTGTTCCACAAAGTAATCTACATACTTACATGCCAAACTGAGCATCAACTAGCAAAAGCTGTTGAAGTGAGACTACACCATTCTTAGCAGCCCTCTATGGAGCACTTCCAGATGGTGGTGTTATGTGATGGAAATCTATTACATTCCCAATTTAGGGGCAGATTGTGGCACCTGAATTTGATACAATCTGCCCCAGGACTTTATTTTGTGAATATTAGAGGTGGCAGAATCTGCACTTTTGTCTTTCAGTGCCTATCTGGAATATGCCATCAAAATCAAGATCTAAGGTTTCACTGTAGGGGTTTTTTGTGATTATTACTCTAGCAATAAACCATAACAGAGTTACATTAATAGGCAATTTGGTGCATAAAAACCAGCTGGGTGTGTTCTGAGGTAGAAATATACCAGTAACTTATTTATTTATAAGCAATGGCTGGTTGAATATTATTGAAGTGTGGCTACTTAATTTTTAAAACCTATTTAATATCCAGTTTTCCAAGAGTTTATGCATGATATGCTTCCATTCTGAGAAGTTGCTTCATGGGAGAAGGGTAAGAGAAAATGTGGACTGTTTCCATATACCTCCTCTCTTACTATTTCCAGTGTGTGTTACAATTTGCATGCTTTTTTCTTGTTTGCATATTCTTTATTTACGGAACACACTCAATGTGCTTGACACTTCAAACTATGCAAAGGATTGTTTTCAATTGTGAATGCCGCACACTGAAAATTACTTCCCTCAAGCCTCTTTTTCCATTCTTATTATTGCATATAAATCATTGCCCGTAGTTTACTAACTGTTGTTCCATCTTTAAATTTTGAGATGCCTTGAAAACACTTTTTTGTTATAAATACTAGTTAATCCCTTACTTGTATTTATTTCCCAATGCAGTGTAAGTTAGAAGTGCTTCAAGAAGCTCAGGCTTCTGTCTTAAAGCATTACTAGTTTCATGGGGGAAGGAAAAGTGGCATAAAATGAACTTTTCTTCTGTTCCCTTCCCAGTTGCACCTAAGCTCTCAGCATTTCATTTTTAGAAAGCAAGGTGGAGAGGGGCAAAAGAAATGTAAGTGTGTTGGGGGAGGCATGTTGGTAATGAGTTCTTAGTAGAACATCCATGGAAGCACATGCTCTGAGATAAAAAGTTAAAACCAGCTAGCTGGAGTCTGACTATGGATAACCAGTGTTTAAGCTTAAGGAAGAGTAAGAAGCAGATTTACCTAATTTAGGTAACAGGGGGCTATTGACTTCAAGTTGGTATTCCTGCTGGTTCACCAGTGATACTTGCCAATTTACTTTTGTGTTCTGTAAATGGTTCAGTTTGGCGTGGTTTTTAGTCATTATATGGCATGGTTTTTAGGCAGAACCTTAAGTCCAGAAGCAAGTCACTGCACTGAGTTTCATTAAAAACGGGCACTTGCAACAGACCAGCCTGGAAGTGGAACAAATGGAAGTGTATTGCTTTGTCTACTAGAAGTATGTGGTCCCACAGTTAGACTGTTACTACTACCTGAGCTAGCTTGTTTAAAGCTAGCTAGGGTACTTCTACAATTAACTGCAGTCTGAAGGGGAAGGCATACCCAGAAAGAAAAGAGCTAGGAAAAGTTGCTTGAGCAGCCTCTACTCATTAGCTCTCTGTGCCTCAAAGGGTAATGAGTGCTGATCTGAAACGACCTTGGTCTCTCTCTAGCTAACCAACTAGCTAGCATGGGGTGGACAATTATTTTGGGTGGAGGGCCACTTACAGAGTTTTGGCAAACCATCAAGGGCTGCATGGGTAGCCCCGCCCCTTGATAGGTGCCCCGTCCCCTGGTCACTATCTTGGGACCAGAAGTTCCACCCCCTAGCCCCTGACCTTTGCCACCAGAAGCCCCTCCCTTTGCCCACCGGAAGTACTCCTTTCAATATGGGGGTTTGCCATCTCAGAACCAGAAAAATACAAAATTATATTCTAGAAGTCAAGTGTGTACTACAACATTCATTCATTTCATTTAAAGGAATATTTTTGTCCTGATTTACATGTGTGCGTATAGTGTACATAGAGGTGATAGTATCATAGTTTAAAATGAAGTCCTACTCTTGTATATGGTGGATGGGTGTGGGTTTTGTGGGTGGCTGTGTGTGGGGAGAGGGTGTCTGGGAAGGGTTGTGGCTTGGGTGAAGGGGAGGGTTTGCCCACAGACCCCCCACCTCCTGCAGCAGCAGAGCCCCCCCAACACTCCTCCAGGCCTGGGTGCTGCTCTCCTGACGCTTCCGGCCCTGGGCACTGGGTCACTGGTACGGCCCCATGCTCCCGCTTGCTGCCTCTTCCCCCACATCCAGCACTGTTGCCCTTCTGCCACTTCCCCACCCCCCTACCCCCCACGCTCACTGCTCTAGGACCATGTCCCAGCTGTGAATAAATAATAATTTTCTAAATTTTTTAGGGGCCCTGCAGGCCAGAAAGAAGCCCGTGGGCTGTATTTGCCCAATCCTATTCTAAAAACTTGGACTGAGAAAGAAATTCACGCATCAGATATTTCTGTAATAGCAATTTAAAATAATGTAGCTTGACACCAATGGCATTAAATGAGATTATAAAAAGCTGAAGAATCACA
>NW_017728995.1:8761438-8799868 GCF_001723915.1 Gavialis gangeticus
CACAGACCCCCCACCTCCTGCAGCAGCAGAGCCCCCCCAACACTCCTCCAGGCCTGGGTGCTGCTCTCCTGACGCTTCCGGCCCTGGGCACTGGGTCACTGGTACGGCCCCATGCTCCCGCTTGCTGCCTCTTCCCCCACATCCAGCACTGTTGCCCTTCTGCCACTTCCCCACCCCCCTACCCCCCACGCTCACTGCTCTAGGACCATGTCCCAGCTGTGAATAAATAATAATTTTCTAAATTTTTTAGGGGCCCTGCAGGCCAGAAAGAAGCCCGTGGGCTGTATTTGCCCAATCCTATTCTAAAAACTTGGACTGAGAAAGAAATTCACGCATCAGATATTTCTGTAATAGCAATTTAAAATAATGTAGCTTGACACCAATGGCATTAAATGAGATTATAAAAAGCTGAAGAATCACATTCACAATGTAATAACATAATAATAGTCAATACCTGTATTTTAATTTTTTTTCTGGGTTAGCTTGCAAAATGTTCATCCCACCACTCAAATAATATGTATATTTTGATTTGATTTTTTTAATGCATGCGCACAGATATTTCAGAGACTTGGGAACTAACTTGCTGCCCATCATAATTCATAGAAAGCCTCCTGTTAGTGTATTGTAGATAATCATTGTGGTACTCGGGATACATCTTCTGTTGTTCCCAATGCTGCTTTTGCAAGGAGATGCACCAACTTCTAGCAATGTTTGCAAGCCCTATGCACTCTATCCAGCAGAGGTACTTAAGTTGTAAGATCTCTGTGGCAGCGACAATCTTTCTGTTCTATGTTTGTATAGATGTAACAGAGCGGGCTCTTGTTCATATTAGCACTACTGCTGCTACTGCTGCTGCTGCTGCTACTAATAATAAAAACTGTAATAGGAGAGTACTCAAATAGCCAAGGGAAGCTGACCCAGCCAAATCCCTAACACATCCCCAACAAACCACCCTAGGTGTTCCCTGTTGTTTGGCTGTATTGTCAGCTCAGAAAAATAACATTGTATGAATGCTAGTCTCTGTTTCTCCCCTGAATTTGTCTGTTCTCACAATTTTGAGCCATGACTTTCTCTGCCCTAATGCTCTCTGCTCTGTGAGAACGAGACCCTCATTCACGCCAAAAATCTGGTGCTATCAGGAGGAGTGTCTTCTGTGTCTGAAGCCAAGCATGAGGGAGAAAATATAATCATGGTATGGCTCTTGTTGCCACTGATATTTGTAGAGTTGTTCCTGCCTCCATCTTTGCAGTGGAAAGGGGCAGTGGAAAATACCATGTCTCATGGAACTATGATGTTGGTGTTGAGCTAACCACAAGGTCCTGCTGTGGTGGTGGTATTTGTATTGTGATAGCATGTTTTGTGTTTCAGTTGGGATCTCACTGGGCTAAGCACTGTACAAACATAAAGTGGGAGATGGTCCTTCCCCCAGGAGCTTTCAATGTTAATAGACATGAAAGACGTGAAGATGGAAGCACAGAGAAGTAACTTGACCCCTATCAAACAGCAAATCAATTACAGGGCCAGAAAGTGAGGGTTTTTGGGTCTGAGTCCAGTGTCCCAGTCACTAAAGTATACTGGCTCTCCAGTAATCAAAATAGCCATACAAATATGCACATGAAGTTTACAATATGCATATAAAGTAGCTGCAGGGTTTGTTTATGCAGAAAACTAAGTTTTAAATCTAAGGAATACTTTAGCTGTTAAAAATACAAAGAGCTTTATAATGGGCATATCTGCGCATGAGGCAGGAGAGTGCTTAGGCAATATTAAGTGTAACTATGATCCTTCCTTCTCCACTTCAGTTTTGCTGAAGCATAGGATAGCTGCTGCCTTTTCACATAGTACACAGAGTTAGACCTCAGGGATGTTGTATGTTAAACCCTGATAAGTAGGTCTTAATAGTTCCCACTAAACTGCCAAACAGAGAATACTATGCACCACATAGGTTCTTAGCAAAACTAACATTGAATGCACCCAGAAAACACTGTGAACCTTATAAAACACAGTAAACAGTTGTGTTAGTATTCCTCACACCGGATTCCTCAATTTGTTGCTGCTATATGTAATCAAACATAAGATTTCAGCATCTCAGAATAAGTGTTTGCAGGATCAAACAATGCTTGTAGGGAGCCAAACACGCTGATTTTGTAAAACCTCTTCAGGGGAACTGCTCAAGTGAGTCAGGATTAAGGGCTGAGGAATCAAGGTTTATGTTCTAAAAGCAGCCTAAAAGGGAAATGATGGATGCAACCAAGACAAAACAAAGTGCCTACAGTAGCTATTAGGTTAACACACAGATTTATGCAGAAAACAAATGCTTTATCTGTTGCAAGCAAAATATAACCCATTGCTAGGAAAGAAATGTTATCCACTTACAGATATAAAAATATTTGCCATAACTATGTATTTTATTTTCCTCAGCTTTATATATCATGTTGAGTTTTTTAAAGCCATCATCAAGTTTCTTCATTTTAATGGAAGTAGTAGCAAAACACATTTCAGTGATAGAGTCTTAATCTAGTAAATTGGAAATATCCTATGACATTTAACATAGCTGTAAAGCAAAGCAGGTGAAAAGACAGCAATCACCCTTTGAATGACTGCATAGCTATTAGGTATGATAATAGGTAATGGTGTCATGGCATTTTAGTATTCAACATACAGGACCACCTAGACATAACTACCTCCCTTCCTCTATATTTGTAATCTGTTTAGTGTTCAGTGACACAAAAGGATGAACAAGAGAGGTTTTTATTTTGGCCTCAAGCAGCTCTTCTTTATGCACATACATTTTGGCTAGTGTTTGTTCTTGGGTATTTAAAGAGAGGCATGTATGATACAGCTGTATTGCTTGGATGAACAAGCAATGTGTTTTTTATAGAACTTATCATTGCTGCCCCCTTTTGGATATGGCATCTTTCCCCAGCTCAGCCTCACCTTGTGTACTGCAGGATCTGAGGTGCATGATACAGCAGGGTACGTGCTTCAAGTAGTTTAAATGTTCTTTTGTTATATGTTTTGCCTGCAGAGAGGCCATCTAGGTGTCTCAAGAGAGCAGAGCCCTCTCCCCCTTTACATCCCAGCTGTGGTCCTTCTGTTGAAATGCATTGTTGGAGTAATGCAGGGAACTCTGTTCTCTGCATCCTAGAGATAAACACAGGACTTGGCTTACAGAACTTTCCATCCAATGTCCTATGACCCCAGCTGACTTCCTTCCTGCCCTTTGGGTGTGGGGTTGGACTCAATGATCTTCTGAGGTCCCTTCCAGCCCTAATGTCTATGAAGTTTATGAAGACTTTTATTTATAAAATTAAAAAATTAAGTAGCTTAGGATCATGTAGCTCAGAAAATTCAATTGTATCCCTGCCATTTAGAACCAAACAAAGCATAGTACAGTATATTCATAATTTAGTGTACTGAAATGTTAATCCTGAATTTCACAAAACAGCTGTATTTAACGTGTCATAAGTCACTAGAGAAATGAAAAGTGGTAATGTGCACTCCTGTAAAACTTGAATTGCATATAAATGCATAAATGGCTTCTAGAGATGCAGAGACAAAATAACTTATGAGAATCACTGTACAAATGACATTTGCCCTTGAAGGGGAGCTAGGAATCAACAACAGTTGCAGATAAAAATTTAAACTATAATTGAATAGACTGATTTGTACTTGTCCCATTCTTTGGAAGATGCATGCCTACGGAAATATCAGTTATACTAGGTATTATGTCCTACCCTTTTGTCCTTAGTTCGTAGATTTCTTTGCCCCAGTGATACCTATACATCCAAGGAATTATATCATCTTGGGAGGGAGCCTGTTTGTATCAATGTGATTCTGTACTTAGCCTGAATCTATCCCTGGCCTCATATTTAAATAACATAAATGTATAAGGGGAATAATATTCTGCATTTCTAGAAATTGCAGAATGGGTTTTCAAATAGGCTGGTATTTTTCCAAAGCAATCTTGAGTCCTCTGAAAATTTAGGAACTAAGGTTAGGAAAGATTCTATATAAAAGGAGACACCATTTTCCAGGAATATACAAAGAATGTTTTAAGCAGTTATTTGCCCTGGGCCATCCATTAGATAATTGTCTGATCAGGAGAAGTCATTAGGCAGGTAAATGGCTGGAAATCACAAACCAGGATTAGTCTACAATCTCTTCTTAAAGTTGAGACTGAAATGGTTTTACAAATAGGCCTATAGTAGCATGGTTGTCATCTCCAGTTACAAATGAATATTTTAAATGGACATTAGTATTTCTCAGCATAACTCAAGATGTAGTAGTATCTTTTTAAAGCATTTTATGCTTAGATGTTTTCATCTCAAATTTATAACCACTGTTTAACAAGAAGCACTTGGGGCAATAGAATTCCACAGATATAGGGTCTACGTGTGCACCGATAGAGATTTTTTGGACTGATACGATTTGCTGATTTTAAAGTAGGCATATTGGCCGATACTGATTCAATTTTCGATACTCAGCCTGGTAGTGTCTGGCTGGTAAGTCTGTTGTAGTGAAAGTGGAGGGAGAAGGGAAAGGACATGGGAGAGACATATTGAGGCCCCTGTGATGAGGGAGGAAGTGGGGCAAGGGCTGGGGCAGGCACTGCCCAGCTGGGGCAGGGTGGGGTGTGGGACCACCCTGCAGCTCACCCCTGGATGCAGCTCACCCCTGGATGCAGCTTGCAGCTCACCCTTGGACGCAGTTCATCCAGGTGGGTGCGGAGCAGGGGGAGACTCCTGCCACTATGCACACCCCAGGAGAGCACGGGGGGTGGGGGGCGCATGCCCTTGGATCTTCATGCAGGGCAGGGTGGGGCTGGCTGCTGCTGCAGGCTAGGGCTAAGGGCTGCACCAGGCTCTTCCTGGCTGAGATGGACCACACTGCACTCTGAGTGGGCAGCAGCAGCGTTGGGGGGGGGGAGGCTATGGTGAATATTGAGGGGGTTGCATCCCCCCCACCATAGCCCCCTCCCAGTGCCGCTGCTGCCTGCCATGAGCGCAGCCTGGCCAAGCCCCTGCTGGGAAGAGCCCGGCCCAGCCCCAGCCTACAGCTGCAGCACACCCCAGCCCACAAAGATCCAGGGGCATACACCCCCATGGCCTTCCAGGGTGCATGCAGCAGCGGAAGTCAACCCCCTCCCCACATCCCCCAGACAAGCCAAGGCTCTATCCTGTGCCCCTTCATGCCCTGGCTGGGCAGCACCTGCCCCAGCCCCTGCCACTGCCCCTTCCCCAGCCCCACTTCTTCCCTCACCACAGGGGCCTCGATCTGTACTCCCACATCCCTTCCTTCACCCCCGCTTCTACCACAACAGACTTACCAGCTGGACGCAGCTCTCCAAGCTGCCAGGCTGCACTCCTGGCCCTGTGCATGTTGCACTTGCATGCATGCACAGGGCATTTATTGGCTACATTATCAGCCGGATTAGGCAAAAAAAGACGATTTACAATATAGACAATTATCTTTATATCAGTGCCAATCTGATATCGGACCAATGTATCATTGCACCTTTAATAGGGTCTTCCTGTAGTTGGAGCAGCATATGATTTTTCTCCTTTAAAATAATTGTTTCTAAGCCACTTAGTTTCAAAATGAATTTATCAAACTCACTTGGGGCTGATCTGCCATGACCAAGGTGGTGAGTTAGAAAATCACCTTTCCATCTAATTCTGCAGCCAGAACCACATTCTCGGAATGTATTTCTTTCTTGCCTCAGTATTGTACAGTGAGTATGGGATTGCAATAATCCTGAACCAAAGATCCTAGCAGTCACTTGAATTTAAAGGGTCTCAAATTATCCCCCCAACCAAGTGTTGTCTTATTTGTTGTGTAGCCAGTCAAATTATAGTATACCATTCTGCTCCTCTAGGTTCCATCTTCCCCCTCTTTTTTTAATAGTTAACATTCCTGAATCTTTGTTAAGGAGACAGAAGTTAGCTGCAGTTGCCTGCAGACAATTCACTATCATGGAGGAGTAACCCAAACCGCACTATCAAGGCAGGGGGAATGCAGCTCCATTCCAGCGATTTGTAGCTGCCCAAATTGGCTTGTGAGTCAATGAGCCTAGCTTTTAATAACATCAGAGGAAGTCACATACAAAGGATCAAAGGCAGAATTCCTTTTTTAGTGTTGCTGTCCTACAGTAATGGGTAAATTTTGGTGATGATGTTGAAATTCATGAGTTAATAGCTTTAGCCTGTAAGTAACCAATATAAATATTAAAATGATGTAGTAGTGTTTGTGGGCTCATGCATTTCAAATATTTCAGCTATTTCCTCACTTGCATACCTCACGAATGTGCCTGTGAAACCAGTTTATAAACTGGGCTCTTTGAAGCATTGTTGTTTACACCGAATTCCCGAGGTTGTTTGGCAGTAAAGGGGATTGTTCCAAGAGCCTGGGAGGCATTTTGCTGATTGATCTTGCTGTTGTTTCCCATGTTTATTTACCCTAAGCATGTCTAGTGACCCTCCTCCTGTCTAGCAAATTAGAGCTGGCATCAAAATAGGAAAGAAAGGCCTAACCAAATGACAACAACATAAAAAATGAAGTCACAAACTTGCCAAATTTGGATAAACCCCTGAAAATTTTAGTTGCTTGTGAAGGAAAGCTTAGTAATCAGCTTCATCTAGGTGAGTTTTCAGCTATGGGTATTTCCCATGCTTTGCTCATTGCCCCCCTCACCTCCTTTTCTGTTCCATGTGTCAGGATGCTTTTAGTCAACTGGATGTTGACTGCAGCCAAGGTTGGGGACTTTGTCTGGGGTATGTCAGTGCTTCTGCTGTGCCTGAAGTCAGAAGGTCCTGGCTAGAGGACCATGCCCCTGTGGTCACACCAATAGCCATATTTGGGGTCAGGAAGGAATTTTATCCCATGGTCAGATTGGTCTGGACTCTGGGGGATTTTGTCTTCTCCTAGTGGGGGGCATAGCCCTCTACCCAGAATCTCTTGAGCATACATTGACAGTATTTCATAAAAGCAGGGCATTGGCTGCCATGGTTCCCCTGCTTTACCTGTGGCAGGTTAGGGTGTTAGGTCTGTGTTGTGTCAGCACTGATGGTAGCCTTATGTAGAATTTAGATTATGGTTTCTATGGGATGGTTTGGATAGGGGTGATCCTGTCTCAAGCAGGCTGTTGGACTAGATGAGCTCTTGAGGTCCGTTCCAGCCTCACCTCTCTATGATTCTATAATTATGTGAAAGATTCAAATGTTTGAGAGTCTGTGAGCCTTTTCAGCAAACACTTAATTTTCCTGATTCAACATTCACCCCATTTATCTTCCTCAGCTGTAGAATCTGGAAAATCCACATTTCTGCTTTGTCAAGAGCTGCTTATTTCTCAGACTTCCTGGTTAGTTTTAGCTCAAAGTATATGGCCATGCACACCTATGAAACACAATAACCAGTGCCACACAGCCAGCTGTCTTTCAGGACCTCTTCTGCATGTGTGAAAACACATAAGCTTATGAGACATGATTGGGCTTCCCAGTTCACCAAATGCATCTACATCAAGCAGAGTGGGTCTGGAAAATGGCACCAGAAAGAAATAGGTAGGACCAGCTGTATGGGTCAGCACTTACATATTGCTGACAGGATCCTCCCAGGACACAGGAAAAAGTAAGGATTATGAAAGGTGGTTATGGTCACAAGGAGGAAACAAAGGTGACTAGAGAAAAAGGTGTCGTGCAGATGGGCTGTGCTGCTGTGGGAGGAAGGCAGTGTGTCTTGGAAGGGAATCTGGGAACCACTAAGAAAGAAAGAATGGGAGTTGTGTGTGGAGATCAAGGATCTCAGGAGAGCGTGGAAAATGGATGTACGGTAGAAAATGTCAAATGGTTGTAGAAGACCTAGGTAGTAGAGGATACTGAGTGAGTAGTTGGGAAAGGAAATGAAGGAGAAAAACTTCACTGAAGAGCAAGAGAAAATGGGGAAAATCAGGCATGAGAGAGGAGAACAAATGATTGCATAGCTCTGTCTGGAATAGAGTAAATGGAGTAAATCTTATGGTAAAGGAGCCCAAAACAAGGTGGTTTGCCTGAAAGAAATGCCACCATCAACACTGAAAGTTACTTTATTCATACATAGATCTTAATTCTCCAAAGAAAATGAAGGCTACAATGATGTACAATACTTTATGCTTTTGATATGTAAGGACCTTGTTGAAGGAAAAAAAGAAATGCCAGTGGATGAAATTGTTAAGCAGAACTCGATTAATCATGTGCAGATAACCAATGCTGTAGGAATCCTTGGGGATGTGGATACTGGACTGCTAATAACTTAATTAAAGCCAATTTACTTCTTGAAGTCTAATTTTTTATAATTGTCGTTAATATACTTTTGTTAAGTCAATAAGGCAGAATTTGCTTTCTACTGATTTCAGCAGAATTTTAGCTTAAATATATTCAAGTACTAATCCATACTTCATTGCAGCAGTGATAAAACTTCTGGTATCTGTATCAGTGCATTTTGCAGTGGGTGGAAATGAAATGATCTAAATGTCCAGTTTGATACCTAAATGTCATGGCCATGGGCATTTCAAGTGTAATTCCAACCTTCTCGTCTTATTCTACCATATTAAAGACGATCTGGGACAAATATTAATGCAATTATTTTTGCTCCCTTTCTACTTTCTCCATTATAATTAATTCAGAACCTAAGCAGTGTTCGTATGCAATTCTAAAATGGGTTTCCTGTTGTTTCTACCCCTCCTGATTTGGAAACAGCCAAAATAGCAGCATTGCAGTATTCCCTGGTTTAGCTGTGAAGCTCCTATTAGGAGGTCTGAAAGGATTTACATTCACAGTTTCATAGAAACATTGTTACATTGTTAGCTCCTGTACTTTGAAGGGTATTATATCTTTAGCAAGGACTTGTGAACTGCAAATTAGTCCTTGAAGTTGAGTAGTAGCTAATAAGAAGCAAGCAAAAGCATGTTTAGAAAAAGATTAATTAAAATTTTCTCTTCTCATTTGTGTTTTTGGTTTTGTTTTGTTTTTTATTCATTTCATTTTTTCTCTAATTTTCATAGAGTCTTTTAGGCTTAAGACAGGATTTGTAAAAAACAAGTGAAAAATAGATAGATAGATAAAAACACATGCATCAGGCTTTCTTCATACAGTTTAGAGAAGCAAAAAGCAAAGCTTTGATCAACTCTTTCATGACACAATGCGCATTGCTGGCTGTTTTAGTTTTGACCTAAATGTAATGCCCTGCATGCTATTCCTAACATGACATTGGATACCACAAAAGGAGGCCCAGCTCTTCAGTGAGACAGCAGTTAAAGGCCTAAGGCTTGAATTGTCAATCTGCTTTCTTTGAGGCTGGATGGAATCAGTGGCCTAAGGGTGCAACAAAAGTAAATACAGATTAAGAGCAGGTAAGGCTGGATGCAAGTCAGCTGTCCCTCTTCTTCTCTTCCTTTCGTAGATTTCATAGACAGTCGGGCTGGGAGGGACCCGGGAGGATCATCGAGTCCAGCCCCCTGCCCCAGGATGGATTGGACCAAGGCAATGGTAGATGCACTGGAGGGTAGGGCTAGGATTCAGAGTAACCGAGACAAAATGGAGCATTGGGCCAAAAGAAATCTCATGAGGGTCAACAAGGACAAGTGTTTCCTCCCTTCCCTTCCCAACCTGAGACATGGAGATTTTTGATTAAGTAGATGCAGGTAGCCATGTGCTGGCCCCAGTTGCTCTGAAACAGGGGATTAAATTGTTAAACTTTAGGTTTTAAATGTATGAAATTCAAATGGAGACAGTCATCACCATTTATTGCAAAAGATTTTGATTGCAGGAATATGAACTCTCATAGTGGGTTTTTGGTTGTAGGCATGTTGATCTAAGTACATAGGCAGGAAAGGTTCTTTGAGTAGATGTGGTATTTTTTATTAGACCAACTGAGTAGTTGGAAAAAAGTTCTCAGCAAACTTTTGGAGACAGTCACCCTTCTTCAGACACAGGGAATCTCCGCTGTTCTGAGACTCCAAGGAATGAGAGAAGCTAAAAGTGCGGCAGAGTAGCAGTGAGAATGTAAATAGCTAGAAATTAGAAAGACAAAAGGTAAAGCAGAGAGGGGAGAGGAAAGAAAGTGTATGGGTGGGGGGCAGGCTAAAGGGAGGCATTCCTGTGATACAATACAAGGCCGAAAAGATGCTGCCTGTGAAAAAGGAAATAGTTGGAGATCAGGAAAACAGGAATGAGAGAAGTTTAAAGTGTGAGCAAATGTAGTGAAAATATAAATAGGAAAAAAGAAAAAACAAAAGGCAAAGCAGGAGAGGGAGGGGAAAGAAAGGGAGGGGGAGGAAAAAACCTTTTAGTATACCTGACCTACATCTCTGCTTTATCTTTTGTCTTTCTAATTTCTACCTATTTACATTCTCACTGGCACCCTGCCACACTTTTAGCTTCTCTCATTCCTTGGAGTCTCAGAATAGCAGAGGCTCCCTATGCCTGAAGAAGCATGACTGTGCCCGAAAGCTTGCCAAGATCTTTCTTCCAACTACTTAGTTGGTCTAATAAAAGATATCACATCTACTCAAAGGACCTTGCCTGCTTAACTCCCCTCATGTTAACTGTGGGATGAAAAGGGTCCTGTACCTTTAAGATCAGGGGATTTAAGATGCAGACATTCCCAGGGAAGTTTGCAGATAGACAGATCTAATTTCTGACTCTTGCTGCTTTGCAGGTGAGCTCTGAAGCTTTCTATTCTAATCTGTTCTGTTAGCTGCGGTTAATGTTTAAATAGAAAGGGCATTTCTGTGTTTCTGCATTCCAGTAATGATACGATTTTTTGGTTACTGAAGTCTAACTTGCAATAAGAAGAAATAGGGCTGAGAGTGAAACATGTAGCAATGCAGCAATCATGTCTTTCTAACTTTCTAATTAAAATCATAATTCTGGGCAATTTTCCTAACCTATAGGATCAGAGTGTTTAATCTGAGCAGCGACTAATCTTCATGATTTCATTTGTTTCTTTATTTTATTTTTTAAAAGGAACAAAGTACCTTTTATGTATGAATAATCAGTCATAAATCAGACAGAGAATTCATGTCAGATACAATTCAAGTTTAAATCAAGCACAGAGTCAGTGATATGAAAGGGCATATCAAGCAAGCTTGAAAAAGTTTTGTGAGAATGTTAGCTATAAGAAATTGTTTGTGTGCAGATATTCCTAGGGAAGTTTGCAGGCAGTCAGAACTAATGTCTGAATCTTGCTGGTTTGCAGGTTGGCACTGCATTCCTCTATGCAACTGCTGATACACTGCTGCTGGTAGAAAACAAAATAAGCCTGGTTCCCTTGAAGTCAGTACAAAAATCTCTCCTTGACTTAAATAGACACAGGATTGGATCCTGTGACCTCAGTGCAGACTGAAAAGTATATGTTCTGCAGGAAAAATACATTCTGCTGGCTAAGAAGCCGCATACAACAGTTAAGGATGAATCAGGATTGACCACATAGTCCAAATAACTGTGGCCCTGGGATCTACAAGTTCATTTTGCCTCCCAATTCATTTTTCATCTCTCTGGTTTATTTGGCACTGCTGCAACCAAGGGCATTTTTTAAAGACTTTTCCTGCCAGCTGACTTCTTGTGGAACCAACATGAAGCTGTTTCTGAGGCACTAGGGGCTGTACTGAAAGTACTTTTATTGAGTATGGAACTTGCATATAAAAGAGTAAATCCACATTTTATGTAAACATAGTCCATCTCACACCCACAGGAGCCGTATACTGCATGCAAAATGTACATGTTCCTTTATAAATTATAACAACTTTTAAGCATCTTTATCAACAGTTAAGAAGCCCAGGGAAATGCAGAGCAGGAGTTCAAACACAGAAAGAGATGTTTACATTTTTCTGGGATCCTTCTTGTCATTTTCTGTGGCATTCAGGTGTCATAAATCATTTACAACCAAACCATTTCTCTCCAGCTGGTGTGCAGGGGAATGAGCTGTAAGACTATATTAAAATTCTTTACATACACTAATCCTTTTTAAAATATTTATCTACTGAACTTAGCACAAAATTTATCTTTTAAATAGCAAACGTTCAGTATTGATCTGCAAAATAAAAGCCTTTGTTTTCACTTCTACCCCAACACACAACACTTTTTAAACCAAAGCAATTTCACTTTGTTCTTTGTTTCTTTAGGTTGTTTTATTGACTGACTGAATGGGAATGTAAGCTCCTAGCCCCACAGGTCACATAGGACTTAAATTGGGCCTCAAAGTCACTAAAGCTGAACGCCTGTGCAAAATACTCACATATCTCTTCATAGTTTAAGGGGAAGTAAAGCTCTAGAGTATCTTTATCTTTATTCTGTGACAAACTGAAGCAAGAAATCTGTGTTAAGTGTTATAATGACTGCTGTCAAAGAAAAAAAATCCCATGAGCTAGAACATCTCAAAAGTAAGACTCTGAGGTGTTAATAATGTTAGAGAATTTTTTTAAAAAGAGAGTTGTGCATCACTGTGTTCAGTAGATGTGTGTACTACGGGGCCAGACTTCTGTACTTCAGGATTTATTAGCAAATTTTACATAGATTGCTGCACCTTTATAAGGGCTTACTATCTCCCTTTGGCATTTGGGCATGCATATATGTTCTGTTTCCCAGGCAATTTTCACAGAGATTTATGCAAGGTCTCTACCTCATATACAGGGCTCAATCCAGTTTTCCCATTACCCTGTCTTCTCAAATGTGCATAAAATTGGGTGGAGAAACATAAATGTATTCTTGATGGTTTTTAGCTAGGGCAGAATTACACATAAATTGGTTTAAGTGATTAGAAACGCGTTTCAACCTGTAACAGAACATAAGTTCAGTGCACAAAAAACAGTTTCAAAATGGCTGAAACTGGTTTAAGATAGACCTGGTTAAATGTAGTATCAGACCTAAATGATCTGGGTCAAACTGGTTTATGCAACTCCTGTTCCAGACCCCTTCCTAGTTCAAGTTAAACCAGAGCAATCCAACAGGCTCTGCAGCCCTGGGCTGGGCTGTGCTCTCTGCTTCAGAGAACAGGGCTGGCCCCAGCCCTCCGCTGTCTAGCCTGAGTAGGGGTGGGGGCAGGGCCAGATGCATCCTGCATGGCCCCATTAAGGCAAAGTGGACAGGGAGGGGTTAATTCTTCTCTCCTTCCCCTTCCACTACAGCTGGAGTCTGCCTGTCTGTGGGCAAGCTGCACAGGTGGAGGCAGAGGTGGGGGGTGGGGCTGGCAGACCCTAGCTGCGGTCCTGGGGGGCAGTAGGGAAGGAGGAAGGAATTAACCCCCCTCCTTGCCCACTTTGCCTTAATGGGGCCATGCCCCAATGCTAGAGCAGTGAGGAGATGGGAGAAGGGGGTTTACTCACCCCGGTCCCTTCCCTGTCCCACCAGCAGGGGCCACAGCTATCCCAACGTGGCCTCGTTAAGGCTAAGAGCACAGGAGGGGGTTAATTCCCCCCTCCCACTGGGGACCACAGCTGGGGCAGATCAGCCACCCACCTCCCCCCTCTCATCACAGGGCAGGAAAGAGGGCTTTGTGTGGTGCTGCCCAGCCCCAGAGGGGGCACTCATCCCCCACCACCTTTCCCCTCCTTGTTGGGTAGGGGGGGTTCTGTGCAGCGCTGCCTGGCCTGGCCCACCCTGGGCACAGGGAGTGGCTGTCACTGAGCTGCAGCCACTGGCAAAGGCCCCACCCCTGCAGCCCTGCCCAGCCCTGCTCAGCCCCAGCCGAGGCAGCCACATGTGCCCAGGCCAGGCTGTGGGGTGGGCCCCTCCCCTGCAGCTGCATTTCAGGCAGGGAAGCTGAGCCCTATCAGCAGTCTGGCCAGGCTTGCAGGGGTGGTGGCTGGCCAGGCAGTGGGCTATCCATCTTGGCTCGGAGATGCCATGGGACCTCATGTGTCCACAGCCAGCCCCCATGGTGGGCAGCTGCCAAGCTCCAGGCCTACCAGCATCTCTGAGCTGGCCTGGGTAGACCGCTGCCTGGCCAGCCACCACCCGTGCACGCCAGGCCAGGCTTTACTCAGTGACAAGGCTCAGCTTCCCTGTCTGAGCTGCAGCCACTGGGAGAGACCCCACCCCTGTGACCCAGCTCCAGCACATGTGGCTGCCTTGGCTGGCACTGAGTGGGGCTGGGTCAAGCCATGGGAAAGGGGCCCTCCCCCGCAGCTGCAGCTCAGTGACAGCTGCTCCCCACGCCCAGGTTGGGGTGGGCAGTGCTGCACAGAGCTCACCTCTCCACCCTGTGTGGGGGGAGGAAAGGGAGGTGGGAGAGTCCCCCTCAAAGGCCAGGCAGCACTACACAGAGCCCCTCCTCATCCCACAGCACTGGGGGCTGGGAGGAGGAGGGAAAAGAGTCCCACTCCAGCACTGTACCAAGCCCCCCTCCACACACCCTGTCACAGTGGGGGAGAGGGAGGAGGAGAAGGGGAAAGAGTCCATCTCTGGGGCCAGGCAGCAACCACACAGAGCCCCCCTCTCTGCTCCACAGTGGCGGGGGAGAGGGAGGAGGACAATGAGGGCCAGGTAGTTGAGCTGTGTACCTGGATTGCTCCCAATTGTCAGGGAGCTGCTGCTATGGACAGGGCTCTCCCCTTCCTCCTCCCCCCTGCCACAGGGATCTGACCAGGAACCCTCTTCCCCCACCCTCCAAACCGTGCAGGTCAAGGTGGAGGTTTAAACCCTTCCTCAATCATACTCAGACCTGCCAGGGCCTGGCCACACCCCCCTTTCATCCCCCACCTCAGCTCAGCTCCCTGCAGAAGGGAAAGGAGAGCTACTCTAGTGCCCCTGGACTTCTGGCCTAAGCCCCTGCAGGCATGTGCATGCATTTCTGGAATGAAAAATGGATGTCTGTCCACTTGCAAATCGGTTCAATCTCTGCAGGTTAAACTAACTTGCCAAGACTGAATCAATTATGACTCGAGGTTTTTGAATGTCTTTCCCTAGTCCTTGAGACTGAATGTGAGTATCAGCTGCCTCTGTCTAACTAAAATAGCTAAATAAGGTTGATTTACAGCCCAACCTAAGAAGAAAAATATGAAAAACGCAGGTTGTTATGATGTTCTTTACTTCTAGTGCCAGAACATCCCATCTGGCAGAACACATGACCTTGGAGAGAGATTTTTACTATGCATTGCAGGCAAACAGGGACTGTAGTGGTTATTTAGGAGGCTTGGATGCATGGAAGTTATGTTGGAAACACACTTTGGGGCAGTGCTATGTAGATACCAGGCTGGCCAATCACAAAGATGTTTATTTATTTTTTCCGTTAACCAGGGCAATAAGGTCTGAATCCTAGCTCCTATTGCTTTCAATTAGGGAAGTGCTTACAGGCAGCCAATGTTAGGCATATGTTGTTCACATATGAAATTTGGACCTAAAATAAAATGCATGCATCTTTATTTGGTTTTTGTATGCTATTACAAGTGTTTTAAAGCACTTATCACTGTGGGTTCACTTAATATCAAAGAAAACTGAGCAACATAGCCTCCCAACTGGAGAACATAATCCTTTGTGAATCCCCTGCAGTAGCTGACCCATACCTGCTAAGACCTGGAGGGATAGCAGCTCTCATAGCCTCCGAACCTGGCAGGCCAAGGTGGAGTTTTAAACTCCTCCTCAATCATACTCAGCCCTGGGGGCCTGGCCACACCCCCTTCTGCCCCTCCTCCCCCCATCAGCTCAGCTCCCTGCAGGGCTATGTATAATTGTATAATTACAATGTAATTTATGCTGGTTTAGCATATTTTTAGGCTTCCATATTCACAGGTTCTTTTGTACTCACAGCAGATAACTGTATCATAGAACTTGACAGGAAGGAAGTTGGGAGTTCTGGTAATAAAACTGGGCAGAGTTGAGTTTCCAGGGACCTGAAAAGCTATAAGCAGCAGTTTGGGAGTGCTAGGTAGGCACATTAACAACATATTTCTGCTGAACTGATAAATAGGGGGATATTTTAATATAATTGATATTTTTAAGACACATTTTCTGGGTTTCAGTGTTAACTCATTGATGAAAGTGAGGTAGTTCAGCCTTCTCAGAGAAACTGTTTCAGGCTGTCCACAAACTTGGGGGGGAGGGGAGAAGGGAGGAGGAACCACCACAGCTGTTATACTTGGCTTGTATTTACAAGGTTAATTTAATAACTGTGTGAGCTGAAAAAATATTAATTTGTGAATGAGAGCTCATATTTTTATGCACAATTCTCAAGAGCAAATTTAGCAGATGTGAGAACATGTAGTGCATGAGGCCATGCACAGCTGGCAGAAAACCTAAAAGTGAGATGTGTTATCACTCACTAAGAGTGGCAAGGTTTGCAGTGCTGTGGATATGGTCCTGATCATATTTTATAGGCAAGAACCATGTGACCTGGACAAAATTCCTGTGAGCTTTACTCTTTAGGTCAAATAGCAAGTATTTCTTCTAAGTGCATGGTGATAAATCCAATTTTTGCAGCTTAAGGAGGGTGGATCAGGATGGGTCCCTAAATCAGGCTACTGAGATTACTATAGCAGACCTTCAGAGTCGCTCAGCATGACATCCTGTATCACTGAATTTTAATATGTAGAACAGCCATATGCTAGTGCTGGCTGTACACATGCAGTTTTTTAGGTGTGGAGAGTCTCTTTCATGGGCATACAAATATTGAGATACCAATTAAACATACAGCCTGCTTAGGAAAAAAAAGTCTCAGGAAGAAAGAATTAATGTTAAGTCATGTCTGTCTAGAAGAGTGATTCCCAGCCAGGGTGCCATGGCACCTCGAGATCCTTTAAAGGGATGTGCTCAATATTAGCACTGTTTGGTGTGCAAATGCCTACACATGATTCACAGGATAAATGCAGAGATTTCAAATAGGAATCCATAAGAAGCCATTTTGACCTGTTGTGGTCTTTCTGTGTTCTTTGCAGCAGAAAAATTTCCCTGTTATTTATCGGTAGTAAAAAAAAAGCAACAAACAAAAACACGTGAAAGCTGAGAGCTGGCATTTGCCAAGGGGTGCCTTGAATCTAAATAGGTTGAGATCCACTAATCTAGATTCAGTGTAATCTTTTCCAGAAGTTGTAGTGTGACTTCTTAGTGTTCAGTAGGGCTGTGCAAAGCTTCAGTCCCTGATTCGATTCAGCGGAGATTCATTCCGATTCAGTGGCCGAATCTCTGAATCCAAATCGAATCAGAGGACCCTTTAATCTTTCCGAATCAAATCAGAACCCTCCAAATTGATTTGAAAAGATTTGGTGATTCAGACATAGAGACAGCTTTAAATGTTTTTTTTCTACATACCTCTAGGTAGCAGGGGCTCGTGAACACTGTGCTGCTGGAGCAGATGGAGCACCCCACAGGAGTGCAGGGGGCTCCCCCGCACACTCAGCAGCAGACCCAGAAGGGGACCAGAAGCTCTTTAGGTCCACTTCCAGATCAGCTAGGGAGCGTGCTGAAGGGCAAATCAAATCAGGCAGATAACATGGCTGTGTTATCCTCTGCCGAATCAAATCAGGGACAGTGATTGAATCAACTAATCAAATCACTGTCTCCAATTCAAGCCAAATCCGAATCCAAATCGAATAGGGCCTGTTTCGCACACCCCTAGTGTTCAGGTGAAGCTGAGCATCCCTGTAATATCCCAGCATAGTGAGATTTGCATCATTTCACTGAACAGTGACACAAGTAATAACACAGTAGTCACAATCATCAATGCTTGGAACTGAGCTGTTTAATCATATTTAAAATGTTCCTGTTGGAAGCCTCTGCCTGACTTTAAAGGTCTTTGTCAGTTTTTGTCCATTAACATAACTACTTAGTTCTCAGGAGATTCATGGGCTGCACTATAAGTGGCAGCAAGTATGATAATTGTGGAGAAACAAGAGTTGCTCTACTAAAATTTTGGCTGGTTTTCTGTTTGTCGTGTATGATCTGCTAGAGAAGAGATTTTTAAAAGAATTAGAATATTCAAACAAGGTGCTTAATTATGAAAAATAATTGTTCAAAATGAGAAACTTTTTCCAAACTAAGCCTACGTTGTTGTCCTCAGTGAGGATTAACATCATGAGTATTTTTCAAAGACAGGAAAGGTTAATATTTTAAGTCACCCAATTTACTTTTACAGGAAACTTATGAGGTATCTTGTTCACATTGTAATATCTTGACAAAATATCATCATGCATGTGTCACAGTGACTGCAGATGACTGCCTGTAGGTACCTGTGAGCTGTGATATGGGAGATTGTGTTCCAGATCGCATAGTACTTGAGGGGACAGGAAAGACTCTGCTTAGCAGTAAAGAAATGGGGGGAGTCACTTGGCCGATATACAGAGCTGGCCTTAGTGGGTGGGTAATGTGATTGGAGGGCACCACATGCACACACACACACGTGTGAGCAGCCTGCACTCACAGCAGTGCTCTCCCAGGCAGGAGGAGCGGTGCCCGCCTCAGCCTACCCCCCAGCCTCCAGCTGCTGCTCAGGAGGAGCTGGTTTGGGCAATACAGGCACGGAGGGGGGAGAAGGGGGTGCCTAAAATACAAGTTTGCCCAGAGTGCCATTTTCCTTAAGGACAACTCTGCATGATATTCTGTGGTACTTTTCATAAACTTTAAAGGTGCATCAAATGGCATAGATAGGGATGCTCTGTTAAAGTTTCCTGGAACTTACTACCTTTGTGTTCTGGGCTTCTTTAACTTAAAATTCTGCATTTAGAGAGAGAGAGAGAGAGAGACAGACAGACAGACAGACAGCATAGAAATGCATATTACACTGAGGTAATAGTGATTATAATGAAGCTAAAATGGTAATGAAATACATGTAATAGCCTGTAATACTAAACAAATTGACATAAAATGGCTACACGTTTATTTGATGAAAGTACTAAATTATTTAATTTTTGCAATATATTTTCTTCGGTTTCAGAATAAACTTGCCCTGCCTTGTTTGCTTTGAAGTCACTCTCTGTGCAGTTTAAAATTACTGTAAAGCATATTCTTTCATCTACAAGGACTTGAGTTCACACTCTTCACCCTTTAAAATTCAAATGGATTTCAAGTTCCTTATTGCATTGGAAAATTTGTAAAGAGAGATAAATTACATATGTATTTTGAATAACCATATCTGGTTTCTTCTTGTAAAGGGTCAAGTAGAAATATTCTATATGTATCATTAAAAAGGGTGTTAACCACCTGATTAAATAAGATGGCATCCATCTTTATTTCTAGCTGAGGACACGTAGAAATTATGAAATATATTCATCTTCATTAACATAATGTAGCAATGTAATCTTTTGTGGAAGAAGCACATCCAAGTAGAGAAAGTTTTATACCGAATCTGTTAATATGAAACATAAATATTGGAAAGAGAAATCATGTTACACATAGATAAACAGCTCTTTTTTTTACTTGATTTCTGAAGTCTTTATCTTAGTCTTTCAGAGCTACGTCATCTGGAGTCTTGCACTCCTGGTAGGGTCTCCCCTGGTGAACAGATCTGAGGTGAAGTCCCAGACTAAGCATGGTCCAAACTCCTGAAGACCCCCAACAACAAAACAAATATACTCGAGGACCAGCTGCTTCTCTGTGGCTGTGAAGGCAGATGAGGGCTGCAGCAGGATGGAGATCTCCAGTGGTCTTGGACATCCTTGCCACTGGGTTCAGGGCTCCTTCCTGTCAAATTTGTGTGGCTGTCGCTTGTGCACTGACTTCCCCACATTAAAAGCTATCACACACAGGCCTTTGCCAGGGATGTTAACATGTCCCACGAACCAAGTCCTGTGGCGACAGATAAGTGGTAGTGGGGACAGGAACAAGGATCTCTGGCAGTCCCTAATCACAAATCTGCACATAGGCGGTGGTTGTGTGACGGTCACTTTGCACTTACTGAGGCAGAAGTACAATGCAGCATCTATGACTAAGCAGTCCTTTTTAGGATCCTCTGTGCTCACCCTGAATGGGGAGGGGGCTAGAAAAGGTGCCCTGAACAGGTTGTCTCAACCCCTCCCCCCACCCCCAGCTGGACTGGTGCATCCAGTGGGATCACTCTATCTGTGGCTAAAACCAACAAAATAAAATACTGAAATTCACCACATGGAATGAATGTGTAGAGAGCAACATTAGGAGCTCTTTAGGGCAGTGGTCTCCAAAGTGGGGTACGTGCACCCCAGGGGGTGCGCAAGATGATCCATTGGGGTGCAGGAAGAAAATATTAGAACTTCTATTTATATGTGTATTTATATAAATATACATATATTGGAGGTGTATGATCAAAAATTTTTTACTGATAGGGGTGCACGATCAAAAAAGTTTGGAGACCACTGGTTTAGGGCATTCATTGACCTAACCAAGGCCTTCGACTCCATCAGCTTCCATTGTGAAGCCTTATGAAAGGTGCTGGCTAGGTTTGGTTGTCCACTGATGTTCATCAGCATTCTCAAGCTACTCCACAGTCTTTTGAAATGGATCAAAAACGGACCCATTTACCATCCATGCTGGTGTCAAGCAGGGCTGTATCATCATCCCAACACTTTTCTCCATCTATCTTGCTGTGATTTTGATTCTCATCTGTGATCTCCTTTCTCTCAGAATTGGAGTTGAGTATCAAATGGATGGTCAGCTTTTCAACCTGTCGCACCGTCACAGCAAAGCAAAAGTTACCAAGACTGGCATCACCAACCTTCAGTATGCTGACGGCTGTGTTATCCTTGCGCAAACTGAGGCCAAACTGCAGTCTACCTTTCACCTTTTTTCAGGTGCTTATCATAGCCTGGGACACTTCCTTAATATTGGGAAGGCCAAAGTGCACCATCAGCCTGTCCCAGCACAAGCTGCCCCACTCCCCCTAAAAATTACCATTGGTGCAGAACCCCTCGAAAATGTTGAGCGTTTCCCATACCTTGGCAGCCACTCTCCCAGTCAGTCAGTCTTGATGTAGAAATCAAACATAAGGTTAGCTGTGCCAGCATTTCCTTTGGAAAGCTGCTTCTCCATGTCTTTGCCAACCGAGATCTACAGATGGAAACTAAGATCCTGGTCTACAATGCAGTGGTTATCCTCACACTCCTCTATGGGTGTGAGATCTGGCTGACATATCAAAGCTATCTTAAGTGCATGGAATGGTTCCACCAGTGTTGCCTCAGGAAGATCCTTTGCATTAGTCTGGAAGACCAATGCCTGCATCTTCTCTGCAGCTAACAAAACCAGCATCAAGGCAAAGATCACAAAACATCAACTCCACTCGGCTGGCCACTGGGTGATGGCTGACACTCATCTCCGGAAGCAAGTCCTTGTCTCTCAACTCAGTCATGGTAAGAAGACACATTGAAGACAGAGGAAGTGCTACAAGGACACCCTGAAAGTATACCTAAGAAGGGTGGCATCAACCTAATAAACTGGGAAGTTCTGGCTAGTAACAGGTTTCAATGGCACTGCACCATACATCAAGCTACCATCCACTTCGAAGAGAACCATCTTGCTCAGGAAGCTGAGATATGGCAGAGGAGGAAGGAAGGCACACAACATCCTGGCCAACAGCTGTGCCCCCTGCCCCAAGGCACCACCAGTCATATGTGTGGAAGAACTTGCAGAACACACATTAGACACTTCAGCCACCTTAAAACTCACCAGTAATGTCCCTGCCCCAGAAGACATCCTTGAATTGAGGGATAGCCAAAGAAGATCTTAGTCTTGCCTTTACTTGTTTTCACTGACAGATTTACCTAAACTACACTCATACATGCGGGGCAATTCTCTTTAACCTGATGAATGGAGCTTGAAATTAACCCAAAAGGGGTGCATCTACACATGCACTTTACTGAGAGTTGACTAATTAGCTTCTCACTAAAGCATCACTGTCTATATGTGTGCCAGTATTAGGGCTCAGTAAATTAATTAATTCTGCTGTAAAATAGTACTGTTGGGGACAGTGCTATCTTACAGCAGAGTCATTTACTGTGCTGAAACACACGTGTAAAAGATGACCAGGCGGGGGCTAGATTCCTGCCACCTAGCCCCATGGCTCCACAGGTTCTACACCCTCGTGCCCCAGCCAGCTCCTCCACTGCCCAACACTCTCACTGGGAGCCTGGGGCTGACTCCCCAAGCCTGCTGCCAGCCCAGGCCTGCTCCACCCCAGCTCAAAGTGCTGCTGTCCCAAGTGCACGTGTAGGTGCTGCACCCAGGAGTAGTTGACTCTGGTTCAAAAGCTCCAAATTTTATCGTGTTGCATTAATTGAACAAGTAGATGCACTTAGGCTGCACCATTTTCATTATACCAAGTCTTTGTAGAAGGATTGTTTAATTGCTAAGGATAATACTAATTTGAAGCTATTCCAAATGGGTCAGTCTTTTTCTCAGTGATGGCTTCTCTTTTTATAAGTATGCTAGGCATACATTTTTTTTCTTATAAATTTTCCCTGATTTATGTTCATTCTTATGTCAGTGTGGGAGGAAGCCATTTCCTAGTAAGGTAAGACACCTGTGATACTCCCTTCATCTGAAGTTGTATTTGAGAATCTGATTGGCCATCTCTGGTAGCTGGGGGTAGTGAAAGACAGGTTGGTACTGCATGTCAGGTGGTGAGTAATCTGTAGCTGCTGAAATGTGGCTTGGGAAATCTAGATGAGCCTTTATGACTGAGAAACACTTGAGCTTCATTTGGCTGCACCCACAGAATCATTTTCCTATTGAATTGAACTGGTGATGTATTTCCTATAAAGGTCTTATTTTATCTGGAATGGGTGTTATCGCAATTGAATTTGGTGACCATTGTGTGTGTCATCAGCTGGAGGAGAATAAAGACCTACTCTTTATCATGCCATCTCTATGGATTACATACAAGCACTGTATTTAAAATTAAATGTGCTATGCATTATGGGGATTCTCTTATCTTTAGGACAGTGTTATCATTATACTGAGAAGGCTGCAGACAGCTTTATTTATAGTGTCTCACTGAGTGTAATGATTGATTATGAAGATTTTCTTTTATGAAATCTGTGTTTATCAGAGTATAACCAGCCATACTGCAACTTTCTGCTTTATTAAACTGATACTTGTTTTTAAGGTACTGGTAGTATTAAGTTGTACAACACAAACATGATTATAGTTGATTAGAAATATCTAGCACTGTGCCCTGATGAACACCTCTTCGGGTGGGGAATTTGAAGAATAGTTGGTCTGCCAGTTCACTTGGACTGCTTTGAGAAAGCAAGCCAAACCTTTGCCAGTATATCCATCTGCAGGACTGTCTTCCCCACAGTGGCTACTTTCTTTAAAATACTATTTTTTTAAACCTGCTTTCAAGCAGTCATTGTTATTCTTAACTGGTGTCGCTCCTTCATTTTAACCATGTCTACCCCAAAATGACACTGGGTGGACAGGGGTGGAGGTGAAGATAGAAAGGGTGTGAGATCCTCTGTTAGCCTTTTTCTTAGTTGTATAATGACAGTCTCTGTTGCTTTGTAATTTTCATGGAAGAAATGGTCTAAGAATGATTAAATACCATTTCCCCAAAATGACTTATAAATAAGACCACAATGAAATATTCTGTTTCTTTGAATTTAAACAACCATATATGAGTTCCTGTTCTAGGCTCTAAGGGACTTGTCCTCAATTAAAAATGGAGTCCTTTCATGCAGCAATCAAAGCAGATCACAAAATTGGCATTGTTCTACTACCACCAGTCCACAATAATATATTCCAAAACAAAGCCAGTTTATCCTTCAGGCTCCTAGCAGATACCTCCTCAGATGTTGCTTACAAATATAGGCTTGATATAGTAACTGCTTACAGACATGAAAAAACAAAACAAAAATGGAGTTTTGCTTTCAGCTTGGCACACCCCTGCACTGCACACAGCACATGCCCAAAAGAGGCTTCACGTTAGTTTGACCCAGCTCACCCAACATCTGTATAGATCAGGTGGCTTAGTGGGGCCTTTTCTTGCTTTTATCTAATAGCTGATTGAATCGGCTGTTAAATAAAAGTGCCAAAAAGCCCCACTGAAACGTCCAATCTATACAGATGCTGGGGAGCCATGTCAAACTAGCGTGATGCCTCTTATGATAAAGCACTGTTTTTTGTTTTGGGTTTTTTTTTCATGACTCAGTGACAATGAAGCTGGCTAATTTTGTTCCAAAATAAGACTTGCAGAACTCTTAAATGGTTACTCAGCTGCAAAGTCACAAACACAGAGGTATTGAATCAATCACACCCAAGGAACTCAAGTCAAGCACCTCTGTCATCTGCAATGGTAGCAGTATATACTTATCACTTTTATAAGGACCCCATTACTATAGTATGTTTGTACAGTACAACCTGGATGTTTTACTGGGTTATGTTCTTCAGCCCCTGTGCAGTGTGGGTTTGCAAACCAACCAAAGCAATATAGTCCCAGTAATCAGCTGCAGAGGGTGGCTGCAGTGATCCAGATGAGTGGAAAAAATGGTGCCATTTGAAAAAAAAACTACAGCAAACAGCTGCACAGATAACAGGCTGTGGTACTTCACTCAACAACTCACTGCAAATTAAACAGATTGAGAGCCATCTGATATGACTGAGCAGGGTACTATTGTACTGCACAATCAGTGCTACATCTTACCATGCTCCTGTGCAACTCAGTTATCCCCATGTTTACAGACGGGAAAATAAGATACAGAAAATGAGTTGCTTAAAGTTGTCCAGGAAATCTGTCAGAGAATTCAACTTGGGTCTTCTAAGTTTTAGACCAGAATCCTAACGAGTAAATTATTCTTTCCCTCTAAAGCAAATGTAACTTTTGAGGGAAGATGATCCAAGATTATGTAAGGTTTTATTTTAACTCAAAGCCAACAGGCATCTAGTGTCTCTGAAGGAACAAATGTTCATAGTTGGATACTCCACCTAACAACTGAACTCATTGGTAATCCTTGGATTTGAGGATGATCGAATCTACATTACAGACAGCCCTTTCAGCCAATCGGTGGAAGGGACGGGACTGCTGGGCCCCCCCCCTTGGTCAATCAGAGGTGTGGGGAGGGCCTACTGTGATAACCCTGCAAAAATAGCAGCCTGTGTCACCATCAGCCCACAGAATCACCCATTTCCTACCTTGATATGGGTAGGTCCCTAACCATGGTTCATTGATGCATCTTGAGGTGACTAAACCATGGTTCATTGATGTGTATTGAGGAGTCCAATCCCTGAGCCAGAGATCCATCCACTGAAGCTGCAGATCTTTCCACAGGGAAGAGTAGGCCATAGGCTGGGATTTTCTCTCTTTTCCTTTCTCCACTCTCTTTTCTCTGCTTTGAGGTCAGCTACAAGATCTCAGGCTGCAACTAAGCTGAGAGCAGAGAGCTTGTTTTGGAGGTTGAGAGTCTGCCAGCGAACTGGTGCTTGAGGATCAACAATTCAATGCTGGTAACACTGGCTTCCGGAAGGATGCTGGCATTTGTGTGGTGATCTTCCCATCTGATGCAGATGATTTTCTGGAGGCATCACTGGTGATACTTCTCCAGACTCTTGAGATGACAGCAGGATAACACCCATATTTCAATTCTGTAGAGAAGAGTGGAGATGATGACTGCATTGTAGACCTGGATCTTGGTGTCTTTCCAGAGATTACAATCAAAATGCACCAGAGAAATTTCCCAAAGGAAATACACATTGGATGCTGCTTGGACGTTGGATTTTGTGTTGGATCTCTTCATCAATGTTTACTCTCTGAGAGAGGTGGCTCATAAAGACTACCTCTAGGGTATTTCCTCAGTGGCAATTTGAGGAGGGCAGGGGTCACATCCATGATCTAGAGCAGGCTGATAGCACACTGTAGTCTTCTCAGTGTTGAGAGAGAGGTCCAAAGTTTGATAGGCTTCTGCAAAAAGATCCAACATGGGCTGGAGGTTTTCCTCAGTGTATGGAAATATAGCACAGTCATCCGCATGTTGAAGATCAAAGATGGTTGTTTTGAATACTTTGGTCTCTTTGAGCAAAAATGTCCCAGCTAGAAGAGCCGCCAATTTGTTCAGTATTCAGTGTTGATTCCAGAAGGGAGGATGTACTTAACAAGAACCAGGATGATGGTCAACAAAATGGAGAATACAATTGGGGTGATGGTGCATTCTTGCTTGACCCCAGTTCAGATGACAAATGGATCTGTCTCTAATCCACTACAAAAAATGGTCAGAGTCATCTGGTTGTGGAGAAGCCTCAGAACCTTGATGTATTTTTCAGGGCATCCAAATCTATACAGTCTTTCCATATCCAGATCTTTCCATAACACTTTATGATTGATGGAGGCACAGGCCCTAGTCAGGTCAATGAAGGCCATATACAGGTCCTGATATTATTTTCAATGCTTTTCTTGGATCTGAAAGGTGACAAAGATCATGTCAATTGTATTGTGGGATGGTCCGAAACCACACTGAACTTCCAGCAGGACTTCCTCAGCAAGAGGTAGAAGACAGTACAGAAGGATGCAGGCAAAGATTTTCCCTGCTATGAAAAGGAGGGCAGTACCCCGATAGTTCCCTCACACAGACTTAGGTTCAGCTTTTTAATCAGTTTAAGATCTACGTACATCGCCAGTACAGTGTAGTAGTCTACCCTAGTGCTGACAGAGGCAGAGATCATAGTGGCAAAGTCTACATCCCAAAAGAAAAAATAATGCATCCCATACAGATAAAGTAGGATGAAAAGAGCTATTTTTTCATTTGAGAGGGGCTGGGAATTAAACTATGTCTTCATACTGTTAATAATAGTAACATAGTGTACCTTTTAAGTAGGAGGGCTTCATAATCTCAGCTAAAAATTTTCCTGTTTCCCCCAATCCATCATAGTGACCTCTGTTTTATTTGGATTGAATCTCAGCCAGCTTGTTTTAATCTGTCATCATCATCATTGCTGGCAGTCCTTTGTAGATGAGGATGATTGTCTTATCTGTGGGTTTGAAGATGGCTAATGAGGCCTATCCAGGATCAACAGACTCTGTTGCAGCTTGGGCACATGTTTTGGTGCAAGGTGGGTGGCTCTGGGTTCTTGATTTGTTCTCTCATATGCTCTTTCTGCTGCTCCTACATTTATGTCTCCTGTTGTTGTCATAAGGTTTCAAAGTACTGAGATCCTTGCAGCAGAGACTTTCTCCATTTGGGGCAGCCATGGGCAATAATCTCCCACAAACTGATGTCAATGTTACATTTTTTTCAAATTGGTCTTGAGCACATCCTTGAAGCGCTTTTTCTGCTCTCCTCTTGAGCATATGCTGTAACTGAGCTGGGAGAATAAAACCTGCTTTGGGAATCTGTAGTCAGATGATGTGGCTGGCCTAGCAAAGTTGATATCCAATGATCTTCACCTCGATACTTATGGTGTTTGCTTGCAAGAGGACACTAATGTTGGCACGTCTATCTTCCCATTGGCTTTGAAGGATCTTCTGCAGGCAGTGGTGATGGTAGTTCTCCAGCAGCTCGAGATGTCTCCTGTACATTGTATATATATCAAGTCTGTACAGTAAGGTAGGGATCACAACTGTTTGGTAAACCTTGAGCTTGGTTTCAAATCTGATGTCACAATTTTCTAACAACTGTTTCCTCAGGCATCCAAAGGCTGCACTCGCACATTTGAGACAATGTTGGATATCTTCATCAATGTCAGCCTTCTGTGAGAGATGGCTTCCAAGGGACAGGGAATACTAGTGTTCTCCAGAGTCTCACCATGAATCTGAATTACCAGAGCTGGGGACTGTCCCATTTTCTTATATGCCTTGGTAAAGGCATTGACAAGTGTATGAAAGGCTGCTTCCGAGTGAGCACACGGTACAGTATCATCAGCATGCTGGAGTTTGGTGACTGAAGTTGGGTTGGTCTTGTTTAATTTCAGCCAGCTCCAAGTCAAAGCCAGCTTCTCATCCATTTGGTAGTTTAACTCCACACCGACTGGAACCTTGTTGTTGATCAGATGTGGCATCACGGTAAGAAATGTAAAAAAGCGTATGCAGCCTTGCTTAATTCCTGTCTTAACCTCAAAGGGATCTGTGATAGATCCGTTATTGAGAACCACTGCTTGCATACCGTTTTGGAACAGGTAAAGAATAGTGATGAATTTCAGTAGGCATCCATACTTCAGAAGGATCTTCCACAGGGCTTCTTGGTTGACAGTCAAAGGCTTTATGAGGTCAAAGAAGGCCATGTTGAGAGGCTTATGTTGTATAACCCAATGTCTTCCTGGTATTAGGAGAGACCCTCTGCCATATCTGATGAACTGGATGAAATAGAGATATAAAGAAGGTTGTTGTCATCATGTTTACTAATTCTTTTAATAGAACACAGTGAACAAGAGAAGTGACGACAAAGAACCATTTAATGCTCTGCATGAGAGATTCCTTAGGGCAAAATAGGTGATAATCAATAACTACCTTTGGGATCTGTTCACGAAAAAAGAACAAAAGTCACAAGACTTCATGGATCACTACAGATCAATCATGGATGCCATTAACTCCACATAAACACTGTCCTTTTTCCATTTCCAAGAGAGCAAGTTAACATTTTAAAGCAGCATTTGTTCCCAGATACACCAGAGGTAAGGAAGTCAGAGGTTCCTGTGAGAGTTCAGATTCTCTGAGAGTTCTCTTGCCACAGTCTTTTCCACATTCTTATCCTAACGTGAAAGACTTTTTGGTCTTTGTTTGTTATATGTTCTGTTCTGAGTTCATGCTTAAAGTATTTATCATTCTCGACTCTTCAAAGATGCATTAATGCCAGTTAGCAAGGGCTTGTGAGAGACAGAGAGTTTGTTAGCATGTGCCTGATGGACATTATTTCTGTTTCTAGAGGTAGCATACATTACTGTGGCACTGAGGCAGTGTAGGGTGCAATGTCCAGTCCTCCCATTTCCAGCCCTTACCCACTTGCTAGACTTAAAGCATGATCAGCTGTAAAGGGTTGGTTGAACTTAGAACCATATGGTATAACCACCTGGCTGACCATGTAATTCTGAGACACATCCAGAGACTAACAATCCATATGTGGAAGCTACTAAACTATACCAGCCTTGATGACTCTGCATCAGGGGTGGGCAAAATGCGGCCCGTGGGCCAGATGTGGCCTGCCAGGCCATTCTATCCAGCCCGCAGAGCCCCTAAAAAATTTAGAAAATTAATACGTATCTGCCCCTGCCCATGCACCTCTTGATGACTTGCCAAAAGTTAGTAAGTGGCCCTCCACCCAAAATAATTGCCCACCCCTGCTCTACATCCAGTACAGGAAAAAACATTGTGAGCTTGCAATGCAAGACATGCTGTATTAATGAATTTCTACAGATTTCCTGCAGCTGTCTTGGTTAGAAATAAAGGATGAAAGCCTGGCAAAACTTCCATTGACTTCAGTGAGGCAAAGATTTCTCCTATGCATAATGAAAACTGTCAGAGCTGAGAGACAGTAACATGTAAAACAAGGCCATTTTGATATTCACACATTTTAATTGCATTTTTTGCACTTCCTTTTCATGCTCTAGCTTTTCACGGCCCACCCCTTTGCCCACATTGTACTGGATTCTGTTTGTATAATTATCCCTGATAGTGACTGCTAAAGTTGCAGAACAGTTTCTATTTATTACTATTCTGATTTCACACACTCAGCTTTCCAAAACTTTCACCTTAATGGTTCAAAGCCACTGTATCTCTAACTAGGAATGATTAATTTTTTTTCTTCTGGAAAACGTGAGGAATAATATTTTCTGTGGGTTTTTTTTATTAGAGAAGGTGAAGGATATAGGGGTCTTATTTTAAAATGGAAAAGTATATTTTTATTTTAACTATTAATAATGACAAATATTGCTAAGTTATGATTCTTAATAAAGGTGATTGAGATATTATGTCTTCAATCAGTTAAAAATGTTTCTGATAATAGTTTGAGAATTATATACCGAACACACTCCAGGGAATAGAATTAATAGAAATTCATGGGTGCATATTTAAACAGAGGTATGTTTGCATATAAGTGTAGATGAGTTCACAGTACAGCTAACAAAATTGTGCTTAATTTTTTGCACGTGGTTTAAGTCAAATTACTTGTGTAAAGTTTTGCACATACCTAAGTATTTGCAAAATCAAGACCATATGATGTACATTTTTTAAAGACACTTCTAAGTTTCCTTCCGCAGGATAAATAGCTGCATAACAAAGAATTTAAAAGCCATATGAGCCAAAGAGCTGCAGAATTTTCTTGGTCATTCTTTCTCTGTTCTTACCCTCTTTGAAAAGCAAGCTAAAAACCTAGAAAATGTAGTGCATGTGTTGAAGTTACATAGTTAAATTAAAGTCAGCAAATATGGAACAGCCTAAGAGCATAAGAAGTATTAAAGGTACTTAAATATGTTTTATTGTTTATCCATAATACAAAGAATCACACAGAACATGGATCAGAACTGATGGTGTTATGACTTGACTTTTTGTATTTCAGGATTTTGTGGTATTAAATATGCAATAATGGTGTATGAATGTAGTTTTGAGTTGTATTATGGTATCTGCTATTCTTTAAATATACTTCTAATCCAATTAAATGTAATACCATATTAGAAATAAGAGCATTTGCAACTCTATCCAATAAATTTCAAGGCTTGGAAAGAAATACCTCCTATGTTCTTCCTTAGTGTGGCATCTGTGGAATTCTTGCTTAAATTGTTGTCAATGCTACCCAGATCGTACATAATATAAATCCATGCTGGGTTACAATATTTTTGAAAAATTTAATTTTGAGGATGCTAGTGTGTTTGAAATGAAAAATATTTATTAAGTTTACACTATATAAAAGTAATCTATTTTAAATGTTTCTGGAATGGCAAATTTGTATGATAAAGCTGGGTTCAGTGAGGCAGAAAGTATTAAAACAGATTAGCCTTTTAATATAATTATTTATGATCTTCTGTTAATTAGTTACTGTAATTAAAATCACAGATATATATGGGGGAGAGTTACTAAAATGGATAATTTATAATGATGCCCCTATTTACATCCTTTTGTGCAATTCAATCTAAACACTATTTACATCTTAATTTCAGTTAAATTCAATCTTTAAAATTATACACAATCCAAGATTACAGCAAAAGAATGGCAAAACCTGCAAAGACATTGCTTTAATCTAAATGAGTATATATATATTTTTGCCTCAGTTGTATACAACTTTTACCATTTAAAAAAATCAAGACTCTTTTTAAAGCCCACCATGTTAAAAATTTATTAATTTTATAGTAAAGTTATATGTTACCTAATCCTGAATTAAAAGTTAGAAATATGAGTTAGTTTATATATATTAGGCCAAGGAGCGATGCCAGCAGGAGTGATGCCAGCATACCCCTTCATGGCTTTCTTTCCCACTCACACCCTGCCTTGGCCTCCAGGGAGCACTGGTGGGGAGCATGGCCCATCGCTGTCCCCCCCTGCCCTCTGAGTGGTGCCACAGGCAGCAGGAAAAGCAGTGCCTGGAGCCCACTGACCACATGGCCTCTTGTGACCTATGGGCCACCAAATGAACAGCCCTGTATTAGACTATCATGTGAGGATTGCTCCTATTTTGTGGAGCTTTCTTGTTATGAGTTATTTTGTAGGTTCCTAAAAGCAAGAGAGAGGGAAGGAAAAATGAATGGTACTACCAGTAATTGGGCAAAAAGACTGAGACTAAGGAAGGAAAGCTGAGATTTGTTTGAGAGAGGAGACTGAAATAGAGGAGGAACAGGGGCTTACATAGGGAACCCAGTGAGCTTAGCAAGCAAACTGGGATGCAAAGCCTGAGGAGTGGGGATTTGGACTGGCTAGGTGAAAAATGAAATGGTACAAGGATTTTTTTTGGGGGGGTGGTAAAATGGTACAAGGATTTTTTTTTTGGTTTATATATCTATATCTATAGATAGATAGATATACTCCAAGTATCCCTCCTCAGCAGAAACCTTAACCCATTACAGAAACTGCACCCGTGCAGCCTGCACACCCATACAAAGGCCTGCTGGCCACCCGCACCCATTACAATATGTTCACTGTGAGCTACACACAAACAAACTCAGGCAACCTTTTCCTTTCATCCCCACCCCGCTTGCGGGGTCACATACTCAGTTCACCTGTTGTCCATGTCACTGTCACTCTAGCTCCCACTGGAGGACCCGCTGCTGCTGTCCCTGTCACCATCCTCAGTTCCATTTGTCTCTTCCTCTTCCTTGTTGTCACCACCTCCTTCCCCCTAGAAGGAAGTTGGAAGATCCTGTGCAACGTGTCTTTATGCCAGGTGGCTTTGACGGCATCCTCTCCATCCTCCACTACCAATTTCTGGTAGTAGGTCTGGAATTCACTTAGTGCCGTTTTCACATAGCCTACTACCGCTGTGTCCATGTGCCTGTACAACAGGAGGTTCCTGGCCTTCCACAGGGTGCTCCTGACACAGGACGCAAACTGGTCGAAATGGGCCAATGGGTTCCCCTGGTGTTTGGCAAGATGCCTATACAGCGCCGCTTCTCTGGTTAGCTGGTTGACACCAGTCACTGGTTCACAGAGCTGCTTCACCCTTTTCCATACCCCTTGGTGCAGGTGCAGAGCCAGAGGAGGTGGTCAGTCGTCTCAGTGGCTCCATGGTGTCACAGGCCAACTGGGTGCTGTGAGTGTATCAATTTTATCACAGGCCAACTGGGCTGTTAGGTTCAGTTTCGGATCGAGGAGGCAAAGTTGGGAGTGAAATAAAGGCAAATTTATTATAGCTTACACACACACAACAGTTAACAGAAAGATAAATGCAATAAGCAGATAATGCAGCATTAAAGAGCTAATAGTAAAGAACAACAGATAATGACAACAGATAGCTCAATTCTGTCACAGGCCAACTGGGCACTGCGAGGGTATTAGCCACTGTTCAAAACAACAGATAGACAGACATGGGTTGGCAACTTGTTGATAGTCCCTCGATGCCAGGTGGGCATCAGGTGATTCCAGCGAAGTCAAGTGTCCCTTGATCAATGATGTCGGAGGGATTACCGGGGAAGGTCCCTTGATCAGGATCTGATTCTCACTCACACCGGAAGTCCGGGGTCCGGGCGTCGAACAGAAATGACCATTCTGTTCCCTCCTTCCTGCTGGTTACCTGATGCACGTGCTTTTTATACCTAGTCTTATGTTAATTTGATGGCCTCAGAGCCACTCATAATGTTGCCTTATAGTTGTTACCCTATGGGATTGAAAGGTGTTAAAATTATCATAAAAGGTTACTACCCAGATTAGGGTTTATCCAATAAGCAAATTATGATTCAGCACCTTTATGTTTGAAGTCGACATTACTCCGCCTAAATTCCAACCCCTTTTAGGCTTCATTTGAATATGCTTTCTTGGGATATGTTTTCTTTCAATGTGTTGGGTGTGCCAGGCAGTTAAATCCAGTTTTATCATCAAGGCTGAACCCTGAGCAAAAAAGCTTTAGGTCTCCTAATCTTACAGCTACAGCTTTGCCTATGGGGCCCAGTCAGTTTCATAAACAGTTAATTTTATCATTTTGTTTAAACTTATGACAGACAAGTTACGTTTGCAGTTTACAAACTTACAAGCTTTATATTAACTAATATTACCTGTTTAGGCAAAATACCAAATGCCTCCAAGAAGCACATATTTATTGCTTATTAATCACTCTGGTTCTGGCTGTTACACGTGGCAGTTGGACCACGGGCAGCTGGGTCTCACCAGCTGGCCCTCTCTATGCCTCCAGTTCAGGTCCTTGTGATCTTTGCTTCGGTCCTTGTGGTCAATGCGCTCCCACATGGCCTGGCATACGTCGCCTGGGAGCAGGTCCACGTGTGATGTGATGTCCCTCAGCCTCACTGTCTTCTAGATCTTCTTGTGGTTGCTCATGGTCGTGGGGCCTGTGCTCTGCAAGCTGTACAAGCTGCGGCACTGATTTAGGATCCTGTACAACCACAGTGAGCCCATGATCCACAGTTTGTTGTTTGTCAGTGTGAGTTACTGCAAAATACTGCATGCAGTAACTCAAAATACTGCACACGGTTTTGGATTCAGTGCCTGTCGCCAGCTTGCAGATCTGGCTCGTATACCTGGCCCACAGGAACAGTAGGATTTCTGGCATGCCCCCACCCCCAGCCCTCTTGTCCTTGTAAAAGGTCTTCCTGGCAACCTTTTCCCATCTGGAGCCCCAGAAGAAAACACACATGGCCCTCTGGATCCTGTGAGCAACATGCTCAGAAGTAGGGGAAGACCAGTGCGGTGTACAGAAGCATTGGTAACAACACTGCCTTCACCAGCGTGATGCCCTCCCCCACCTCCCATGGAGAGGGAGTGCATGTGCCACATCCACGGTCTCGGCTTTGCCTTTGCCTCTGTCTTCTCATGCCGTCCTGCTGCTTAGCTCGCAGTTGAAAACTATCCTGAGGATTCTGGCCCCCTTGCAAGGGACAGAGATCCCCAGGGACTCCAGGTCCCCAAGCTTGCCCACAGCAAGGAAGGTGCTCTTGCTCACATTGAGGTTGGCCCCCACTGCTGCCTCGTACACCTGCATGTGCCCCAGGGCTCTCTCTAACAACCGCTTGTTCCCACACAGGATGTTCAAGTCATCCATGTAGACCAGGACCTTGGCCTCTCAGTTCCTGCTACCCAAGCTGTGGACTCCACAGATCCCTGTGTTCTGCCTCAGGTGCTGGGTCAGGAGCTCAATGGTGCAGATGAACAGGATCAGGGAGAGTGGGCAGCCCTGCCAGACCCCTGACTCCACCGCAATCTGGGTGCTCAGGAAACCGCTAATCTGCACTTTGCTGCTCACTTCCATGTACAGTGTCCTGATTCAGCTGACAAAGGTTGGGGGGACTCCCATCTGGTCCAGCATCTGGAACAGGAACTGGTGGAAGACTGTCGTAGGCCTTCTCCAGGTCCAGGTTTAGGATGACAACGCTCTGCCCTCTCTTCCTCTCCAGCTGGAGCATGTCTCTCAGTTGCACCAGGGCTCTGTGGATATGGCCCCACACAACTGGTCTTCATGGATGACTGCACCCAGGACAGATTTAAATCGCTCGGCCAAGACTTTGACCAGCAGCTTGTAGTCGAAGATCAGCCTCCAGTTCTTCAACTCCTTCCTCGGACCTTTCTTGTACAGGAGGGTCACAAGGCCTTGCTCCATCCCCGCTCCCAGCCGGCCCTCCTACAGGCACTCCAGGAAGAGCTCCAGCAGGTCCTGGCCCACCAGATCCCAGACAGTCAGGTAAAACTCCTTGGGCAGGCCATCTGACCCAGGAGTCTTACCATTCTTGAAACTCTAGAGGGAGCTTTCAAGTTCCTCTGGCATCCAGTCCTCCTCCAGCTGCCGCTGCTCATCCTCCCTGAGGGTCCGGATGAGGCTTCACAAGCACAGCTGTATGGCCTACGGGCACTGAGTTGGGCCTACAGGACCTGCTGCACAGCCTCCCTCATGTCCCAGCCCACCACTGTCTGCCTGTGCAGGTCCTGTAACTTACAGGTCATGCGCTCATGTTGCTTCCGGTGGAAGAGGGCCTGCCACTTGCCTGCTTGCTGGAAAAAGCCCCTCGTTCTCTCTTTCACACTGGTCCACCACTCGGTCTGGTTCTGGTACAGGTCCTGCAGGGTCCTCCAGCCCGCATAGTGCTCTCTGTAGCTGCGCCTGGTCTGCTCGTCTTCCAGAAGGCTGGCGTGCAGCTTCCACACTCCTCTGCCTCCTTCCAGCTGTCTCCCCAGGTCAGCCTGGAGAGTGAGGAGGCAGTGGTCTGAGAAATACACGGGCATACAGCGGGCCTTCTCTGCCTTCCACCTTGTTGGGAGGTAGACAAAGTTGATTCTGGACTTGGTGCTGCCTGTGGGGTCCACTCAGGTGATGTGTCCCCTGGGGCCCTGGGCACCTTTTGCTGTGTCCACCAGGCCATGGTTGCGAACAAGTTGCTTTAGCTGCCTGGAGGATCTGTCCATGCCTGTCCCACTGACTCTGCTAACCCTATCCTCCTTGATGATGAATCAGTTGAAATCCCCCATGAGCATCACCGGGTGGCCAGTGGGCATTGTGATGGCCGCTCTTTCCAGAAACAGGCTTCTGGCCTCTCTATTGGCCGGTGCATACACTGCTAGTAGCTCAAAAGCGGTAGCTCAAAAGCACCCTGGAGACACTCTTGTGTCTCCAGGGTGGCTTATAGCAGCCTGCATGCAACAATCTCTTTATGTTGCAGGGGGTGCACGGTCTTCTTTCAGTAGGATTGCAACACGAGTCGCTTTGTTGTCCCTTGAGCCAGAGCACATGGCCGGGCCATGCGGCCAATGTTTAGCTAAAGACTAGGAACATGTGTAGATAAAACAGGGGTTTACTTCACCCTAAATTGAAGCGGTGGGTTTTTAAAAATGATGATTCAATTTAGGGCCTCTGGCGGTACGGAGGGGAAGGCGAACTGCCAGTGGGTGGAGTGGTCCCTGGGCTGTGTCGGGGTGGAGGTTGGTATTTGTCTCTGCAGCAGTGGCGGTCCCCTCCCCAGGCAGCACTCGCCCGCAGGCATCTGGCTTGGGCAGTCCTGGGGGGCACTGCAGCCATGGAGGGAAGGACCTGGCCCCCACACAGGTCATGCAGGTAGGCAGGCTCCAGGGGGTGAAGGAAAGATCAGGCTCACCGCTTTTTTTTTTCCTTCAGTGGAGCCTGCCTTCCCGGGCTGCTGCCAGGCTACATGTACAGGCTGCCTGCACAACCTCTGGACCGCACGGAGCCTGGTGCTTCACTCTGTGGCTGTAGGGCAGCAAACTAAAACTCCTCAGAGGTGTTTTAGGTTAGTCATTTAAGGCACATCATGCCACCAACTGTGCTACAGTAGCTGGAATTAACATGCAATATGCCACCAACGCGTGCAAACACCAATGCTATTAAAGCAGCGCAAAAGCATTTAACCTGCTTTAAAGTGTCATGCACACATGCCCCTTGTTTCGTCTACACGTGCTCTAGGTGTGCAGAAGATGTCAAGCTTGAAGGGAAGTGCCTGCAGTCTTTTGTGCACAATAGAGCACACTTTCCTCAAAAGGCAGGAGTAAAATTCCTGAATTATACCGTTACCAGATTCTTTTGGCAGGAAATCTCTTTTGACACCTATTTGCAAATTGTGTCATCCTCCTTTATTGATAGTCCACACAGAGGATGGCAAATTACTGCTGAATGAGGGGGAGGCCCTGTGGACAAGTATCATGTGATAATAACAGTATGCATAAAAGGTCCCCTAATCTGGGAAGTAATTCTGTTGTCTTCAACAGAGATCCCTTTGAATTCAAGCTGTGTAGCTATAAAATAGATGGTGGCAGAATATTTATAGTTATATGGGAAATTTCAATAAATCACTATATTACAAAGTCACTCTTCCTCACGGACAAGATCACTTACCCCCTTCATAAAATTATTACATCTTCATATTCTTGGATAGTTGTTCCATGATTGTCGCATCATGCCAATGATCCAGATTCCATGCTTATGATATACTGATTTGTGGTAGTGTTTACCTACGTTTGACTTATGAAGATAGTTTGACCTATGAAGACGTAAATGCTTGTTGTAAACTACCTGAGCTACTGTATGTTTGTATGATAACAGCTGCAGTGGAGACCAGCAAAAGCATCCTAGCTGTAGGTCCCTTGATTTATAAGTGGATCTAGCCTTTGAGCTTTTAGGCATACTGCTAAACCCATCTATTCATTCAGGTTTGGGGGAAGTTATGAATTGCTTTGCTGGATATATTTTGTTTGAAGGTGCTTGTATTATTTTTTCTCAAATCCCTACCTGTTCAAGGAACATTATTATTCTGGGAGTTGAGTTACCAGCTGGAGTTGTATTTGCTAAATGATTAAAAAATTGGGAAGGTGCCCAGAACAGGTGGGTTAGTGTTTTAATTGATGTATATCAAGCAAAATAAAGAACTTTCACAATATAAGTTACAATGACTTTTACTTGGACTTTAGCACGTAGGTGATTTTGGTAGTTTTGTAAATGGGAGTTACTCTCTTAAGCGACTTAAAGCATAGACATTTCAAAAGCACTTATCTTTGGGCTCAGGAGTCAGGAATCTTACAATGTGGTTAAACTGTGAACACTGAAAAGGCCTGAGTGCCCCTCTGCTGAAATCCAAATCTGAGAGAGAAGATTCTAGCCACTAAAGCTGTTACTTCACTCATATGAAATAGTATATCACTGAATGCTCTTCTTCCAAGCAGCTCAAGTACAAAGAAATACAATATAGAGGTACAGGTAGAGAAACTGAGGAACAGGGGAAAACCAGCAAGACAAATCCCTGACTGAGCTGGGAAGAGAACTCATATCTTGCGTCTTATGTGCTGAACTGTGCTTTTTTCAGCTTAGCCGTAGTAAAAAAGGCCAAGACAGTTAGAGACAAGAATATAATTAAACTGCTAGGACTGGTGAGCTAACTTGAAGCTTGGGTACCGGGTAATGACCTGGTGACTGACACACACACACAC
>NW_017728995.1:8799885-8800183 GCF_001723915.1 Gavialis gangeticus
CTCTCTCTCTCTCTCTCTCTCTCTCTCTCTCTCTCTCTCTCTCTCTCCTGTAATGCTTTAAGCAATATACTTGGTAATCCCAATTTAAAGGTCAGACATAGGATGTTAATTCTTTATAGCCAGGTCTTCAGATGAGCACTGTTCCTGTCCGCTGGATCTCTTTAGTGAGGATTCTTTCACGAGTTCATTCCCGCAGGGCTCTTGGGAGACTTGCTCTGATGTTATCTTGGCGGTGGGGAAGAAACATGTATTGGTTTTCTCAAGTCCTGTATAAATACAGAGAGGAACAGGAACGGAT
>NW_017728995.1:8800720-8801047 GCF_001723915.1 Gavialis gangeticus
GGTGTCAGGACTGGGGGGAAAAGGTTTTATTTCGAGAGGAGGGCAGACAGCAAGGGAGAGGCCTGTGTAATATACCCAGTGGGCGGCGATGGCCCTCAAGCAGTCCCCCTCAGGCGGCCTTGGAGAGCAGCGTCCCCATGGCCGTGCGTGTGAGGGGGGATGGACTGAGCCGAGCCGGAGCCCTTGTGCTCCCGCGCACTCGCTCGGGCCGGGCCGCAGGGGGCGTGTGAGCCCTCGCTTCCCCCGCACCGCCGGCCTATCCCCGGGAAGTTGCCGGAGCCCTGGCGGTGCGGTGCGAGGGGGACACCCGCCCCCGGGCCGCGCTGG
>NW_017728995.1:8801162-8810868 GCF_001723915.1 Gavialis gangeticus
GGCCACCGAGCGCGGCCGCCGGCGGCGGCGCGGACTCCGGAGCTGCAGCTGCCCACCATGGACTGGGAGGCGCTGGAGAAGCACCTGGCGGGGCTGCAGTTCCGGGAGCAGGAGGCGCGGGGCCAGCGCACGCACTGCACCTCGGTGAGTCGGGCCCGGGGGGAGGCCGTGACTCACTTCCCGCCGCCGGGAGTTTGGCCCTACCAGGGAGGGAGGGAGCGGCGCGGCGGGGGTGGGGGCGGCCCGCTGGCTTGGCAGGACACCTGGCTGCACCCAGGCAGCGGGGAGACACTAAGCAAGGATCCTTTGGCAGCCAAAATCCCCGGCTGGGTGATGATGGGAGGTCGGGGGGTGTCTCCTGAAGCAGATCAACTGTTGCAGCCCTAGCTTGAGCAAGTCCCTTAGCCGAGGAGGGTGGCCTGCTGCATGTGCTGGCATGACAGCAGGCTTGTCTTGGGACCTGGCCTCGGGGTGTGGTCTCAGCGTCTGGGACCTGGGGCTACTGGAAATGGAGCTGCCTGCCTGGGCTTGAGAGCCTTGCACAGTAGGGGCAGGGCATCTGCCAGGAGAAGGGGGAGGAAAGGCTTCCTTTGCCTCTAGGATCCCTGTCGAGAGTTTCAGACATGTTTCCTTTAATCGCTGCTGCATGGTAGGAGCTTTCCATTAGTATTCAGTAAATATGTACAGCCATGGAAAGATCTGTAAGCAACATCCAGAATTATCCTAGTTAGATAGGATGTTATGAAAGGGCTGGAGGAGCACATCCTGCTCTCTTTCTGGATTGTACGTAGAACTGATTTTCTGAAGTACGAGGCTAAAGAACCCAACTTTGCTTGTATGTCTTTGCTGCTGTAATAACAATACAGTGACTTTCAATGTTGGTAGTAAGAGATGCCGACATTTAAGTATGCCATAGGTTTTGGTGGAAAGCTTGTATATTCTGTCCAGGCTGTCTCATGGGTGAATTTAGGTGTCTGTCTTGAGGGTCCAAATGGCCTTGGCTAGTACCAGGCATATGATGAAACCAGGTTTCCTGCACAGTTCAATGGATTGTGTGCCTGACTAGCAAAAAAAAGTTGCCCTCTCAAGTGGTGGCTATCAATGAATAATGACATTTACTTATTCATGTAAAATGAACAAAATCTACCAGCCGCTAGGGATAGAACACATTTCAAACACTTCAAACACATTTTTCCCCATGGGATAAATCACAACTGTAACCCAGTACTCCAAAGCTTTAAGAACCACCAACAAGTTGAGAAACTAACTGTATAGAAGCACTTGGAAGCACAAGTGCAGTATATTGGGAAATGCTATACTGTATGGGTTATAGACTCCTTAAGGAAGACAAAAACCTGGCTCTTATTCCTTACTAAAGAGGTTACAGTGAAGGCTCAGGGCATACACTCTCAGTAGGGTATTTGACCAAGATTTTTAATTAGATGTCATAATATGTAAATTCCAAAAAAGTACTCTCTAAATCCACTAAAAGTATGTCAAATTATTGCTTTGTCCTTGGACAGGACTAGTATGCCTCACTAATTAATCTCACCCTACATCTTCCCTCTTCTAGGACTTGATTTTGTAGGGTGTACACTAGGTACTCACCTCTTTCCTCAGTCACTGGAACCAGAGGGGTTCAGTCAAGGACTCTGGCCTTTACAGCTGTCTGTATAGTTTTTAATGCTCTTTAAACTATAGAAATAACTTCTAAAATATCTCTTTGATGTTATTAGATATTGTAGTAAGGCCAGTCCATTTGCATGACAACTGCCTTGCAAAGCATTTTTTCAAGACCAGATTTGAAACTAAAGGCAAGCCAATAGCAGCATGTTAGGGATTTGGGAGGGGGGAAAGTAACACATCTTGTGACTTCTTAGGTAGTTTGTGCGGAAACCATGCTGCTGTTTTACTACTAGAAGTTGCACTTGGATGCATGGCACTCCTGCAGTGCTTGGATGCACACAGATTAGGCTTATACTTTCAGAGACACGGCACAAACACTCCTGGCTATTAGTGGGTTGCCTATCAGTGGAAGTCCACAATCAGTTTTTGCTTCCTACCCTGTATAAATGTGCAAGGCACAGGCAGAATGTATGCTTACTGTAACCACCTTTCTTTTCTCTTCTGATTTTTTTTTTCCAGTATTCCAGGGAATGATGATATGTGTAGCTTGTCATGATAGGCTTTGTCAGTCTCTCTCTCTCACTCCCCCCATACATCTCTATTTGAGAGAAATCCCAACTGCAAAGTCCATCAAAATAAGGCTACTTTCAGATTATTTTTCATAATCTTATATAGCCTTTTAAGATTTTGTGTTCAGTCCTTTTTCTGGGGTGTTGTAATGTGTTTAATCTTGTATTTGGCATATATGCTTCAGTTCTACATGTCCAGTCAAACTTTATAAACCTGTTTAGTTACTGCAAGAATTTTTTCTGGTTCTTGGCCCTGGATGTCTTGCTTCTAAATAGTATTTCTGTTGTACAGTCATAGTTCACTGTATTACAGACTGATTGAAGTGCAGACAGACTCCTGTTTCTTCTGACCCACACTTTTGAGAGAGAGGGGCAGGGTGAGAAAACAGCTGATTTTATTCTTCCTGTTCAGAGTGGAGTTAGTCTGTGATACCTTTGTTTGAGTTGGGTATGATGCAGGTAGGTGTGATGGCTGGAAGTCCTCCCTTCTTCCCCAATGCTGTTTGCTACCGATCTAAACTACACCGCTTATAGAAAACCATGTAACTTAGATTGGTTCTGCCTCAGGCTTTTTGAATGACTGTACCTAGCCTTTCTGTCTGAGGTCTCTGATCCCCTGGTAGAAGACAAGGGATAAGTAAAGCATTCTGTGCTCCTCCACTCCACTAAACCTTGTACCTCTGAAGGAGTCAGCCTCTGTGTTGGTGTGCAGGAGCAGACAGTGTTCATTCTGTATCTCTTGTTCCTTCATTTTCCATGGGAAATCAAAAAGCTGCTGGCATCTATCTAGATACCAGTGCACATGCTTAGGGAAGGTTCTCCATGATTCAGATTTTTTATAGGCTGAAATCTCAGGTTCTTCCTCTGCTAACTATTGGATGCTGAAGACTGCCTAGCCTCCCTGTACTGCTTCATATTATGCAGAGGAAATGGATATCCATTCCCTCCCTCTCCCCATGCCACCTGATTGTAGAAGTGTTTCTCCTCACATACCCCTTCCTTTTGTGGGGAGAGTTAAGGATCTCCATCCAGGTCTTTATTTCTCCATGCTGAAATGGGCAAGCAGGCATCTTCCCGATCTCCCTAGGTTCTTTAAGAGGATGGGGGAGCAGCAAAGCACAAGGGTGCCCTCTATTCCACACCTTCCAGTGTTCTTCCCTTTGATTATACAGAAAACTTGGCGTGGGGGGAAGGGGTATGTTTTAAAGTCAAATTGCTACTGTAAGTAAAGAACTGCAGTCCAAGGTCATACAGGAAGTATGTGGCAGACCCCAAGCTTCCTGGAATTGAATCCAAGCTTCCTTAGTCTCACACTAGTTCCACAAAGATGAGAATTTCCTTTTTTTAAATTAAAATTCAGATAACATGACAGAACTAGATCTAAGTTGTTTACCAAAGTCGGACTGGACCATCAAGTATAATCATTCAAACTCGAATCTGAGAAGTGGGCACAGACTACGATGATTCTGTCCCTTAAGAATTGACTAAATCAGATGGGAACAAGGTCATGTGCATTGTTTTTTCTATCTTGTCAGGTGCATGGGATTTTTAAATAACATTTTCTCTTGTAAAGCCGGAAACTTGATCAGTCTCTGAATCCTTTTTGAATGTGAAAATCCTAAGGTGAAACTTGTTAGAAAAAGAGCGTTGAACAAACATGGAATTGATTAATTTATTGGCAAAGTTGAGTGAAATTGTACTGGCTGTAGGTGTTTATATAGCCTCAGACCCCTACCAAGAGACCGCCGATATACAGGTGGTGTGGACCCTAGGGTAAGATTGCCCAACCTGCCTAGAGGGTAATCTTTATTCTCTCGCCCACCATGACATGATGTAATAACTTCTTAGGAGGCAGTTCCCCATGGGTGATCTTCCTGGTCCCAATCTCTGTCTTTGTGGGACTCCAAACTTCCCCTTTACCTCACCCTAACCACTCCAGTCTTTGATGGAGTTGAATTTGGCCAAGACCTGATGACAAGTGCCCCAGTGGCTCAAAATATAAAGCTGTCAGTGGCTACCAGCCTGTAACCAGGCCAACCATAATTCTGGCTCTGATTGTGCCTACACTACTTTACAGTCCAGGGTCCTTAGTTGGATTCCTAACAACATAAATGATATATGGATTCCTAACAACATAAATGAAATCCACAGTCTCTTAGTCCTTATCTTCAAGGCCTGGCTGATCAGCCAAAAACCTCACAGTGCCCTGATCCCTTCTTCAGGACACAGTCTCCAGTCTGTTAATCTATCTGCTCTGCTTCTCTCCCCTCTGGAACAGAGCATGACACTGTCAGGGGGAGCAGTCCCATCACCTGGGCCCCTTGCCCGATTGACCACCACCCAGGTTTCCCCTGACCTTATAGAAGAATCACCGCCATTTGTTTTGCCACAGTCCTCAGCAGCTGCTCCTGCATCTGACGGTATCTGTCTTAGAGCAGGCACTCCTCCAAGCTCCCCATCTTCTAGGTCATCTCAACAGCGCTACAGGCAATGTGCGCTGCTCCTGCTCCAGGAACTGCTCTGCCACTCGTCTGTGCTGCTTGTCGTGAAGTGACCCCCTCTGCTCCTCTCCAGGGCCAGAAATACTTCCTGGCAGCCACTCTCCGCCAATCCAGAGCATCAGGCTGCTCTGGAAGTGCTGCAGTATCTGCCACACACTGCCTCCGTGAGCTGCTCGCAGCCAGATCAGTCATGCATACTGCACGCTCCCTTCGCTTTCTTCTTCTTCAGAGAAATGCAAAAGATAAAGGAGAAATTAGATTTCAAAAGGTGCTTTGGCAGTAGTAATTCAAAATGGTATTCATAATACTGGTATGAGGGTTATGGTAGTAGTGAAAGGCTAATGAGAATATATATATATGAGCCTGGAAAAGCGTAGGCTCAGGGGGGACCTGGTGGCAGCCTATAAGGACATCAGGATCTGGGGGAACACCTGTTCACCAGAGTGTCCCAAGGGATGACAAGGTCCAACGGTCACAAACTCCTCCAAGACTGTTTCAGGCTGGACATAAGGAAAAGCTTCTTTACTGTCTGAACCCCCAAGGCCTGGAATAGGCTCCCTCCAGAGGTGGTGCAAGCACCTACTCTGGACTCCTTTAAGAAGTGTTTGGATGCTTACCTTGCTGGGATCCTTTGACCCTAGCTGATTTCCTGCCCTTGGGGCAGGGGGCTGGACTTGATGATCTCCCAAGGTCCTTTCCAGCCCTAATGTCTGTGAAATCTATAAAAAGGTCAAGAATAGAACCTAAAAGAAATCTATATAGTAATGGAAGGAAAAAAGAGAGAGATTTTTTCCCCTGCTCCTCAGTTCCCCCCCACCCCAGAGGATGCTCCTTTTACTGCTTGAGTCTGCTCTACTTACATCTTTTTGCTCACAGCTTTTCCATGTGATCCCCATCAGATATTCGGCATGTGGATGAACAGGTGAATCACTGTGTGTGTCTCAGGAGGAAAGAAAAAATGTTTTCTTTGATAGATGGCCACAGTTTTAGAAATGCCGTCAGTCTGAATTTACTAACTACAATTACTGCTTTCTTTTACTCTGTATTTAACATCAGCAACTGCCATGTCTATCAGAGCTAAGAGTATGACTAGCTTTGTGTAGAGATGAGGTCAAATGCTTGTGCTATCCATGGGCTTTCCACAATTATAAGAAAAGCTTGATTTCTCATTTTGAAACATCTGTAAGTGTTGGCTTGACTGTATTGGAAAGTGGCAAGCTGGGTGGGGGGGATTCTTTTAAAGAATAATGGAACACTTTTTAAAGGATTATAAACATTAGCCAAGAAATTTTAAATTCCTTTAAATACCAGGATGTCACCCTGGCATGATGTGCTAAATAATTTGAGCATCACTATCATTGCTTCTGGGCCTGGGAGGTTAATTCCCCTCAATTTTTTTTAACATTTAGCTAGTTTGTGGATGTATGCAAAAGTGTTGACTTAACAAATTTTCCACGTTTATTTCTTTTTGGGGCAGCACTTCTAACTACAGCATTAAGCACAGATTGAAGAGAGACTGCCCACGTGCCTATACACCAGCTCTAACTGGCATAGATCGTGCTATGGTTTCTGCTGCTTTAAGACTCCTCTGCAGCTTCCTAAACCTTTAGCTGATGAAGAAGAAATTACATATTTTCAGAAGATATTTAATGCTCAGAATACTCCTTGAAAATACATCTGGGCTAATCTCATCACCCAGCTGCTGGAAGTTTGCTGCCAATATTTCTTCTTGTTCTCTGTTCAAGTCCTGAGACTTAGCTGTGTCATAAGGAATAACAAATGTGTCATGGCATGATTTATGTACCGAGTATCTGTTGTAATACAGCCTTCTTTTGTGAATGGGAAGCAGTCCCTTACTATCCACAGCTTCACTAATGGGTCTAACAAAATCAGCAGTATAGACTTAATGCTGTTTTTTTCATTATGCCTCTGTGGATGATAATTAGTATCAATGGAGTATATTTTCTGATCTGTGCACATTGCATAGACCATAAAAACTTGAAAAATAGAAAGCTGGCATAGCTAGATGACTTCTACCTTGTAAAAAAGACTTTAGTGCTTGTGATAGTTGGGAGAGTGATGGCACCACAACAGAAATAATTCTCTTGTCCTCAGGATCAGTTTACAGTGGGCAGTGGTGATACTAGGTTGTTCTTGGCAGCTCCTGGGATTCTTCCTCAGCCCTGATCTAGAGTAGCGTTCTGTCGGGTTAAGAGGCTGGTGCAGTTCCTGCGTCCTTTTTCCCATTCCCAGCCTTCATTTTCATCTGCTTTACTGTCAAGAAGCATGCTGCTTACAGCATGGTGTATGCATCTGCTGACTTCCTATGGACTGCTGAGTAGTCTTCACACACAGAGTTCTTGGTTACTACTCAATGAATCGGGCTTTAAACAGTAAGAAGCCAAATCTTGTGTATCCCATGAACTGCCTCCTAAATCAGTCAGGTCTTACAGTCATCTTTGATTTGCATAAACTGGTAGAGTTTCTTTCTTCTGGAGGCTGCAGGGTCCCCTTCAGAAGGGAAAACAACCTGTAGGGGAGAGAAGCATGTCTGTGACAGTAGAACCAAGTGCTTCCTTTATGTTGGGGTTCTACATGCACATCTTGCTAATTTTTATTCTGGTTACTGAGACTTTTAGGAGAGACTGCAGTGTAGAGTTATAAATCTGACAGTTTATTGGCTTTGGGTTGGAGGTGAAGAGCATGTTTTAAGGAGGAGCAGATTTCTTCAGCCCTCCTTTTAAAGCTGTAGGGGGCTGCCTGGAAGAACATGCACATGCAGGTGAAGATTGGGAGGAGCAATTAAGGGGGCCATTAAGCCTCTGTCTTGAAACATGTGAAAAGGTAAAGCAAGGGTTCCTGTATACTTTGCAGGCAAGCTGTTCTAGAGCCCTTCCTTGGTCAGAGTGGGGTAGGAGGTAGTGAGAACTGGAATTTTATTAATATGGTTGGTTTAGCTTAGTTTTGGCCTAACTCAGTATTACTGCTGTGTGAATGAAGTTTTCATCTCATATGGTATGTTATCTGTCCTACATAGGCAGCAAAAGTTCACTTGTGCATGAGCGCATTGGTAGATATTTGAATCTTAATAAGAATATTAGTTCAATTCTGCCTCCCTGGAGTGCTGAGTTCCTTTGTTCTTTTGAGAGATATTTGTACTTTGATAGAAGATCACCAAACAGTTAAAGGAGTAACAGGCAGGAATTTGTCATGCTTCTATAGCATACGGTTGTCAGCTTTGGTCTCGGAGAAGTCAGTATTTGATGTTCATTTTGAAAATGAGCATCTGCCTTAAAATACCAAGCTTAGAATGACTTTGTATGTTTGTTGTCCCTACAGTGAAGTACGAAAGGATGAATATTGAATGATCTTTCATCTGATCATTTTTCTGATCAGAGCTCTATCATTTAATTAAATTAGTTCATTTGAATCATTTTAACTCTTTACAAGATTATTTAGCAAGCTGTTTTGAATGGTAAAAATGATTTGTTTTGGCAAGAGAGCTTTACAAGGCATAGTCAATATCTGATTTACATTCTGGATGACAGCAAAAATGAATATTTTTCCTTAGCCATAGAAAATATTATGACTTCAACTAAAAAATGAATTTGCTTGCTTTACATGTGTATTTTTCCTACGAAATTGGCTGTAATAGTTTAGGTGAGGTAATGTAATGGCTGATGCATCATTGATTCATTCACAGACTAATGTGGCAAAGTGGCAGTGTACTTTGGCCACTTTCCACCCAGATCAAAGGTTAGATGAGGCTGGCAATATATTAATGACTTTACCAAAGTGTGCAGTGTCATTTATAGAGAAAACATTCTTATGCACACTTCGGAGTATGTGTGTGTTTGTTGAAGACCATTTAGATTTACAAAGATTGGAATGATTCTTTTCCCCCTGAAACCACTCTTGGCAAGATCACTCTGGTTATTACATTTGCCTTAGTTTACTTTCTGGTTCTGCAACAAAGCCTTTCATTAAAGAAAGTGCTAACCACATGGAACGCTAAAAGTTTTGATAAATGAGTACATATGTATTCATGTTACATTAAGCGTTCTGTATTATGGATAAGCTGGCAACTCTTCATAATCGTTGGGTAAGTAAACATGTACTACATAGAGGTAACTAAAATGAATTGACAGTTGGATTGCGCAAAGTCTTTGAGTAGCTTCTAGCAAAAAGTGTCTTTTTAATATGTTTGCTTGTAGTTTGGAAACTGCTGTTTTTTACTGAAATTACTGAAAGCTAAGTAACCCAGTACTACTTAAAAATAGAGTACTTTACATTCAGTGTAGAAAATAGAATACACGATTTTAATATGTTGCTGAAATGACTAACAGTTTTTCTAAATCAGGCTTTCTTGGTTCATTTTGTTAGGGTAAAGCTTACTTTAAAACTTAATTTTGGCACCAAGATATTTTGCAGTCTAGTGTCTTAAAAAGAAAACACTGATTTTTCCTTCAGACTTCCACTTAAAGAGAGCAAACAGCAGCAGACAGCAGAAATACACACTTGAAATCAGAGTAATTTATTTATATTTATTTATGTATCTTGTACTTGAGCACTGGGTGCAATAAATGAAAGGGTTAGGGTTTTTAATGCTCATAACTGAGCATGTTAAACAGTTATTTTTAAATTTGAAATGAAGCAGTAACTTTTTGCCTTTCAGCAAAATTGGATGTTAGGTATAACATCTGGCATTACAGAAAATTATAGTATCTTTTTACAAAATGTTTTGTAAGCAGAAGCTAGTATGTTGAAAAGTATAAGAGAAATGTGTTCATGCAGGAGGTCTTAAAATGACTTTTGCATATAGGAATACACATTAGGTGTGCACCAATAAAGATTTTCTTGGCCAATACCAATAGCCAATTATTAACCAGCCATATCAGCTGATACCAATCTGATGCCTGGCTGCAGTTCTGTAAATTGGTTAGCAGGGAGAGCAGCTCCCTGTAGGTAAATCTGTGGAAGGGAAGGCATGTGGGAGGAGGGAAGGGGTGT
>NW_017728995.1:8815868-8817788 GCF_001723915.1 Gavialis gangeticus
TCTGATGCCTGGCTGCAGTTCTGTAAATTGGTTAGCAGGGAGAGCAGCTCCCTGTAGGTAAATCTGTGGAAGGGAAGGCATGTGGGAGGAGGGAAGGGGTGTTGAGGGGGGCAGATCGAGGACCCCACAGTGAGAGGGAGGGAGTGGGGCAGGGGTAGGAGCTGGTGCTGGTGCTGGGGGTGCTACCCAGCCAGGGCAGTGCATGGGGACCAGGGAGGGGAAATGGACAAAGCTGCAGGCAGCTCCTCCAGGGATTCAGCATCCTGGTGCTTAAAAATGGTGGTGGGGACATTTGAACTAAAGCTTGCCAAATGAGCTTTAGTTCAAGCAGCACTGCCACTATATTTAAGCATGGGGATGCTTTTAACTGGGGTAAGGGTGGATGTGGGTTGCTTGCTGTGGGCTCAGGGCTTTCCATCCTGCTGCTTTTGCTCATGAGGCTCCACACCAGCTGTGCGCCACTTGCCCACTTGGCAGCGGGAGGCACAGCTCAACATCCCCACTGCTGCCAGGCAGGCAGGGGATGCGTGGCTGGTGTGGGGCTCCTGAAGGAAAGGCATCAGAGTGGAGAGCCCCAAGCCCATAGCAAGCAGCCCACATCTGCCCCATGCACGAGTCTGGAGGGCACATGTTTTCACGCTCCCCATGCTTCCCCCAGGGGGTGCGTGAAGCGGTGAGGAGCTGCTTCTACCCACCCCCACCCCACCCCTGGAGCTCCCTGGACAAGCTACCCATAGCTCCATTCTGGGTCCCATTCATCACCCTGGCAGGGGAGCACCCCCAGCCCCTGTCCCTGCCCCCTCCCTCACCATAGGTACCTTGATCTTCCCCCTCCCCCACACCCTTTCCCCTCCACAGACTTACCTGCAGGGTGCTGCTCTCCCTGCTGCCCAGCTGCATTCCTGGTCTTGAGAATGCATGAGGCTGCACGCATGCATGTGGCATTTGGGGGCCCCGGCCAGAAGGCATATTATACATCAGTGAACATTATCAGCTACATTGGCCAAAAAAAGCCAATAGTAATGTTAATTTTCCTTTTATTGGTGCTGATTTCATATGCAACCGATATATCCATGCACTTCCAATAAACATTCACAATTACAGGCTAGGTCTGTAATGGGAATAATGATATGCTCACAGCAAATGGTTTAACTACTGCTGACAAAACTTTTCAGTAATAAAAAGTAAGACTTCCCATGTCCAAACTCTCTGGGTACCCAACAGACTATAATAAAATAAATATTGCAGACAAAAAGGAATATGACCCACAGGTATCTAGAGAAAGATACTAAAAAGAACCAAAACATAAATTCACAATCTTCTTTCAATTATGTTAAATGAAATATAACAATCTCCCATCAAATGCTGCTATTTAGCCTCAATTAGAAGGATTGTACAGATTTACTTTGATATATAGCCAGAAGGAAAGCAAACAGTCAGGAGTTATGGGCCTTCAGTGGAGAAGACCAGGGCTTCTTCCACTCTTCCCTTTTGCATCATGGGACAGTCAGAGGCTCCAAAACTAGTCAATGATAGTTGCTAGAATAGGACACAGGCCAGCAGACAGGTTTTCTGTTAAAAGTTTTAAATGATTTTAGCTCGATCCTGAAAGCCTTAACAAACATGGTTTAGGTTAGAGTAACAGCAGCAACAACAATCATTTTTGCTCATTTCCCTGTTACAGTTTATAAAGCATTTTTGTAGTAACTTGCCTGTGATGATCGGGGATCTGGGTTGTCCATTTCCCACAGAAAAAAAAGAGTAAACCAAGTTTATCTTTTACTGGAAGCAAACACGGACTTCTCATTTTACTGGAGAAACCTGCGAATTTTTCAGCTTCGTGACAAGGGGCACCAGCAGGGCTGGGAGGGTTGTGGAGGGGAGTGAGGGGCAGGAGCAGGGCTGGGGGGTTGGGGTGGG
>NW_017728995.1:8817799-8833315 GCF_001723915.1 Gavialis gangeticus
GGCGGGGGGGGGCTTTCATTTTAAGCATGGATTTGGGGGGGGGTTATCAGAGAATTTGCAACTTTTTATCAGAGAATTTGTGATTTTTCTTTTTTTTTATCAGGGAAAATCAGGATTCCTGGCAATGATTTATTTGCCAGCAGTGCTTGTATTGTTATATTTCAGAGTCAAGTCAAATTTCTAAATTGGCTCTCTTAGAAAAGCAATAACTGTATGCTTTTAATTGTTAAAACCTCTGAACAAAATAAATGTTGATGCCATTTTTAAGTGTAAATAGTAGTAAGTATTAAACAATGAATAAACATTTTTTAGTCTATGGAGGGAGCTGGGTGGTGTGGGTGCTGTGTCACATGGCTGGCAGTCCAGACGTTGTAAGTTCAAGGCTGTAGCAGAAGTGTTCATGGTGCGGTCCTATCAGAGTCCAGTGAATTTACAATTTCTGCTAAATACTGTGTCACACAAGGCTGTGGGAAAGGAAGTCCACTAAGCCTTTATTATAGATATGTCAGTCCCATTAGGGTTAGAATAAATCTGCTGGCCCTAATCGCAGAGGAATTTGCCCCCCTTTAAATTTTCTGGACTTCATTTGGGTCTTGACCCTGCCTCCAGGCTGTAGAGCTCTTCTGAAGGAAATCAAAAAAGTTAGTTTCAATGTTCTGGCTAACAACTCAGGTCAGAAATGTCTATCTAATTCCTGGCTGTATCCCAGAGCCAAGCTGGCTTTTTGGGAGGTTTTCCCTACCTCAACTTCAGTTTTCTTCTGATGAATGTGCTGCAGTAGCTGGTGTCTTTGACATCTTCAGAGAAGGAACTAGGCTGAGAAATTCAAAAAGGGTAAATACAAGCTTGTATTCTTCTGCTCTGTCCCCATATCAGTGTCTAATTGGGGAACTTAGCTACCTCTGTGGGATGAATGCAATTTGCCTTCTCTCAGTCTAGTTCAGGTAGGGTCATGATGGCCCAGATGCCTTTGCATAAGAAAAAAACAAGGTGAAACTAAAGAGACTGGCTTTCCTAGTTCAGATACGGGTGCCATCTTGTAAAATAGCCTGAGTGGGATTGCCTTAGTCTCTGCCCTTGTAGCTAATGAAAAAAGAGAAGTGACTGAGATAAGAAAAAGCTAGTAAAATGCACAGAAATGCCTGGACTTAGAAATCCAATGGATTCCTGGATTGGTATTTTAGAACTCTGGGGGCAGCTGCTCCTACTCCAGACCCGGTAGGTCTGGTTCAGTGAATCTGCAGATCCAGCAGATTATCAGAGTGCTACCTCAAGACCACTGCTGAATCCCCCTCCCATGCCCCCCAACTCTTTAGAACCCAGTGAATCAGGAGTCAGTCATACTAGCAGCCCCAGTGTTAAACTGGTAATGCCCAGATGCATTCTCATTTTCTACTGTGCCTGAGACCGGGAATCTGGAGGAGTGGGGATGAGCTCAGAGACCTAGCTGCAGCAAGAATGGCTGGAGGAGCAGTGGCCAAGACAAGTCCATGGGGCAGGTGTTAGTTAATTCAGGCTTCATGTAGCTCATGGGGCAACATTTAGATAGTCCTGCCTTGGACTGCAACCGGGGAACTTTGAACACTATCAGTTTTGGAGAGAGAAGTGTAGGGCTGTAGCTCCAGTTCCCTCCCCCCTACCACCTCTGGACAGACATCCCAAGGCCTTACTCATACCCCAGATGGGGGTCTCCAGGGAAACTACAGACCCACCCAGTGTTCATTGCCAATTGTATGAACCCTAGAAAGAAGCCAACCAACAGAACTTATTCTATAGGCTGAAGTAAGATTCAGAGTTTAACTCAGAGCTGACCAAGTTCTGGACAGCCAGGGGCCACGTACCAGGCAGACCACAGTCCTGGGGGCCACATGAGTGGCAAGCCATGGACCCAAGGGCTCCTCACCATGGTGTTGGTTCTTCCCTTGGGCTGTATATGCAGTGTGGACAGCTTGGGCACCCCCACTCTTTCCTGCTGCACTGCTCCACCCTGCCCCCAGGAGCAGGGGCAGGGGCAGGAGGTAGAAGCTGGAGCAGGGTAAGGGAACCTGGAGAACTTTGCTGCTGCAGCAGGCACAACAGGGGAAGGGAGGAGAGGGAGACAACATAATGGATGACTGCATGCCAGGTGGCTGGGCGGGAGCCTGTAAGGCTGCATGTGGCCCGTGGGTCCCCAGTTGTACAGCCCTGGTTTAACTAACACATTGCAAATTTATATGCTCCTTGTGGAAGTCTGTAATATGGGCAGGTAAGAGTGTCCTAGCTATAAAGTCTCTGCTATATCAAGTTGTCAGTATAGTCAGGAAAAAAAGGAAGACTTGCAGAGCTTTTTCTTTTAAATGTTTTCTTAGAGAAATTGCCCTGGCTACTTCATGGGTTCAGAGCACAACTTCTGAACCTCTTCCTGGTCTGTCAGCACTACTCCGTACACTTATGCTAGAGGCATCATTCAACTTCTGAACTGTAAAATAATTGTTTCAGTAGTTGCTATTTCCAGTCAAGTTAGTTTTTAAGTTGCAAGCTTCTACTGAGAGAATGCAGTATTTATATTTTTAATTTAGCAGGGAGTTTTTGTCACCAGTCTCAAGAAATACTTGAACTTCTGTTGAATAGCAGAGCCTCTTCTTTATAAGGTCTCAGAATCTAATGGACAGATAAATTCTCTGCATATAAGGTCATATCTATCCTTGGCTGGTACCTTTTATAGTCAAAAACTTGCACAAGTTAAAGTTGTTTCTTTAGTTTCAGCTTCTACTGGCACTTGGCATAGTGGGACTACTTGCAAGTCTTTGTCACCTGGTAAGCTGCGCTAGCAGGAGTTCTTCTTCAGGGCAAGTTGAAGTATAGAGGCCAGACAAAAACTACTTTTCAGGTTTGGAGGTTGAACTCAGAGCGCACTGCCATACCCCAAATACCGCACTGCCACACCCAGTCTGTTCTTGCCGGTTTTCTGTAGCAGTTGTCTTCATGCCATACTGCCCTGATAACAAAAAGATAGAGGATGAACATATCTTGTGTTTGATCCTCTTAGCAAAGGATAATCCAGTCTCTCCACCTTAGAAATATGGTAATGTAAGACTAACAATTGTAAATCTTTGGACCTTAGCATAATGAAAAGTTGAAAAATTTACCTGAAAAAGATGTCTTTCTTCAAGTGATAATGCTACCCCACCCATGAGATCCTAGGATGATCCAGTCAGAGATGAAAATTAACATTCAAGATTTGGGTGCATCTTAGACTATATGTTTGTGTCAGTATTGATTGGCCTATAGTATTTGGAAAATATAAATAACATTCCACTGAGAGTTCCTTCTGGTCAGTACTGCATAGTATTACTTCAACTGATTTTGCATATCTCTGACGTGTTGGTCATCAGCTTGAATGTCTTCCCTGATAGGACACATGCTGCATATACGTTATCCATTAAATGAATGTTATTCATTGGCCTTACCTACACTAGGAACTTCTTTGTTCTTCCATTTTTCCTGAGCCCTGTGGACACCACTCCTTACTCTGGTGCATCTATATAATATCTGAAAAACCCATGCACAATTTTTCTGTGTACAAGATTTTTTTTACAAAAATTCCACCATAGTTAACAAAAAAAACCCCATTTTTGTTCCCCAAATTCCTTTATTTATAGAATACAAGAGAGGCAGTACATGTTGAACGAATCCTTTGGGCTACAGTTAACCTGAAGCACAGGCTTCTGCGTTCATCATAGAATCATAGAACTGGAAGGGACCTGTGCAAGCATCAAGTCCAGTCCTCTGCCATGGGCAGGAAGTTATTGGGCTCAGACAAGCTCAACAAGGTGCCTGTCCAGCCTCATCTTGAACACCTCCAAGGAGGATGACTGCACCACCTCTGCTGGGGGTGTGTTTCAGATTCTGGCGACCTTAACAGAGAAAAAGTTCTTTCTTATATCTAGCTTGAATTTACTTATAAGCTTATGCCCATTGGTCCTCGTCCTACCTTAACATGCCTTCCTGAAGAGTTGCTTATCTAGGTCTTGGTGTTCACCCCGAAGTACTTGTAGGCGGCTATCAAGTCACCTCTCAGCCTTCTCTTAAACTGAACAGGCCCAGTTCCTAGACTCTCTCCTCATAGGGCCTATTCTCCATGCTGTTGATCATATGGGTGGCTCTTCTTTGTACCCTCTCAAGTTTATCCATGTCCTTCTTGAAGTGCTGTGCCAAGAATAGGACGCAGTACTCCAGCTGAGGCCTCACCAGTGCAGAATAGAGAAGGAGAGAGAGGAGAACAGAGAGTCTGCACGTAAAAACTACATAAAGTGAGGCAATTTTTAATTTGGTTTGGTTTGGTTTTTATTTTTCCTTTCAGTTTGCTGCAGTAATGAACTTTCCTTCTGGTATACTTCAGCCTGTGTTAAAATGATGAAAGCAAACAGAGCCTCAGTAGACCAGATCATTGGATGAATACTTTGTTACAGTGCATTTGCCAGGATCGCCTGCAGCAATATTCTTGTCTGCATCCCACCCCGTCCAAATCTAAATTTTTGTGCAGTTAAGTTCTGGAATGAAGAAAATTTAGTGTTCACTTCTCACCTAATTCTGTTATGAATATCTTTACATTGTCAGGAACAGCAAAGAGAGCAGTTGCTCTGTTTGAAAAAAATAAGGAATATATTTACGGCAGAGCTACCCAGCACAGTTCTCCCTAGCAAGTGCCCAAACCATTTTGCGATGTGAGAGTTAATCTCTCTGTAAGTATTTCCAAATGAACTTCAACAGCAAAAAATAAGAACTTCAGTTTTCAAACCATTATTTGAATAATCCTGCTGAAATAACTGGATTCATTTTTTGAATGAAATGCAAATCTTAGTTTAACAAAGATTTGGGAAGAAAGAGAGTACTCATAGAAGTAGGCATTTTCCAGTTTGAGGTGCTCAATAAAACCTTACTACTTTTGCTGAATATACAAAAGCTGCATTACTTTTTAAATGCATGAAATAATATTAATTTGTGTGATTTTTTTTTTTTTTAAATGTGGTTATTTTTCAAATATAAAAAGATAATGGCACCACAGAATGCATTTTTCCTATTAAATGCATGTTGCCTTGAGAAGGAATTTTTAATTTATGTCCATATTCCTGCACAGTGATTAAATATTGATCATGGAATCTGGTGTGACAATTGGATGCCCAATTTGTGGTAAATGATTATATGTGCTAAGTTGAATGTTAACAGATTCCTGCAAAACCATTGTTGTTTAGTTGGGGGAGGAGAGGAATAGTGTTTATGTATAAAATTTCCAGGTGCAGTAGTAAAATGAAGTCAAATGAGAAAAATATAATACTGTAAAGTAGCCTTTTTTTGATCTGAGTAAAGAATGTGGCCATGTGAAGTACTTAAATAAGACAAGGAGTATTCTTTTTCTTCTGATTAATCAATGCAGCCTTTGAATCCTATATTAGTTTCTTTCTTGTAAAAAGTAAATTACTCTCAGTATTTTGAGGATGTGACTTTTTTTAAAATCACATTTTAATACAAAATTTAAATAAAAGTTGCTTGCAGGAAATATTCAAAATATCATAGGTTTTGTTTTTAATGGCAAATACTTCAGAGGATCTTTTTAAACAAATGTAGACAAGCTATATCAAGCCATCTGAGTCTAGGGATAAGCTGTATTTCTTATGACATATTCATGCTGGTAGTATGATGTTTTGTTTTTCTGTTGTCAGGACTTTCTGGTGTTGACTTGCATAAGATTCCCAGTTAGTTGGAAAACAATTATTTCCATATATCTATAATAGAAAGGAAATAACTCCTAGTTTCTCTTTGCAACTCAGTATAGCTGTTTTCTTTTAGAAAACAAATGATTATTTAAACTGATCTTGTTGAGTGAGTATCTTTGTGTTTCCTGACACTTGTCCCTGGAAACCGTGAGTTACCATGGATATGTGACACTTATGATGAGGTCATTCTAGTTAAACATAGCCACAGTGTAGACATCAGCTACGTGATGCAGTAGTATTTTTTTAAGGTGTATCTAGTGTTTCCTAGCAGTGGTGTTAAAATGTTTTGAATGTTCAGATAAGTTAGTCTTTGCATTACATCATGGCTTAAACTTTTTTTCCCTATATGATTAAGGTAAATGAGCGACAGTTTGACAGTATTTTTTAGTAAGTAATATTTGTGTAGTTGTAAAATTACACCTACCTTTAAAGAAGTATAATCGGCAACTATGGCATATGTGCTGTATCTCATGATTTCACAGATCTTTTGTTGTTGACTTATATTATGAAGGACCCAATGTGTGCTAAATGGCATTGTTTCCAAAAGTTTGCAGCTTTTTGAATATATATTATTATTTTGTACACTTTGTCTTTGGTTGTTTACACATATTATGGAGTGAATGTTGTGTGATGGTAAATGTAAGTCTTGGAGGTAGTAAATCTTTTCCGTGTTGCTTTGTTAAATAATTTGGTTTTGTATTTTAATTTCCTCATTCAAGGTATGTGTATTCATATAACTACAAAAATGTCTGTTTCAGCAAGAGCAAAGAATATTATGGAAGGATGTAAATAAACACAACTTAGCTACTAATTGAATTTGGACAGTTAGTGATGCTGAAAAAAGGAAACTGCGATATATATAAAGGCCTGAATATGTATATATGTGCAGAAATTTGGTTCAGTGGTAATGTACACAGTCCACAGAGAATAGAAATGCTTTTACTGAGTTATTAAAAGTTTAATCCTAACTTTTTATTTACTGTAACTCTTTCATATTGAATTTATTAAAGTGAGATTCGGGGACTATTGATATTATGCATGTTTCGTGCATAGTTCTTACGTTTATGGTTTCCTTGCCTTGCCTTCCCTGGTTTTTGGCTAGGAGTTTTATGTCAAACTGTTCTTAAAAGTTATAATAACTTTATCCATGGAGGCATTTTCTTCATCAGTTACATTATATAATGTATACAAACATTCAATAAAACAATCAAATATTGCAGCATAGGTTCCTATACCAGATAATCAGGGAGGGTGGGGAGAATGTTCCTCCTTCTTTAAGGTGCATAGGGAGGTGGGGAGGGCCTGAATTTATTCTTATTCCACCCCTCCCTTTGGTTTACCTTTTAACAATACTGAAGTAACCTTGAAGCAGATTTTAAATACACAAATTTCTTTGTAGTTAGGCTTAGCAATAGTTGGGCTACCCAGACTTATCCTTTCAAATTATGCTACAACACAGTTCTTTACCAGAAGAAAAAAAGGATTTTGAAAAACTTACCGTTTCAGACTCAGCCCTTTCTGTTGCACAGATGTTCTCCTCATTTGGTATTAATAGGTCGATACCTTACACCTACACAACTGAGAGGTAGTCCATTGTTGCTGGAGGATTTTAGAGCTAAGCCCTGCACCTCATGTCAGCCTACCAAATGTTATGCTCCCAGTCCTCAAGTGAGCTGGTGGGTCAGTTCCTCCTTTATCATTTTGTCTTATTCACTTTTGTGCAGTAATGATTATCCAACTTCCTTCTTTTCCTTGGTTTGAGGTATTTGGCAGCTTTGATATCCAGTTAGCCACAGTCATTCAGGATACATCATGGCTCTGTCTGCTGTCCAGGATTCTGCTCTGACAACTAATGCGTGGCAGCAAACACTGGGCTAAATCAAAGCATTGTTGCTTATGTGAGGCAGCATTTATGGGCTCCCCGGAAGTTAAATTATGCCCTGCCTTTTCACAGATGTTCCATGCATCACATACAGTATCATAATATGAAAGGATCCCATGCTTGTAAAATTAAATTGGCTCTTTATTTAGAGAAATCTTTATAAGGACGCTGCAGCTGGCATTCTAGCTATATGCATACAGACTGACTACTTGTGCTGGTCCAAACCGCCCCATGCTACAACCTGTGCTCCTTTCTGCAAGCTCCACGCAGGTTGCTACATCAAGCAGCTAACCCTTGCATTGCCAGGGCGTCGGATTCAGAATTAGCCCATTATGATCCCTTGAATCCCCAGAACTCATGACTCCAGTGCCTCACAGTTTGATCAGGGATATTTCATAGATTCCAGGGTCGGAAGGGACCTCAGTAGGCCATCTAGTACGAAAAGGGTCACCAAACCTGGGATCATGTGATCCCAGCCACATGCCTGTCCAGTCTCCTCTTGAAGACCCCCAAAGACAGGGGAAGAACCACCTCCCTTGGAAGCCCATTCCAGGTCCTGGTAACCCTGACCATGAAGAACTTTTTTCTAATGTCCGGTCTAATGTCTAGTCCATTTCAGATAGTCTAAGAATGAGGAAACTATCCAGCAAGCTGGGAGTACAACTGACTATGTTGGGAGATGGAAAATCCCCCTGGAGGGACCCAAAGCCCCACTACACATTGAGGTGGGTCCCTAGCATGCTGTGGAAAAAAGGGTTCTTGTAGAGCCTCCTTTGTCCTATCTGAGGGAGAGTTGCATGGTGATCAGGGGTAGGGCTTGCAAACCCTAGTGGCTCTGGTCTGAAAGGTAAGCATGATTTTTGTATGGCAGCAGCAAAGGTTAATGATCATGTGGAATGAACCTTGCAGGGTTAACTGTTCTCCTTTGTCTGTCTACTCCTTGAGAGAATATCTGAGGCCTTTCTTTTATATTATAGCCCTTGCAGTGCTTTTTATGGAGCTCATCACTTCTCCCCCAGCTGTTAGCATGATTGAACATGTTACTCTTGCCTCAGGTTGCAGCGTAATGGTAATTGTGCCTGTCTGGCTTTCCCCTTCAAGACCCTCACTTTGTCAAGGAACAGGGCTCAGATGCAGGCAATGGCAAATTGGGTATTTTTCCACTGATCATCAGTCATGATTTTTTTTTCTCTGCCAGGGAAAGTATCCAGAGTCAGAAAGGTGGGAAAGAGTGCGTCTCCTCTCCTTCCTCCCTCTCTGCTCCACAGGCTGGTTCCACATTAAAGCAAGCCGGGTGTTGGGCAGTCGGACTGGATCACAGGCACACAAGAATTCCACAGAGCTAGACACCGAGAGACTCCAGAGTGAGGATCAGGGTTTCTTTTCACATGTCAGGTAACTCATAACTTACTAAGTAAAGCCCAAGTGGCTTTAGGTTGCTTCTACAAAACTTATGCAGGTGCTTGGGAACCATGCAGGCAACATTTCAGGTCCTTGGGGGCATGTAGAAAGCTCATGTCATAACCAGGGTATTTGTACCTTGGCTCAGTGATCTCCAAGCCAGAGGTTGAGGAATGTGCTACCTCCTTCCTATAAATAGTCAAAGCAAATATCACTTAATGGAAAAGAAGAGTTGCTGGCAATTTTGTAGGACAGGCATGCACGGAACTCATAAATAATAATAAGTCATATCCCTTTCAAGTATTATTACATGCACTGTTTCTCGTAAATACTTTCTGTTGAAGATTTCTGATTTTAAAAAGAAAAGCAAATGTATTTGTCGATTATAAGGTTGGGGCATTAGTAGCTCCACCAGTGAAAGACACCTTCAGAAAGAGATTTTTTTCCAAAGTGCCCTAAAAACCATAAAAGAGCAATAGTAATTTTCAAGGTCAGGTACAGCCATTTAGAACAAACAATTATTATGTATTTAGTACATAAGATAAGCCTAGTTGGTCACAAAGCAGCATCTCATCATTTATGTGTGAGATGCTTTGGAGCAAGGTATTTTGGGTCAAATCCCTGATTTGTGACAAAAATAATGGCTTTTAACTCATTGGCTAAATGGAATTCATGTGACATCTATCAATTACAAGTATTCACCCTTAAAAATAAAATTTGTGTATCCATACAGTTAAGGAGCTTTTTGGAAAACAGCAAAAAAAAAAAAGTAGATGAGTGTTTTCAATCCTTGTTATCAAAACTAGGACAGCAATTCATTGTTTGTTACCAGCACCAAGAAAAAATTATTATCCTAGTAGAAGGAGAAAAAAATCTAGATGCTTCCAAGGCAGTCTAGATGCAAACAAATTTTGTTCCAGGGCCTCAGCATGACAAATCAAATAGGTATTTATATATGCAAGCTCACAGTTCTGACCCTTCCACACCAAGATTCCCAAGAAGTAGCTTGTGATAGTCATAGCAAAGCAAAAATAATGTGCCAGTCAGTGCCCAGTCTAGAGAAACAGGCCCATTCATAACTGGACACCTGGAAAGGATTCATGTCCACTAGTTCCCCAAAATCAAGAATAGCTTTTTCACCCAGTACAGAGAATGGTTCATGCCAGGCTCAAAACATAAGAATGACTTTAGTGTTACCACTGTGGCAAAGATTTGCAAAAAATCCAAACATCACTGCAGCAGTTGTTTCCAGGCAGTGTTCATCCTTAGTCAACTATCTTCAGTGGTGCCAGGGTTGATGCCATGACTTCATCCCCTCTGTGGGTTTCTGAAATGTAGAAGCAGAAGTTCCTTCTTCCTGTATGGAACCAGGTACCTTACTCAGTGTGATATTAGGTATCATTCTTGGATCAAATCTGAATGTCCTTTGGGACAGATGAATAAAAGCATGCTTTGGGCCAGTTTTCTGACTCTTTTATGGTCACTGGAAGCAAATGTGTAGGGTATTTGTATTCACTTTGGCATATCTATCTGTGGCTTTAAACAATAAAATATCCAAAATACACAAGTATAAGTATATGATATAAACCAGTGGTCCACCAAATCCATATTTGCCAACTTCAGCTACTTTAGAAGAAGATATATTGTAGGCAATTATGGTGTTTGCAAGGGAGATCCCCTATATTTCATGAGAAGTGGGCTTATGGTAAAGACCTGACTAGATTTAAAACCTTTTCAAAATCAGGAAGTAACCAGAGGTAGAACTTCTCTCTGGGCAATCAAAATCATGTCCTGGCAGAGAAGAATCTGCTGCCTTTTAAGACAGCTTTCATAAATGGTACAAAAGAGGAAATAGGCTGTTATACCTAGTCCTTAAATCTACAGATTGCATCCTGATCATCGGAAAAGAATTCTAGTTTAGCATAGATTCTTTCCCATTAAACAGATTATATTTTAGTATCTAGACCAAGAGATTTCATTCACTGAATTAAAAGTACATTTCTGCTGCTAGAGCAAATAGAAGCTTTCTGAGGTAGAAACTGCCTTTTTGGGCGGTGTTCAGGGCCTCAACTTCTACATGGTACCATAAAACAAAATGTTGATTTCAGCTAGGTCAGAGTTTCTCCAGAATGGTTGATTACAATCTTACAACCAAGCATCATAGAAACAAGGTTACAAGCCCTTAGGTATTCTGTAGGTAGTCACATCACACTCCCTGAGTATCCTCAGGTTCCAAGATTAATCAGAATGACAAATTAGACCCGTCTGACTTGCCTTTCCTCTCACTATTGCATCTGAAAGGCAGAGTTTCTGAATTACCTCCTCAGTCTATACAAGAGCCTTATGGCTGCTATGACGGAGACTTTTCTTATAGCTGCAGAAACAACCATTCTTCAGGGCAAATTCCTCTTTCTATTAATAGATAGGAAATAGTTCTGCTATCATTTGTTCTAACCCATAGTGCTTCTGTGGAAAATGTTAGCATAAATGGGCTGCTTTAACACTCCAGAGTCCTGCTTCATGACTGGGGCTTTCTAGGCATGATGGTAATATAGAAACTAAGAATAATCTTCTCAAGAATATGGAATACAAAGCCAGTTGTACCCTGTTCATCCTATTTTGTCATATGCCAAGACATTACAGCCTAAAAGCTGCTGCAGGCAAAAATGTTAAAATCTTGCACCAGTTGGTTTGCTAGGCATCCTGGAGACATTCTAACAGAAACTGAAGGGTGTGTAAGAAAAAGTATGCGTGTGTCAGCTGAGGATGATTTGCGGTTTCCAATCCTCCCATTCTTCTGCAGCCGAAGTGTCAAACTCATTCAGCCTTGTGGGCCAGATGAAGTTCTCTGGGTCAGTCCGTGGGTCTCTTCAGGCTGTGCCAAAGCCAGTGCTGGTCTGGGAGGGCTGTTAGCAGTGTGTATTCTGTGACACCCCCCATGCTGCTAGGATCAGCCCTTGTGCCTTGGGCAGTGCCCCTGGCACTGGGTCCAGCCTACACACTGCAGAAAGTGCAAGACCTGGAGTGGGGCGCAGCACCACAGGTGCTGCCTTTAGCACAGAACAATTGTTGCTAACAGAAAATTGCAAAGTACAAAGTCTCACATTTTGCTCTTATAATAGAAATGTGATAATCCTGGTTTGTTGTGTGAACATAAAAAGCACTTTTGGAGGAAAGGTCATGATGAGGAACTGAGCGCGTAACCCTTGAGATGAAAATATGTTCCGTATGGAATCAATTGCATATTTGGGACATTTGAATGACAGGAAACCCGGGGTATATAGTTCCATAAATTATGTCATGGTAGAAATGTTTCTGTACCACAGTTTGTCTAGCAGCTTTCATTTTTCCATTTTGTATTTCTGCATTGGCTGTTGCAGTAATACTTACTACTTTTTCTTGTCTTATTTTGTGATATTTGGACCCTTAAATTGTTCAAGAACATGTGGGACATTTTTTAAAGCCTTGGGTCTTCCTGTCTAATCATTTGCACTGTAAAGTGTACTTGAACGAGAGCCAAATATATCATATTCTGGATGATCTTTACATTGAAATGTAAATAAACATTGGAATAACAAAATTGTAATGCTGTGTAAGGCAAGTTCTAGGTTTTGAAAGGCTTGTTGTTCTTTTGAAAGATTATATTTCCTGAATTATTTAGTAGGGTAATATTATTAACTATCTACAGGATTTACATTTGTTTTCCTTCCTCCCCAACCGAAATACCCTCAAAGAAGTCATGTGAGTGATTAAGACGACTTTTGAGCTTTCTGCTACGTTGTATCAGCTGAGCTACTAGAAGACCGTATAGAACCATTTTGCCAAGCTAGATTTTCCATGCAGATGAAGCTTCATAATGTGTAGTTTTACTCAGCTATTTTAGTTCCAGATTTTGGTTAGGAAAGCGTGCATTATGGCTTCACAAGTATTTTTTTAGAAGATACTTTGTCAGGGTAAACACAGGTCTGACACGCATACTTTTTTTTTGTATTGATTTTAGTGAAGAAAGATTGTACCGTTCTGCGTTGCGTCAGTGACAAGGCAATTATTTTGCTGTTCCTTTTGGTCCTGTGTTAGACAAAGATGGAGTATGCGGAATAAGTGTCTTGCTTTAATTATGAAAACCACTGAGGAGCAAGCAGAGTGAGTTAGGTGGAAATGGGAATAATTAGGTTTTTGCAGGTAGGCTGTCCTTAGATCAGGTTTGGAGAAAATTTTTTAAACCTCTAAATTCTATTATTAAGATAGAATGTATCTTTATCAAATAATTTGCATTTTTTCCTTTAAACTTAAGCCATCTTACCCTGTTACTTCCCCTTTATTACCCACCTAAGTGTATAATAAAGCACCAGATTGGGCCTTCCACAGGTGTCTACAGCAGCTGATGATTAAAGCCCAAGGACAGGTGTGAATTTGACCTTAAGTATGGCCCAAACTGAAATGAGTTCTATACTTTCACATACTTTAATCAACTTTCACAAAATATAATCAACTTTATTCTCATTAACACACTGACCTGAAATTTAATCACCTTTCAGATTAATGCAAGAGTCAAGGATTTTTGTGGGTGATATTTTTTAAGTGTAGAAAACTACAGAGCAAAATATAGCATCTTGTCAGTGTTTTCTGGCATTTTGCAGGCAAATAGCTCTAGGGTGCATACACAAGTTACATTTTTTATGCAGTCAGGCCCCTGAAAGCACTCTACAGTCATGACATAACACAGAGACTCGGTAGGATAGCTCGCATGACTGGAGCACTGTCATACATAGGTACAAACTGTTCAGGAAGGACAGGCAGAGGAGAAGAGGAAAAGGAGTTGCACTTTGTGTAATAAAAGACCCATATGATTGCTTAGAGCTCCAGTATGAAGCTGGAGATAGGCCTGTTGAAAGTCTCTGGGTTAAGGTAATAGGAGAGAGCAACAAGGGTGATGTTGTAGTGGGGGTCTGCTATATACCACCAGACCAGAAAGAAGTGGTAGGTGAGGCTTTCTTCAAACAGCTAGTGGAAGTTTCCCAATCACAGATCCTGGTTCTCATGGGGGGCTTCAATCACCCTGACATCTGCTGGGAAGGCAATATAGCAGTGCACAGGCAATCCAGGAAGTTTGTGGAGAGTGTTGGGAACAGCCTCCTGGTGCACATGCTGAAGCAGCCAACTATGAGCCATGCTCCTCTTGATCCACTACTCACAAACAGGAAAGAATAAAGAATTGGTGGGGAATGTGGAAGTGGATGGCAACTTGGGCAGCAGTGCCCTGAGGAAAGGAAGGGTGGAGAGAAGCAAAGTAAGGACCCTGGACTTCAGAAAAGCAGACTTCAACTCACTCAGGGAACTCATGGGAAGGATCTCCTGAGAAGCCTATCTGAGGGGGAGAGGAGTCCAGGAGAGCTGGCTGTACTTTAAAGAAACCTTATTGAAGGTGAAGGAACAAACCATCCCAATGCACAGGAAGGCTAGCAAGTATGGCAGGAAACCAGGTTGGCTTTGCAGGGAACTCTTCAGTAAACTAAATCACAGAAAAGAAGCTTATGAGAAATGGAGACTTAGACAAATGACTAGGGAGGAGTATAAGAGTATTGCTTGGACATGCAGGGATGAAGTCAGGAAGACCAAAGTGCAATTGGAGCTGCAGCTAGCAAGAGATGCATTTCTAAAAGTATGAAAGAAGAGTTTCTACATGTATGACGGTAGCAAGAGGAGGATAATGGAAAGTGTGGGTCCCTTACTGAATGGAGGAAGAAACTTTGTGACAGAGGATGCAGAAAAAGCTGAAGTGCCTTTTTTGTCTCACTCTTCACAGACAAGGTCAGCTCCCAGACTACTGTACCAGGCAGTACAGTTTGGGGAGGAGATGAGCAGCCAACAGTGGTGAAAGAACGGGTTGGGGACCATTTAGAAAATCTGGACATATACAAGTCCATGGGACTGAATAGGATACACCTGAGGGTGCTGAAAGAGTTGGCTGATTAGATTGCAGAGCCACTGCCTGTAATCTTTGAAAACTCATGGCTATCTGAAGAGGTCCCAGATGATTGGAGAAGAGCAACCATAGTGCCCACATTTAAGAAAGGGAAAATGGAGGATCCATAGAACTGCAGACCAGTCAGCTTCACCTCAGTCCCTGGAAAAATTATGGAGCAGATCTTTAAAAAATCCAGTTCCAAGCACTTGAAGGAGAAAAGGGTGATTAGGAACAGTCAGCATGGAGTCACCAAGGACAAGTCATGCCTGACCAACTTGATTGCCTTCTGTGATGAGAGGACTGGCTCTGTGGACATGGGGAGACCAGTGGATATGATATACCCTGATTTTAGCAAAGGCTTTTGTTACAGTCTCCCACAACATTCTTTCAGGTAAGCTAAGGAAATATGAGCTTGATGAATGGATTGTACGGTGGATAGAAAACTGGCTGGAGCGTCTGGCTGCGAGAGTACTAATCAATGGCTCGATGTCTACTTGGCAGGCAGTATC
>NW_017728995.1:8838315-8839022 GCF_001723915.1 Gavialis gangeticus
GCTGCGAGGGTACTAATCAATGGCTCGATGTCTACTTGGCAGGCAGTATCAAGTGGAGTGCCCCAAGGGTCGGTTCTGGGGCCAGTTTTGTTTAGTATCTTCAACAATGACCTAGAAGGTGGCATCGAGTGAACCCTCAGCAAGTTTGCAGATGACACCAAGCTGGGGGGAGTCGTAGATACGCTGGAGGGTAGGGCCGGATTCAGACTGACCTTGACAAATTGGAGGATTGGGCCAAAAGAAATCTCATGAAGTTCAACAAGGACAAATGCAAAGTCCTGCACTTAGGACAAGACAATCCCATGCACGAGTATGGGCTGGGGGCTGACTGGCTGGGCAACAGCTCTGCAGAAAAGCTTATTTTGCTTTAGTGGGCAATAAGCTGAGTATGAGCCACCAGTGTGTCCTTGTTGCCAAGACAGCTAACGGCATAGTGGGCTGCATCAGTAGGAGTATTGCCAGTAGGTCAGAGGAAGTGTTCTTGCCCTCTGTTCAGCACTGGTGAGGCCACAGCTAAAGTACTGTGCTCAGTTTTGGATCCCTCCCCACCCACTACAGAAAGGATGTGGGCAAATTGGAGAGAGTCCAGCGGAGGGCAGCAAAAATGGTGAGGGGGCTGTGGTACAGGACTTATGAGGAAAACTGAGGGAACTGGGCTTATTTAGTTCGGAGAAGAGAAGATTGAGAGGGGATTTAATAGCAGCCTT
>NW_017728995.1:8839122-8855437 GCF_001723915.1 Gavialis gangeticus
AGTTTAGGTTAGATATTAGGAAGAACTTTCTCACTAGGATGGTAGTAAAACAGTGGAACAGGTTACCCAGAGAGGATGTGGAGGTTTTCAAGACCTGCCTAGACAAAGCTTTGGCTGGGATGATTGAGTTGGGGATGGTCCTGCTTTAAACAGGGGTTTGGACTAGATGACCGCCTGACCCACTTCCAACCCTAATTTGCTATGATTCTGTAAGCACACGTGTATGGCTACAGAGCACTTTTGAAATGGCCAATCATACAAAAAAGCCTCGTCAAATCAGCTATTAGCTGAATGCATTATACAACAAAGTGCCTTGGGGAATTTGTGTTTCCTTGAGGGTTAATTTTTAGTACCTTTTTGGGCTGTCACCAGGGGATAGAGAGGGAGCTGGAGGGGAGGGAGCAACTGGGCATTGCCTGACCAGAACTGGGGGGAGCAGGGTCCCCCTTGCCTCATGGGCCCTCCCCACCAGCTACCCCAGCTGGGATATAGAGGGGAGCTGGGCTGGGCCTGTGGGGCGAGGGGTTATTCCTTTCTCCCACCTCCCACCCAGGCCTCTTGGCAGCAGCAGCAGGAGCTGCTGGCTCAGCTTTGCCATGGCCAGAGCTGGGAGTAGGGGGCTGTGGAATGGAGCCCAGCTCAGCACCCCGAAATACCCCAGGAGGGGTAACTGGGGGGGGCAGGGCTGTGAGGCATGGGGGCTCTTTTCCACACACACCCTGTTACCAGCTCCAGCCATGCAAAGTCCAGCTGGCAGCTCCCAGCTGCTCCCTCTCCCTCTCCCTCCCCTGCTGACAGCCCCAGAACTTGGTCTGGGGAGGGCCAGGGCTGGAGAGAAGGGTAGTTCAGTAGCCTTCTTGGAGGCTGCTGGAGCACCCCTGACTGCTGGCAGGGGCTGGTGCAAGCAGGCTCTATTTCCCCCTCACTTCCCCAACTGGCAAATGTCTGTTTGGTCAGGGGTAGAGGGGCTCTGACTCATGGTGCTCTGTGTAAAGTGCTATGAGTTAGAGCACAGTGTGTAAACATTTGTAGGCACCCTTGTACTAAAATGAGTTTTCTCACATCTTGGAGGCAAGTAGCTTTATGCTAAAAGGAAAATGTTATACCAGTCAAATTAGATGAAGAGAGAAAAAATGAAGGAAAAAAGAGCTTGTCTCTTGCTCTTATATGGAGCTTTGTCATCAAATGAGCAACCAGTGTATCACTCATTCCATGACTAATAAGGCTCACTTGAGACCCACCCTTGCTTAGCCTGTTGTTTTTAGCATTTTCCATCATCATTCTCACAGTGTAACACTGTTATTTCAAATAGATTATCAACCTGAGAGTCTTGTATTCATACTGAGTATTGTTTCTCTTAGTTCAGGAATTCAATTTGGCTGTGGATTAAAAAGTGAGAGTTGTTGTTTACATGTAATATGAATAATATTGCTCTCAAATCTGCTTGAAACATCAGTTTCAAAATAAATGTGAAACTTTGTTACACTTAAATTTATTAAATAATCTGCTGGCTGATTTACACAGAACTTTATTGTATAAGTTACGCAAAAGAGTGCTTTATTCCCCATTGTCAACTGACAGTTGGGTTTGAGAATGTAGAAATTGGACAATGATCTTGCATTTATTTGTGACAAAACTAAGACTTAAAAGGCAGAATATATGTTATTTAAGGCACAGATTCTGATTCCTTTGCTCACAGAGAGTAGGACTATCCGTCTTAATGATAGCTCGCTGAGTTTTTTTTAGGTTTGCTGAGATTGGAGGTGCTAAACCTCTGTAGTGGAATAATCTATTGCACACATACCTGACGAAAAACATAGTAATGAAATGTTCTATGTATGCATTTAATATAGGTTGACATATATTAAAACAACATCTGAATATATATTAGTATGGCATATTTTGTTGCAGAATTTAAAACATGAACATCAAACTTCTAGTGTTACATCAGGAATTATATTCCATTTATTTTGTTCTGATCCTGGCCTGGATCCAGGTCTGTTTTCTCTAGTCCTGGGTTTGTATTTGGTATGAAGTTATGCTGATAGAGTATTTACTCTTGAGTGCTTATATTGAGGTGTTAGAATGTATATAATTTAGGTTTTCAAATGTATATAATCCCTAATTTCATTTTGTGCTAGAGAAATACATTGCTCATTACTCAAGACACACAAAGGCAGTATATTTGTAGAGGCTATATTTTTTGGGCTGGTCTCCCTTAATATTGTATATTGTTGTTTTGTAGTGAAGGTCACTACTGTACCTACCTATCTCTCCTAAAATCTGTTGAGCCTATGAAGACATCTTCATGGATACTACACTAGTTGTACTGCAAACATCAGTGTGACAGCTATGCATTTTTTATCTTCAGACTCATGTTGACATATGCCTAATCAAAGGAAAATAGGTCAGATGCATGTAAACCTGTTTTCACACACTTCTGTTTTTCTGTACTGCCAGGTATGTGTGCAATAGATTATTTACGCGTAAAGGGCCTTTGATTGTTTTATCCATAATGTGCTTATAACTACCTTGATAGGTTCCCAGACTAGTAGCTGACTTGATATGTGTATTGGGCATAGGGTTTGGGCCTTCTTATACATTATATATGTAATAGTTAAGTTAATATGTAAGTTGGGGTTTTGTGTATTTTGTGTAAAAGTTTAGCCAAATGTCAATAGTAACTAGGACCTAGTTCAACAGAGAACTTGAGCACTTGTTTCATCTGACGAATGTGGTTAGTGTTTTTTAAGTCAATGAGGGTATTTGCAGACTAGATCAGAACACAGATCTTTTGGTCTTTTCAGCTTCAGTGCGTTTTGTTCTAGAGTCAGACATAAAAGAACGAAAGGGATTTTTTACTTATGCATAAAGCTACCTAATTAAAATAAAGATGTTTTCAATTAGTAAAGCTCATATTACATAAGGAATTAATGATTAAGTTAATGAAGTTATCTGTTTAAAAATATTTGCTTTTACTTCAGCATATTAAGGACTTGTGTTGTGCTGTTGTGTCACAGGGACCTCTAGTGCTTAAAACTGAATCAGCTAATTTGATACTGAGAATGTTTCTAATTTTATGCAGCTTCTTAAATAATGAATTAACAAAGTAAAAAAATTCCATTGAAATATGTTACTTTATTTAATGGATAAACTTGTTTTTCATTAATTTTCTAGATACTGTTCCTGGAATTCTAGCTCTAAAAACCTATGCTACTGTTCTCTGATGGTACCGACTATTAAAATATTCCATTTAAAGTGTCTACGTCTAAGATGATCATCTCTGTTGGAAACAATTGGCTTCTCTTGTTGACAGTTTGTGCGCAGAGACCAGGGGATGAGTAAAGCAAAATCTGGCCTGTGGTATTTAGAGCTAGGCCTTTTAGGTTGGGTACCATGACAGACCAGTGGGGGATATTTGCACTGTTACTGCTCTTACTTGGGCCGAGAACAGACGTTCATTTCTACTGGTAGAAATCCTTCCAGGAAAGGTAGCAGTATAGACATTCAGTCTTCAAACTCTCCACTGTTCTACTTGAGACTGAGGTGATCTTTCTTCGTTCCTCCTGGTCTCCGAGGTAAGTAGAGCAGTGGGGAAAGACTCTCCACACCTGTCCCAGAGTAGGGTTTGAGGAACAGGGGAGCAGCCTTCTCCTCAAAGGAAGGAAGCATTGGGCCAAAGCTCCCAGCCTCTACCCCAAGCCAGGCAGTACCCAGTTCGGGAGAAGGGTTGGGGGCTTTGCCTTACCACTTCCTTCCTCTCCTTGACCCATCACCCTAGTGGGAGAGGAGCAGCAGGGAAAAGCCCATCACCCAGAGCAGCTGCTCCTCTGCTCTGTTCCAAGGGGTGGAGCAGTGGGGCAAACTGCCTCCCACTCCTCACTCTGGAGACTCCAGTGTGAGAAGCAGCACTGGTTTCTCTGCTTGAATTCTGATGCCAAGACATAGCAGTGGGGCAAAGCCCCTCTGCCCACTCCATATACCTGGGACTTTGATGTGAGGAGTGCAAGAAAGCTTTGTACCACTACCCCAGGGAGACCCTCCCTTAGCCTGGTTCCCCACCAGCCAGCTTCCCTTCATCGATTCCCCACCCCCTTTCTGTGTCATTCAGCTGGGTCGCAGGCTGGGAGGATGGAGACTGGGTGTGGGAAAGCCTCTCTGGGTGCATCAACACATGCAAACACATGTGCTTGCAGCAGCTCAAATAGAAGCGGTGCAAATTTGAGCTGGGGCGTTTCACCTTAGCATACGTGCTTGGACGTGCACTTTGTTGTGGAGCAAATTGTGCCACTTGGGGCAAAATAACCCTGCCTGGCTCCTCCCAGATCTTCAGCCAGGGGGAGCTAGAGCCTGGGGCCAGCACCTGTGCTGTCCCCAGCAGAATAAGAAGCTGCTCTGTCCTGGCCCCATCAGTACAAATAGCTGCCCTGGCAAGAACCTCAGGGCTACTCACTCTCAGGAGCTTCTCAGCCCCAGCCAATTGATACCTGGGGACACTACCTCTTGTGCCAGCTGGACTTCTGAAGCAGCCCTGAGAGTTCCCTATACTCTTTACCAACTGCAGCAGTCTGGCAGTGGGGGGCTACTGACTGGCTGTGACCTGCTGCGCACCTGCCAGACCCGGATGGGGACTGCACAGCCAGTAGAGGCATCTGCCCCTCTGGGCCATGTGCAGTGGACTGTGGTTGCAGGGTTGGCCTCTGTGCGGCACTACTGCCATGTGTGCCCCTGCCCAGCCATCTGGGCAGCTATCGCCCGGAAGATGTTCTGGGTGTGGTGACCTGCTTTGAACTGTGAAAGCATGTCTTCCTGGCCCTGTTTGGCCAGGAGGTCAGCCAAAGCCAGGTGGGTCCAAGGTGCCAGCTCTGAGCAGGCAGGGTCCTGCTACTGGCCTCCCTAGCAAGAATTCTAGTGTTCCCTGTTGGAAAACTGAAAAATCCCTGAAAAAAAAAATCCCAAAGTCACTCTGTAAAATACCTCAAAATCCATGTTCCTCCACAATTAAAACAAAAGACCACTATAAAGAGAGAGGGAGTGTGAGACAGAGACAGCAATCAGTTGGGCAGTGTTTTATTGCCCCCCTGACCTCTTACCTACCGGCACTGGAGCCCTGGTGCTGAAGCACATGGCCTGCCCTACACAGGCAGCCAGAGCATCTCTGTGGAGGACCCAGCCTCCGGTTGCCTCAGGTCATGGTCTGGGACTGTGCCCTGCCCAGCTTTTTTGAACTCCGTTTTTTTAGACCCTTTTAGTTCCCACACAGGCCTCTTGCCCCGTCTCAGATGGGTTTGAGATGGGGCAAGAGGCACATGCATGCTCATGTGGACGTGCCTTTTGAGTCTAGTTCCCAGCTGTGCTCACTTTTAAATTGCTGCTTCCCTTGCTTAGCTGACCAGCAGGGAGCAGCACTGCAAAGCTCCTGCCCACTTCTCACACTGGGGACTCAGGTGTGAGAAGCAGGCAGGGAACAGCTAGGGCTCCTGCTCCCCTCCCCTCCTGTCTCTGGGAGGTGGGGAGCAGCTGCACCCCATGCCTTTTCCAGACTGGGATAACCCTGGCCTCAGGAAGTAACAGGAGGCACTTTCCCCCAGGGTTAAATTAGTCCTAGAGGTGATTTAATCCTGGTCGTTTCTGGGTTATTTTTCTCCTAGAGCAACCATTTTTGCTCTGGGAGAAATAGTCTGAATGTCTGCACACTTATGGCATCTGCTGGGAGAGTAGCAATTCTCCCGGTAGAGACTAAATGTCTATACATAGCCTTAACCCGCTCTAGGACATGGTTGGTATGTTTGCATGTGGGTGAGAGGTCTGTTGTATATGCTTTGTCAGTGGGAGGAGCAGATTTACTAAATCAGATGTGGGTTGTTTTTTGGGTTTTTTGTAAGTCCACCCTGTCCTGTTCCTCTTTGCCTTAGCCAGAACAATTTTTTGTCGTCTTTTTCCCAAACTTCAACTTTTTTTCCACCCCACCTTGCATCATCTCAAATGCATATTCTAATTCCTTCCCATCACCCCTACCCCACATTCATATGACATTAGTTTTCTTATTGTTTTCTTTTTTCCAATAGTTTTGGTTAAGATGTAGGAACTGCCATCTACCAGCTTTCCCCAAGAGTGAAGAGTGGGTGGTGACTGAGGGAGGACAGAGCCAAAAGCCCCTCACTCAAGACAGATAACGTGTTCATGACCTCACTCGCACCTCCAGTCCTCCCAGATTCCAGCTGTATTGCATTTGCTAGGCGAATGGCCAGATCACTTCATGTAGGGAAAGACTGCTCTGGGGACAATGAACGCTACTAGGGAGTGAGGTCGGAAAAAAATAAATTATGCTTGCCATTACAGAGTGACTCTTAAATCTGTTCTCTATTAAGATTTAGGGATTTATAGCTCCAGCAGAATTTCATTTTTAAAATGAAAAAATTCAATCAGAAGAATTGTTTTAAAAAGTCACATTAATTCATAATAAATACAGCTGCAGTGTTTGCAGTTAGTTCAGCTCAGAAAATGAGATTTTAGAAACATGAAATAGGTTTATTGATCCAGTTTTAAAAGTCTTCATTTTTAAGTCCAGGGTTTGCCACTCTGCTTGATCTATTAAATGCATTTGATAGTAAGCATGAAAAATGTTATTTAAAATACAAGCTTAAAAAGGAATAGCTTGCAATACTTCAGATTATTCTCTAAAAAGTTATGCAGATAATCATTTAGGAAAACATCACTGTTCTTTTTAAGGTTTCAAATATTTTCTTTAGAGCACAAGAGGAGGCCTGCATTCCTAGCTCTTGACCTGAGCCAAATACTACTACTGCTAACAAATTAAAATCATATGTATACCCCAACGTGTCATGTTCAGCTCTCATATTTGGCCCTGTCATGCTTCTGTCTTTCACCAGCCTTCCCTATTCTTGTGAGCAAGTAGAATACAGAGCTAGGAAGATTATTTTTCCTAAATGTGACTTTGAAAACAGAAATCTTTTCCATTTGGGATTGATCTTTCCAATATCAACCCCATTGAGAAAAGCAAAAAAGTAAGTTGTGAAATCGTTTGTGAAGTTTAACACCAAGGCAGTTCCAGTTTTAGGGGAAGATTGACTGGGATGCTGTAAAAAATTCAGCATAATTTTTAGGGGCCATTTATCTCTTTGCACCTTCTCTCTATATTGTTTCCATTTACTTCTGCTAAATGTGAAGTGTCATTTATCTCATTTTGCAGCTTTGCAAATTCTGTGTTTTACTGTGGCCCCTTTTAAGAATTTCACAGACTACCAGTACACTGCTATCCATTTTTATTCAGATAAATTTGTTTTACAAATTCAGCAATTTAATTATTTTTCTTTGAGATGATAATGGTAATAGGAAAAGATGATAGTGCCATGTAAATCATTCAACAACGCTTTGAGAGCCTTGGTGTAATTGCCTGGCTAAGTATCCCCCTATTACTTGCCTCAAAAAGAGGAAAAGGAACACAGGCATGTTCTTCTGCTCTTAGGTTAACACCAATGCGGAGTGAGTATAAGTAAGTCCTTTCCCATATATCTTTTTTTGGGCAGTGTGTTTCTACATATCTGGCTTTAGCTTTAGAACACCTTTCTATAAGGCTGGAGTAGGCAACCCCTGGTGTGGGTGTCAGAGTATGGCATGCAAAGGCATTTTGCTTGGCAGGCGCACATCAGGATGGACAGTGGGAAAGGGGTTGGGGTTGTGCTGCCACAACACAGATCAGACTCCTTGTGGCTCCCCCACCATCCATGATCCGCCCCTAGCACACCAACATCTTACAAGTCTTAAGTTCGTATATAGTCTTGTTTAGTTTTTAACTCCAAGCTAAGACATTTTAATTTCTTTTTGAGAGAATCTTTTTTGATACACCCTGATAAGGGAAGGGATGGCACAGTATAGCATTGCATATGTTGTGGGATTTTGAAGGGAAAATAATTTATTAATAAGTTGTTTTCTCCATTTTATGTAATCTCTTTAAAATGTGCAACAGAACTACTGTTTTGGTTCTGAATGGTCAGTTAACCTGATTGGAACCAACTTACATTCCTGACACTTAAAATGTATAGCTTTTTTTACTTGGACTTACTTCTTTCTGTTAAACCACAATAAATATTGGTGCAACTGGCATGATGTAGTGCTGAAAACTGTAAATTTTGGCCTGTCAGCCAGCTATAAATGCTGCTTGGTTTTAATTTATGCTTTTGATGCCTTTTTGCATTAGGGCTTTAGGGAGAAGCTGATGGAAGAGGTTTAATTTTGGTTCAGATGGGATGATGTATAAATAATAGGCTATGATTGAATGCCTTTTGGCATGTGCCTGCTAATCTCCAAGCACAACTGCTTTCATATTACTTCAGATTTCATAAATTCATAGATTGTTAGGGGCTGGAAGGGACCTCGTAGATCATTGCCCCCCCCCCCTCCCCAGCTCTAGGCAGTAAGTTAACTGGGGTCAAGTGACCCCAGGAAGGGTGTCTGTCCAGTCTCCTCTTGAAAACCTCTAGGGTAGGTGACTGCACCACCTCTGGAGGGAGTTTATTCCACAGTCTGGACACCCTCACTGTGTAGGAGCTCTTCCTGGTATTGAGCCAGAAGTGGCCTTCCAGGAGTTTGTATCCATTGGTCCTGGTCTTCTCCAGGGGTGCCGTAGTGAACATTTGTTCACCGAGCTCCTGGTGCACTCCTCTGATATAGCGGTAAGCCGCTATCAAGTCCCCTCTCAACCTTCTCTTCTTTAAGTTAAGAGGCCCAAGTCCCTCAGCCTTTCCTCTTATGGCTTGCTTTGCAGGTTCCTGATCATATGGGTGGCTCTTTTCTGGACCCTCTCAAGTTTTTCCACATCCTTATTGAAGTGTGGCATCCAGAACTGGATGCAGTACTCCAACTGTAGTCTCACCAGTGTTGAGTACACTGGGAGTATCACTTCCTTTGTTTTACATGAGATGCATTGGTTGATGCATGCCAGCGTGTTATTTGCCCTTCTGGCCACTGCATCACACTGATGGCTCACATTCATGTGATGGTCAGTCATTACCCCTAGGTCCCTTTTGGCCGTGGTGCAAGTCAAGCTGTCACCAATGAGCCTGTTTGTATGTTGAGGGTTGTTTGACCCCAGATGGAGCACCTTACACTTAGAAGTGTTAAACTTCATCTGGTTCTGGTCTGCCCAACTCTCAACCTTGTCCAGGTCCAATAACCATATTTTGTGCGGGTGCCCAGCAAAGATGTTGGAATTGCTTCATTGTGATGGACATTAAAATTGTGATGCATTTCCTACCCCAATGTAATGGGAAATGCTGCAGGGCCAAGAGGCAAAGTATAAAGGGCAGCAACATTTTCATGTGGTCCAGGCAGCAACATCATCATGTAGTCTTGGACAAAGTATGTGTGCTCCATATCCTTTTATATAGGCTGTATGTCAGTTAAATATTGCAAGAAATACTTTTTGGAGTTTGGAGAAGTAAAGTTGCAAACCATCAACCATCGTTTCCTCATATCATTTCACCATTCATTAGTCAGTGCAAATGAACAAGCATAAATAATTAATATTTTTAGTGTTGATTTGTTCAGGTAATATAACCATATGATTGTATATACATTTCTCCCCTTTTTAGAACTAACCGTGGATGGTGAAGCCTATTTGAATTGTACTACTGAAAACAGAAAGAGGTCTGTATTGCTAGATTAGCAGTTATACTTAATGAGTGATTAGATTTACAAAAAGTTTTAGTGCCACATTTATGAGCTTCTGCCTTTATAAGTTTCTTGTGACCTATAGTACTTTTTGAGGTTTTCCTGTAAAATATTTTGAAATATTATGCATAAAACGTATTGTAATATGAAAACTAAAAGAGTCTTAAGTATTAATTTTGAAAGTGAACTGAGGAAATACTCCCGTTTTCAAGGAAGTGTTCTAAAAACAGATTACTAGCATTACTTACTTTTCAGCAGTTCTTCTGGGTTTTTTTTCTCCAGGTTGGTAAAACCCTAAAAAATCTGTAGCTTAACGTAAAGTACAGCTACGTACAGAACACTAAGTAAATCATGAACAGATTACCATAAAGTCCCACATGCCCATTCACAGTTCTTTGGAAGTTTTCTGTGCTAATACAAGCATTTCTGTCACTTATGTAAACAGCACTGTCTCTAGTGTTTGTGGAAACTCTAGCAACTGCTGGATAAAAAAGCAGTGAGACCAAGTATGGGTAGGTATGCATAGCAGGCGTAATATGTCATCTGTCTGAGTAATGGTTGTCTCAGACAAGCAACAAGTACATCGGGGCCAGCAACTTTTTGAGCAGTGCCAAAAACACCCGCAGTCTTGACTTATTAGATGTTGGTGTGCTGGGGCAGATGCAGGGAGGGGGAGCTGGAAGGGGCCCAATCCTTGTTGTGGCAGTGCAGGCCCAGCCCCTTTCCCACCATCTTCCCCAAGGCGCACGTGCCAAGCAAAATGCCTTCACATGCCACACTCTGGCACCTGTGCTAAGGGTTGCCTATTCCTGAAGTACATGGTTTGACTCATTAAAGTCATTATTAATGTTAATCTTGGTCATTAAATGAATTGCATATATATTGACGTTGACATTCTAAAAAATAAAAAATAAAACTAACCGTAGCATTTTCTACCACTAACAGCCATGAGGATGAGTTCTGCCAATTGTACCAGATAATCAAAATAAGTTGGGGCATCAAAATGTTTAGCAACATCTTTGTCAGAATGACCATTCTGTTTAGAGCAAGAAAACCTAGTATTGGGTGGGCCTAAGGCTTGAGTTATTGATAAATACTGAAACAGCCACAGACCAGCACCTTGTTTCATTTGCTTTATTAAATAAGAAAAAAAAGGCAGAGGAAAGTTCAGGTATATAAAAATCCTTGTGTTTGCACCATGTTGATAAAAAGTTTTTAATAGTGTGAGCAAATTCAGGTTTCTTGCAGGTGGTGTAGGTCAGCCAAATCATATAGTAAATTATACACTAAAAGAAACATAATAAGGGTGACAGGGTAGCTCTTGTGTGAGGTACCTGTCTGCATTTCTATACTGTGACAAAAGTGGGAGTGGAGGCGATTTACTACTTCTGGGATTCTGCTCCAATATTTTAATAACTTTTTTAACTTGTCAAGTGTTTTGTTTTACTGTGCAAGCTTTTTCATGAAGGATTTTCTCTGGCTGGAGGTATTTAAAAAGAACCATAGGTAATTGCCATGCGCTATCCCCTTTCTCTGCCTTTCAGATGCTTACTGAGCCCTGAAGTTTTTCAAGTCAAGACATAACTGAATTCCAGGATAGGGAGGAGTGGCGAGTCTGCACAGACTCTAAACCATTCCAAGAGGCATCAGCTCAGAAACAGCTCTGCAGCCTTTGTGCCACTTTGTATTGTGATCTCAGAAGATTTCATAGGATACGTAGGGTTGGGCCTGGTCAGTGTTTGGATGGGGAGTCTTCAGGGAACACTCACTGCAAGTGCAGTAGAAAATGGTATGGGTGATTCAGCAGGTGGCACTCTTCCCTCTGATTCAGTAATGAATCAATCCCTCAGCCTATTGTTGGCTGCTAAGGCAGTGTGAACTTCTGACAAGTTTAGCACAAATTGTGGCAAACGCAGCTCTGCGGTAGTCAAATGTAAGCAAAAATTCAATCTACTGAGTAGCATAGTAGTCCTTTACAGAGTCACTGATGCAAAAAGGCTCCTTTGAGTTTCGCTGGTGGTTTACAGGGCAGAATACTTTATTCTTTATAAAGGATATTCCCAACATTTGACTGTTAAAGGAATTGATGCCTTTTGGGAATAAAAGGGCATAGAGGTATACACAGGATCAGAAGCTAAAAATAAGGCCTTCCTGTCAAATTACTTTTTTGGATTGAAGGCACAAATGATAATAACGAAGTCGTACTCCTCTTTCAGTAGATGGACAGATAAAAAAAATCTTTTTAAGTTTAATGCTCTTGGTAAAGTTCCCAATTCTTGCTCATACAACTGTTCTGACTTCTTCACCAGAGAATACTCATCCATCATTATACTGACAAAGCTTCCTGGACCCAAGGGCAATCCCTTTTAAATTTACTCCTAATTCATGAAACTGATTTTCTCTTTTCCTTATCCATAACATTATCTAAAAAATACCCAGTTAGTCATGGATTTCTTCTAGTCTCTCATACCAGCCACAGCAGTCTTTATAAATGAAACTGGTTTATCAGTTTCCAAACCTGCTGTCGAAAGATCAGTCTTTACCCTCGAGAATTTTTTCACTTTTTTTCTGCATTCCCAAAGACTCAAAAGCAGATTTCAAAGTGGGCTTTTAACGGACAGCTCCTTATGCCGGTACAAGTCTAGGTATCTGGTTGATTTAGTAACTTCTTTCACATCCTACTCAGTCTCATGGAATGGTGTATAAGAGAAGGTCATTATCTCAATGAGTGACCCCATGGTTTGATTTGGACCTAGGCTCCCACTGTGGTAAGCAGGTTTCTGAAAGCCAGATGGTTTCTACATGGAGACAGAATTTTGTCCCACGAGGCATATATTCTTTTTGTAAACTAGATGCTTGCTTCTCTTCTTTTTTTTCCTATAAAATAGAAAGAAAATACTTGTACTAAATAAGAGTTTGCTTGTCCATGAATGGTAGTATTAGAATTAGAGATGCACTGATACATTGGTTCAATATCAGATGTATGGCACCAATATAAAGAACATTTTCTGTATTGAAAATGAACCCAATGCGGCCAGTAATTTGTCCAGTAAATGCCCATGTCTGCACACAGCCGCAGCTCAGCACACAGGCAGTGAGAAGCAGAACCGGCAGCATGGAGAGCTGCGTGCAGCTGGTAGATCTGGTGTAGTGGAAGGGGCATGGGGGGGCAGATCAAGGCACCCGTGGTGAGAGAGGGTGTGGGGCTGGCATTGGGGCTGGAGCAGGGGCTGCCCAGCTGAGGCCAGGGTGGGCACAGGATGGAGGCGCAGCTTGTTGGCGGGGTCTATGAAGGAAGGGGGGGCAGGTTGTGCCACTGTGCATGGCTTGTCTGGTGCTCATCTGGTGGCTCCTGCCGCTGCTCCCGCCACTCGTCTGGGAGGGCACGGGGGGCGGCATGTACCCCCAGATCTACACAGAGCAGGGGCCAGGCTCTTCCCTGCCAGGCAGATCTAGGGGCACACCACGCCCCCCATGCCCTCCCAGATGAGTGGCGGGAGTAGCAGCAGGAACCACCAAACAAGCAGCAGATGAACCTTCATCCTGTGCCCGCCACAGCCCTGGCCCCAGCCTGCATCTGCAGCCCGCTGTGTGGTGCACAGATCCGGGGGGGGCACATGCCATCACCCCCTCCTGGATGAGCCACTTTCAGCTCTGTCCCGTGCCCCTCCCTGCCCCGGCTGGTCACCACTTGCCCCAGCCCCATTCCCTCCTTCACCACAGGGGCCTTGATCTGCCCCCCCACACACCCCTTCCCTCCCCTTCCACCACACCAAACTTACCAGCTGGACTCAGATCGGAAATCGGATCGGTATTGGATTGGTATCGGCCTATACGCCTCCTTAAAAATCGTCTATCGGTATCAGCCCCAAAAATCTCAATCGGTGCACCCCTAGTTAGAATCATTTTGTAGCCGGAATGCTCCAGGAATCATGCAGGAGGCAAGGATTGCTTTGGATGATGCCTTAATTGGACTCACTGCAAAAATGGAATAGAATTGGAGAAGCTTTCAAATGTAAGACATTTTTCTCCAGGTCTGAGGGGAAAAAAGCAAGCATAGTGATAGTGAAAAAACAGTAGAGCTGTGAAATGGAAGGGGGAGAGAAAAGCAGACAAACAATTAGCAGAAGGAAAGTAGCTGACTACTGGGAGATCAAGGTCCTCTCAAAAGGGAGAACGGGTCACTATCACCTTTCAAGTGTGGGAACTATTCAGGAATCAGGTAGACTATAATGTGCCATAAAACCAATATGAATATTAAGTCATTGGTTCCTAGTGTTCATCCATTTTATGTATGGTTGTTCCCAAGTTCACCTTCTGAAGGTGTTAGGTAAATTTCCCCTGAACACAAGACTGCTGAGGTCAGAGGAGGAGTGGGTGTTCTGTGAGAAATGTGCTTCTAATGGTGTATGTCTCTGTCCTTAACATTTTTTCTGTCAGAGTTCACTCTGGTTCATAATTTCTGTTTAGTTTCACCCACATAGTCGCCATGAGGGCATTTGATGCATTGGTATATAACGCTTTGGGAAAGGCATGTGCAGGCTCCATGAATTATGATGGGTTTGGTGTGAGGAGTGTTGGCTGTGGATGCTGCCAGAACTGACATCTGTTACGCAATCAACCCCCTAAAAATGCTCTACAGTCATGTTGTGACATGCATGCACAGGTGCAGAGCACTTTGTAAGTGGCTGATCTTGGAACAAATTAACCCTCATCTAATGAGGGATGAGATGAAGGCACTCCAAATCAGAGTGCCTTAGGTAACTTCTGTTAGTCCCTGCACGTGATCAGGAATGGGGTGATGCAGCCCAACCCTGCCCCCAGTACTGTCTGCAGGGGGGAAGAGAGAGGGAGCTGAGGTCTGGGGTTTGCCCAGCTAGAGCTGGAAGGGGAGGGGGGAAGATGGATTGGAGCCCCCATGTGCCCCCCCCCCTCCTGTGCAAACCCCAGCCCACAGCTTCTTCCCCCATTCCCTGTTCCTTCCTGCAGACAGCACTGGAGCTGGGAGAGGGGACTGACCTAGGGGGGAGAGACTGCAAACAGGCAGTTCCTCCACTGGATCAGCTCCAAAGTAGAACTCAGTTTTGCCCCCCCTCCACACCCACCCAACAGCAAATGTCTGTTGGGTCAGGGTCAGGGGGAGTTGCATTAACTCATGGCGCTTCCTGTAAAGTGCTGTTAGTTAAAGCAGAAAGTTGCATATCTGTCAACTCCCTGTAGTAGCAGTGGAGATGAATTGACAGCTTAAGCATTTATTGCTAAGTGTCTCACTTGATGTCTGTTGAAAGTTTGCTTCTAATGATGAGTTGGGCAAGGTCAGTGGGTTGTTTGAAAGTCAGAAGCAGGGGAGCTGGGAATATTTCTCTCAAGGTCTGATCTTTGTCAGGTGTAAACTGTAATTGTTTGATGATTGTTAAACCTGTGTGGAAGTCAATTAATGAGTCCAGGTGTTCAGTCCAAGGATGAAAAGATCATGTGTGTAACACAGGTAGAATGCAGTTTTCTAGAAATTCCTCCTCTAGGTGGCATATGAAGAGATTGGCTTATTGAAGAACCATCTTTGTGCCCAGATCTGTGCCTGTAGTTCGGAGGAAATGTTAATTGTTGAAAATTAAGGTGTTGTGGTTAAAAGTGAATGATTTGTGTAACATGTTGTTGCAAATCTGAGTGTACTCCATGTTCTCACTGGTATTTCCAGCAGGCAGCTATGCCGGCACGGTATGGCATGTTAGTGTACAGGCTGGTGAGATCCATGATTCCAGGACTGGCATCCGTGGGGAGCGATCCATGTTCTGTGTTCTGTTGAGGAAGTCTATGGTGTCTCGTAGAAAACTTGCTCTTTGAGTGACGAGTAGTTTCGTGTTAGTTTTTATGAATCTTGATAGCTTTTTAGCGAGGGCGCCACAGTGGAATATGATGGGTCTGCCAGGGTTATTTTGTTTATAAATCTTTGGGAGCATATTGAACGTTCCTGGGATGGGAGAGTAGGGAATAAGTGGAAGTAGTTTTTTTCCTGAATCTGGTATGGGAAGGATTCTGTATTTTGTAGTTTCATAGTGAATGCTCACATGGAGTCCTCTCCAAGTTCTTTAGTGTTAGAGAGTTGTCTGTTGGCTTTATTGATGTACTCTTGACAGTTGAGGATGACTGTAGATCTTCCTTTGCCAGCTGGTTTGATTACTATTTTGTTTTTCGATCTTGGGGACTGTATGGCTTCTCCCTCTATGGCAGAGAGATTGTGGTCTTGGCTTTTGTTGAGAATTTTGGCCATGCATAGATGAAACGAGGCGTGTGTGCATGGCACATTAAAGCGGGATAAATGCTTTTGCACCGCTTTAATGGTATTTTGTATTTGCACACCTCGGCGGCCTATTGCACGTTAATTCCAGGCGCTGTAGGAAATTCAGCGGCATAACGCATCTTAAATGACTTGGGGCACAACAAACAAAAACTCCTTCAAGGAGTTTTAATTTGCTGTTCCTACAGCCACAGAGCAAAGCACCAGCCTCCATGTAGCTTCATGGCGCTGCAGGAAGGTCTGCAGGCAGCCTGACAGCAGCCCAGGTAAGCAGCTCTGCCCAAGAAGAGCAGCGAGCCTGATCTCCCCCTCCCCCCCCCCCCC
>NW_017728995.1:8855485-8856270 GCF_001723915.1 Gavialis gangeticus
CCCCCCCCCCCCCCCCCCCGGAGCCTGTCTGCCTGAGCTGTGTGGGGGGCCAGTGCTTCCCTTTGCAGCTGCAGTGTCCCCCAAAACCACCTGAGCAGGTTCCTGTGGGTGGGTGCCACCTGGGAGGGGGTGCAGCTGCCATGAAAGGAAGCACCAGCCCATCCTGCAGCCCAGGGACTGCTCTGCCTGCCAACAGCTCGCCCTCCCCTCCCCGCTGGAGAGGCAGGTAAGTCAGCGGGGAGGGTGTGCAGCACGGAGGTTTAATCAGCCCTACATTGAAACGGTGTTTTTTAAAACCCACTGCTTTAATTTGGGGCCCCCATTTCATCTACACATGCCCTTCACTGTTAGCTTTCTTCCTGAAACAATCAATGTAACGATCTTGTGTGTAGTTATGTCAGAGTGTCAGGGATGGGCAATTATTTGGGCCTGAGGGCCACACAGGGAGTTTTGATGAGGTGTCACAGGCTGGATCAGCACCCACTCGCCACCCCCTCCAGTGCAGCAGCTCACCACCCACCCAAAACTCCCTGTGCTCCCCCCCACGTCCCCACGACATGTTGCCTCTGGGCCCAATTCCTTGCCATGAGTACACACAGTGGCAGGAGCCCTCCCCCACCCCGCAATGGGACAAGCTGCCTGTGGCTCCATCCCACTCCCCGACTGGGCCCTGTGGCCACACATTCCCTCCTGCTCTGGGCATCACATAAGCTGCTGCCTCCTCAGTCTCTCCACAAGTTGTGCCTTCCACTGTGGCTCATACATTGTCTGTGCCCCTGCCCCCC
>NW_017728995.1:8856400-8861894 GCF_001723915.1 Gavialis gangeticus
CTCCACCACATTACTTGGCTGTATTGCTAGCCATGTGCCTCTGATTGCCCACCTCCTGCTCCCCCCAGCCCTAAGCAGCCCCTTGCAGGCTGGAATGCTGTTTCCTATGTTTTTCTCCTTTAAAAGAGAAAATTCATGTTTTTCCACGGTAAACGGAAAACCCGGATTTCTGACCTACCTGTCTGACTTGCCGTCTGAGTAGGTAATCACAAATTGATGATGAAAAGAACCAAACAGGTAAAGATGTGGTTATCCCCCTTCTAACCCAGTGCACATGACTCTGCATTGATCTTTATTTTCAGTTTAAACATCTCTGTAATTGATTGAAGGGATTCTTGTTTTTTTGTTACTGTGGAGTCTAAGCCTTCAGTGAGTTCTGCTCTGGCAGAGCCTTTGGTCTGTAGTGCCTTTCGGGTTGTGTCTGTACAGGATTCATTGCAGGAGTAAAAACTTTTTGCCAAGCAGACTTGTTGGCCTAGCAAAAAATAGCCTTTTTGAAAGAAAATAATTTTCTTTCACAAATACCTATACTAGTTAAACACAAATTCCTGTAAAATGAGTAAGCTGTTAGATAGAGTAGGGTTTTTTAGTTTGTTTGCACCTTGGAACTTCAAAGTTGTGTTCAACAAGATTCATGCTTGTCAAAAATCTGTCATGGGAAACAGCCGTGAATCACTTCAACTATAGATAGACTGGTAATGTGTGAAGTGGGATAATTTCATGAATTCTTCTTAAGGCACGTGATAAATGTCATCAGGAGATTATGTAACCTAGGAAGCTGCTTTCAGCATGTAGCAAATTCCTTTTCAAATTAAGTACAAAATCCACATAGTAGATTGGGAAGTATGGTAATCTGTTTTAATTTTGGGAAAAGCTTGCATATTTGAATGGCAGTTTTTGCTCATCTGGTCGATTAAAATGAAGCAAGGAACCTTTAACTTCTAAACCCTCCTCTGTCTTTTTTTTTTTTCTGATGCAGTCATTATGCCCTAAGTAGTGGATGTTTCTTCAGAACGGAAAAGACTTTGAGTTTTTAAAGCATTCTGTGGGAGAGAATAAAAGGTTAAAATTTTAAAAAGCAATTTGTGAAATGAAGAATTGGATACCAAAAAAAGGAGCCATCGCTAATATTCACCCTTCTGGGTTTCTTAGCTCTTCTTCCAAAGAACTGTCTTTTATATTCAGAGGGATCATTCCCTTCTTCTCACCTGTGCCATAGCTTGTTAACAGGACTGTGTTCTCAACTTCTTCAAAGTTGGAACCTGCAAGTCGCCTTAGTCTGTTTATCCCACGCACGGCAATTACCATATTTACTTGATTCCAAGGCAAGAGGTTTCTTCCCTATTCTACATGGAGGGAAGCCCCTTGTCTTGGAATTGAATATGAGACAGCAGGGGAGAGGGAGGCAGGCAGCCACTACAGTCCCAGCCCAACCTGAGCCTCCTCTTCCCCCTGCAGCCTTGGACTCCACCCATCCCCCCGCACTAACCCTTGCTCCGGCAGGTTCTGTCTCTGCCTCAAGCTGGGGACTGGAGCACCAGCTGGGGCTCCAGCCTGGGCCCGTAGCAGCTCCAGCCAGGCCTCAGAGCTGGGGGAGTTGGGGGACAGAGGCTGCAGGGAGCGAAGTGGGGGTTAGGGGAACCATGGTGCCAGAGGGGGACAGGCTGCAGGGGGACAGGTGGTGGAAGTGGCAGGCACCAGGGGGCAAGCTAGTTCACCCCCTTCACATGCTCTCCCCACTGCTACCACCACCACCTGGCTCCCTACTGCCTGTTCCCACTGCTCTCCCCTCCACCTGCTCCCTACCACCACCTGCCCCCTACCACTTTTCCCATTGCCTGCCCCTTTACTGCCTCCGCAACTTACCTTCTTCCCTACTGCATGGCCCCCACCGCTGCTTCCTCCACTGCAGAAGTGGCAGGGAGAATTTAAGATGACCCTTCAATAATTAGCGTATATGCATGGAAAATGTATAACAATTTTGTGAATTTTTATAGAATCTAATTATTGGGGGATCATCTTAAAGTCAGGGGCATCTTAGATTTGGATGACTATGATAACACCTTTGATAGTATGTCATAGGATTTGTTGAACAGCAAAGCCCCGGGTACACAGATCGTAGCCAAGGCTTCTCCACCTGAGTAAACATCAGTCCCCTGGAGAAGCCATTGTCTGGCCATTATTGGGCATTTGTCTTTCATTTTTGAGCTTTGCCAAGGAGAGGAAGGAAAGGTTGATATGCACTGAAGAATACCTCTCTTTCTCCATCCATACTAACAACAGCCTTCCCCATTTGTTTTTGCTAAAGCTTTGTAAGGCCTTTTCTTCCTTGCCAAGTGTCTGTGCAGTATGCATGCAGTAAGGTTGCTGAAATCTTCCTTTTCAAGGTAAAGTAAAGCTCTTTTTTCTGCTCAGTTCCAAGTCCTGAGAACAGCCTGTGGAGTTTTTTTCCTCTTCCCACAAGCTATACAAACTGCAGCCATGTAACATTTCTATCCTAGGCAATGGTTCCAGAGCTATGGAGGGAAGCCTGATTTTTTTTTTCTGAGGTTCTTTATATTGTCAAAATGGCAGCTGTAAAGTATTGCTTCAGTGGTTGGGGGACTGAGGGGATGACTACCACAGACCAATTTTTCTGCTAAGATACTGTAGCTGAAAGAAAAAAAATGAGACTATGATTCATTTTGTGGATTTTTTTTCCTTCAGCTTGTTGCTCTCCCACTTATGTGAGAACTCTGAATCTCCATCCGCCTACATTTCCCCTTGCTCTTTGTACATATTTGTAAAGTAAAATGCTGAGAAAAAGGGGGGTGGATTGATTCTGGGCAAGGCCATTTCTGAGAGAGGAATCTAGTGTGTGTGTGGGGGGGGATAGTATTTTTGCTCATGAGACAACATTGTAAGAGAACTCAGGATTTCCATTTTCCCATAGACACTTATATTTGTGACCTCAACCTTCTCTGGCTATGAAATGATGCCAATAAAAAGGAAGGGATGAATAATATCTGCTAGTACTAAAACTGGCATGGTAAAATTAATAGAAATATAAAATTATGGAAGGAGAAGCATTTTGTTTCTCTTTATTGCAAGGTTGTATTTTGTGTCATTTTCTTAACTCACAAAATATTGTGCAAAAATGAAAAAAAATTGAGAAATTTAACTTTTTCCCCATGTTTTACTAATCACCTAGTCTAGAAGAATTCAGGCAACAAGCTCTTCTTGTTCAGAATACTGTTCTTCAAGTCAGCATGTTCTCCATTGGTTATACAGAAATATGGTTCATGGGGAGCTTCATTCCTTGGGGTAACAGGAACCTGGAATAGTATATGTATGATATAAAGTGGAAAATCCCAGGTGCTGGCATTTGACAAGGCCAGCAGCTATCTAGTGTCCTGATGCAAAAAATGGCAGAATGTGAAGGTTTCTGTTGACCAGGGATCCAGGTTTTCCATTTCCCATGGGGAAAATGGAAAAAAAAACCCCAAAGATTTTTCCCTTTTAACTGGCAGCTGTGGGGGTGGCATATACAGTTGTGCCCCTCACTTCTGCCAGGTAGGCAGGGTGCACCTCTCCACGGTCCCAGTAGTGGCAACAAACTTCCCCACCTGCCCCCACTCTGCCCTGCCACACCAGATCCTACCCACTGGGTCACAGAGGCCCCAGGGGAAAGGCAGCAAGGCAAGGCGCCTGAGTCCACAGTCCATACCTGCCCTTATACCCCCATGGGCTCTACTGTGGCCATGCTGCCTGTGGGGGAGGGGGAGCCAGGCCCCACACACTGCTCTGCATGGGCAGGTGCTGCCTCCCACAGGCGACAGCTAGGGCTTGAGCACTGCTGCAGGGGGCTGTGGGCTCAGGTCCCTGGGCTCAAGCCCTGTAGCTCTGGCAGTTGGGGCCCCCTCTGGCAGGGCTGGGGATGGCGGGGCTGTGGGTGAGGAGTGAGGGGCACTGGCAGGGCTGAGGGCTGTGGCTTGGGAGTGAGGGGCCTAGGCATGCATCCTGGTGAGCAAAGCAGGCAGGGGGAAATCTGGTTTGTCCATGATAAAAAACCCCAAATCAAATACCAAAATGGTAGGTACTTAGAATGTATTCTGTTATCGTGCTTGAGCACTAGTAGGCTTCCAAATTTAAAACTGTAAATATACCAGTAAAACATTGTGTTCAGTTGGTACCTCTGTGTGTGTGTGTGTGTGTGTGTGTGTGTGTGTGTGTGTGTGTGTGTACACACACACACGAGTGGTATTTCGTTTTAATCACAGATTTTAGGGTTTTTAATGAGAATTTGTGTAGGGGGAGGGTTTAAATCAGACCATTTGTGTTTTTTAAACAGATAAAACCAGGATCCCTGCTGTTGACAAAGGTCCAGGTTACACATGATAGGCACAGGCCGGCTTGGTACAGTCTCATCGTCCCAGGCGGAGCTCTGGAAGGGTCCTCCAAGTGATCCCAGTCTCTTAGGTCAGGTACAGACATTACACTTTTACCAGTATAAGTGATTGGAAACCAGTCTATATCCATAACAGAAGTTTAGCACACACAGACTAGTTTAGAAGTGGCAAAAGCCAGTCTAAGATTCGTGCCCGCCCCGGGCTAATGTGTGTTCTGTTTGCTACAGATCTAAACTATGCTGCTTTCAGAAAACTGTGTAACTTGGATCAGTTCTGTCTTGGGCTTTTTGAATGTCTGTACCTAGCCTTAGACTTTTCCGGCATATGGGTAGAGGAGGGGAGACTGCAGCCCGTGTGTTTTCCCCTCTGTAGCAGAGTGCTCTTCTTTTGATAGCTGGATATCTTCATCCCTCTCCTCCCTTTCCCCTCTTTTTTTTTTTAAATGGCATGTGCTCCTCTTGGTGTCAGGAGACAACAAGAGCTGAACATAAGATGAAGGGACTGCTTTTAGGTCTGTCATCTGCACAGGATCCAGGCACAGTCTGGCCCAGAGTGTTGTATAGATTAATACCAACATGGCATGTTACTGATCGTTTCCTAATATTTTCCATTGATCTAAATGGAAAACAAGGAGCCCTGTAATGGAAGCAACTAAAATCCATGATCTACTTGCTTAAAAAGAACAAAACACCTAGGTTGTAGGTCCAAAGAAATTACAAAGTAACCATGTATTTCTCCTTTCACTACTGTCATTTGTAGGCCTGTTATTCAGTGGAATATAGTATTTGCTGTTATTCACTTTTTTTTTTTTTTACACATCAAGAATTACAGCTTCCCCTGCACTGATAGCAAACAACACTGTATGTCCTCAAGATATTATCTGAGGTAAAAGATATTACCAAAAATGGTGCAAATTAGTTACTCTTGGTTATATAACTGTCACTTCTGGGATGTTTGTCCATGTTCTAAGTAATTTCATGCCTCTGGTAACAGAGTATTAAAACAGCAGAAACCTAGTGCAGGTCTAAGATACTGAGCCATTGTTCCTACAGATGTTCTGCAGGCTAAGTGTAGCTGCATATTAAGCAGAGGTGCAGTTATACATC
>NW_017728995.1:8862061-8862930 GCF_001723915.1 Gavialis gangeticus
TTTCACTTTTTTTTTTTTTTACACATCAAGAATTACAGCTTCCCCTGCACTGATAGCAAACAACACCGTATGTCCTCAAGATATTATCTGAGGTAAAAGATATTACCAAAAATGGTGCAAATTAGTTACTCTTGGTTATATAACTGTCACTTCTGGGATGTTTGTCCATGTTCTAAGTAATTTCATGCCTCTGGTAACAGAGTATTAAAACAGCAGAAACCTAGTGCAGGTCTAAGATACTGAGCCATTGTTCCTACAGATGTTCTGCAGGCTAAGTGTAGCTGCATATTAAGCAGAGGTGCAGTTATACATCGGTCCAATTATTGGATCGGCACTGATGCAAAGAAAATTTTATATATCAGTAATCAGCCATATCAGGCCAATAATTTGGCCAATAAATGGCAGGTGCATGGGCACAGCACAGCACAGGCAGCAAGAAACAGCCTCACAGCGTGGAGAGCTGCCTTCAGCTGGTAAGTCTGGTGTGATGGAACGGGAGGGGGTGGGAATGGGCATTTGGGGGGCAAATCAAGGCCCCTGCGGGAAGGGAGGAGTGGGGCTGAGGCTGAGGCATGGGCTGGGGCAAGGACTGCCCAGCTGGGACAGGGCAGGCACGGGACAGTACAGCAGCTCATCGGGGGGTGGGCAGTTCCTGCAGCTGCGCACTGCTCATTCAGGAGCTGCTGGTCTGGTGCTCGTCTGCTCATCCAGTGGCTCCTGCCGCATGTCCAGGAGAGTGGGGGGGCGTGTGCCCCTGGATCTGCGCGGGGTGGGCTGGGGCTATGCCAAGCTCTTGGGAAGGGGCTACAGCAAATTTGTGGCTGCAGTCCTCCCTCCCCCCCACCCCCCGTAGTCCCCTCCCAGTGCAG
>NW_017728995.1:8867930-8876552 GCF_001723915.1 Gavialis gangeticus
CTCCCTTCCCCACCTCACATCCCCCCAGGTGAGCTGCCACTCTGTCCTGTTCTACTCCAGCTGGGCAGCCCCAGTCCCATGCCTACCTCCCCGTGGGGACCTTGATCTGCCTTCCCATGCCCCTTCCCTCCCAGCTCCCACCACACCAGACTTACCAGCTAGAGGCAGTTCTCCAAGCTGCTGGGCTGGTATCAGAAATTAGCTGATGTGTCTTCTTAAAAATCGGCTATCAGTATTGGCTGCAAAATTCTCTGTCAGTGCACCCGTAATATTAAGGTTTTTTTCCCCCAATTTCCTTTTTTCTTCATGTTTCTTACAATCAGTTAAATTTAGTTATAGAAATTATAGAATGCCCACTTGTAGTGTTTTGGTTTTGGACTCTGGCAGAGAATGCAGATGTTTGTCTCATTTGAATCCATGGGTGGCATTTACTGTTTCATAATTCAGACATTTGTGTTCAAAACTCCAGACCAAAATAAACATTACATCTTAAATCTAACAACATTGCATTTTAGAGTAGTGATCAGCAGGAAATATAAGATGAAGTATTTTGTTAAAGAAAATGTTCCTCCAAAACAAGGTAAAAATGTTTATAGGTTATATGCATTATGCATTTCTAGTTCTGATTTAATAATTCAATATCTTAAATAAGTTTTGATAAAAGAAAGTACATAGCTCAAGTCTCTTTTGGATGAAATGTTAATACAAGTTTGGGTTTCTTCAGCTGTAAAACTTGTTCAAAGTGAAATATTCTCAGCTGATTAAAACAGATGCCCCCTTTTTAAAGTGCCAAGGCAGCTGTTTTTTATTCCTGTACTACAAAGTTATGATTGGCTTTTTAAAGCTGTATTCAAACTGTATTAAAACAGGACTAAAATGTATTTCAAGTCATCTTTTACATGCACTAATCGAAAAATAGTTGTAGGGAATGAGACTGGTGGTGCCAGAGGTCAGAAATGTTCAAGAGAAGCATTGATTTGTTTTTGGGGTGTTTTTTTCTTGCCTTTTTCCCTTTGAATGAGAGCTAGAACATTTCCACATCAGTTAACTGCCTTCATGAAGCACCAGAAGGTCACACCAGCCTCAGACTGATCCTTTTCTTTGTGTCTAAAATATAATTGGCTGATTGTGCTAGTGATGAGTGAACCCCCTCCCCCATCACAGTCTCAGCTACATGTTATTAAACCTCATTGCTGGTTCCCTGAGGAGAACAGCTCTGCTACGCTTCTCACTAGCAAAGGCAGTGCCATTGCGCAGGTTGAAACAGCAGAAACAGCATCCATTTTAATCTGCGGGAAGCCTCTCGCCTTACAAGGGCGTTCTTTTCTCCTTCAGATGCTGTAAATTTTAACTGTGCAGCTTCTGTAAACATTCCTGGCTTGGTGTCTGCTCTGTATGATGCACTGAGATGGTACACCAGGAAAACTGTTCGTATCAGGTAAGAATTAAAGCTCTGTTACAATGTAGGCATCCTTTTGGAAAAGAAAGGCCTGCCTTTAACAGCGCAGCAGGTTGCCTATACTTGACTCCTACGGTGCTATTAGAATCGTGTTCTTTTCTTTCTAAATAAGATAGTCCTGTTTATGCTATAGTTATCCTAGATCTGATGAGCAGTGCAGAGCATAATGCCTACTTGGCTTTTAAAATGTGAATTATGCAGCTATATTATGTCCTTATCTGTTTGCCTGTATGGATGGAGTGACTCTCTTAATGCAAAATTGGTTAAGGTATAAGAAACCCTTTTGTGAACAAAATTATAGAACAGATAGCAGCATACATGAAATATCTGTAAAATAGTCTCTACCATTAATTTAACTGTGTTTAATGCCTAAGTTTTTGTATATAGCACATAATGCTCATTAATGCAGTGAAAATGAGTGGAAAATAAAAAGATACTTGATCCATAATGAATTTATTCTAACAATCACGTTCATTTCAATGTTGTGTGACGTGTTCATGTGGTAGAAAGTACAAAGTGATACGTATTCATCTGAGTATTTGCAGACAAACTTCATTTAAATTTTACTGGTGGCATGCCTTAAAACATACTCAGTTACAAGAAGCACGAGCTTTGATTTAAGTTATTCATAGGAAGTGGCTGTTTTACATTTGTAATATTACTAACTTGTAATATTTTAAAAGATAATTACTTTCATATTCAATAATTTCATATTTATGGTAGATGCATGAAAAAGTAATTGTCAATTTCTGTGTCTCTGTTATTTTAAACAACATGGCTTACTTTTCTGATGAATAATAAAAATACAAATAGATTGATTTCAAGCATTTTGAGCCAGGAATTGCCTTTGCTATGTGTTTGTACAGTGCCTAGCACAATAGGATCCTGGTGCTATTGCAGATCTTCAGGCATTACCCCTGCATTACTAATCAGTTGATTATGGGAAGTAATAAATCCTAATATATTACATTATAGTAGGGAAAAGTAAGAGTTTCAAAGTTCATGTTTTTATCACTGCACTTTTTTAAGAAGAAAGTGACCGTATTACACACATTTATGCTGCACATTCCACATCTGGAGCATGCTTCTGTTGGTAGATTACTAATCATGCATGTGTGTGTGTTTTCTGTGCAGTATAATTGGGTACTGCATTTATGTGTATGCAGAGCAATGCATTCTACAAGATACTTAGAGAGACATGCACAGAAAGTTAAGAAATGATAAGTAGGCTTTTGTAAGGGACAGTGTTTTATATCCACTTAAATGTAATATGAATAATTCTAATGCCATTCTTGTGTAAGCAAAAAACCTGTGACACACAGCAGAAAGGGGAAAGGACACTAAAGTAGCAACCTGTAAAATAGAATAGTTACAGTTATACTTTTGGAGAGATTAATTTTTTTAAATCCAATGAATAGTTTTAAAATATTTTAGTCTTTTTTTCCCTTTTAAAACAAAAACAAAGTCTGTTTTGTTCAGTGGCCCAGTTTTTCTGAAGCCATTATTTTGTTGCTCTATATTAAATAGCATCATTGTTTTGTCCCTTAAAATGTTTTGCTGGCATAGTTCTAGAAACTGGAGGGTTAAAGGCCATGTATTGTTTCATCTCAAATGGAAGCCAGTCTTCTGGGAACTGTGACTGAGAACAGTCAAGAATGGCTCCTGATATTAGCCTGGATAGCATCCTTGCGTATTAATGCATTTGTTTTGACTTATGATCATAATATTGTTTCATTTTAATAATTTAAATCCATTCGTGCTTACAATTTGTGCTTTCAAAAAGTTCTATGTAGCATCAGTACTATGTGAATCTTCATTTTAGGGGAAAAAATCCATAAAAGTCTTTTCAGATACATTTGCTCAGAAACCTTTCTGCTGCATTGCATAGAGCAGGGAAAAACACAAACCCATTAACCTTAAGGTCAAGTTTTAATCCTTCTGAGATCAGCAATCCAGGGTTTCGAATCAAACTAGAAGCCATAAATGATTGGATTTCAGCATGCCAGACAGGAAGGGCTGCTTCCCTAAGCACTGGCCATGATGGGGGAGGGAGAATGTCAGTGTTAGTGCTGCTGTAGTCTCTTGTAACATCTGTGCTTTTTAATACCTTTTTGGTGTCTCTCTCTCACTAAAATCTAAAAATATTTCAGAGTGTAGAGAAAATTTAAGATGTACTCATCATCTGAGAAATATGTAAAGTCTGTGTTCAGCCTCTGACGCTTGCGCGCAGTGGGCTGTATCAGGATAATATATATGCTGTAGAGGACCTCATGAGAGCAAAAGGAGATAATGATTTGAGAGGATTTAGTTGTTTCCTGGGGTGGAAAGAAAACAAACTTGTTTATTCCTATCATTTTGCCTCACAAATCTTGTTTATGAAATTTTAAGTCAACTGTTGCTATTGCTTTCTTAAATTCTTGAGAAAATGAACCATATTCTTTTTAAATTAACAAAACTAATGGTTCCAAAAATGCTACAAGGTTAGCAATCATTTTTAGATGTACAGTCTAAATACAGCTTACAAATAATGAGTAAAACATTGAAGGCTAAATACCTGTGTTATTTTAATATATGGATTTTTTAAAGAAATTGAAGACAGTAGATTTATTGCAACAGAACTGAATAGCTTATAGGCTTGGTTATGAGATATGAATCCTTTCATTTTGTGATCATCAGTTTGAATCTAGGCCAGGTCAATAATGACTAAAATATATTACCATCTAATGTCTGTGTAGTAGCTACTTTAACTGCCACACAAACCATTATCATCCTTATCAGTACTGAAGAGGCACAAACCCTTTTACATGTTGGAATTGGCATGTCACTATTCTGCCATACAGCACGATTTGAAAGCAATTGAAATTATTTTTTAAACTTACATTAAACACTTAAAATATGTAAGGTATTTAAATAAATAGAGATGTACTCTTAAAATTATGAATAAATAACATTTTAAAGTAAATTATAAGTGTGGTTCTGACAGTCTGCCTATTTTTGTGTTTAGGGTTCTGTTTTTTCTCCTGCAAGTTTGGCATGAAACAAGTTTTACATTCATTTAAAGTATTTTAGGTATTTGTAATCTCATCAACTCACATGGGAGAAACACAGAATGTGAACTAAGCTAGATAAACAGAAGTGGAAATACTGACAGTTTTCTTATTATCTGCACTTCCTTTCAATGCATTGATTTGTGATTCAGGATTTTAATTTATAACTTGTATTATGATCAGTTCATCATTAAATCATTTAGGTACTTACTTGAGTGGAATAATATGAGATGTCAAACTGTTGTTGTGTCCTTGTATGTGCTCTCTACCTTGATGACTAGGACTATTTTAATTCCTGTGAGCCAGAGTTAGCTCATTGTTATATGTTTGTACAGTGCCTAGTACAATGCAGCCTTTAGGTGTTATTGAAATGGAAATAGCTAATAATGCAGTGTTAAATATCACCTCCGATTTATTTCTGATGTTCTTCTAAAAATTGAGAAATCCCCGAACACCAGAACACTGAAAGACAGAATCCCTGTGTAATGTAACAGTCCCTAAACACAAAATTGCCCATGGGAGCCATTTTCAGTTATGCAGACTAGCATTAATCTGGATATATAACTGTTTCTACTAATTGAAAGGTCACCTTGGGAAAACATTTCATAGTTTCATAGTTTCTAGGGTCAGAAGGGACCTGAGCAGATCATCTAGTCCGACCCCCTGCCATGGCAGAAAAGAGACCCCAGTAAGGTGGTCATCCAACCTCCTCTTAAAAACCCCCAGGGTGGGAGCCTGCACCACCTCACTTGGAAGCTGGTTCCAGACCCTAGCCGCCCTGACCGTGAAGTAGCGCCTCCTGATGTCCAACTTAAACCTTCCCTCCGCCAGCTTGTGACCATTGTTCCTGGTCACTCCTTGCGGCGCTCGGGGGAACAGGGACTCCCCCAGCGCCTGCTGATCCCCCCTAACCAGTTTATAACAGGCCACAAGATCCCCCCTCAGCCTTCTCTTTTGAAGGCTGAACAGGTTCAGGTCCCGCAACCTTTCCTCATAGGACCTACCCTGCTGTCCCTTGATCATACGAGTGGCCCTCCTCTGGACCCTCTCGATGCTGTCCACATCCCTCTTAAAGTGCGGCGCCCAGAACTGGACGCAGTACTCCAGCTGCGGCCTGACCAGTGCCGCATAGAGGGGGAGGATCACCTCCTTGGACCTGCTCGAGATGCATCTGTGGATGCACGACAAGGTGCAGTTGGCCTTCCTAGCCGCCTCCCCACATTGCCGACTCATGTTCATCTTGGAGTCAATAATGACTCCCAGATCCTTTTCCACCTCCGTGCTGACAAGAGGGGAGTTCCCCAGCCTGTATGTATGGTGCCGATTGTTCCTCCCCAGGTGCATCACCTTACACTTGTCTGTGTTAAACCCCATCCTATTCTCCTCCGCCCATCCTTGTAACCTATCTAGGTCCAACTGTAGCCTGTTGCTCCCCTCTATTGTGCCCACATCTTAGTGTCATCAGCAAACTTGAACAGGGTGCTTTGCACCCCCTCATCCAAATCACTGATGAAGATGTTGAACAGGGCGGGCCCAAGGACCCAAGGTTCAACGTTATTGGGCTTCATGTACGTAAGGAGGCTTAAGAAACTTATATAAATATTTAGTTGATTTTGTTTTTTAGAAGTCCTGGAACTAGCTCAAAAACAGGTGTCTCAGGAATGGCACAGGGTACAAGAATTTACTGGGGTCAGGATCCAATGAGGATAACTTTTAGTATTATGGCTTTGTCTGCACTAGGAAATGTAACTGTTGCTAACAAGTATAAATACTAGTGCATACTGAAACCCATCTTAGCTGCATCTTTAAACAGACTTAAAATATATTCAGCATCATTTAAAAAAACATATAATTGAACTTTCAGCTCTTGGTCTGGTCCTTCCCACCCTCTGCATTAATTCGGTTCTGGTGTGTCCCTTGGTCCAGTTCTCAGATCCCTCTTCCTCAGTGTTTCTTTCCCTGCCCCAACTGTGCTTTCCAAATGATCTCCCATCCCATTTCATGTAGAGGTCTCTTCTCCTTGCATATGGGGCAGCTTCCTCAGTTGATTTGAAGAGGGCACCTCCAATCTCTACTTTAAAAGCCTGGGGAAAAGGAGAGCAGCATTCAGTGGCTTCTTTTCATTCTCATTCTTATTCCCAGATATGGAGAGGAGGGAATGCTCCAGCTGGTCCTAATCACAGGGCTGCAATGGGCCTAGTGGACAGCTGCTACAGGCAGGGTAGTCAAGTTTCACAACTAACGGCAGCCCAACAGAATCCACCTTGCCCTGCTGGGCTGTGAGTGAGAAGTGCAGCAGCTCATTTACAATCCACCTGACAATACTGCCATACCTCCATTTTAGTCAGACTCTCATCTTATTTCCTTTAGCATTTATTAGGGGAGGATCTGAGGAAAAAGGGGCTGAAGAGATCAGCAGGGGCAAGGGATCTGAAAAAGAACGGAATGGTGGATGAGTTGAAAAGGGGGCCAAACCCTGAACATGCTTTGTATCTCAGATCATACTGCCGTTCATGTCTCTTCTTCCCCCAGTCAGCTTTGAAGTGTGTTGGCAGAATGCGCTATCTGTGAAGGTGTGTACATGTGCTCACACATGTGGCTTGTCCTGCCACAGCAATTCACCATCTTTCACAAGTACTAAATCAAGTGATTTCTTAAGCTGATGTTTAAAGTTGCATGCAGATCGTTTGCAAATATGCAGACAGTCTCATTGAATAATGTAACTTACATGTAGAACTGAACAGAATTTGAAACTATGTGCTTATGCTCATAGACCAGGTCATCCCCTCAGTTGCACCCCTCAATGGGTGCATTATCATAGTAAGTGATAGAAGGTGAGTGGGAGGGGGTGCCTTTTCTCTGCATATTCACAAGGAGCTGACTAGCCTGTAAACCACAAATGATTTTTCTGAAAGGCATCTTTTCAACAGAACTGTAGACCAAAGACAGGTCAACAGGAAATGAAGAAGGGACCCCAGGTCACTGGCTAGGTCGAGCATTACTGAACAGATGTCAGTGATTGCCCACTGTCTTGACCAAACAAGTGGCTTATAAAATGCTAGATTTGAAAATTTGGGCTCCTTTTTCTTGCTTTCTCCCCTTTAGATTTTGTACTTTCAGGCCTTTTCTGTACTTCTAAATTGGGGATGGGGAACCTCTGGGCCACTGGTTTGGCCAGGAACTCCATTTCCCAGCCACCCCTGCCCACATGGCTTGTGCCAGGCTCGATGCTGCATGCCTTGTGCCAGTCCTCAGCTGCACTGGCAGTGCACATGGCAGAGCATCGCAGGGGGCTCTTCTGGAGCTGCTGGGAACATAGGATGGGGCCAGCTTGCTCTAGAGCCACGATCTGTAGCCTACATGCTCCAGACAGGGGCATGTATGCGGGGGATCGTGGCTGTGCTCTGGCTCCAGACAGGCTGTCACTGCTGTAAGGAGCCGGCGCAAAGCAGAGCATGCAGGCTACAGAATGCAGCACTGCCCAGGCTCTGGAGCAAGCTGCCCCTGTTCCGTGTTCCCAGCAGCTTTGGAGCAGCCCACTGTGCTGCTCAGCCACGCACACTGCCAGCAGACTGAAATCTTCATGGTGACTGGCACAAGCCATGCAGGCAGGGGCAGCTGAGAAATGGACTCCCTGGCCAACTGGATCCAGCCCGCAGGCTGAACTTTCCCTATCCCTGTTCTAAATGTTAGAAATTTCTTTAAATGTTGAAGTTCTTACGGAATATTGTAGAGGTGCACCAATATATCGGTGGCATATCAGATTGGCGCTGATAAAAGGAAAATTAACGTTATTGGCAACAGTCTTTTTTGGCCAGTGTAGCTGATAATGTCACCGATAAATGCCATATGTATGTACGCAGCCATAGCATGCACACAGCCAGGAATGCAGCCCAGCAGCTTGGAGAGCAGCCTCCTGCCAGTAAATCTGGGGGAGGGAGGGGGTGGGAAGGGCCCTGGGGGAGGGAAGGGGCATGGCAGGGGGCAGGTAGAGGCCCCCGCAATGAGGGAAAGAATGGCACAGGGGCAGGCACTGCCCAGCCAATGTGGTCAGTGTGACCCCGGGAGCAAGGTGGAGCCACGGGAGGGTCATTTGGGAGGGGTGGGGGGGCAGCT
>NW_017728995.1:8876580-8882595 GCF_001723915.1 Gavialis gangeticus
GCGCAATCCCCTGAGGAAGGCATGTGTCCCCCTGGATTTGTGCATGGGGCAAGGGCAGGCTGACGGCTACCAGCTCAGGGCCAGGGGCTATGCCAGTCTCTTCCCAGTGGGGGGTTCTGGAGGGGTTCTGGGCCAGGGCTGCACTCAGGGCCAGTGGGGGTGGGGCGGGTGGTGGCGATGCTGGGAGCGAGGACTACGGGGAATTTTTGGGTGTCTGTAGCCAACCCTCCCAGTGCCATTGCTGCCTGCCCTGCCCCCACCCACCCCAAGTACAGCCCCGGTGCAGCCCTGCCTCCTGCTGGAGGACTGGAGACTTACTGGCAGGAGGCTGCTCTCCAAGCTGCTGGGATGCATTCCTGTAAATCAGCTATTGGATTAGTATCAGCCAATATGGCTGATTAATAATTGGACATCAGTGTTGGCCAAGAAAATCTTTATCGGTGCACCCCTAGAATATTGTTGACTGTAGGAGTGGGGAAGGGGGAGTGTTAAGAAAAGTCATATCCACAAAACTCAAGATAAAATTGTGTGCCCTGATAGTCTGGCAGTCACTTTCATCCATCCTCCCATCCAAAGCCGTACTGCTGTTTAGCAGGTTTAGTATTTGGGAAATGCTATGAGTGGATTACACTAGGAGCAGACTGTGCTGATCATCAGTTACAATTATCAAAAAAAAGTTACCAGGAAATAAATCAAACCGCTTTGCTGTCATAGACCTAGGGTTGCAGGAATCCTATCACAGACTTCTTAAAATGTAAGGATGAGTTTGGCTTGCTTTTCTCTCTGGACGTGTGAAAAAAACTGTGCCTTACTATATAGAAATTCTACCTTATTTTCTTATACATAGCTGTCTTGACTGAGGAGGCAGATGAAGACCAGCCTTCAGATTTGTTCTTTCCTAAGGGCTTAGTTTAAAGACACTCTTTTGTAACACACTAGCTCATTTTGATCTTCACAGTAAAGTAAATGTTCCTTAAATAGTTACCCAATGTTGTGAAATTCTCATTGAGGATTTTCCCCTACTAGGTAGCCACCTTTCCCAAAAATAAACATAGATAACAATATTTGACACTGAATAAAATGTGCCATTCCTGCCTTTGGACACCTCCCAAACTTTCTTCAACGACTGTGATGTCAGGACCCAAACCAAACGTTTTGTCTATGAAGCTGTTGTCATCCCTACCTTGTTATATGTGAAATTTGGATGATGTATCAGAAGCACCTGAAAGCTTTGCACTGTTACTCCTAGCGTTGTCTTTGGAAAATCCTTCGTATCAGTTGGAAGGACAGAAGAACAAATGCCGCCATTTTGGGTCACATGTAACCCAGCTTAGGGGCCTGGTTGGTCATATGCCTCACTAAGGTGTTCTATAACTTGCATACCCTCATTAGGTATGTGGGGGAGTTGGCTGATGGCTGGAATGGGGAGAGCTCTTGTGGGGCCAAGAAAAAAGCTTCAGGGCTGTGACTGAGGAGCCCAGGGAGACTCCAGAATGGAGTCGCCTTTTGCGGGCATTCTCACTATGGCTGTCACACCCTCACTAGTGAAGGACTGCTGAAGCCTAGCAAGACCCAGAGCTGAATCACAGAGGGGCTTACACAGCACTGACCTCGAGAGGTGAGAGACTCCCAATGGCACTGTGATGTATAACAAGTCATTGATCATTTCAAGAAACCTTGCCTCACTGTGGAAGTGGATGGATGAGAGACAAAGGGAAAGAGCTGTGACCCAACATCACCTGGATCTACTCCTTCCTTCTGGAACTATTTGCCATGTCTGCACTCATATGTGTAGATCTCAGATTGGCTTCCTCATATTTCCTGATGACTTCCCTGTTTAGTAGAAGACTACCATCCTCGTAGCAAGAGACTGCTGAGGGAATGTCTATAAACTATTCTTGTATCAAGAACTTGCTACGGCTCCATTTAGAAACCATAAACTAGCAACCACTCTTATATGCATAGATTATAAGGTCAAAGAAAACCATTGTGAGCCTGTATAACAGACCCTGATTTAATTCCTGAGACTATCAGAAAAGGTGTTCACAGAGGGCTTGTTTCATAGAGCTATAGGTGAAAGTTTTAAGCATATTTAAATGCTTTGGTTTGGTTTGGTTTGGTTTGGTTACATTGATCAGTTGACTAGATCAGTGGGTGCCAACTTTTTTGTCAGGCATGCCACAAATTAGTCCTTCATCCTCCCCAAGTGACTCTCTGATCACCTTCCCCTGCCTGATCTACTGCTCTGCTTCCTGCTGTGTCTGCCCCATCTGCTTCTCTGCTTTCTTCCCTATCTGCCACTGTGTTGCTTGTCCCTTTCCTGATCTGTCATGCATCTCATACACAGGTTGCCCATGCCACTTGTGAAATGCTCCAAAGGTTGGCCACCCCTAAACTAAATAATGTACAGTGTCTAGGAAGTTGGATCAATAAATAATAAGTCTTTTACTTCCTCTGGTTTTTTTATTTCTAGCCATTAATAGGGACCTGTCTAGTTTATTTCATTGATATAAATCAACAATTTAATGCACAGTTAAATTTGCATATTTAAACTACCTGTGAAATTTTAGTTGCAATATTGTTGTTCATTTATAGTAACCCTTTCAAAAATAATAGCAGAGTGGACTTGCTGTTTCATGTCTATAATCAATTCAAATATTAAAATTTTAATTTTAAAGATGAGTAAAAGTTAATCTATTTCTAACCCAGTGGCCAAGGCACTGAATTGGGAGTTTGAAAGACCTTAAGGGTTCTGTTCCTGATTCAGTCTCTGAGCTGAGGGTAGGCAAGTCTTTTCCTCTCTTCCTGCCTCTGCACCCTCTTCCGCTCATTGTCTCTGAGCCATTCAAATTGCAAGCTGAAGCAGAATCTGAGGAGGCTGTTGGCCACCAACAACCGCACAGGTCTTGGCAGAGGAGAAACCTGTGTTCAGTTGCAAGGAGATCCAAGACAACTGGGGTTACTCTTCCACTGCAGTCTTCATCTGCCTTCGCAGCCATTGAGAAGTATGCCTTCTGCATCCACCTGCTCCACCATTGAGATGTTTCTGTTGTGTTGGACTGCTCTTCATCTGATACTTCACCTTTGACCTTGCCATCATGAGTGACCCTACCAGGAGTACAAGACTCCTGACAGTGTTCCTCTCCACCCTGTCAAAGTAGCAGTCCATGGAGAGGTTAGGGCCTCTAGGTGCTGTGGCAATGCATACAACTGTTACTGAACAGAGCTGCACTGTTACAGCTTTTTGTTCGTTTGTTTTTGTTAGTTGCCCACAATATAACCTCCAGCTGTTCAGTCTGCCTCTCTCCTAATGCTACCATATAAATTCATTAAAAAGAAAAACAGTTTTTGTAGGTGTAAGCAGTAGATTCAAGTTTCATAGCTAATGAAGCTGGATGTGAGCTGTTCTCTTGCACAAAAGTAAACCTTAGACTGGGAAGCAAGACTTAAGAGGGAAGTCTGAAAGAACTAAGAGTATTTAGTCTGGAGAGGAGAAGACTGAGGGGAGATGTGATAACAGTCTTCATATACCGTAAGGGAAATTAGAGAGAGGATGGGGATAGACTATTGTCTGTGGCTGTAGGGAACAGGACTAAAAGCTATGGCTTCTAAGTACAGCAGAGGAAGTTCAGGTTGAAAATTAGGAGGAACTTTCTGAGGGTGTTCAGAACTTTGTGAGGGTGTTCAGTCATTGGAACAGGCTAACTAAAGAAATTGCTGTCTTTGGAGGTTTTCAAGATCAGGGTAGACAGACACTTGACTGGAATGGTTCAGTTAGGGATGATCGTGCCTTGAACGGGGTGGTGTACTAGATGACCTTAAATGGCCCCTGCTAGCCCTACTTTCCAGTCATCCTAATACTGAAGTTAAGCATGGCTTATTATGTAGCACAGTATTTTTCTCTAAACAAACTGGCTACAGCAAATGTTGTCAGTGTATCTAGAGCACATAATGAGTTGGCAGAGTGACTGTTTGAGGGACTGATCTATTTATCTGAATAGATACAGAACAAACAGCAGTGGTATAATCATCTCCAGTTTTGCTTTGTCACCAAAAAGTACAATTTAAAAAGTAGCTGACCAGTCACTGTGTTCAGTCGCTGCAATATTGGGACAACCCAGAAAAAGATTTGTCTTCTAGCTATAGCACAGAGTTTTCAAAGTAACCCTAGATACTGGTAAAGGGATAAATGCAAACTGCAAAGCTATTCTATCATTATACAATGTCCCTAGTCCCCTGATCATTTGAGAAACTACTGCAGAAAAAGGATGGTATGTGGTGGCTGCATTGTGACCCCAGAGGGGCATTTCTGTTAGGCAAAACAAACCTTCATGAAAAACCCACCTCAACCTTAGGACTATGATTTGACCGTTTATCTAATTTGCTTTGAAAGAAGATATTGAACCAAAGATTTTAATTTCGGGCTGTGTTTTTCCAAAATTAGAATGATCAACTCATATAACCCACTGTTCTATGAAGTTCTTTTCACAAGTTTAGTCCTGAGAGATTCTTAGCAAAGATAGTTCTCAAACAGTACTTGAATAATAAATTAAAGGTTAATTGGCCTGAAGGTTTAAGTGAAGGGTAAGAAAGCAATTTAGTTGAAAGATTTTGCATATATTTTCAGTAGAACATGTTTTGATCTAATTAAAGAAAGAGAATATTCTTAGGTGAATATAGCTGGAGTTGTGTGTGATTTAATTTGATTTAATTTTTTACATGAAACACAGAAAGGTTGACTTCTACTTTGAAGTAAAATAAATAACGTCACATTTCTTGAATATATTGGTTATATTTATTATTAGTACAACAGCAGCAGACACCTGTTTATTTGGTCACGGTGTATAGATAAAATAAAAGAAACTCCTTGCTATAAACAGATCACTGCCAAAATAAACAACCTGATAAATAATGGGACAAAGGAAGGACTGTTTATAGATGAGGAAATATGGATGCAGAGAATAAGTGACTTGCCCAAGGTCAAACAGGGAGTTTGTGGCCAAGCCAGGAACTGACCCTTTCAGATCTCAATCCAGTGGTTTAACAACAAATTATGCTTCTCTCAGATCAAGTGGAAATGTTACAAAAGAACATTTTATGATATCTATAAATCTTTTTTAAATGTTCCCTGCCCTTTCCCTGGGCATTTATTCTACTTAATCATTCATAGTTATTATATTGCTGTGTTAGAGTAAAATGAACACATTCCTTATGTAGGAGTGGTAATCAATCCATTAGTTATTTTAACAGAATTTTGTCCTATGGATAATATATTTTAATCTTGGGTAGAAACTGTTTTGGTGGCTTTTCCTGAATATTAGTTGTAAGAGGAAGAAACAGTAATTATCATTGTTATCATTGTTAACAGTGAGCTGTTTAATTTCAGCTCACTGGAAGCAGGTTCAGAATAGCTGAATAAGTACCACCCCTTCATACTGATGAATCCTATACTGAAATGATAGAGCAGCAGTGTAAGGAATTATTTGGTATAACTGTTATTTATTCTGTATATAAGTATAAATGCAGTATTTTAATCTATACAAGAAGTGAGGGCTTCCAAGAAAATTTTAGTTAAAATCGACTTTCATTTAATGATCAAATTATTTACTTGCCAAAAATTTAAAGGTATAATTCCAAGAATCTTATGCTATCTAATAAATATCATGTGCTGTCCAGGTAGGACAGCCTAGGGCACTTTTTGAACAAAGCATTATGTCTCTTATTCAAAATTAATTTTAAACACTGTAAAATATTTAGTAATTTTAGGACATGTTTGCTTATTAAAAGGTTGAGTGTTTCTAAAGACTATTGCAGTGATTATAACTCAAGAGCTGTATATCCAAATGGGAAGATTTTAAATAGGTATTTTATAGAATTTGATGTCATTAATGGGTAGGTTGCCAGATTTCTTCACATTAAAAAGGAGTAAAATGTGATTTCACCTTGAGTGATGTCACACTTAATTGTTATGGATTTCTTTTAACTCGCATTGAGGGAGGTAAAAAGTTTTTCCTA
>NW_017728995.1:8882895-8892281 GCF_001723915.1 Gavialis gangeticus
CCCCCGCCTGCCTCCCAACACACAGACTCTCTTTGTTATGTGCAGGAAGTTACGTTTTTGCACTTTTTAAGAATAATCAAATTATATGGCATGAACATTCTGTAATAACGTCAAAGTATAGTTCATGGAACTTATTCAAGAAAGTTACACTTTTTTGAAAATCTTGATTATGCTTAAAGTACTGCAGTACAGTGAAGGACTTTTCTTCTGCTTTGCCAAGTGACTGGTCTAAATATATATTGAAAGAATATATTGAGGAGCCCAAATCATGTTATCAGAATTAAACAAAACATCAAAATCCCTAGTAAAAGCAAAAATATGTTATTTTTAGTAACACTGGGAAATAACATGAGCTTTGGAGAAGAACCAAAAATAATAAAGCATGTAAGTATAAATCCCTTGTGCAACCAAGTAATTACAAATCAGACTACTGAGAAAGTAATTGAGCTTAACATGCCCTATTTATTAATTTTTTTCTTGAAACTTCAGAATAGATTGTTAGGGTAATATTACAATTCATAATTTCTTCATCTTTAAAATGGTAAAATAACTAGCAAACATAATATGGATGAAAATGTGTCAGTACAACTTTAGTACTTCCGAAGACCTTTATGAAACCATTTTAGGAGCATTAAAATAGTAATCTAATTTACAACCCAGCCACATTGCACTGTGTACCAAAATGGTAATTCCTTATGTTCCACCTTTTGAAGATCATTGTTGCCATCATATATATGAACATTGTAGCTTGGGATGTGATTCTGCCCTTGCCTGGATTTTTCTTTTAGAAATGTAGGCCTTTATCCAGTAACATGATTAAGTGCATACGTAGCTGTGATGGAAGGTGCCTTAAGTGGGGTTCCCTGAGTGATGTACTGTCCTTCCGGCATGGGGTCCATCCCCTTAACTCACCTGCCATGACCTGGTGTTATTATATAAAGGGAGAGTTCAGTGGAGATCTTCCTGTGGGCCCCCCCGGGGACAGCAGTACTCATAATTCGGGTGCGATGTTCCATGGGGTTCCACCTCCCCTACACCCCGTCCACTTGCCAACCGGGTGGGCACCAGCAATGGTGGTTCGATCATCCTTAATCAACCTCAGCTTGCCTTGAGGGGGACCCCATGTCCAGGTGGGTTCTGTTGGCGCTTATCAGGCTGCCCTTCTCCGGCGAGTAGCCTTCCCACCAAGGAGACTGGCAAGCTGTACATGCGTTGGCTGGCGCCTACTTCAGTGCCTCTGAGTAGGGTGCTTCTGGTCTTGTGCCTCTTCTCTCTTGCATTTTTTTTTTCTCTCAAAAGAAATAGACCCCTGGGGAGGAGAGGGGTGTGGATTTGCCTCCTTCCCCCAGCCTCCTACAGGGGGCTCAAATGCCTCCTGCTCTGCCTGCTGGCGTTGAGCCGGCTGCACTGCTCCTCCCTGCTGCAGGAGCCTCAGTGCGTCTGGCGTGCTCCATGCCAGTGTGCTCCCTTGCTTCCTTCGCCCCCCAGGTTCCGGTGGGGCTTTTAAATCTTCCTGAGGTGGCTGGAACAGCCGCCACAATTGGCTCAGCTGTTTCCAGCCTGGGGAACAGCTAATTAAACAGCTGGCATAATGCCAGCTCTTGCAGCCGCAGTTCCTGCTCCAGCTCTGGCTGCGCTCTGGGACGTAAGTTCGCCCCGCGGGGGGGCTGTTTATGGGGTTTGGAGCCCGCGGGGACTGCCTTCTCCACTTCGGGAGCCTGTGGGGGCACCTCGCTGCCACAGTAGCTTTCAGCACATGAAGATTTCCACTGACTCTAGTGCTTTGCTGAATCACGGTTTTAGTAGATATAATTTAGTGACATTCATGAAAGTAATAGACTAATGGTGTAATGGGAGCCAGGCCAAGCGATAGGTGCAGAACAAGCATTAGCAAACAGCTTAGCTCCTTCACCTCCCTCCTGACTTCTGATACTTGTAAAACTAGTCCAAAAGGGGGAGTGTCAGTCACACTGCTAAAAAAAAGTGTCTAGTTTTTACATTATAGAAAATTTTAAATTTGCCTTTGGCTTTGACAGAGATTTATCTTCTATTGGAAACCAAGATTGTCTTCCCCTTATGCCAGATTCTAAAATGTTCTTCCTTAAAGTCATTCCTACTTCAACTATTGCCTGTGTACTCTTGACACCAATAGATTGTTTTTTTAGCCCAAACTGATTTTATTCAGATATATTTGTGTAATTGGAGGCAACAATGATCATGATTTAAAAATTCTTCCAGTATATGCCTCCTTCTAGCATATATGTTCATGTGTATGCTGTTTGATGTTTTCCTCCAATATTTTGAAAAGCCTTTATCTTAAAAAAAAAAAAAAAAGAAAGAAAGAAAGTTTTGCTTGAAGTTTTTTGGTAAGAAATAACCTCAGACTTTCCAAAGGGCTTAACAAAGTGAAGCATTTGAAAGTAAGAGGGGTACCAAAATCCCACAGGTCTCTAACACGGCTGCGTGAAATAGGCTATATTTGATTTGGATTCGGCTCATTGTCCCCAATTCAGTTCGGCTGAATCTGAAGATTCCATGCTGATTCGGCAAATCAGCGGTTCAGCCATAGACACAGCTTTAAATGTTTTTTCTACAAACCTCGTGAACACTGATGCTGGGGTAGATGGAGCAACCCACAAGAGTGCAGTGTGCTTGGCAGTGAACCTAGATATGAACCGGAAGTACTTCTGGTCCACATTTGGACCCACTGCCAAGCATGCAGGGGGGCCCCCCTGCACCCCCTGGCTTGGCAGTTGGCTGCAGGGGGACTCTGGATGCCCCCCAGACCAAGGAGGCACCAGTTGCCAACCCAGAGGGGTGAAGGGGGGCCCCCCAGTGCACTCCCTGGTGAACTTGGAAGTGGACCAGAACTGGTCCACTTCCGGGTCGGCTACCGAGCACGCTGGGAAGCCCCCCCATGCTCCTGTGGGACGCTCCATCCACCCCACCGTCGCAGCATTCGTGAGCCGCCTGGTACCTTGAGGTATGTAGAAGAAGCAGGTAAAGCTGTCTAAGGTTCCGAGTCGATTCAGAGAGATTAAAGGGTCTCCTGATTCGATTCAGAAATTCAACCACTTGATTGGGTCGAATTTTTGCCAGATCGAATCAGGGACTGAAGCTTCACACAGCCATAGTCTCTAACTTAAAGATTTCCTTGTTTAAAAAAGGGTGGGGGATAAGTCATTCTGGCAAGTGAAGAATGTCCTAAGTAGTCATTGCACGTAGCCTGCTCCCCACCAGCAGTGGCCAGCATTCCTAACTCCAGACCTCTTCTAGCATTTTCCGTCTGCTCTTCCACCAGAGGACAGAGGGGATGGGGTGAAGGAAATCTTCATTCCTGGTGCACTCCTGTCATTCTTGGCTTGGCTGTCTGTGCCAGCAGCTGCAGCTGTCAATAATCCCTCTCTCTCCTGTCTGAAAACATAGAGAACAACTGAGAGATGATGCATCTTAAATGTGCACGGAAGTGCTGAGAAAAATGCAAGAGTCCTCTCACGTATTGCCCGTGCAATGTCTGGGGAAAAGAGGACTCAGTTCATGCTTGCATTTTTTCTCTGTCTCAGCCTGAGCCTCTTCTTGATAGCAGCCTCTCTACTGTCCTCTCAGTATTAATTTACCTAAGCAGTTTGGAAACAGTAACCCCTTCCTTGCAGGGGCACTATAATTTTCAACTTACCTGCATAAGGGAAGATATGCCATCAGTCTGCTGCATTCAGCAAGATCTTCACATTCCCCATAGAATGGATGTAAAGAAATTCTTATACTCATGCTTTCACCTTCTCTTTTCCCTGAAGCAAAATGTTCACTCTTGAACAGCCGATCTCATCTCATGACAGTGCTGTATCTTAGATCTGAACACAGGTAAAACATGGAAAGTTGCTGGGTTCGAGAAAGAGGGAGAAATGGAGGAATCTGTGACTTCACATATGCAGTACCATTATATGACTCCTATCCCCATAAGTCTAGAATCAATAGAAGTCTTGATGAAATTATAAAGGATTCCAGATGTGGAAGCTGGGGCAGAGCGGGGAACACGGTGGCTCACTGAGGAGCTAGGTTCTACAACATTTTTCTTCAATTTGCAGCTGTCACACGAAGCTTTACTCTTGGAAATGTTGGAGGTGTGTGACAAGGCAAAGCTGCATATCTGAATGCTCCCTTTTTCTTTCATTAGGTTAGCTTCATGTTCTGTCCTAGAAGCCTGGTTGTATCTAAAAGTATTCCAGCTACGAAATAACTTTTCAAATAGAAAATTCCTTCTTGGGTGTCTGCATCACGTCAAATAAATTAATTAAAAAAAATCTATATTAGGTGTTGGTGTACCTGTCTCTTTTATAACTAAGCAAAGTAGTAAAGTTTGGAGTGCAAGATGTATTAAAAAATTGCTAATAAACTAAAGGTCTGGATATTGAAATGGCAAAAGCTACCTAAATTGAAAAGACTGCTTCATTCTGATTTGAGGGGTTTGTGTAAAAAGATCCGAGAAGTGAGCCTCTTGCCTTGCCTTGCACAGCCTTAACTAAACTATACTGTTTTCATGTTGTCATAAGACACCAGTTTTTTTCCTTCTACCCTGGTACAGTCTGCTAGGCAAGTTTCCAGCTATTTTTATCCTGTACTACCAGTGGCTGCAGGAAGACTGCTGCCTCACTCGTGTAGCTGCAACACACTGCTAAGCAATGAACTCAGTGTAATCAGCTGGCCCTGGCTCAGAGAAAGCCTTGACTTTATTAGGGAAAAGAAGCATGCTTTGGAGAGGATTCTAGCAGAATTATCCAGAGGAAGGTGATAGCAGATGGTGAGAAGTGTATAGTCCTGACAGGCCTGGGTATCAGGAAGACGTCAAATTTAAACTGCACAGTGACAACTGTCCTCACTCCAAAGTGAGGGAGACAAGAGAATAAACACTGGAGAGTTTCTTTGAATGAAAAAAGAAGAGCTAGGACGCTGACTTGAGTTCAGGTTTTCATGTGATACTGCAGATTAAAGAATGAGAAATCCAAAGAAAGCACCATGGAGTATGGATACAATGAAGAGTGATTTATTATAGGGAGCATTTTATCTGTAACTTGGGAATTTGAGAGTTAAAGGATGAATTTGGACAGTGATGGAATGGATGACATCAGCAGTAAAATATCCACATTGGATATGCAGGGGAATTATAAAAAGGTAAGAGACAAAAAGAACTCTTTTGTCTTCTAACAATTGCTCTACTTTTGCAGAAGAGAAATAGTTCAAATCTTGAAGGGTTGCTAAATACCATACACAGCACCCTGTGCTACAACTCATCCTTGAAGACTGAATAAACAGTCTTTAATGTGTGTGTTCTTGATGTGTTCAAATATTGAAACATTCTGTTGTATTTAACATTTAAGACCTATTTTTATGAAAATATTCAGTTTTTGGTTTATTGCAATATTTTTTAGTTTACTACATTCTACATTTAGCTTTCAAAAGTACAACTTACTTTTTACACAAAATAAGAACTATTTCTGTAATAAGTGATTCCTTTTGGCCCTCCAATTCCTGAGGCAAATGTACAATGTAGCTTAAGAAATTAAAAGTTTGACTTTATTAAGTTTGTACTTTGTAATAAATGCATCTTGAAACAAAAGATATAAACTCAAGTGTTCTGGAGTTACAGTATTTACAAAAATTTTATAACAGCCTTTATCCTTTTCAAAAAATGGCCTATATAGTTTTGGAACTTTAAATATAGTGATTGTCTACATCTGGTAATAACAGACCTAGGTAAAAATAGCTTTAGTTGCATGGTTGCAGTCCTCACGTTAACTGCTAGTATGTGCTTGTCCCATGAGGGCCAGGATGTTATGCTACTCATTTTTTCCGGGAAGCAAGTGCTGTTCTATATTGTCTCACAATATGTACAGTAATCTTCATCAATACCAGTCATAACATCCTGAGAAGTGCTTAGCATCCTCAGCTTCCACTAGCTTCAGGCAGAGGACTGCACTTTGCAACATATATCACGTTGTTGTATCTATAAAAATCAAATAAAGAATTGCTGTAGTCCTAGCAGTAATTTAAACTGTCACAGGAATAAATACTTTTACCTTGAAACAGTTTTCTATGTTGCACTATTTATCACAAAATGGCTAATATTTGCTACCATTTTGTATAAATTAATCTTTTAGCAGTGTTGGCTGTATCTCTAAATTAAAGATTCAGCTAGGTCTAGTAATAATTGTAGAATAATATACCTTGTTGTTACCCCTTACTTCCAAATATTATTTTAATACATTTTCTTTCATCATAAGTACTCCTGTAAATGGCACCTTTAATGTGTAAAGGCTATTAATAGAGTAGGTTGAACTATGAGTCAGCCAGATACACCAGTGCTAGCTAATGATCGTTCCCTGGGTGATATGAACATGGTCTTTTGTCATTTGTGTGGACAATAATGACACTTGCTGTATTGCAGTTTATTTGCTTGCTACATCTTCTGTTTTTAAAGTTGTCTAAGTGTCAAGAGGGAAAAGAGTCTGAGGTTGAGAGACCACATTAAAGACATTTAATATCCACTGCAGGAAAGGTCTTGTTACAGGGTAGAAGTCATGTTTTCAGGCTGTTGTCTAAGAGAAAATTACTTTAGCAATGATATGCTGTATATGTATACGTATGTGCAGAAAGTATAGTATATACAAACTGTTAAAACTTCAGTTCACTCTGTTTTTGTTTGCTACATGTAGAAGAAAGGGTACATAAAAATTGGTCACAAGATAATGGTCTAATGCATTACCACCAATGGATAGCTATCAACTAATGATCCAAGTAGCTTTTGTGGTACTTAGGCTCTTCGTAACATACAGTGTAAATTATGGAGGTAAGCCAGTGATGTTTCAGAAACAACATAATGAAGTACAATAAAACTGAGCAGGGCAGAAAAGCTTGTCCAGTGAATGCTATCTAACGTGCTTTTGGAAACATTCAGTGAAGAAAGGTTCCTGTTGAAACCAGAACTCAGGAATTCTCCTTTGCTTCCAGTGTAGTCTTCAGATTGTTACAATTCTCCTTTTTCAGGAGTATATAGCCCTTTTGTTGGTCTGATAAACCTACCTGTTCTTATTGCTTAAATTTCATGATATTAAAGACCTAAAAGTAATTGGTATAAGAATTGATAGCAATATTATGGCACTGAATGGTTTGTTTGTTTGTTTTTAAATTGAGGGGATTTGTCTTGTTGTTGTTGTGGTAATCCAAAGCCTATTATAAGGAAACTAATGCAATGAAAGGATATTCAAATGTGTAGTGCATCCAGAAAAGGAAAGATGTACCAAAGGCAATAGAGATTCAGTAAGCTGTTGGCAATATCTACACAACTTTCTTTATCCTTTAATTACAGGTGGCGTGCCAGCATTTGTATTTTTGACTCTGTTTAGTCCTTGGTGTAGTAGGTCCTTGATGTAGTTAGATATGTTTTTCAAACCATGGATGGAGAATAAATAGGTTGCACTATACTATCTGTTTTGGTAGTATAAATATCATTGGTTAAGTTTTTTGGAATTTGCCCTCATGTAACCAGTGACAGATCTTGCCAGCTGTTGGATCAAAATGATACATAAAATATGTTGAAGATTGGCTATACCGTGAAAAAAAATGAGAATTGTGCAGTGCCCTCCCTGGACCCTCTTTGGGTACACTACAAAAACCTGTATATGTATTGACATGTACACATTCTGCTGGAAAAAACTGGCATACAGGTTTTCATCTTCCTACATGCTAAATGTTCTCTTCATGCCTAAACATCATGAAGACTTACACTTCTACTAGATGCAGTATGCAGTAGCTCTGCTGACGCTCACATGATTTTTACCAGGTTGGTCTTGTCATCCTCCTGGATATTCCAACTAACAGAAAACAGCTCATCCCCCTTCGACAAAGAATATTATTATATTTGTGAGCTTGACAGGACTCCAGAACAAGCTGCTAAAGGCTAAAGAAGTTGCTCCTCTCAGCTATTCAAACCAGTTCTGATGTTCTGGCAGTAGGTTAATTATAACCATAATTAAACTTTTTAAATGCTGAGTAAATGACCCATGTGACATCCTTTATGCTGTGTTATATAGTAATGTTCATTTGGTCAGATCTAACACAGTGATGGGTATGAAAAGGTTCTTGGACAGCTGACTAACTTTTATAACTCCGTTTAGCCAAAGTAGGAGCCCTGACATTGATATTATAACTCTCAATCCACCAACTTCCAAGTGTACAACACTTGACTTTTTAATGTGTTGGAAAGACCCAGTGGCCCCCAAAACTAAACAATAAAAACTGAAAGATACACACATTGCTTATTTACATAATGCTATAAATCTACAGATAGTGTTGTTCTTTTATGTATTAAAACAAGTTTTTTCTGTAGCCGTCATGATTATACTTTTGTCACCAGCCCAGCCCTAGAGGTGTTTTTCCTTTATAATAACTGATAAAAACAGATGATAAATGAGTTGTTGTGGAGCTAAAAGATGGGAAAATGTGCATTGAGTGGAGGTTATTTTGAACCTATTGTGATCATATGATTGGTAAACAAAAAGCATTTATAGACATGCTCCATGGGTGGGGTGGAGCGGGAGGGCTTTAATTAGAGCAGTTCTCCAAGAGCTGCTCTAATTAGAGCACCCAGAACATCAGGTGCATCAGCATCCCTGCACTGAAAAATGGCAGTGGAGGCACTTTAACAAAAGTTCATTCAATAAGCTTTAGTTAAAGCATCCCTGCCTCCATTTTTCAGCACAGGAACGCTGATACACATGACACTGGAGTCTGCTAGAGCGTGGTAATTACCACACATGAGAGCAGCCTCACTGCATATCTGTAGGCACCCAAAAAGCCTTATTTAAAGTGGTAATGATTTTGTACATTTGTGACGTGTTGGAATGCAATCACATTTGATGATAATGATGCAGTCAGAGCAGTCTACTTGGTAAATTACCAAAGAAAATTTGGGGCTTTCGTAAACTGAATTGAAATTAGTACTTTTTGATGTGGTGGTTCAAAGGACAGTAATGTAACATATTTTTACCTCTGTCCTTAATTGATAAGAGGTTTAGACCCTTTTATTTGTACATCAGATTATCTAGTTATACATTTGTAGACCAAAAAAAAATTACATCACTGTTAGCAGGATTCATAGCATTTGTAGCTTTCACTTCCTCTTCCTGCTGTCACATGCCTTTGCCTGTCCCTTGATAAATCACAGATACCTCATTAGTTCAGTCAAATGTGCCCTCAAACTTAATTTTCAGTAAGGCTTTAGGAACTTGAGAATTTGGCAGGGGTCATGAACACTCATGGGTTTGAGAAATTCATCTATGCATTGGCCCTGAATTGTAGAAGATTCTGTAACTACATCTAGATTTCCTAAT
>NW_017728995.1:8897281-8900317 GCF_001723915.1 Gavialis gangeticus
GAATTGTAGAAGACTCTGTAACTACATCTAGATTTCCTAATGAATGTAACATATCTTTTCTGAATGGTCCTATAAACACTTATTTTGTATCTCATTATTAAAATACAAACTTTTAATCTCTAGCTCTGAGATTTAAAATTAGATCCTACAACAAATGCAGGAGGAAAAGATTATGCAACTTTTCCTTTTCCTTTATTTAGGGTTGTTTTTTTTGTTGGCAGGATGTAGTACTCAGCATTGTACAACTATTCATTTATTATTTGGAAGTTAGAAATTCAGATCTGTTTGGTTCGGGAAAAGTCTAGGTGGTATGGGAGAAATAGAGATTACTTGTGAGAGTGTTGAAATGGGGCATTTTATGTTCTCCTTGGCTAGGGACAGACATTCAAAAAGCCTGAGCCTGAATTGATTCAACCTTTGCAGGTTAGTCTAACCTGGCTAGGCTGAACCAGTTTCCAACTACATGGACAATCCCTCTGGACTGAGGAAATTCAGGCACTTGTCTGCAGTGGCTCAAGCTAGAAGCTGCGGGGGGTGCACTAGAGCAGCCCTCCCTTCCCTTGCACAGAGTTGAGCTGAGGGGGGCATGGCCAGGCCCAGCAGGACTTTCTCATTAGGGAGGTCTGCCTGCTTTTTCCTGCTGGCTTCTCAAGGGGTGGGAGACTTGTCAACCCCCAGACCCTTGCCAGCAAGGCAAGGGGTGGGGAGTGCAGTGCATGTTGATAATATGGAGCTTTTCAGTCTCCCTCCCCGCTTCTCAGACTGTCTGCAGCAAACTGACAGGGGAGCAAGGTAGCCTAGAGCTGATGAGTCTTTATCACCTGATTAGTAAAACAATAGCCTCTCTCCCATTACTTCAAACTCTTCTTAAAACTGCTTACTAGGGTGACTTGTTGGTTAGCTCTAAAAGCCCTGTTCTGTCTGCCTGCCTGTCCCAGTGAAATTGGAGAGACACACACACACCTCTTGGCATTAGCTAGCATACCACATGCCTAGGGTCCATGGGGCTGGGGTCCATGCTGTGGGAGATGGGAAGGAGGGAGGGGACGATTTCCTGCTTGAGCAGCAAGAGGAGGGAGGGGGTAGGGCAGGGGGAACCCAGCAGACCCTGCTGTGTCTGCAGTCTCTGCCAGAGCCTTATAAACCACGGGTTACCATACCACATGTTGGCTATGGTCTGTGCTGTGGGAGAGGGGAGGAAGGGATCCCTGCTTAAGCAGCAAGTAGTGAGAAGAGAGAGGGGGAATGGGGAAGCCAGCAGACCCTGCTGTGTCTTCAAGTCTGTGCTGAAGGAGCTCTGCCCAGGGAGCAGAGGGGAGAGGCCAGCCCTGCTGTGAAGCAGACAGCTCCACCCAGCACAGATGCATGCCGGGATGCTGGGGGTGTCTGGTTTATCTTAAACCAGCAAAGGGTCTGGGACAGACTCTGCATAAACCAGTTTGAGCCAAATCAAGTAAGTCTGATACTACATTCAACCAGGTTTATCTCAAACTAGCTTCAGCCATTTTCAAGCTGTTTTATGTGCACTGAACATCTGTTCTGCTACAGGTTTAAACCAGTTTCTGATCACGTAAACCAGTTTGTGTGTAATGTCTCTAGCCCTAGGAAACTTTACTAAGTATTTTTTTTCTTTATGTTTTATTTTAATTGTAGCAGGAACATTATTTTTAACCTGTTAGGCAATTGGTGTTAGCTAAAAAATTGATTCTCTAGTGAAGCTATATTTCTCACTTTAGTTTTAACCAAAAGACGTGTTCAACTATTCATGTAAATAATGCAGTACTTTATTTTTGTTGTTAAAATTTTTATATGAGGTGTTACATTGAGATTTTATATGCAAAATACTGTAAACGAGAGCAAAAGACTATAATTGCTGAATGGGATTCCCTCTGAATTCATATTTCTTTAATATATGTCTCAGAATATTTGATGTACCCTTTACACTATCTACATTTATCATGAAATCTTATGTGTATTATGTTTTTTAGTAATGGTTCCCTATTTGATAATAACTAATAGTACAATTGATTTCTTGATAGTCATTATTATCCTGAGGGTGACCAACAAAATGAGATATTGTGGCCTCAGTATTAGGAATTGTATTACTTAATATCTCCAGTAATGACATGACCTCATGGAGAAAACGAATTACACATTGATCAAATGTGCAGTTATCAGACTGGGAGAAATTGCAATCACAATGAGGGACAGAGCAAATATACAGAATGCTCTGGACCCTTTTGAGACTTAGTAAATTCTAATTGAGATAAAGTATATATAAGTGAAAAAATGCATGGAAAATTACAACATAAAATATAAAATTGGGTACTACCTAAGGACCAGTAATCTAGAAAAAATGAGGGGTGGATAGAGAAGGACATTGACAAATGGGACATGAACTCAAAACAGTAGAATTTCAAAAAGGCATTCCTTGCTGGTGTATAAAGATGTCACCAATAAAGTCATGGATTTTTGCCAACTCACTTCTGCAAGAATACCTAAGACTCCAATGATGGGCCACAAAAATAATAGACTAATTAGAATATAAGGAAATGATTATGTGAGTTGGAGAGAAGGGATAAGATAGTTGAGTACAGATATTTGAAGTAATGTATTAAAATGAATTGGCTAGGTTATTTATAATATTGAGAGGAATTAAAAATAGACCTAAATTAAAGAAAAAAATACCATAGTCTTTTAGGTAACAGTTTGGGGCAATAATTCTGTTTTCTCCACTTGTGCAATACCCGGGACAATAGGGCCTAAATCCACATTTAGGTTATTTGGGTGCTACCATACTGTAAGTATATAATAATAATAAATTTAGCATTCAGCAGTATCTTCTGCTTTTCATGCCATTTCCAATCAGTTCATGAACATCACTTTTGTCTTCCAGAAGAGACTTAATGTTAGGTTATAAAAAGGAAAATGTTGCTCCTTGCAGAGGCTAGGTATGAGTGTTGTTCCACTGGTGGGATGTAATGTCTTAGAGAAATGTATCCCAGATTTACAAAGGTGATGGACCCTGGCAGGTTT
>NW_017728995.1:8900423-8909906 GCF_001723915.1 Gavialis gangeticus
GGGGGGGGGGGGGTTGTATTATTAATTACTGTGCTAAGATTGTATAGTCTGAAGGAAGAACATGCATGCATAGTTTCTTTGTAATATGAAAGTTTCCCTCAACCGTCCTTACTGCAAAATTACTTACTGAAACCATCCATAGTTATTAGAGTGCTCACCACTAGGTAATCTATTGGCATCTTTGCCCCCCTCGCTATGTCTGTTTCTACATTAACTTACTGAATTTTGTGTTGTGTACACCCCACGCTAAACACACTATCAACCTATGCTGTGGTATAGTTTTTATTGGCCTCTTTCATCTGAGTATTTGACTGCTAATTATAGCTACCTTTCATGTGACACTTATCCATCTAGTGCTTTTCATCTTCAAAGCATTCCACAGACCTGACCTAATGATGTTTTACAACTACTGTGGAGCAGAAGTGTCAAACATGTGGCCAGTGGGCCAGATCTAGCTGCTGTGCCTGACCCAGTGCGCCGTGGAATATTGGGCTGTGGCTAGCAGTGAGCAGGGTCTGCCACAGAGTCGAGGGCCCCAGTGGACGTGGCACTCAGCAGCAGAGGGGCGAGCAAGGGCTGTGCCACAGCCCTACTTGCCTTGCAGCTGCTCAGTTCACCACCTCCATCACAGCAAGCAGCCACTTGGCCACAAACTGCTTGCCCCACTGCCACTGTTGCGGTGGCTGTCCGTCCCATCCCGTCCCCACCCCCCCCCCGGTCTGGCCCACCAAAGAGCTTTTCAGTCCAGACCTAGCCTAGGTATTAGTATTCCCTGGGATCTTGGATGTCCTGGCTGCTTGAATTGAAGCATGACCTAGTTGATCTAAAGTTCTTATTGGAGGGTGCACCAAAGACAGGTAAGTAGTGACGCAGCCTCGTTATCCTTTTTATTTTTATTGCTGCCTGAACTTGCCTCTGTTTGTTGTATTAAGGTTTTTAATAGCATACAGAATATTGCATTCCTTTATAGTAAATACCTTCATCGTATCTTGATTTGCTCTTCAAACTGACATTGTTAGGAGTTTAGAAAACCTAGTTGTTACAAATTAAGGCTTGAAAGCATCATCAATATGTAATAGATTGCACAAAAAGTCCAAAGGAGTCATTTGGAGTTAGTTTTATGTTACCCACACTGCTGGTGTACTGAAAACCAATATACCAGTTTCTTAAGTTGAGTAAATGTGATTTTAACAGTTATTGATTTTTTTTTTTTGGGTGGGGGGGGGGGTGCTGCATTGTTACTTCTGCATGTTTTAGACAGAAATGCTATATAATAGATAAATCAAAGTCAGTATGTTACTGTAGAACTTACTGAGCTAATTGCACTATACAGACCAGAATACAGTTATATTTGCTGAGTGCTACTAATGATGCTACCAGAAATTACGAGACACTAGGTTTCACTGAAGCTAAGGGATTAATGCAATTACTTCAAAGCAGACAATGTGGCGTCAGCTACAAACAGTGAGATAAACAACCAAAGAATTGAAGGTGGCTGTTTTTCATATTCTATCATATATGTGTTATATGAAACAAACTATTTAGTTGCCTAGCTGAACATGTTTTGTGTTGTTTATTAGAGCCACCGCAACTTGTATTTATTTGTACAGTCTGGAATTATTGACCTTTCACTTACAGGTGGTAAAATATAATAAGATAATATTAAGTTTTAAAAATAAAGTCCTTTGCCTTAAAAGTTTTTATTTGCTTCACTAGATGCAGGTTTTGAAGTTCAATTTACGTTGACATCTTTAAGTATTTACATTCAGATTTTTTTTTTCTAGTACTCTTTCTCCATAAGTTCTTTCTGCTGTTATGTTGCTACAATTAGAAATCAAAAGGACTGCACAGTTCTGTGTTGGAAAAAGTGTAGTAGGCCATATCTGGCCATCCTTTATTAAATGGAACTCCCACAGAAATAACGTAAGAGCTGGACATAAAAATCAGTGGCAGGATGTAGCCCACTAGTAACTACTGAAGGCTGCAGAAAGATGTTCTCAAGATGTATATCTTTATAATTATGTAGAAGATTTAGGGGGGGTTGTCTATCCATCACAGAAAGACTCCATCTCCAAGTCTGTTTCTTGTACAGCTTGAATCTGATTTTTCATGATTCCAGTGAGACATTGTAAGTAAAATAACAAAGAAGAAAAAGATATTAATATTGATACAACTGCTATCATTCCTTAAGCAGATTCTCTGAAATTACTAAACACTTATTAAGAATCTGAAAATGGTGAATTATATTTGAAAATGGTATGCAATCTTAGTTGTAGTTAGTGCTACCAGGTCTTCCTGTAATATATTTAGCCTTATTGTGAAGATCAATAAGATGGATCCAGTTCCAAATTAAGACTCAAATCTAGTAAGGATCTGATAGTATAATGGATAATATAATAATGTAACATTAAAAATCCAAGGCTGAGGTCATGATTTATTTGCTTTCACTGCTGACACACAACCATTATAGCCCTCTAATGCACTATTATATTAATATTGAATATAGATATATAGTTTTCATTCATGCTATTGCAATATAAAATCAGGTCCAAAGTCATTGATTGGTGATTATTTTTAAAAATCAATTTGTAGCCATAATTTTTTTAATGCAACTTGTATAGAAGATGGTGTGTGCACACACACTTCTAGCCATTCTTTATCTCATCAATACATTGTTCATAGCAGTAAAAAAAAATAATTGCATAAGAAAATATAAGCAGAAAAATTGACTGTGAAACTTAGACTTGTCTGGTTACATGTATGGGGGTTATTTGTACCCTTCTGTAGCCATTGTTTTAGACTTATTCATTTATAGTAAGAGAGTTTATCATTATCAACACCATCATTATTATTGGCTATATTTGCATATGTTAAGTGGAGTCGGTGGATAGTGGCACCACCTGAGGATCTGCCTTGCAAAACATGAGACTCCTAAGTCTCTCCTTAAAGTCAGAGTTGTGATGGTTAAAAATGGATCAAGTTAGAAATAAAGTCCAAATTCTAGTAAGGGTTGGTAGTATGATGCAAGCAGCCTCCGTAAGAGATGTTTTTCTCAATGTCTTAATTTTACAAAAGAAAGAAACTTTCAAGCAGGAATGTTGTTGCTTAGTAAACTGTTTTGCTATAAATATTTATCTAGACTGGACTGTCCAACTGCAGCCCATAGGCTGCCTGTGAGGTGGTAAGTTGTTATCCCCTGGGCTCTCACGCAGGTGCTACCTTTCTGCATAGCTCTGGCTGCAAGAGTAGCCATATTTTCTGCACTCTCCCCCCTCCCCACCCCATTCTCTCCCCCAGATGCTGCTTCCTGCCCCAGCTCCCCAGGGGAAGCTGAGGGTAAGTCTGGTGCAGCGGGGAATGTAATAACGCCTGTGCAGTAGAGGAGGGGGGTATGTGATGCAGTAGTGAGGGGTGCCCTAGATGGAAGAGGGGTGCCCACAGCTATGTGGTTCAGCAAAGCAGGGCATCCCGGCACCATGAAGCCTGGGTACCCATGGCTTGTGTGACATGTGGCCCACTGGTGCACCCTGTGGGCATGCAGCCTGCAGCCACTTAGAAGCTGAGCATCCCTAATCTAGATACGTCTCTCCAGCTGCAGTAAGGAGTTTTGTTTAATTCTAGGCTGACTGATATGAAGGACTCTTTGGTGAGAACTGGAAGGCAGATTAGGCCTATTTCTGCTTTGGCTTTCTTTGCAAAAACAAAACCATATTTAAGTTGAGCCAAATTAAAAATGATCTAGTCTTGTCCCTGGATATTGTGTTGGCAACCAGTATGAAGGCAGTTTTCAGGCTGAATGGGCAGGGCATGCCTGAGGCCCAGAAGTCTGAGATAAATAATAGATGGTACAGCAGAAGCAACTGAAACCAGAGTTCTCATTTTGAGACTTCAGCATCTATGTTTTGAGTGTACCAGAAGAGCATGGTGATGGGTTTAACATTTATACACAATATGAGCAAAGTTAATTTTGTGTTTGAGTCAGGTAAAAAAATTAACTTCATTGTGACTGATACAATAATACGTTCTTGTTCTCCTGCATCTTAGGCTCAGAAAAATGAGAGAGAATCTATCAGGCAGAAACTGGCACTTGGAAGTTTCTTTGATGATGGTCCAGGAATTTACACCAGCTGTAGCAAAAGTGGCAAGCCAAGCCTTTCTTCTCGGTAAGTGAAATGACTTAAGAAACTTTTCTCATTTTTCTGACTTGTAAAATATATAGCATCAAACTGAGTGTAAAGATAAATATGGGGGGAAATCAACTTGAAAGTTGCCATGTATGATATCTCTAGCATGAAGTCCTGTCAGAGAATCATTTAGGTAAGATCCTTGCTGCCTTAGACTCTATTATTTCTCTGTATCCTCCCTTGATTTTTATTGGCAGGCATATCTTTTAATTGCCCCTCATTTTAAACTCACAGTTCCCTGTGCTCCACACAGACTTGGCGTATGTCACGTCAATTGTAAATAATTTACAAAAAGCCCTGAAATTGCAGTTACTGAAAGCATTGTTGTTGTAATTAACCCAGTCCGCCTAGTTATCCTACATGAATCATTTTTATGTCCCTCACTGTGGACCACGGGGTGGGGGCGCAGTCCTCAACTCTCCCTCAGACCCACACCCTGCCTACCCAAGCTCCATGCACCCTGGCCCCACCCAGCTGCAACTTTCCATCCACCCCACCGCTTCCCTACCTGCTCCCCAGAGTGAGTGCTGCAGCAGGGAGACAAGGGGAGCTGCTGGAGGCTGAGCAGATCCCTTGGTGGCTGCAGCAGCGGCAGGAGCAGCCCTTCAAGGAAACTGCATGCTGGCTGGGCCAGGCCCCTTCACACACCAGGGTGGGAGCAGTGCGTGCAGGCTGAGTGAGGTACAATTAATTGGTGGGTGCACGGAGCCTGGATGGAATTGCATGGCAGGCCAGATCTGGCCCACGGGCCGTATTTTGCCCACCCCCAAGTTAATCAGTCTTTGGCATGGAAGAAGTTAGGGCAGAGGTAGGCAATTATTTTAGCTGGAGGGCCACTTAATGAGATTTGGTGAGCTGTCAAGGGCTGCAAGGGTAGCCCTCCCCCTTGACAGGAGCTCTGCCCCCTGGTCACCATCTTGAGACAGAAAGTCCTGCCCACCCCCCCCAGCCCCTGTTCTGTGCCCCAGATGTCTCTCTTCTTGCTCCCAGTAGTTCTGCTTTTGGGAGGGGAAGGTTACTATCTTGGAACCAGAAAAAAAAACCAAATCATATACTAAAAGTCACACACCTACTATAACATATTTCAATTTTATTACAAAAAATATTTTTGTCGTGATTTGTGTTTATATAGTGTTTATAGAGATGATTGCATAATTACTCAAGAATAAAGTCTTACTCTTTTATGTTTTGTGCGGGGTATGGTTGGGGGGGTGTATGGTGGGGTGTGGGAGTTGTGAGGGGGTGTGACTGTGTGGGGGCATAGGGTATGTTGGGAAGATGTACATGTGAGGGGTGGTTGTGGGGGCAGAGTATGGCTGTATAGGATTTGTGGGGTGTGAGGGAAGGTTGGGGTGAGTGTGAAGACCCTCCCCCACCCTGCCACTCTTCCCAGGTGCGCTCATGGCCTGTGCCGCCCCGCAGCGCATGGCACCATCCATTTCTGGGAACTGCATATGGCAGCAAAGAGCACAGCCAGGCTGGCTTGCCTCAGTTGCACAGGGCTCCCCATGGCACTCATGCACCCTCAGTGGAAGCTCCACTCAGTGGAGCCAGCTGCCTTCCCCACCCCTTGCAATTCAGAAATGGAGGGGAGCCTGGCAGAGTCCTGGTATAGGGTCCTCCTTGCTATCACGTACAGCGCTAACCAGAGCCACATGCTGCCGTGTGGCAGCACCTGCCCACGCCACAAGTGCCTGCTGCTGCTGCTGCTACTGGCAGCAGGGGCTATGCGCCATTAAGGGGTGCATGGGAGGGGTCCCCACACTGCCCCCACCCTCCCTCACACCCACACCCTGCCCACCCAAGCTCCACACTCCTGCTGCCCCCCTGGGCACAGGCTCTGCACTCCCCCAACCCCACACTCCTGCCCAGCTGCAGCTCCCCCTGCCCCTGTTGCTTCCCTACCTGCTGCCCAGAGCGAGCCCTCTAGCAGGGAGACAAGGAGGAGCTGCTGGATGCAGGTGAAGCGAAGCAGGTTCCCTGGTGGCTGCAGCAGTGGCTAGGCCAGGCCCCTTCTGTGCACAAGGGTGGAAGTGAAGTGAGCAGGCTGGGCAGGGTACAATTAGTTGGTGGGCACCTGGAGGCCAAGTGAAATTGCCTGGCGGGCTAGATTTTGCCGGCCCCTGAGTTAGGGAGTCTATCTGATAGTCTGCCCTGCTCACTTTCTAGAGTTTTGAAACAATCCACTGATTAACTATGAAACATCAGAATGGTGGTAGAATGACTTGCTACTTGATATGCAAAATTCTCTTTTTGATTCATTTCTTACTCTGACCTTTCTGAGAATATCAAAATGTTTTTTCTGAGTATATCCAAAATAAATTAAAAACCACATGCAAATCTCATCCCAGTAGTTAGCCGTATTAATAGCATTGCTCTGAACAATAGAAATATTGCAGCTTTTCTTCTCATGTCATATGCAAGTAGCATTAGCACTCGCAAGATATTACAAGTTATCCGTGGGCATAGTTCCACCAGGATGTCTGCATTCCGAAAATCAGAACCACATTTTTGTCTTTCTTGAGGCATGCCATTAAACTGGTCAATGGATGAAATGTGCTTGTTAAGATATATTACTTTTTAGCAGGTACTTTCTAGAAAGGAAATGAGCAAAAGGCAAACACATGGGTGGTTCCCTAGCTGGAATTAAAAAAGACATGATCCAATTGAGGAGGTTGAAGAATTATGGTTATGGTTTCCAGAATGCTAGCATTGCCCTGGGGCAACAACAATTTGTGCATACTTTAGCAATCTTCTTTTACGGAAGCCTTAAATATTCTGTACAGGAGCTGAAATACAAATTACTCATGAAGGTGCTATGTATGCAAAGCCAGGATAGGAGCCTTTCTCCTAGGCTCGAGACAAGAAGTTACATATAAAGCTGTTTAAGTGATCAGAAACTGGCAACAGAACATATGTTCAGCGCACATAAACCAGTTTCAAAATAGCTAAAACTGGTTTTAAGATGAACGTGATTGAATGTAGTATCAGACTTAACTGATTTGGGTCACACCAGTTTATGCAGTTTCTGTTCCTGACCCCTTCCTCTTTTAAGTTAAACCAGAGTTCTCCAGCATGCTCCTGAGTTCTGGGCTGAGCTGTGGTCTGTTCCAGAGAGCAGAGCTGGACCTGCCCCTCTGCTCTTTAGCCTGAGCAGGGGCAAGCGTGTGGCCAGATGCATCTGGGCATTGCCCCATTAAGCAAAGTGGACAGGGAGGGGATTCATTCATCCCTCCATCCCCTCCACCACAGCCAGGGTTTGCCTGTCTGCAAGTGAGCTGCGGGGGCCGGGGCTAGCAAACCCTAGCTGTGGTCCTGGGGGGCAGAAGGGAAGGAGGGAGAAATTAACCCCCACCCTGCCCCCTTTGCTTTGATAGGGCCATGCCGGGATGGCATCTGGCTATGCCCCCATTGCTGAAAATATGAGAGGAGGGGGTTTATTCCACCCCCACTTCCCTGTCCCACCAGCAGGGACCACAGCTGTCCTGGCATGGCCCCATTAAGGTTAAAGGGGCAGGGTGGGGGTTAATTCCCCCCCTCCACCGGGGACCGCAGCAGGGTGGGGAGGGGGGTCTCTGTGCAGCACTGCCTGGCTCCAAAGGGGGATTCTTCCCCCCCACTACCTCCTCTCCCCTGTACGGCAGGAAGGGGGGCTCTGTGCAGCAGTGCCCAGCCTGTGCATGGGGAGAGGCTGTCACTGAGCTGCAGCTGCTGGGGAGGGTCCTGCCCCCACAGCCCACCCCAGCCCAGCCCAGCCCAGCCCCGCTCAGCCCTGACCAAGGCAGCCACAATGTGGCCAGGCTGAGCCATGGGGGCAGGGCCCTCCCCAGTGGCTTGTTAGCAAGCACAGCCTGGCCTGGCGTGGCATGCATGGGTGGTGGCTGGCCAGGCAGCGGGCACCCAGGATGTCTCAGAGGCACCGCAGTAGCTTATGTGTCCAGGCATTGCCCCATTGCCCAGATTTCTCTCAGCTGTCATGGAGCCGCTGCTGTGGGCAGGGCTCTCTACCCCTCTCCTTCTCTCCTGCCACTGAGGTCTGGTCATGTCCCCATCTAGCCAGGCTCCCAGTTCCCCCACCCACTGAACCCTGCAGGCCAAGGTGGGGATTTAAACCCCTCCACAATTATACTCAGGCCTCCCAGCCACACCATGCCACCCTCAGCTCAGCTTCCCTGTGGATGCAAAGGGCTGGCCGCTCTAGTGCTCCCAGGCTTCTGGCCTGAGCCACTGCAAGCATGTGCCTGCATTTCCAGAATGAAATGTGGATGTGCGTCCACTTGCAAATCAGTTCAAGCTCTGCAGGTTAGACTAATCTGCAAAGATTGAATCAATTCAGGATCAGGATTTTTTAATGTCTTTCCCTAGCCCTTGTCTCCCTTCACTTATTTTGTAGGTACTTATGAGGTACAGTATGTTGCTGTATAGCAGAGAGAGGAGGCATGGTCACAGGAAAGGGGACTAGTAGGTAAATTTGTCCTTATGTATTTGATCCTTGTTTTGGCATCTTGGTTCTGGTCATGGATGACTTGCATTAGGGCAGCTATTTGGCTGTTCTGACATGCTCCAGGAATATTAGCTTTGCGCAGAGCAGCACCAGATTACAAAGAGTGGAAGAATGAACTTTAAACCTCCTTTCTTTCCTTCGCACCAGGTGTACTGCCCCACAGAGGAGGATCAAATCATATTTGTTCTGGACTCCCATGTGTCTTTGCAGTACTTACACTAAAATGGCAGTGCCATCATATAAAGTAGGTTTAAAAATACTCCAGAAGTTGTGGTTTATCCAGATAGTGAGGAATAGACTCAGTGGTTTTCCCATAAAGGAGATGTCTTCACTTGGGAAATTTCTGAATGAACTCCTTTGTTAAGAGTAGATGTATACATCTTGCCATAGTGTGGTGACAGAAGAAAGGTATAAGAGGCACAAAAATGGAAGAGAAGTTATCATTATATGAGAGAGGTTACAATTACACAATCAGATTTGGATTTCAGTGATTTGAAAGGGAAAAAGATTACCCTGTAGTAACTATTTTCCTTTAAAGCAAACCCAGTAACCCCATCTTCTAATTATATGTCATCTAATTAACATTGTGCAAGCAGAATTTGGCAGATATACTAAGTGAAATTACCACATGTACTAAAATACTTTGAAAATTTGTTAATATTTATACACTAGTCAGGACATTAATACACACTGGTTTTTATTATAGGAGGCGGAGGAATTTTTATAAGGCTTTTTTCTTACTGAAGAAAGAAACATTATATGGGAAATAAAACCATAGTAAAAAAAATTACTATA
>NW_017728995.1:8914906-8915741 GCF_001723915.1 Gavialis gangeticus
GAGAGGTTACAATTACACAATCAGATTTGGATTTCAGTGATTTGAAAGGGAAAAAGATTACCCTGTAGTAACTATTTTCCTTTAAAGCAAACCCAGTAACCCCATCTTCTAATTATACGTCATCTAATTAACATTGTGCAAGCAGAATTTGGCAGATATACTAAGTGAAATTACCACGTGTACTAAAATACTTTGAAAATTTGTTAATATTTATACACTAGTCAGGACATTAATACACACTGGTTTTTATTATAGGAGGCGGAGGAATTTTTATAAGGCTTTTTTCTTACTGAAGAAAGAAACATTATATGGGAAATAAAACCATAGTAAAAAAAATTACTATAATGCCAGTAGATATAATTTATCCTTTAAACGCATGTCCAGCTGTTGGAATTTTTTTCCCACAATACCACAAAAATTACCACTTGCAGTTAGCAGTAGCTAGCGACCTTCCTTGTAATCTGCCCAGAAGGCCAAGGATTGACTGGAAACGTAGACTGACCTAACCTCTGAGCTCCTGTGTGTATTTTTTGCACATCAGGTTTTAGACGCATTGGCCAGAAGTTTCTGCACTTTCTTCTCATAGTGTACCTGTTTTGAGGGCCAGGAGAGGACTGAATTAACTGATTTGTCCATTTGACACTTTTTAAGGAGTATTAAACTTCCATAACAAGAATTCAAAACAAACTGCAGGTCATGGATCTTTTTCCATTAATAGTAACAACAAAAAACCTTTTATGCCTACAGTTACACAGTGTTCACATTACCGTTGTACTCCTCGTTGTTTGCTTCCCACATTTATTATGTGATCCTGCACAGGTTGCAAGCCTCCTTA
>NW_017728995.1:8920741-8922208 GCF_001723915.1 Gavialis gangeticus
CAGGTATGCAAGCCTCCTTAACTTTATTACTGTGAATGGTTTCATTCATTAGTATATTTGAGCATATACGTAACTTTGCAGAATCAGAGAAGGGCTGTTTTTGTTATATATTTCTATGTCACCTAATATGCTGTCCCGCCGACGTATTAAAGCCTGTAGGTCAGAAGTGGGCAATTATTTTGGGCGGAGAGCTGCTTACGGAGTTTTTTGGCAAGCCATTGAGGGCCACATGACAGGCAGCCAGGGGCAGATAAATATTAATTTTCTAAATTTTTTAGGGGCCCCATGGGCTGGATAGAATGGGCTGGTGGGCTGCATCTTGCCCACCCCTGTTGTAGGTGCTGCTATAATATGAAAAATATCTCATCAGTGTTTGAGTGTGTTACAGTTCACTGTAAAAGAGCCTTATGCTTGTGTAGGGAACACTGAAAAGTCGGTAGCTATAATGCCGCCTTTGTGCTCGAAGCCCATTGAAAATCTCATGTAACACAAGAAATGGTATTAAAAGTATTATTCATAATATATATCTTGCATATTAATAATACATCAGAAATCATCAAAATAAATAGAAAATAGTTTACTGACAGTTTCTAGTAAGTAGTATTGTATGCAAATCTGTTGGGAATCATGAAAAGGAATATCTTGCATCAGAGCTTGTGTGGGTAAAGTGTATACATCTTGGGTGTGCAGTTTTACATTTACTTCATCTATTATTGGAAATACATAAGAAAATATAAATTTGATACAGTTGTACAAATTGCACTTCCTCTTGGAAATTATGCATGCGTCTTAGAAGAAGAGAGAACAAATGCATAACTCATGCCCATTAATTAGTTTTCTTTTAAATGTCATTCTTGTCCCTGCAGACACTACAGTGCATGTAATCAAATTCAGTACTTCAAGGCACAGTAACCCTTAAATTAAGAGTAAGCTAAAAAATGGGAGAAGCGTGAATAACTCATTACCTTCCTAGCCTGTGTCTCTTTTAGAGAGCTGCCTGAAACTTTCAAGGAGTTCTGAAGAATAGATAGGGATTGTAGTTCAGAAAACGTTTAACATGAAGTTTAAACCAGAAGCAGACAGATGGAGGATGGAATTCACCTCCAAGGAGGATTATTCTGCACTGGTCCGGTTCTGCAGGGAGCAAACCAGGAAAGGCAAGGCTACAACTGAACTCCAACTAGCTTCGAGCATCAAGGACAATAAAAAGTCCTTTTTCAGATATGTGGGGAGCCAGAGGAAAAGCAAGGGCAACATTGGACCCCTGCTGAACCAGCTGGGGCAACTGACAACTGATGCCCAGGCAAAAGCCAGCCTATTAAATGGGCACTTTGCGTCAGTCTTTCATCAGTCCCATGGGACGCCCATGCCCGCTACGGGACAGGGCAGTCCAGGTGGGGGAGATCCCCTGCCCTCCATCAATGGTGACTTTGTGAAGGAACACCTTGAGAAGCTGGATACCTTCAA
>NW_017728995.1:8922351-8925453 GCF_001723915.1 Gavialis gangeticus
GCACATGATCAGAGGTCAGGAAAACAGACCTCACGACGACAGGCTGAGAGCCATGAGGCTCTTTAGCCTGGAAAAGCGCAGGCTCAGGGGTGATCTGATGGCGACCTATAAGTTTATCAGGGGTGACCACCAGGATCTGGGGGAACGTTTGGTCACCAGAGCACCGCAAGGGATGATGAGGTCGAACGGTCATAAACTACTACAAGACCATTTCAGGCTGGACATAAGGAAAAATTTCTTTACTGTCCCCAAGGTCTGAAACAGCCTGCCATTGGAGGTGGTTCAAGCACCTACATTGAACACCTTCAAGAGCTTCTCTTGCTGGGATCCTATGACCCCAGCTGACTTCCTGCCCTTTGGGTGGGGGGCTGGACTCGATGATCTTCCGAGGTCCTTTCCAGCCCTAATGTCTATAAAATCTATAAAAGCCTCTTAGATCAGTGCTTGGAATGGTTCAAAAGTATTCAGGGAAAAATCAAGGACTGCTTTTAACCTCTTCACTGTGAACTGGTTGAGTGCTGTGTGTGGCACCAAGTGTTCTGTGGCAGTCCTCCAGGCATCCCACACTGCTTTGTTTCTTCTCCCCCTCCCCTGTACTCTGGTACACAAGTGCTGCCCCCTTTTTCCTTTTGTTGGCACTTTTTATCAATAAGTTCCCTTGCGCTTGGATCTTTCTAACAACTAGCTGCATCCTCAACGGTGTTCTCTCCTCATACTTCCTCAGTCCCTGGGAACAAAGAAGTGCAAGACCCAGTACTCCCATCTCCACCTTCTCTCTCTCCACAGTCAGGCAAAAATGCTGCAAATGTTGGTCAGTTGCAAGCTATTCACTTTTACTGAGCTCATGTTTAGGAGAAGGAAAAGCAGAAAAGTGAAAATACTTCTCCACCTACTGGGGACCTGTAGCAATGTTTGGGCTCCAGGGGTGGCTGAGACACGCCCTGGTGGCCATGTAACCCTTACCCTGCTCCAGCTCTAGGATGTCCTACCTTTACTTGCCTTCCATGCCTTGATGCAACTGTTTGATTGGAATGGAAGCTGCCTAATTAGGCCTAGAATAAGCCCCAGTTCCTCTAGATGCCAGCTAGTTCGTTTGAGCTTCTGCTGGTCTCCACTCTGGCCTTCCTGGGTGGGCCTTGATGGCCCATCAGTGTCCCTCCCCACGGCATCTCTTAGCCTTAAGGGCTAATCACAGTGCCAGCCTTCCCTACAGCAGTGCTGATGCTTCACAGCTGTTACAATTTAATAATTCCAGTGCGCACTTGGCCCCAATCCACTACCAGGTCATCTCAGGCAGTAACACCCCTATCAGAGCCTCAGACCCTTTTCTCTTGTTCGTTCCCTTAGCCCAGGGCCGCTGTGACTGACCTGGCTTCTGGGTTCCAGCCCTTGACCACCTAATCTGGCTTTGTTGTTGTCCTGTCCTGGGTAATACACTTGCTGAGCCTGCTTCAGTTCTTGGACCTCCTGGCCCTTGTCTCTGTCCCTTTCATGCACAGGACCCCCTGGCCTGGCATTGCCTTTTCTGGGCACTGGGCCACCTGTCCCTTGTCCAGTTCCTGCCCAAGCTAGGCTTTAGCCTCTCTCTAGGCTTCAAACTTCCTCTTGGGCCTAAGCCTACAGTATGCCCTGAATCAAGGCCCATAGCTGGCATCTAACAACTGGCATGCCCCTGGTACCTTACTGTGGGTTAAACCACCCTGCACCTCTTAGGATCCCTTCCATGGCCTCTACACACTCCTCTTTTAGTCGTGCCCAAGCCACAGATTGAAGCTGTAACCAAGGAGTAGGTCTTCTGGCTAGAATACAAACTAAGCCCCCTCTGGGTCCAAACAGAAACAGTGGCTAACTGCCTGCATTATAAGGCTTCCCCTTACCCGAGGTGATGTTTCTCTGTAGGCAGCAGCACTCTGTTTGCCTTCTTCAAGATAGCCCCTAGTGCCAGATTGGAGCTCTTGCCTCTCCAGCTCCCAGGGCCAGGCTGCCTCTCCTGGTCCTGCCCTGCTGCAGATGTTTCCTGTGTTAGCTTTCTGGCTCAACCCCAGGGTGGCTTGTTGCTGCTGGTCTCTGCTGGAACAATATCTCATCTTCCATGCAGGGCTCTTATCCCCTTGTGCCACTGCAACACAGCTAGTTCTTCAGTAAGTACTTGTAGTGGGTAAATCCTTGGATACCTGGTCCCTGTTGGCTTGTAATAAGCCTGAAGCTCTCCCTGCTGCTCCTTCACCCTTAAAATAACAGGAGCCATTGGCTCTCTTGTTACAGGACCTGCACAAGTACAAGCATTCTGTCCCACTAGCCCACTGTGAGGTCTGCTTGGATGGGTGTTCACTCCTGAACCACAGCATTTTATGCACAATTGTGAGTGGTTCCATTTTGTAACATTCTGGAATGGTTCAGTTATGTGGATCTGTACCCTCAACCCCCCCTATGTGTAAAGAATTGCAATTGTAGCTGATCTTCCAATGGAATATTTCTGTTGTGATGATGGACAGCACCTCATGTCTCCCTGAAAGATGAACAGCTTACATGTTGGGCTCCTGAGAACTAACTCTTGTTCATAAAATTCTAGGTTAGTAAAATATGTATAGGCAGTAGGCACAGCAGCTGTCAGCTTGGATAGTATTTAAAGCTGTTGTTCAACTGAAGGCAAATCTGGCTTGATACCTCAAGCCTGTTGTAAAAGTGATTCTAAGGGCAAGTTTCATAGTTTCTAGGGTCAGAAGGGACCTGAGCAGATCATCTAGTCTGACCCCCTGCCATGGCAGGAAAGAGTACTGGGGTCAAATGACCCCAGCAAGGTGTTCATCTAACCTCCTCTTAAAAACCCCCAGGGTGGGAGCCTGCACCGCCTCTCTTGGAAGTTGGTTCCAGACCCTAGCCGCCCTGACCATGAAGTAGCGCCTCCTGATGTCCAACTTAAACCTTCCCTCCGCCAGCTTGTGACTGTTATTCCTGGTCACTCCTGGTGGTGCTCGGGGGAACAGGGACTCCCCCAATGCCTGCTGATCCCTCTGACTAGTTTATAACAGGCCACAAGATCCCCTCTCAGCCTTCTCTTTTGGAGGCTGAACAGGTTCAGGTCCCGTAGCCTCTCCTCAT
>NW_017728995.1:8925463-8951251 GCF_001723915.1 Gavialis gangeticus
GTTATTCCTGGTCACTCCTGGCGGTGCTCGGGGGAACAGGGACTCCCCCAATGCCTGCTGATCCCTCTGACTAGTTTATAACAGGCCACAAGATCCCCCCTCAGCCTTCTCTTGTGGAGGCTGAACAGGTTCAGGTCCTGGAGCCTCTCCTCATAGGGCCTGCCCTGCTGTCCCCTGATCACGCGAGTGGCCCTCCTCTGGACCCTCTCTGCTGTCCACATCCCTCTTGAAGTGCGGCACCCAGAACTGGACGCAGTACTCCAACTGTGGCCTGACCAGTGCCGCATAGAGGGGGAGGATCACCTCCTTGGACCTGCTTGAAATGCATCTGTGGATGTATGACAAGGTGCAGTTGGTCTTCCTGACTGCATCCCCACACTGCCGGCCCATATTCATCTTGGAGTCAATGATGAACAATTTTATACATTTTCTACAAGTGTCTTCCCATTTCACTGCAGCCAGGCCATCCTTGCTTTTCCTTTAGACTCTTTTACATGTTCTCTGGAAGCACAACATGAACTTTGTTGTCAGAAGAATTCTTAACTCCTAATGACTTCCGCCTGTATAGTGCATTCCCATTTTGAGCCAGGGGGTTTATACCCATTGTTTCTTGCACATAAAAGGGAGATTATTCCCTACGAGATTTCCCTATTCCCATGTGCCTTGGTGTCCTGGTTCAAAGGAATACATTGCTGTCTTTTTTCCCTTTGTTTATGCCTAAAGTATAAGTTTAAAGTTTACTGTAGAATTTGCGTCTTGAGTTCCTAAAATAAGTCTCAAGAGACCTCTAGCCTAATGATCTTAATTTCTAATAAATCCTGAAGTTCTGAAGAAATGCAAAAGATTAGAAGAGGGAATGGCTTATGGAAAGGAATAGTGGGATAGCCTGTCGAAAACTAGAGTAAAACGGTGGAAAAGTTGTTACAGGAGTCAGTGGACAGCTATATTCCTATCATTAAATTAATACTTTAATTTGTGCAGCATAATCAGCATAGTTATGTGGAAAATGAGCCTGGCCAGGCAAATCTGATTTTTATTCTTTGAGATCACAAGTTTGGTTTCAAAGGTAACTGCCTGGATATAATGTACTTGGACTGTTCTAAGACAGTTGACTTACTGCACTTTTTATTTTAGCACAAACCAGTATCAGTAAAATGCATATTAAATGGATTAGTAACCAGCTGATAGACCCATCTCAAAAAGTGGCTGTCAGTGGAGAATCATCCCCCAGTGAGGCTGTTGGTAGAGGGGATCTACAGGCACCAGCTTCATTATTATCATCATTTCATTATTTTCATTAGTGATCTGAGATGGCATAAATATTCAAATAGATGCTGATAAAATTTTGCATGACGTATTGACACAATGAAAAACAATGAGGCTAGGGAAGACATACTGAGCTATCCAGAGCACCCAGGGTTGCTCTCAGGAGCACTTACGGGCATACCCGTAAGACCGCTCTAAGACAGCTATATTTAGGGTGACTATATTCCTTGAGTCTCAAAAGAGGATGCTCTGCTCCCTCCCACTCTCTAAGGGCATGCTCAGCTCTCTCCAAGCTGGTGAGTGCACCAGAGATGGATGGGGGAAAGAAGCGTCAGAGCGCTGTGAGGGATGCTGGAGGACTGGCAACCCTCTATTTGCACTCCCTGGCTGAAGAGCGTAGCCACTGCTGCATTCCAACTGAAAATGGGAGAAAAGCATTCAAACTGACCAGACTCCTGGGACAAATGTTTCACACAGGACAATCCTGGAGAAAACAGGATGTGTGGTCATCCTTGCAATGCTGTCTGCTTTCCAAGATTTGGTGCTTGTGGAGCAGACAAATCAATGCGAGTCCATAGTTCCATTGTGCAGCAGAAGAGGCTTAATGCAGTTACTTTAGTTGAAAACACAGTAACATTAAAATTATGTTTTGGTGCTGAGCTGGAAGAAAGGACAACCAGCTGAAAAAGATGGGTCTTATTTTTGACTTTGCTGTTGTCTTGGCTGAAGAATTTGGGAATTCAACTTTACCTTGTTGGGGAATCAGTGGATGAGAGAGATGTTGTACAAGAAGCGGGGATGGAGGATGACAAAAGCACTTCTACATTTGTTTTACGACATGAGAGGATCTCCTTTGAACTTGTATTTATTTTGGGGCTGAACATGCACTTCCTCAGCCACATCCCATCAGGGGATCTAGCACTTTATACTAAACGTACTGCTTTATAGATGTTACTTTGGCACCCTAGATTTACTAAAAGTGAAAGAAATGTACTTGCTTATTATGTTCCTTGTTTACTAATTGTACTTTATTTCTCTTCAGTGCTCCAGAATCAATTAAGTCAGTTTAGCTTTATTTATAATCAGTTTACTGTCCCTGCTAGAAATAAAAAGAGCCTTTAAAAGAGGCTATAGATGGGAGTCACCATATTGGTTATTGTCAAGAAAGCAGCGATTACTGGTATCAACATACAAGTACTTTGGACTTGCTGTTGAAGTAGGTTGTGCTGATGCTTATCTTTATTTTTTTTCCCAGGCTACAAAGTGGGATGAACTTGCAGATTTGTTTTGTAAATGACAGTGGCAGTGACAAGGATAGTGATGCCGATGACAGCAAGACTGAAACAAGCTTGGATACACCTTTGTCACCGATGGTAAGTCTGAAAACTAATCCAATAAAAGGCCTTGCAGAAGAAGAAAAAGGTTTTAAAGCACAAAGTGATAAGAAAATATAAGCTAAGGAAAAGCTTGTCATTAATCCTATTAAAATAATCTGGATTAAAAAAAAAACACACACTCCATCAGTAAAAATATTTTAGTTACTGGGTAAGGTGGGCAGATTACCCATAGGTAGCCCAGATATACTTGACATGAATAAATCCTCTTCTATTGTGCATTCTCCCTTTTATGGATTTGTAACACTAGAAACGGAAAAATATGAAATAGCATCAGCTTCACACCCCTTCCTTCTGAAGAGTATTTAATCAAGGAAACTAGATGATCCCTGACTTCTCCCCTGCTCCCACATATAAACATAACACAAGGCCCTCATTCCTTGGCAGGATTTCCTAGAATCAGAACAAATACATTCCCTTCAAACACTTGCTAATCTGTCTGGCTCCAGTCTCCAATTAAAAATGCTCAAGTTGCTAGCAGCTTGTAAGAGCTCAGAGCTTGTAAGAGTTAATGTTTTGAAAAATTGTGTTTGATATTTAAAAGCTGTCTTGTTGATAAAATACAGGTTTCCCTCACTTTATGCTGTACATGCGTTCCTGGAAAGTGATGCATAACTCAAATTCGCACAAAGGGAACCTGCTTTACAATGTAAAAGATAGGGATACGTTCCAAGACCTTGACTGTACTGATCCCCAGACCCATTTATACCACTTTTACAAGACAATTTTGGCACTCACCAACAGCAGGACAGTACACACAAGCACAGGGCACTATCATAATGGGGCTGACAGTTACAGAAACACATGTTGCAGACGAATGAGGAGCACAGAGCCACACAGGAAACTATTTTAGTGCCCATCATTTCTACAGCACACTGCACAAAGCAGCTTACTGCAGGCTTCCACCACACTGATCGCATAAGAGTGAATTTACTTCGCATATAACAAATTTTTGGTATAAAAAGGGTCATCGCATACGAGTGAATTTGCACGTACAGGACCCACATAAAGTGAGGGAAACCTGTAAATAAAATGACATGATCTCCATTTCTCCAGAAGATATTTTTCTCACTCTTATGTGCATGAAAATTTTGAAACCTAAAACAAAACATTTTTACAGCAATATTATTTGCATTAGATGTGAACATTATTAAATATTTCAAAATTTGGCTGTGTTTGTGACCTTCCCTAGAGCAAGCAAAGTTCTTCCTACTCTGATAGAGATACTACTGAAGAGGAATCTGAATCCCTAGATGACATGGATTTTCTCACTAGACAAAAGAAACTGCAAGCTGAAGCCAAAATGGCCTTGGCTATGGCAAAACCAATGGCCAAAATGCAAGTAGAAGTGGAAAAACAGAACAGGAAAAAATCTCCAGTAGCTGATCTTGTAAGTATGGATTATAGATCCAAACGTACAAAATAGCCACCAAATATTAATGGTTTGTTGTTTTACTGTTGCAGCATGTCCTCTTTAATTTCAACTATTTTTTCTTATTATCACAATTTTGTACCGTTGCATCCAACATCCAAAGTTGTTTGACAAAGAAACTTTTATGTACAAAGATACACTTAATATACTTGAATGTAAGTCAATATTTTAATATTAATTAGAGGCAGAACAAGTATAGAAAATACATTCCACATAATAAAGTGGGGTGAATGGCCTTCCGTGGATCTCTCCAATGTATTTTAACAACCTTTGAAGCAGAAGGAAATTGGCCCCCATGGTTCCCCTGCTTTATCTGTGGCAAATTAGGATGTTCCATCTTGTGGTTGTCGGCATTGACTGTAGTTTTGCTAATAGTTTAGACCAGGGGGTTTCAACCTTTTTTAATAAGTGTACCCCCAGCAGCCCCCTTTTTAATAAGTGTAGCCCGGGGGGGGGGGCACAAGCGGCCAGATGCAGAGTAGGGGAGAGTGGGGCGAGCAGCTGGATGCTGACGGGGGGGAGGGGAGAGGTAGCAAGTGGCCAGATGCAGAGCGGGGTTGTGATGAGCAGTGGCAGCACAGCATCTGTGTGGCCCTGCTCATGTGAGGCAGTGGCACGGGGTGGCAGTGTTCCAACCCCACTCCCACGTACCCCTGGTTGACAACCCCTGAGTTAGACCCATGATTCTCAACCGGGGATCTGTGGCACCCTGGGGCGTGCCCCAAGGTGTGAGGAGATAAGTGAGGTATTAGCAGATGAGCAGATTAAATGCAGGCTCAGGCTTGTCCATGCCTTGCTGGACCCCTCATCTCCACTGTTCAAGCCCCTCTGCAAGGAAGCAAGCAATGTTAAGTTTTGAAAACGGCTACCACTTCATTTACTTAAGTTATGGAACGGTGCCACGAGTCCAGCAAGCCCAAAAAAATTGGGAACTACTTGGTTAGACAGTGGATTTGTATAAGATGGTTTGGATAAGTATGATCTTGCCTCATGCAGGAGGTTGAGCTAGTTGACCTCCCTTTCAGCCCTACTTTTCTTATCTAGATTTAAGGTGACATCCTGCAAATGCATTTTACTGAGCAGGCTTCCTGCCACTCAGAACTTTATTTAAATTAAGCATTGCTCCTGTAGGAAATGTTTTCAGGATCAAGGCCATATTCAACATTGTATAATAATGAAGTATAGCCAAACAGCCTTAGAAGTTAGAGAAGTTTTTGCTTGCATGGGTGTGTGCATGTAATAGTGCACACAGATGAAAATACTGTATTTATTTGTGTATCACATGGACTCCTCTCCCCCGCCAACGCAAGACATCAATTTTTTGAGAACTGGGTTTCATGAGCTTTCATTAATGTTTGTACTAGAGCAAAATATAGTTGTTACTGCCCATACTCACAAACATACGTACAGCCCTATGACAGAAGATACAGTAAAGTCAGCACAAAACAAAATTCTGCTAAGCAGAAATGGAAATAAGACCACCCAAAAAAAAAGAAAAGAAAAAATGTGGGTTGGGGACAGGATGCATGTTTTAAAGACTTTACTGTATCAGTTGGAAGAATGACTATAATGTAGTAATATTTTAATACCAGACCTGCAAGCATAAACCAGAAATGGTTTCCATATGTTTTCAGATAAATGTCTCCTATTCTGTATTTTATAACTATTGTGAAGACTGAATGGTCAGCCAGCTCATTTTTGTTATGCATGAAATTTGTTGAAAATTAAAGTTCTATCTTATTTTATAACTGGCCAGTTAAGTCATGGAAAAGGGAAGGACTATGCATTTTTTCAATTTATTTTTTCTATTTAATTTGAAGCCTGCCTCATTCAGGCATCGTCAGAATTTATATAGTGGTAATGTGTTGACACTGAGCTGTATTTACACAATTTTGTAAAAGTTAGTTCTTAGTGTTTTGGATATGGATTAGTCCAGAGTATTCACATATGGCAAAGTATATTTGCAATTACTGTATGTCCCTGGTTGCAAGCCAAGAGATTCAGGTATGAAATTTCAATCAGTAGTTGCAGAGTCATGATGGATTGTTTTATTAGGTCATTTATAAAGTGCTATCTGTGAAGGAAATGAAATGATAAAGCTTGAAGGTTATGATTACATTGAGGATGAGTATATTTAGGACATCATCATATAACAGTCAGTTCTTCTTTGGTCTTTCCAAAAATGATTCTGAATAATATTACAGTATTTAAATAATTTTACTTAACTTCATCATTGCTTTCTAAGTTATATCACATTGTCATTATATAATATATGTGAAAACCTCTGATCAATGTTTAAAGCCAACATTTCAAAACCCACCATCACAACGTAATACATAGTAATATATGTATTACGTTGTGATGGTGAGTTTTAAAATGCTGGCATCAATCAGAAGTTTTCATTTTGGAAGACTCAGATTAGTTTATGAAGTAGTGTGTGTGTTTGTTGTGGGGAAGGGGCTGGAGAAAGAGAGTCCTATGGAATGCCCATTTTTCATCATTTTATCAAAAAATATGAATCATTTGAAGTGCTAACAATCTAAAAGTTGTTTTTTTTAAAATCTACCACATATCTTTAGCTGCCACACATGCCTCATATAAGTGAATGCCTGATGAAAAGAAGTCTAAAACCCACAGATCTGAGAGATATGACTATCGGGCAGCTACAAGTGATAGTCAATGATCTCCATTCACAGATAGAAAGTAAGTGGTATTTATTCTTTTGTAGTTCCCCTTAAATAGGCTACGGTAATGTAGTATATGAATAAAGATGAGGTTATTGCCATTGAAGGGAAGAAAATACTGTCTATGTTAATTTATATATAACACTCACAAGTAAAAGTCATATTTATTTTTGTGACAAAATTAAATGCAGTGGTTAGTACATTATGGATAGTCCCTAAAATTAGTTTGAACCACATTCATTCTACCTTATTGAGGATGTCAATTCATTTGGTTAAGCAAGATTTGATAGGTTAAAAAACTAAATTTTCTTTCCTTTCTGATCTACAGTGAGAGATCCAGTAAAATGTTGGCTAGCTCCAATAAAGTAGGGCACAGCTATTGCAAGATCTGATGTCCCAGCTGGTTGCTTGGTTGTCAGTGAAAGTTTGGGGTTCCCAGCACCTGTTCAGAAGAACCAGGATATTTTTGTTCAACATCCAAACATAAAAAAGTTTAATTTGAATCTCTGCATTTGTTTCAAACTTATCTGACACCTGCATGAAGTGTATGACTCTTTATGTAGAACGTAGTTTGTTTGACTCTCTACGTGGAAAGGAAAACCTGCTTTTTCGAACTGTTTGTGGTACAGGATATGGGTAAACAGTCACTATTCTATGGCAGTGGATACAACGCAAACCTTTTCTGTTTGACTGTTTCCAATATGTTCATCTCTTGTTTTCTTCACTTCCTTCATCCAGCCTTGCATCAGAAACATTAACAAAATACATCCCCTATTTTGTTAATCAAACATTATACTTCAGCAATGTTTTTAATGGGTTCCTGTATGTGCATGGGATGACAGTACCCTGCCTCATAATCTCTCCTTAGCCTCTCCATTGGATACAACTTCTAGCATTCAGAATTAATTGCTATTGGAGTAGGGTGCTATGGGGGCTCTAGTTCAGCAGTTCTCAACCAGGGTGCCACAGCACACTTGGGGTGCCTTTTGATCCTTCCACAGGTGCCACCCAATGTTAGCACTGTCAGGTTTGAAAACACGATTCACAAGGTAAACCCCAAACTTTACAAGAGAAATCAATAATTGTAGTTTTTCTCTGGGTTCTTTACAACAAAAACAATGCTCTGATGTTTTGCTATAGTAAAAAATGAGAGAAAAGTAAGAGCTGACATTTTCCAAGGAATGCCTTGAGTCTATCCAGGGGTGCTTCAAGTCTAAGAAAGGTAAGAACCACTGCTTTAGGTTGAATTTATTAGTTGGGCACTACTGTACTGTTCCTTAGCTCCCTGTGTTCTTTAATTAGTGTCACTTATGAAAGGACCCTATAGCCATCTGCTGAAGATGCTGAGCAGTTGAGTCAAGTGCAAGTAATTTTTCTCTGAAGTCCAGCAAAAAGGGCTGTGTTTTTTTGGAATCCTTGTTCATAGGCTCAGATAACAGCTGATGTGCATAAAAAGACGTCATTGAGAATGCCACACATAACAGCAATTCAACATTAGCTGTACTTTTATTCAGTTAAGTTTGTTTCCTGAGTGGGGCATTCAGTGAACCACAGTAGAACTTCAGCCTATATTGATAGCTTTTATTTCTAAAATTGCATTTAGGCATCACTTCTATTCTTGTGGACTGCACGCCACAGGACCTTCCCATTTGTAAGTGTTTCTCCAGCATCTTAGAGGTAAAATAAACAAAACCAAACAAAAAGGCCCAAGTTTCTTTTTGCAAAGAAAGTTTTAAATGTGCAGCAAAGTACCTCATACTTAGTGCACTGTAATGGAAGTTAGTGCAGAGTAGTCACTGTATGACTACCAGGTCAAGTCACCAGTGGTCAAGTCACACCCTGGCTTCTGATACACTTATGTACCCCATGTACGTGAGACCCTGCACTCTATTCTGACATATGGTATCCTGCATTACATGCAAAGCAGAATCACTGTCCCAGAACATTTGATATTGTTACCAAGTGCTACTACAGTGGCATGTCAGTGTTATTTTTGCTCAAATTCAGTAAAATCCTTACCCTGGAATTAGACGTGAAACCACGCAAACCACAGGTTTTAATTACAGACTTCAGGAGTTCAGGAAGCCTGTTGCAGTGTTCAGGAGTGTTGCTCTTACCACAAGTCTATTTTGCTTTGCTTTCCCTTTGTTAAAGCACAGCTCTTTGAGCTACCTGAGATATCTGAAATGTTGCCCTCTTTCTTCACTCTTCCATTTGTCCTCTTACACTTTGAACAGAAAAGACCCCTTTTCAGATCAAGGTGCAGATCTCTCTGGGCAAAAGGACAGCACAAGCCCTATAGGGCAGTCACAGTGGCATTCAGCAGGAGAGAGTTGTTTGAAATGCATTGGGTACTTGTCATGAAAGGCTATGGGGGCACAGCAAACTCCTGCAGGCAATGGTGGAGGCGCTGTCAGTGGCAGGAAGGGGGGTGGTGACGAGCGCTGACCGGCAGTTGGTGACCACCCTCAGATGCCACCAGTAGTAGTGGTGGCCAGCAGCGATCAGGGACCACCCACAGACACCGTCGGCGGTGAGGGGGAGGTAGCGAGTGCAAGCACCTGCAGGCCAGCAGCGCTTTTTGTAGGGAGTACACCGCCAAGCTCAGGGGGTGCACGTGCACCCCCTACACATCAAAAATGGTACCTGTAGATGTGCAGGACATCTCAGACTCAATTTATTAAGTCTGGTGGATCATGCTAATTAGCTCACTCTAGGAGTCTTGGCTTCTTGTGTATTCAGCCTTGTGCTTCAAAATGGTGGTGCCATTGAAGCTAAACAAGCTTTAGTTAAAGCACCCCCACCACCATTTTGAAGCATGAGACGCTGAATACACAAGACACAGCAGGCGCTTTAATTAGAGTGGTTCCCAAGAGCTGAACTAATTAAACCACCCACCCACCGGAGTACATATAAAGATGCCCACTGTGCTCTAACATTTTTCTTTTTAAATTGGTGGTGGTTAATTTTTCACACACTTTGTCCTAACCAATTATTTTTTATTGGCACCTACATTTTACTTTGCCCAAAAACCCAAGCCTTGTAGACTCTCACTTGAAGGAAACAGACTAGCTAGACCAGTGGTTCTCAGCCCTTTTAGACTCAGACATCCATCAGAAAATGCCAGCTCTTAGCTTCCTCTTTTTTTTAAACTATGGAAAAAAAGAATAGTTCTGTTGCGAAGAATTCAGACCACAACAGGACAGGAAGGTTTTGGCACTGTGCATTCATATTTGAAATCTCTGGGTTTATCGTGTTAAACATGTGTTGATTCTTGCACACCTAACAGTGCAAATACTGGATGCCACCCTTAAAAGGATCTCACAGCATCCCAAGATGTCATCGCAACCTTGTTGAGAATCACTGAGCTGGTCCTTAGGGTTCAGGATACTAAACTCAGTCATTTCACGAGACCCATCATAGTTAATAGTGGGTAGAAGACTCACTTCTGTATTTGTTACAGTTTTGTTTAGTAATAAGAATAGCCACTGCTTTTACTGCATTACCTAACATGCTTTCTTCTATACAAACCAAAACCAAAACTGGTAAACACATCACCTACTCCCTCCGAGCTGTTGTTTACTATGTTAAAGGACTAACGAACACATTCCACACCTGTTATTCACAGGGATGCAGTTAAATGAAATTAAACTCCTTTTTCTCTGGTATCAGGCTTGAATGAAGAATTGGTGCAGCTGCTACTTATTCGAGATGAATTGCACACAGAGCAGGATGCAATGCTGGTAGACATTGAAGACTTGACCAGGTTAGTAACATTTTCTTATGGTATTCTGCTGCTAACAACTGCTGCACCTAAGTTTTGTATTTTGGCTTGTAGTGATGGGTAATCCTTATATTCATACACTCCTTCACAGCAGCAGTTATGAACAGAACTTTCATCTGCCAAATATTGTAGTGCAGGAGTCAGCAGCCTATCACACCTGGGTCAGATCTGGCCATTAGATCTGGCCCACAGATGTAGGGCTTCAGTGGCATTCAGCAGCAGGGGGCTTCAGCTGCAGATGCACACTCCCCTGCCACCACAGGGGAAAATCACTGGCTGTAGGTGCTTTTCCTGTGCCACCACAGGGAAAAGTGGTAGTAGTGACTAGATCCCAGCCTGCCTTACATACCCCTGACCCGAATGGTGTCAATCCAGCCCACAGCTTTAAAAAGTTTCTGGACCACTGCCACAGGGGGTCATCTAGGTAGACATGTTTTAAGTATCATAAAAAATTGTTTAAATACTGCTTTGATCACTAATTATATATTTGTATTGAAATTTACAATGCTGTCACTTATTTTGTTAATAAATTTGCATCGGAACCATTTGACTGCTTAAATCAACAAATAACAATTGAGCAATTACAGATCAATGCAGTAACTTCTGTTTAATCGTTCTTGAGTAGTGATTCACCATAAAAATGCTTTTTTTTCCCCCTTATTCCTTGACATGCTTCACATCTAAGACCAAGCCAGTTTTGTTTAAAAGAACTTGCAGTGTGAATAACACATCAGAGCTGACTGCTATTTGGTTAACTTTAGCTAGAGAGGAGGAATAGGGACACAACAAGTTCCTTCCTGGGGGTAGGACTGACTCTCAGCCCCTTAACCATCAGTCATATCATTTGATACTGTTTTCTTCCTCAGTTCTGGCTCTTGATGGTCTTTCCTCTCTGGTTAATTGCTTTGACCATTTTCACCCTCATAAGCCCTCTACCCCTTCACTTCACTCTTTCCCTGTCCCCTGCCCCTTCTCACCTTTTCCCTTTGGCTTTATTTCTTGTTGCACTTTCCTTCTTGCTTCATCACCCCAGTTCATGTTCCATAATATTTTAAGAAATAGAATCTCTGAGTTAATTTGCCAAGTTATTCTGTCATCACTCTGAGTGTATGCTTTATCCTCCTTACTCATCTCGGCAGATACAATGAATGATTTGATATATTCTGTGTTATGCTGTTTTTAAAGTGGTACCATAGCTATGATGGTCTAGGAGTTATGTAAGTGGCAAGGATTTCTTTGGGTGATGTCTGTTATGAGACCTGCCTGCATAGTTAGGATAAGGTTAGACAAGCTTTCAAAATGCAAGTCATTCTTCTTGAGGTCTGAGGAGAAAAACCTCAGAACTGAAGAATGGCTTGCATTCAAAAGCTTGTCTAACTATCCCAGCTATGCAGGCTGATCCAATAAAAGACATCACCCAAATAAATCCTTGCCTCTCGCATAAGATCACATAGACTTTTTTATAGACTCTACCTGCAGACACAGATAAGACAAATGAAACCAGGCAATGAGACTGTTATCCCATGCTGTCTTTTTTGCAGTGGAGTCCTCATAAACTTAATATTATACAGCCGTTTCTGCCATAAAGGTAAGAAATTCAGTCTCAGACAATCCCAAATACATTCAGAAACTTTCTGCTAAGAAGTATCAGTGGTTTTTCAAATGCAATTCCACCTCCACATTCCTAAAAACCAAAACTCTGCTCTCATTTTTCTTTGGAGGAAAAATAGCAGCTTTTATGAGACTGTTTTAGTGCTTTACATAATGGTTCAGTCCAAACTCTTGACACATCCAAAAGCCAATCTAAATTTGAAATCCCTAGCAAGTGCCAACATTAGGGCTTATGAAGTGCAAGCTAAAGGAGGGAAACCATCGAAAAACTCTGGAAGGATATAGGAATTTTTAAATGCTTAGTAGTAGATTAAGAAAAAACATGCCATAAAATAGACATGGTTTCCAAAAGATATTTATCTCTAACCTGTCATATTTTACATGCTGTAAGGGATATTTCTAATCTGTACAATGTTATGATCATGAGTAATTGTCTAAAAGATTTTAAAGGACCTGCGTAAATACTCCTTCCCTTAGCAGCCACTGTGAGACAGGATACCAGTCTAGATGGACCTGTGGTCTTGACCCAGTACTTTCTTATGTGAAGCTTACATAACAAAGTTTTAAAAAACTGATTATTACAAAGAATGTATTTGATAAAATTCTATTTCCATTCTCTAAGGAGCATAACTAGTAGCTTCTGAATTGTAATATTAAAGTACCCACACATAATTTTATGGGATGCTAAAAATTGCTTGTATTAAAGTTTTTAAAAATTGTCTAAACATTTTTCAAATCAAGTCTATTTTAAAAAGCTCTTTTCAGAATTCCTTTTTGACATTGTAGGGAAGGAGTGAATGGTCAAAAATATGTCCCTTTTTTAAATGTCTTCTGTTGCATTATATTTGATTAAATGGAGCGATCTAGTACGTGGGAAAAGTTGGGGTCATAATGAAGTCTATTGGCTGCAGTACAGTTGAGTCAAATATGTGATTAGTAGTTTTCATGCCACATCTGTCAGCTTTTTTGGTATTGCCATCACATGAATGCTGAAATAAGACCCCAGTGTACTATGTGGCCATCAACATTAAACTGAGGCTGATTTGGGTTTAAGAGTAGAGTTGAACAATTAGAAATATCTCCTTTCTGAGACACACCAGTTAGTCTCTTTAAGGTCTCAAATGCATTACAGTGGATCTTTATGCAGAAAATCTGACTTTTATTTACCCAAATTCTCTGCCCGGCTTTGGACTGGTATACTCTCCAGGTTTTCAGAACTTGCCTACTGGTGATTCCCGGTCCGTTCCTGCATGCTGCAGGGAACTTCCTCAGATTAGGGTTCTGGGCTGTGCCATCTACATACTTCCTTTTTATACCTTCACAGATACCAGGCTTCCACCCACCCAGTGTAAGCACTACTGTGTTAGGAAATCCTTCAAGGAGGAGGGTTTGGATTTGGCCTTTAGGCACTTTTCTCCTTGGTTAATCAATGCCTGCCCAAGAGACCTCTGTGCCTGCAGTGAACAGATTTGAACAGACCTATAATGACTGAAGGAAGCTTTTTGGACTGTCTGGCACCTTACCTGAAATTAAGACTATGAGATTGTTAACTATCAAAATGGCTTTGAGCCTTTAAAACAAATGAATCAGAGTGAAAATGGCCTCTATTTCCTTGGACATTTTATAGGACAGTCTTGATTAAAATTTTGTATGCAACTTGATTAGATATTGTTGGTTTTCAAAGCCCATTACAGTCAATCCACAAACAGATAAGAAAATGTGAGTATGGTATGTTGTGGGGCTACACTTCTGAAAATATCTCTTCAATCTAAAGTAATTTGCATCAGATTAGTGAATTAAGTTGTTTAAATATTTAGGAGGCTGTGGATATCTTCTGTACACTGTATTTCATTGTTCCAGTTTGAGATATTACACCATTCTGTTGCAAGATAAAGGATGCAGTGTCCTGGCTAACTTCACCTTGCCACATCCTAGAATTGTTTCTGAAAAACATTCTTTGGGAAGAGGAGGAAGTTAGTACAATACAAAACAAAACCCACATAAAAAAGTGTTATAGGACGCGTAAGAATTTCCTTTTGTTTGAGAAATTTCCTTTCAATGTGTTGTGCATGTCAGGATTGTGTTCTGTTTATCAAAGGAATGCTATACTGAGTTAATGTTAACTAAATAACTGAATCTTTACTTTCTGTATTTTTCTTCACTGAAGGAAGCCATTTCTTTGTTTCCTGATTTGGAGTATATTTAAGATGTTGACTAATCCCTCTTAATCTACTGTGATTTTTTTTCCCCCCCAGGTAGTAAGTAACAGCTTTTCTTTCCCCTCCCCAGACATGCTGAAAGTCAGCAGAAGCACATGGCAGAGAAAATGCCAGCAAAATAACATGAGAAGCCATCAGACTAGAGAGCAAGCTAGAATTGATTTTGCTTCTGTGGTTGTACAAATGCTGATGCTCAAGGTGGTGCACAAGAAAATCAGTGTTAGTCATTGATCATGTCTGAAGCTTTATGTCCAGTGATTGGCCTCTGCTACTTAATTTATTTTAATTTTTTTTACTTGTGCCACTAAATATCAGGCATTTTAATATTATTATTACAAAGTGTACAGTACTTATTATAAGTCAAGGATAAGAGGAGAGGGTAGTTTAACTTTTATTTTTGTTTGTTTAGAGATTTTAAGTTGAACAATATTTTACCATTGACTACTTTTTATTCTTCACTGTAGTTTTAAACAAAGAAACTGTAATTGACGGTGCTATACAAGTCAAAAAATACATGCCTGCCTCGTAGTGAAGTTGTAGCTTTCAGTAATATGTATATTTTAATCAGTTTTCAACATTTTGTGAATGTTGATTACCTGACATTCATTTTTAGATGTGCTATTAACATTCAGTTGGATTCAAGAGTTATCTTGAAAGTTTTATGTATAAATATGTAAAATAAAAATTAAGAAATTGTTTCATATGATATGTCTTTTTGTTCACTAGTGGTTGACTTTGGTGATGCACCAGTAATATATTCATCCTACTAAATGTGCAGTACTTAATTTCTCATCACCAGAAAGGCAAAAAAAAGGCTCTATAACATAAAAAGGTATGGAGACAGGACAGAATTTTACAGACCTATTTGTAAGTTCATAAAGGATGGATGACATGGACTTAAGATATTCTTATATAAAACATTCACTGGGAGACCTAATATGTGACTATTGTTAGAATCAACAGGCACACATGGTGGGGGGTGCTGTTTTTGTTTTAATATAACTGTCAAAAATATAAAAATCTGTGTTAAGACTTCTACCGACACTAAATGTATTATGTGTGGTAACTGATCGCTTCTCTACCTTGTTGGGCCAAGATCACATTTAGTGTCTGTTCCCTCAGCTATGTACCTTTTATATAGCCTCTTTCCTGGGCACTACTCTGCATTTGCAGAAGAACTGGCTACACAAACCAATAACTCTGTTCTCTCTTGAACTTATTTGATTTAATGCTGAAATACCACATCAGTCTCTCCATTCCAGTCTAGATAGTAGTAGCCAGAAGCTACAATGTTACATCATGCAAATCAGGTTCTTTTACATTTTTTATTTTTTAATTTATGACAGATTTTTCTCGAGTCAAGTTTATGTCTAACAATATATTCAAGTTGCTTTCATAGAAGTAAGTGACACATTCAGATTTTACCCCATACAAAGAATGTATTTTATAAAATTCCGTTTCACAGAAATTATGCAGTCTCCAAATGAAACACTGAACTCATGGAATTTGGGCCTGTTTTTAAGAAAATCTTGCTGTAGTCCCCCACTTTTTTTGTAAGAAATTTCTTTGGGGTGTATGTGTGGTCTCCAGTTGGCAACTGCCTTTACGCCAATAGGCATACCATGCCTCACACTTCCCAGCACTGGTGCACATTCTGTATTTTACTGCTGCAAAGTGTGTACTGTTCTGCAGCTTTCCATGAGGAAAATGTTCAGTTTTTTCCTTTACCTGGAAGAATGTCATTGCTCTGAACTTGCCACTACATTTTTTTTGCCTAGTTGAAGCTAGCTCAGTGGTTTTCAGACCATTCTGTGGATCACATAGTGCAGTTGCCTATTTCTGGTGAAGCACTTGTCAGTCCCTGATATCTGACACTGTCTGCCATTTGTTGTCTACTCCAAAACTTCATTTTTCAACTGAATAATCATATAGACTCTGCATGACCACTTTGTGATGCTGTTTCTCTGGTGTTGCTGTGAGTTTGAAGCTAAAGATGACACTGAGTGTAGAGGGGCAGCATACAGGGAAAAGCTGCAACAAAAATGCAGATTCACTTGGAGAGATGAAAGCAAGTCAAGGCTGCTGAAAGACACCAAAGAGGGATTTAGAACTGAAAAAACAAAGTGGGATTTTTAGAAGTGTTCAATGATGTTAGTATTACTCCTGTTGATTCATATGGGAAAAGAGGGAGGCCAGTACTGGATTCCCTTGAAAACTACACCCCTGCACAGCTTCTGGGTATCCAGAGAGGGAATGAATAGCACAAGTACAAAATATGGAAATGTGCCAAGAACATTTTGTCTTCATAATTCTGTCCTGAGATTGTTTTGTCTCCTGATCAAAATTTGAATTGGGATTCAGATGAAGAAATGGTTAAGGGGGAAGTTTCCAGGAGTATATCTATTAAGGAGTGATCCACAATACTTAAGGAGCTGGAGAACCGCTGAGCTAGCATAGGGAATACATATAAGATAGGAATGTAAAACTAAGATTATTTATTTTGCTTTCTTTGAATCTATGCAGAAAAAAAATATTTGGGGTGTTAATTTCCCTATGTCTTCTGGTTGTCTTGACACTGTTGTGGGTTCTGGTGTTTTTATATTTCTGCTTTATAAAATGTCCATGTTTTCAGTGCTCCAAGGCCAAAATTGTCAAAATTGGGCCACAAAATGTAGATGCTTAAATAAGTGGCCGCTCTCTTAAAGGTTTTGAGCAGCCACCATTTTCTGTTAAAGACATTGTGCATACTCAGCATTTTTAATAATCAGGCCACTTATTTAGATCTCTAAATGTGGATTTAAATAATATGTTTGAGATCCCAAATTTGAAAGCCTTGGCTTAAGCTTTAAAAGAAAATAACAACAACCTTGGTACGTTCTAGGTGTGTGTAATAACATATGATAGTAATGCTACAGTAGTGCTGAACACCTCACAAATGCAACTTCATTTGTGATAAGACTCGCAGATTATTTTACACTACTGATGTGCTATAGTAAAATTAACGTGCAGTTGAGACAAATTACATCTCATGAGTGGTGTAGCTGGATGAACTTGAAGGCAAAACTGAATGTCTCTGGCAAATTGACTGCAAGTGCTGTTGTGCTCTAGAAGAAACTGAACCCTCGGTCCTTATGTATTGATTTATTATAAAGCATTAATTTCCTGCTAGGTGTAGAGTTGAACATTTAATGGGCAGCCTTTCCTGCAATGTACATGCACAAATGCTATTAAATATAATTGAAGTCACAAGCCTGTGTCAAACCAAAAGGTATATCCCTAGGAGGGACTCTGTTCTATCCATTTGTTAGAAAGCAGGGAGCACCCAGATTACAAGTGTTAGACCAAGCTACTTTAGAAAAGCATTGCTTTTTCATGGTGCACTAGAAAATAAATTATATGGAACAATCCTTCCCTAAAAGGTGGGTGAGCTCCATAACCTATCAGGCCTTTTCCGTATCAGATTTCTGATTCACTCGAGCCATCCAAAGTGCAGAGTTCTCTTGGCTTTCAGAGATGGAAAATACCAGGGTCCGTGCTTAGGTTGTTTGCTGAAATAGGTAGATCTCACTTTCCCACCCAGTACTGGGGGGTGAAGAAAAACACTTCAGCCACAGCATGGTCCTTGACTCCACAAAGTACCCTTAATGGGGGACATATTTATGCATGCAATAAGAAAGGAAAATGCACATAGTCTTCCCTCCTCTCCAGTGAAATGCCAGGAAATGTCCTCAAAACTTAATACTGCCTAAGGCCACAAAACTCCCTCCAGTAGTTGTTCCAGAGGGTGACAGAATCCAAGGCTTAACCGCAAAGAAGCCTCCTGGTTGTCTAGGAACAGGGGTGGGAGGCCCTGACACTGAATTGAGACCTAGCAGTCAACCACACTCACCCTCACCCTTTTCTTTTGCTAGTCAATTAATCCTGCCCCATCTCCTCAACCAGAAATGCTTGGGAAACTGTAAGAAATCTTGGGGCACGTCCCACAGTTTTTGCTCGCATCCCAGGCCATTCTGCAAAGCTTTATGAGGGAGTGGGCAGTCTGATCTCTGTTAATACTCAATCTTCACTCGGTCCTAATTCAGGTACTCCCCCTTTGGCTCCTATAGAATAAGCACAATCTGTGCCCTTCCTGAGTGCCTGAGGGGAGCATTTGGGCTCTAATTCAACAGTAGCTAATGACTTGCCCTCCAAATGTGGCCCACTATAGCACTCAACACTGCAGGAAGATGACATAATCTGCACAGCACTGCTCACACGACAGCTATCCATTCTGCACTGGCACACAGCGAGCCTGCCCTGCTTTATTTGTTTTGGTTCATTGCTATGAGATAATTGGAACAAAGGGGCTCCCAAATGAAAATTTGTGCATTGCTTTGGGGAAAGAGATGCATCTGGTCTAGGCAGCATGTTTTATTGACAACTGGGAGCAGCAAAAGACACATAGCTGTTGACCCAGAGACTGTGGTCCTGATTGTGCTCTCAGCTTCATTGATGTAATGCTTGGATCTTAGTAGAGTTATCTTGGACTTACATTAGTGCAAAGTGGACACCAGTGAGAGGAGAATTGGGCCTGTTATTTGCAGTCACTATGCCATCCAAATGCCAGGAGACTTGCTGACCTTATCAGTGCAGACAAGTTGTGACAAGAAACACTTGCTTCTAACCAAAATGACTTGCAGGAGCTAACAATTTTTAACACTGCTTGCACATCAAGGACCACCTTTTGATCTTAGCTATCTTGTGTTCTCTGTTGACTTCAGTGGAGTTGCTCTGTATTTACAGCAGTTTAACATAGATCAAAATCTGGCCTTTAGTCAACTCTAGATTTTTAGATTTTAGGGCACTTGGGACAGGAAGCCTAGACAAATTGGAGTTTTGTTAACTTGATAAGTGCCTTTAACTTGATAATGAAAAGTAGTGAAATAAGTTTATTCAATTAACCTGCTGTTAATTATTACCAATATTTTTTCTTGTTACATCCTTAGTTTTGTTTGTTTTTTAACAAAATAATATTGCTGGGTTACTGCATCTTTCTTGGATATCTGTCCAATGTACTAAAGTATTGTGCTGATGTGTATGATGACAATGCTGTAGAATTAATGGATTAAATTACATTTTTAAAAGAGACTTTGTTGTGAGTTTTTGCAACTGTGATACTCTATAACCTTACACAGGCTTCCACAATGTTGGCATGCTTATGCCTCCTTGTGGTCAAAATGGGTATCAGTTGGTGCTTCAACCTTGCTGGTGGTTCTTGCTGGGGCTTTTTTTACAATAGCCATGTCCCTGCACAGAATAGCAGTGGAAATTCTTATTTTTGTCTATTTTGGATAAAGATTTGCTTTAAAATGTTAAAATTTAACCTGGGTGTTAAAAGAAAGGACAATTCTGCTGTAACCAAATGAAAAACTGCAACGGCTTTTTTTCTTCCAGTTCCTTCTTGGGGTTTGCTCCTAGCCTGGGAAAGGGTTTGAAATCACTCCCCATGCTCCAGAAGTCAAAGCAGGCCTGGCAGAAAAAAAAAATGAAGGTCTGTCCCAGTCATAGGAACTTCCCTAGGCTGACAGGGTGCCTGCAAGACACAGCTGCCCGTTCTGCTCCTCAAGACACACACCAGGACAGGTTCACAGAAAGTATCTGTACACCTTGCTGTGCTTGCTAGGACTTCTCTCTGTGCCAGAGCCAGGGATTATAGTATTATCTAGCTCTTACATAGCACTTCTCATCCACAGATGTCAGAGCACTTTACAGAGGAGGACTTATTTCACTTTAGGTCCCTCTGTACCCCTCCAGAATTTTACCTGATGTTAACTGGCTGGGCCAGAGGTATAGGTCTTACCCCTGCCATTCACTGCCCACTGTTTTAAAACAAATGACCCAGAGAGGTTGTGGAACCTCTATCCTTGGAGGCTTAAAAAGCATGTTACACAGACACATGCCAGGATAGCTTAGTCAGAAACAGTCATGCCTCAAGCAGGAGGTTGGACAAGATGACCTTCTGAGGTGTACCTTCCAACCCTACTATTCTATGAGTCTATGAAATACTGAACTTACTCAAATAGAAGACAGTTCTGATTATAGACAACCCCCCCCCCAATAATTAGTTTCTATATATGGAAACTATAAATGTGTAACCATTTTCCAGGTATAGAATCTAATTACTGGGGGTTTCCCTTGAATTTTTCTGCCTCTCACTGCTACAACAGGGAAAATAAATCTGGGGAGTCAAGTAGCCCTTTGCTCTCTGTCCCCCCCGCCAAAAACTTTTTCACCTGGCATTCCCCTCCCCCTCTCCTCACTGTCAGACTCTGCTCACCCTGAGCACATGGAAGTGAGAAGCAAATGTGAAAATAATAACCTTGAAATTAAACACAACTGTAGAAATTTGCATATAGTACCTATGCACTTAGTTTATCTAGATTTACTGTATGTCAGCTTTTTAAACTGTAAATTTTAGCATAGCTACTCCATACAAACTTCTGAGCAGCAGTTTAGCACCTACTGGGTGTGTCTACACAAGACATTTAATGTGCAGTTGCCTAACTAGTTGTGCAGTAAATGTCTTGGCATCTACATGTGTGCCCCTATTAGGCTGGAGTAAAATTATTTACTCCACAGCAGTGCAGATATAGATGCTGCCCAGCTGGCTGGGGCATGAGGGTGCTTCAGTGCAGGGCTGCCTGCTGGCTAGCTTTGCACTGAAGCTCCCTTGTGTCCCAGCCAGGCCTTCTGCAGCACACTGAGCTCAGGGGAGCAGCCCCAGGTTGGTAGGCTGACTCATGGGGCCCCCTGCCAGCCAGGGCTGTCCTGTCCAGGCCTCACATGCTGTGCCTGAATAAATTGCAGCACTTACTGCTCTTGAATTAATTACACCCAGGCACAAGTTCAAATGGTGCACCTGGGAGCACTTAACTCTGGAGCAATTAAGCTCCACAGTTTATTCAGGTGCTGCAATTTCCAGTGTGGATGTACCCACTTATATGTAGTATAAACTATGCATTTTTTATTATCTTGTTCAAGGCCAAATCAGTTCCAAATTGAATTAGGCAAAGCCTACTAGTCAAGTTCCAAAATTCAACTGAGCAGAGCTCAATTATCAAGTCTGTATGGCACTACCACTGGGCAAGTATCTTCTCTCCCAGACCCATCTGTCTGGGGTTACAGATATTCCCCAACTAGAGGCAGGAATGCTACATGTAAGCTGTAGGCCTGGAGACCTTGGGGTTCAGATGGCCCCCTGCCTTGATCTTAGCCAAAAGGTCAAAAAGCTATGTAGTACAAACTATGCATTATACGAGTCCAAAGCCAAAGGCTCACTATTTTCCACAGTTTTATTATTGGACCAGAGTCAACAACATTTCAAGCCCAGTTGATCCCGCAGCTTGGCACTGCTCAGGTGCATATGTGTATTCCAGAAACCTCCACCCCCCACAAAGGACCCATGTGCTAATTAACCTCCACTCACGTCTGGAGATGGGTGCCCTTGTCATGAGTCCTGGGATGCTCCAAAAATTTATATGTGGATGAGGTGCGGGGGAGCCTGGTCCAGCTTCGTCTCGTGGAGGATGAGCCCACACTAATCATACGTGCCAGGCTGAGAGATGGGGGACAGATGGATTCTGGGTAAACTGTGTGCAATATCATGGCTCACCATGGCTTGAAAAAAGTCAGCAGTAAGACAGACTGTATTTAATGAGCACTACCATTGAGATGGACCACACTAACCTATTCTTGTGGTAGGTTTTCATTATGTTCCGTGTTAGCCTTATTTAATTAACTTTACAGTTGGTTTCTATTGGAACAAAAACCAGCACATGCTCACTAAATGTGCATCTAGCTGGGCATTCAAAACTACTATTACTTTTGGCAACATTAGTCTTTTATGGGCTTTGCAGAATGCTTTTAATGCCCCAGAACCAATAACAGTGTTAATTACTGTATTTATGGGTTTGAAATCAAAGTCTGGGTATCCATGAAATAACCTAGATACATCATATGCTTGCACTTCAGACTGCAGAATTTCTAATTCCAGTGATTCAGGGATGTATTTGGCAGCTGTGTTGGTCCAAGACAAAAAATGTAAAAATGTAGAACGCTTGGTTCAGTGATTATACCTTTTATAATAAAAAATATCATCTCTGAACCAAGCATTCTAGATTTTTGCATTAATTCCAGTGAATAGTTTCAGTACTGACAAAACCCCCAAACATAAGTTTTGAGTGTTTTGTTCATGCCCTGTGGCACCCAAACTGCAATTAAAATAAATGTGTGTGTTTAGGGATGTTAGCTGTCCATAGATTTCATAGACATTAGGGCTGGAAGGGACCTTGAAGATCATCAAGTCCAGCCTCCTGCCCCAGGGGCAGGAAGTCAGCTAGGGTCAAAGGACCCCAGCAAGATAAGCATCCAAACGTTTCTTGAATGAGTACAGAGTCGGTGCCTGCACCACTTCTGGAGGGAGTCTATTCCAGGCCTTGGGGGCTCAGACAGTAAAGAAATGTTTCCTCATGTCCAGCCTAAAACAGTCTTGGAGGAATTTATGACTGTTGGTCCTTGTTATCCCTCGGGGCGCTCTGTTGAACAGATGTTCCCCCAGATCCTGATGCATACCCCTTATGTACTTATAGGCTGCACCAGGTCCCCCCTGAGCCTGCGCTTTTCCAGGGTGAAGAGGCCCATGGCTCTCAGCTTATCTTCATAAGACCTATTCTCTTGCCCTCTGATCATGTGCATGGCTCTCCTCTGGACTCTCTCAAGCTTTTCCATGTCCTTTCTGAATGGTGGAGCCCCGAATCCATGTTCAATTAAAACAAAGCTATCCTGTGTGTGCTCAGTTATCTTTTCTGCTCTGTACTTGCATCTACTTAGTGGGGCTTCTCTCATCCCCATCCTCATCCTCCTCTTGTGCCTTCCAACAAATGTGAATAAACTTGCACAAGACGCTGTTCCCAGCTGTGACCATTTTCAAGGGCCCTAGGCCAAGCTGCAGAAGTGTGGCTAAGCAGAAGGCCGCCCAAGGTCCATTTCTGAGAGACTGAAGAGTAAGCCTTTGCAGACTCATGACCACTAGCTTGGTCAGCGAAGTAAACAAAGTCATTAACATGTCTAACTAAAATGGTAATGAGATACAATTATACAGAGCATAAAGCCTGAAAAAAAAGACATTATATACTATACCATAGCTATAGTTTACACTAATTGAGTAACCAAATGTACCAGATACTGTTTTGCTGTAAGTTCTTTTTTTGCTGTGATAGATCATTTGTTAAGTTTCTAGATAAATTGTAAAAAAAATAAAAAAATAAATGCAAAGCAGCCTTGTTTATGGAAGACCATAAATTTGGGGGAAAATAAAAAGATGAGGGAAAGCAGTATTATGTAATGGTGAAGAAAGGAGATAAGAATCCTTTCCTCTAGGAGTGTCATTTTCACAGGAACATAAATCCCAACTAACCAACACCTTTCATGTATACAAGAAAACTACTTTGGTTCAGTTCCAAAAGCTTCAGTGAAACAAACACATTTAAATAAAGCTAATCAGAGGTCATTTATTAGAATATTAGAACCAGCTCTCTAAAAATATAGGGTATAGGCTGGAGGAATATTTTAAAAATTCAGCAAATTCAAGAAGACCAACTGCCAATTTGAGTGCCACCCTCCTCTCATTTCTCAAGTTTCCCCATCCAGCTTAGGTGAGAATCTATGCTGTGCTGTTGCAGATAGCCAAACAGACTTTGAGATAAATGTTTGTTTTTGCATTTTGAAGTGAAAGCAAATAAGAGGTCAGGTGGTAGACCTATTTCTGCCTCTTATCAGTAGCCAACCTGCAAGGTTACCTGCAATCTATGTAACAGCACTGATTTTTGTGCTTCCTTTCTTCCTATAACACACTGCCTTGTTCCAGTCATTGGTGACAGAGCAGTGTTCCTACTTCAGAAAAAAATACCTATTAAGACTAAAACGAAGTACCTAATGTGGTCAGAAATATTATTATTATTATCATCATCATCATCCCCCAAACTCCATAAACATGGGACTTATTAGAGAGAGAAGGTCCTGCAAAATCCTTCCCATCATGAGTCCTTTTTAAACACAATGCACAGTCTGCCAGGCTACTATCTCAGGTGTGCAGTACATTTGGGAATGAGCTAATTGAGTCACAAACATTTAAGTAGCTTTATTTCTGGTAGCTTTATATACTGCTGCATAACGGAGGACTGTAAAATCCATAACCTTTGATTTAACTGAAGCCTTGTAGGGGATATACTGCTCCTTGCAGCATGCAATGTTCTGATTTTAAAAACAAAAAACATAATCAGGATTTAAGTATCTCGCACTGAAATCAACAGGATTTAAGACTCCTCAGCACCTTTGAACAACAGTCCCCATAAGGTCAGTTTCAACACACGGTAACCTTTAAAGAACATCTTAATCAGCTACCTGAGGACTCGCTGGAGGCAGCATGAGTGTCTATTGATTCGGGATATCTGAAAGAATCAGCCACCTCTCTAATTCCTATGTGTAAAGAACTTAATAAGCTGCTGACTGGGCAGAAAGATCGGCTATGGTTGCCACATGGTAAGTTATACTAGAGCCCAACCAAGGCCCCAGCCTCAGGACCCAGAAAAATGTAGAGTGTAAAGCTGGTACCAAACCACCTATACATCTTCCCTCAGCTGCTCCAGGCACAATACAGACAGAGCGCAGCAATAACTGAGAAGGTACAGAACACTTTGTTTTATATAAACTTAATACAGCTTCTCAAGCCTCAAATTGACAGCTTGCTTTTTTCTACTTAAATTTTTCATCAAAAAAGTTAAAACAATTCATTGACAAATTCAGGCTCAATACCCTCCTTGTCATACACATCAGTGGCAGCAACATAAAGTTTCCAGCATCACAGCAGACAGCTGCACTTATTTGAAGGAAAGCTAATGAAGTTTTATTTCAAGAGGTGTGGTTTGCACTTTTAGTTTTAATTCTGGCATAAGACTTTACATTATCAGTACTCTAAACAGGGTGAACAAAATAAATCCCTATAAGAAATTCAAGGAGCTCTTGGTTAGAAAGTTTCTTTTGGTACAGCAAGATCAGCACATATATTAAAGTAGTATCTCTTATGAGGTTGGTGAGCGCATGCACATGCACACGCACACACACACAAGAATAACTATACTAAACCTGCTATAGTCATCCACCTAAATGCTTTTATTTTACAAAAGAGAAAAACTACCTTCATGAAAAACTGCCACCTCCCTGCTGGGCCCCCTTTGGGCCCCGGGGGAGGCTCACCTGGGCCTAGAGTGAGTGAGGATTTAGTTAGGGAGCTTCTGGAGGGGCTGGACATTTTTAAGTCAGCCGGCCTGGATGATCTTCACCCTAGAGTCCTGAAGGAACT
>NW_017728995.1:8952102-8957799 GCF_001723915.1 Gavialis gangeticus
GAGCGCCGCAAGGAGTGACCAGGAACAATGGTCACAAGCTGGCGGAGGGAAGGTTTAAGTTGGACATCAGGAGGCGCTACTTCACGGTCAGGGCGGCTAGAGTCTGGAACCAGCTTCCAAGTGAGGTGGTGCAGGCTCCCACCCTGGGGGTTTTTAAGAGGAGGTTGGATGACCACCTTATTGGGGTCGTTTGACCCCAGTACTCTTCCCTGGCAGGGGTCAGACTAGATGATCTGCTCAGGTCCCTTCCGACCCTAGAAACTATGATAGCTGAACACAGGCAGTCTCCAGAGGGAATTGGCCAGTCTTTACTTCAAAAGCAGGAAAAGCTGGTTCAGTCTTTTTGCTGTTGGGTGGTTCTGACTGCCACACTACTTACCCTAAGGGGGCTTCCTCTAGCTGCGAATACAGTCTATGACCCTCAAGTCACCTATCTCACACACACAAGATGTACTCAAGTGTAACATGAGAAGGGACCAAGGGGGGAGGCAGGGTTGGGGGAGCAGGGACCACTAATGATTAGAGGAGGTATGGTATGCACAGCCAGCAAGAAGCTGCTGAGCTGGAATAAGAGAGAATAGCTTCCACCCGTGCGCATGGAGAGCCTGCAGCCACCATTCATCAGCCCAGCTGGGAGCAATCAGCACTAGGGCAACTAGAAGTGCGTGTGGAGGCAGGGAGCAGTGGTGTAATGGTGGGGCTGGCCTTGCCTTCTGCCTGCTGGTGATTTCCTTACAAAAGGAAAGGAATTCTTTTTTTCATGCTCTTTCTTTGCCCAGTTCTAGCCTCACCTGCCCATGAATCCCCTCTCCCATACATGGAGCTACTGGTAGTTGCGCTTCTGTCAGACTTCTTTCCAAAGGCTTCGCTTTCCCTTGCAGCATTGCCTCAGGTCACGTGAGTAGGGCCAGGATTTATAAAGGCCAGTACTTGTGCCATAGACAACACCTACATTTTAACAGGGGAGGGGCACAACTCCACTGTTGCTGGGCACTGGCTGCAGCCCCGTGACCTGCTGTCAGTGCATAAAATTACTCTCAGTCAGCCCTGGCAGCACAGGGAGAGCTGTTCCAGCTCAGCAGGAATTTGCCTCCCAGCCACAATGAGATTTGGACGTGACCCAATCTCCGCATGGCTGAGAGAACCACCCATGTAGGGATTGCAACTGCTGTGGAGCCCACTGGGGAGAAAAAAAAAGCCTGGATTTGGCTAAATAAGAGTTCTCTGGATGTCCTACATGACACTGAAGTACAAGGGCTTAAAAAAAATTCTGGCTGCCACTTTTTATCATTTTGCGATCCATCCAAGACATCCCACAGTGCTGGAGCTGAACAAAGATCTACAGGGTGCTTTAAAGAGTACCGAAAAGCAGAAAGACTCTGAAGCCAGGTGTCCTGGTGGCTCACAAGTCAGCTCCACATCCATTCCCAGCTCTGGTTGCTGCTGCTTATCTTTTTTCTGCCCATTCCATCCATGCCCATTCAGTGCTGGTATGAAAAGTCATGGGCTGACATCCTAGGAAAAGAATGACTTATCTGCAGTAGAGGGGTTGGTTATGCTGATGTGGCAATTTACAGTACTGTGTAGCGCTACCTAAGCCACCTCAAGTAATAGCAGAAGTAATATCACTGCATTAGCTATAAAAGGTAACTTTTCTCATATGAGGGACTGGTTAACATGGCTAGTCTGCTTTGGGGACTAGAGCCACCTCATTTAGCTGCAATGTGCTCGGCAAACATACCCATATTCAATGCAAACAGGTTTACTGCAAGTTTTCCCATCAAGGTATCTTACTCACACATAGTAAACCCTTCACTGCTTCTTGCCTGTCTAAAAAGTGATTAGAACATACTGGACTACCATCAACAAATAACTTGCTTAAGTTATGAAACAACCATCATATAGCAATAAAATGTATTGGCTATGTCACAAGCATATGGCCAAACTCTCTTTCAGTGATTTAAAGAGCAGCTGTAATCTACTCTTAGATTTAATATTTGTATAAAAAGTGCCCTGCCTTAAATTACTTCATAACTGGCTGTAACAGAAATCTGTGTATTGGAGCCAAAATAAATACTGTAATTAAGTGTTTTAAGTTTCATAGTTTCATAGTAGCTAGGGTCAGGAGGGACCTGAACCGATCAGCTAGCCTGACTCCCTGCCACAGGCAGGAATGAATGCTGGGTTCACAAGACCCCGGACAGGTGATCATCCAACCTCCTCTTGAATTTGCCCAAGGTAGAGGTGAGGACCACTGCCCTGGGAAGCTGGTTCCAGATTTTTGGCCACCCTAACTGTAAAAAATTGCCTTCTGATCTCTAACCTAACCTATTCTCCATCAGCTTATTACCATTGTTCCTTGTCACCCCAGGTGGTGCTGGGGAGAAAAGGGCTCTACCTATTTGCTGTTGATCTCCCCTGATGAGTTTGTAGGCAGCCACTAGGTCCCCCCTCAGCCTCCTCTTGCTGAGGCTGAACAGGGTCAGGTCCCTCAGTCTCTCCTCATAGGGCCTGTCCTGCTGCCCTCTCACCAAGCAACCGGCCCTCTTCTGAACCCTCTCCAGGCTGGCCATATCCCTTTTGAAGCGCAGCGCCCAGTACTGGATGCAGTACTCCAACTGTGGCCTGACCAGTGTCGCATAGAGGGGGAGTATCACCTCTCTGGACTGGCTTGGGATGGACCTTCGGATGCATGACAAGGTATGACTGGCCTTTCTGGCTGCGGTCTGGCATTGGCGGCTCATGTTCATCTTGGAGTCAGTAATGACTCCAGGATCCCTTTCCGCCTCTGTGCTTTTAGGAGGGGAACTCCCCAGACTGTATGTGTGCTGTGGATTCCTTCTCCCAAGGTGCAGCACTCTGCGTTTGTCTATGTTGAACCCCATCCTCTTCTCATCTGCCCACTTTTGTAGTCTATCTAAATCTAGTTGCAGCCTTTCTCTCCCTTCACGTGTGTCCACCTCTCCCCACATCTTAGTGTCATCAGCAAATTTGGACAGCATGCTTTCCACCCCTCGTCCAAGTCACTGATGAAGATGTTAAACAGTGTTGGCCCGAGGACTGAGCCCTGGGGTACCCCACTGCTCACATCTCACCAGTTTGAGTACAACACGTCCACCACTGCTCTCTGGGTGTGCCCCATCAGCCAATTTTTTACCCATCCAATTGTGCAGGCATCAATGCCACAGTTGCTTAATTTAGTGATGAGGATGGGGTGAGAGACAGTGTCAGAGGCCTTCTTAAAGTCTAGAAAGACTACGTCCACAGTGACACCATCATCCAGGGATTTAGTTACTTGGTCATAAAAGGCAATCAGGTTGGTCAGGCAGGACCTGCCTTTGATGAACCTACGCTGATTTCCCCTGAGCATGATCTCCCCTGCCGGCCCCCCACAGACGTGGTCCATGATGATTCTCTCCAAGATCTTGAAAAAGGAACATGAGTCATTCTTGTTCAAAGTTTGTGCATGCGTGTGCACACACACAAAAATACACCTTGTCTATAGGCCTGTGGCAAAGCCACTGAACCAAATGGGTTCCTGGCTAGACTTAATGGAGCCAAAGTTCACCATAGTTGAGTCCAACAGGCTTTGGATCAGTTCAGTGTTTCCTTCCAGCATCTCTTCACCTACCACATTTCAGAGTGCTGTCTCTGGTTCCAAATACATATTTCTTTGGCCAAGCCACCTCTGTGGAGGTTTAAATTATGCTGTGTGTTTTGGTGTGGGCTTTTTTCTCCTTTTACATACAAGAAATAATATTTATTTCCGTTGCATTGCATTGCTTTGCTTTACTTACATAGTTGGCTGGGAACAGCTACTTTCTCAAATTCAGACAACCTCCTCTAAGTTCATTTTTTATAACTATCTAGACTTCAGTCCTAGCTACTTCTGATCAAAGAGATATTACAGCTTGCGTTCCTTATTTGTATCCATCAAGAAGCATCATGCACCAGTTGAGGAGGAAGGCCACTTCTGGCCATAGATATTTTGCCTTTTATCTAATGTTCATCATTTGCCCTTTGTCTGGGTACATGGGTTCCTCAATGAAATACAAAGCATGCAGACACTATGTTGATGGCTAATGTATACAGCCCCTGATAAATAGGTGAAGGGGAATAGGGAATATACATCCATTGCTGGAGTAAAAGGATCTACTAAACAAAAACAGGGGAGCCAACAGACGTGCCTCATTCTAATGTTCCTGGATGTGCAGTGGTCTGCCTTCATGATGTTTAAAAATTCTTCATAATCCATCCTCTTCACAAAAAATATTAATCAGATGTCAAGTAAAGGCCTGACATAGTGAAAAGGATTGGATTCATGGAACAGTCTGACCATAACTGGCTAGCTTATGCTCCTACTATGACTGACACAGCATCCGTGTCTCAGTTTTCTGTTGACACAAGAGGCAGTTGAAAAAATAGCAACAAAACATTTTTTCTATGGAAAAAATAGCCTTGCTTAACTAGCAACCTGAGTTTCTGATGAACACATTAGGGAAAAAAAGCCCGATGAAATAAAAAATAAAATAAGAAAATTCACTTTCTTTTTGGGGGTTGCATGTGGACAGGGGACAGATCCAGAAGGGGTGCAGTGTGGACTTGTGCAGCTGCACCAACCCCAACTTTGGATTGCAACACACCATAGGAGCCTCCAGGGACTTTTTGAAGTCCCTAAAGCATGTGAAAAATCCCCCCTTCCAGCTCAAAGGCATGCCTTCTCTCTCTGTCCTTTCCTCTCCCCTGCTCTGCTGTCCCGGGGGGTGGGGAAGCACCAGCGCTGTTCCTGCCCATTGTGTGGGGGCTGGCATCAGCTGGTGACTGGGACAACGGCAGCAGGGATGGATGAGGCGGTGGGTTCTCCTTCCTTACTCCTGCTTTGAGCATGATGAGGGGAACTACTCTCCCACTGGGCTGTTGCCACTGTCACCATCTAAGCTGAGCCCAGCCCCTGCTCATCCCAGCTAGCTCTGAAGCTTACCTGACCCTGAGCTGTGGAGAGAAAGCAGCAGTTGCAGGCAGGGAAGCTGGGGAGGAGGTGGAATAAAAAGGGAAGGAGGAGGTTGTGCTTCTGAGTAGGAAGGGGAAAGGATGAAGAATTTTACCTGGTTTAGGAACTGAAAAATTCTGCATGCACTAGTAGGAGTGGAAGAAGCTAGGTATACCTAGTCCTGTAGTGTGAGCTACTGCTCTTGCAGCCAGCATTGCTAAATCCTGTATCTGCTCCTGTGCATGGGTGGGTGGTATTTGTCTTCTTCTACCCTCCTCTGAAAATAAAACTAATTTTTATTAGGTCTCTCTACTGACAGATTGAAAAAGCAACTTCACAGTAAGCCTGTGCAAAGTGGCTATTATTCTCTTCGGATTCAGATTCGGGTTTGGCCGATTCCGGAGGCAATGATTTGATTTGGTGATTCGAATCACTGTCCCGAATCTATTCAGCCGAATCTCATTCGGAGATTTGACCACTGCTGAATCAGCTGAATCTCTGAATCACATGAGCCCCACCCCCTCCCTCCCCCCATACTCTCCCAGCCTGGCAATGGCTGTCCCACCCGCCCCAGCTCCCAGCTCTGAAAAGAAAAGCCCCGACTCACCAGGTCCTGCCTGGTGAGGGATGATCCCCACTGTCCCCCACTGCATGGACGGCTCTTTCATGAGCCCCCTGACCACCCCCGCCCTCCCCGCTGCCCCCCT
>NW_017728995.1:8957990-8990701 GCF_001723915.1 Gavialis gangeticus
GGGGATGGAGCCTGGCATGGGTCCCCCGTGGTCCCCTCCCCCCTCCTCCAGCCCCACCTCCCCCATCCCCTACCTACCAGCTTGGAATCCGGGTTCACCTCCCTGCTGCAGCAAGTGGGGACTGCCCAAATCACCAAAGCTCTCCGAATCTTTTCCGACCTCAGAGAGCTTGAAATCGATTCAGACCTTTTAACTGGTCCCCTGATTCGATTCGGATTTGGAGATTTAGCCACCGCATTGGGCCAGATCTCCTCCAAATCAAATCAGCACTCAAAGTTTCACACAGCCCTACTTCACAGGTCAGTTTATCCACAAATCTCTTGATTCATGTGACCTACTATAATAAGTATATACATATAATAGAGAACATTTAGAAACTACCTGCTTCGCTTTCTCAGCCAAGGTATCAGTCTTCATGTGCTAGATACATGGATGTGGTAAAACAGAGTAGCAGACACTTGACTGGGAGGTACCTGGCCCTATAAGTGGCAGCCCCAGCCCTGATTCCTGAGAAATAGAGATGGTTAGGTGCCAAGGATGAGTCAGGCATCACAGAATGGAGTCCTTAACAACCAGGACCTTAGCAAGCAAAGGTGGGAAAAATGCTTAAACTATCCAGAGCGTGTCTGAAACACTACTTTTTTTGCTAAGTGCCTATTTGAAAGTGTGAGTTAGGTATCTTTGTAGAGAATAGGATTGACAGTCCAAAACCTTTGCTGGATTTAAGGGCTTAAGAAGCACTGGTAGTCCCTTTGGGTTTGGTTGACTGATTATCTCTTAAAACACCTCTGGAAAAGGTGGTGATGTGATGGTGTTGCTACTACTAAAGCCCTTCATAGATAGATAGATAGACAGCCAGACAAAACAAAAACAAAAAAACCCATCCCTGGGTTTAATGAACTGGATTTAATGCCCTCTTCAGCCTGTGGGAGTTCAAATTTCCATCCCAATCTCCCAGAATATAATTTTTTTTCTCATTTACTAATGGATTTTTTTAAATAGAAATTTAAGAACATCAGAAATGTCCTACAGCTTATAGGTCTGGTTTCAGTCCTGATTAAGTCTTGGATTAGGCTCTAGCACAGGGCATCCCCAAAAAAATTCAGCACAGGAGGCTTACGGTCTGACAAGGCTAATTTCCTATAGAAGCCTACACTCACTAATACAGAACTCTTGGAAGTTTCTCTTCCTTGTTATTGTAAAACAAAATGAAACCTTTAGTCATGAAGTCTGGATCCCTCAAACATTTAGTACTGTCCATTGTACTGCCTATCACACCTTGTTCCTAAACAAGCTGAATTTGAGAAAAGTGAACATGAAAAATCAAGCACTCATTCAAGTATCTGTAGGATCTGTCTGTAAATGCAAGCTTACATATTTAAGGAACTGCACTTTGAAATTCTAAAACTATTTAATATTAGAAACATAGTAGTCAGTTTGTTAATGTTTAAAATAGTGCTTTTTATTTTTACCTTATCTGCCAATATTCAGTGTATTCATAAAATATCAGTGACTTCCGTTTACTCAGTTTCTCTTGTTCCTACAGGGCTCAACCTTGTTACATTTTTCTTGGCAATAGGGGAAGTTGGTCTATTGGAGCTGGCAATACTGGCAGGGGCTATCAAAAAATACCATAATTTGAATCAACTAAAAGCCCAAAAGTGCAGGGCAAGCCTGTGGTTAGCCAAACTCCTTTGGGCTTGGAAAACTGGCTACAATAGGCCAAATTAGGGACAGGTTTAGGAGACAGTTCTGCTTCTAGTCCCAGCCAGGGGTTGGAATTGCTGAGGAACATCAAACTGGAAACAACAAAACCAGTCCTTTTTCTATCAATCCGTGTAAATATTGCATAACTGCACACTAATGAGTGTTTAATACTCTGGATTTGCATCAGTGTAATGTTGGTATATCTTACACAAATTAATTTACAACCCCTCAACATGCAGCAGTTTTAGCTCCAGATAACACCACTGAACCTGGCCTTCGATTTTCACTGAAAAACCCCATTGTGCTTTTAGTCTGGTCTATGACAAACCACTATTTAATTGTGGTACCTTGCTCATATTACAAGGTCATGCTTCTGTTTGCATTTCCATCATTTGAAAATGCTGATGCACTATAACCTCAAGTGTTTTCATCCTATGATCAGGGGGCAAGGTGGTTGGTGATGAAACGGAATCAGACCAGATCCTCTGCTGGTACATTATTGTCACTCTTTGTCCTTCCTAGAGCTTCCAGCCCATAATTTTCAACACTAAGTGGCAAAAAGAATCATCCAACAACTTTTGCAGGAAAAAGTTCAATTTAATGCCGCAAAATGCGCCTTCAAATTAAGAAGCTGAAGGAAAAGACAGACTGGAGTTCTATTTGTTATTACACCCATTCATTTAAATTAAGGATTTACAAAGACCAGAACATCTGGGAAAGAAACGTGTCTTCAAAGTAAAAGTGAAATATATAAAATTATATGAAAAAGGAAATTGAAGAGTTTCATTTAGATTGTTTCAGATAGTGACCTAACTCCCAAGTCAGCATTTCCAGTTAGCCCTCACATCATTTCTCTAATGGCTTGTTTGACAATGAAAGCCATTTAGAAAATATGTGGGTGTATAAATTTTCCCAACTATGTTTTAGACTATGCTAGCTGTATAAATGACAAACATCTGGACCCAATCCTGCAGTCATTGCTTAGGAAAAACTTATGCTGACTCCCAAGGGAGTTTCACTTGAGTAATGAACACACAGTAATGAAACACCCATGCAATTCACACCCATGTCAGAATGCTACTTGTTCTACATGGAGCACTAGTTGTGCTAGATGGAGTTCCCTGAGCCCTGGTTGAGGGGAGGGTAGATAGTACTTACTCCCTGTGTCTTGACCCAACATCTCTTTCTCAAAATAGAAAAAAAGGAGCTTAAGGTAAGAACATTCCATAAAGTGCAGGAGAAAAAGAAAACTTCCCCACACCAGCTATCAAAAACCCATCCAGCTATTAAAAATCTACATCTCCAAATCTGCTTCCCCTATACTCTGGTAACTATTACTACCAGAGAACACAAATCCTCTTCCTCAGCTTCTACATTGCAGTTTCATGCTGCCAGCAAATGTCATTCAAACTGCCATGCTCTGACAGCCCAAAATATACTGGAAAATCTCTACAAATGGGAGGCTCTGATTGGAAGAGATCTGAGAGTAAAGGCTGCAGTCCTGATCCGATGTACCCAATTACAATACTGCATCATTTGCTTTGGATCCTGACGATGCAACAATTTCAGCTTGCTGCAAAAATCAGGAAATGTAGATCCAGCTCAAGTTCTATGCCACTCGATGCAGACTGAAGAGTGAGAAGTAGGTTCAGCTCAAACAGTCATGCAACTCATCTGCACCTTATGAGAATTATGCATGAAGTGTGAGGAGTCAAAGTTTACACAAGGATTTAATTTGAAATTGGCCTACTTCAAACTAGCGCTAGTCTCTCATGGACTCCCTTTTAAATCGATCCAGCCATGTTTGATCTGTTGCTACCATAAGGAGACAGGTACTATTGTTTCCCATCTAGGCATTTGCAAAATGCTCATGACTATGTACTACCCTGGGCACAAAATTGGCTCAGCCTTTACAATAATGAATAGTTATAATATATGCTATTCATAAACTGTGCTTTGGTGTGCTGACTGCTGTTCATTTAAGTTTGTCCAGGTACTGTTTGAAGAATTGCACTCACAATAATAATACAACGCAGTGTTCATCTTAAGTCCTTTTTCAGGTATATAGGGAGCAAAAAGAGTGCACAGGGTAACACAGGACCCCTACAGGACAGGCTAGGGCAATTAGTGATGGATAAGAGAGACAAAGCTGAGCTCTTCAATGATTTTTTTCCATCAGTATTCCTGAACAAAAATAAAGACATCTCACCAAACTGGACTACAGACAAGCACAGGGGGGACACCAGCCCACCAATGGTTAGTGTCAACCTAGTGAAGGAGCACTTAGAAGGGCCTGATGTGTTCAAGTCAGGAGGCCCAAATGATGTTCATCCAAGGGTGCTGAAGGAATTGGCCAGTGTCATAGCAGAACCACTGACAGAACTGTCTGAGCATTCATAGCGCTTAGGGCAGGTCCCACAGGACTGGAAAAGGGCCAATGTGGCCCTTATTTTCAAAAAGGGGGGAAAGGAGGATCCAGGTAACTATAGACTGGTTAGTCTCACCTCTATCCTTGGGAAAACCATTGAAAAAATTATTAAGGAATACATTTGTGTGAGTCCAGCAGGAAAAGTAATGCTAAAGGGCAACCAATATGGTTTCACAGCAGGTAGATTCTGCCTGACAAACCTTCATTCTTTTTACAACCAGGTTACAAACTGCTTAGATGCAGGAGTCAAGGTTCATGTCATATACTTGGATTTTAAAAAAGCCTTTGATACAGTGTCACATCCCATTTTCATAAAAAACTGAGCAGCTGTGACTTAGAGGACACAGCCAGGTGGGTGGCAAATTGGCTTATGGGATCCCCATAGAGTGGTGGTGGAAGGGTAGGTATTGACATGGAAGGATGTGGGCAGTGCAGTCTCCCAGGGCTCAGTCCTCAGGCCAGTGCTGTTCAACATCTTCATCAGCAATTTGGACAAGGAAGACACTAAATTATGGGGCAAATCACTGGAGGGCGGGGAGTGGATTCAGGTGGATTTGGACAAGGTGGAAAAGTGAGCAGAACAAAATAGGATGCAGTTTAACAAGGGTAAGTGCAGAGTATTGCACTTAGGGCAAGGGTGAGCAAAATACGGCCTGCAGACTGGATGTGGCCCACCAGGCCATTCTATCTGCCCTGCAGGGCCCCTAGAAAATTTAGAATAAAATTTCTCTGCCCCTAGCTGCCTGTCATGTGGCCCTTGATGGCTTGCCAAAATTCAGTAAGCGGCCCTCTGCCCAAAGTAATTGCCTGCCCCTGACCTAGGGAAAAGGAATCACCAACACATATATAGATTGGGGGAGGACTTTCTAAGCAGTATACTAGCAGAAAGGGATCTCAAAGTCATAGCTGATTCAAAGATGAACATGAGTCGGCAATGTGATGAAATGATCAATAGAGCTAACCACACTCTATCATGCATGAGCAGGTACATCACTAACAGGTCTAGGGAGATGATACTTCTCCTCCATGCGGCACTGCTAAGGCTACAGCTGGAGTACTGCATTCACTTTTGGGTGCCACACTTCAGGAGGAATGTGGATAACCTTGAGAGGGTCCAGAGGAGGTCCACTCATATGATTAGGGGCCTGCAGGATAGGTCCTATGAAGAGAGGTTGAGGGACCTAGATCTCTTCAGCCTCTGTAAGAGAAAGCTGAGAGGAGATTTGGTGACCATCTACAAATTTGTCAGGGGGGAGAGAAGGCAGAAAGGAATAGGAGTTACTCTGTGTACCAGGGCACCCCTTGGAGTAACTAGAAACAATGGCCACAAACTGACAGAGAGCAGATTTAGACTAGCCATTAGAAATAACTTCTTCACAGTAAGGGTTATCAGAATCTGGAATGGGCTCCAAGGGAGGTGGTGGTCTCCCCTACCCTGTGGGGGTCTTTAAGAAGAGACTGGACAGACACCTGGCTGGGATCATGTGACCCCAGGACTCTTTCCTGCCCGGGGCAGGGGGTCAGACTCAGTGATCTGCTGAGGTGCCTTCAGACTCTGAAAATCTATGAAATCTATAAAATCCACGGAATAAAATCCTTAAGCGTGTGTGCAAGTCAAATTTTCAGAGGCTGGTGTCAGCATCTGACTTTTTTGGAATTATGTTAACACGCATAGCTGTGTCCTCACTCGCCAGCACAAGCTGCTACTGCTTTCAATTAAACCAATGGCTATGGAGAGGTGACATAGCCTGCAGAATTGCCACAACCTGTGAGCAAAGAACAGTTCAGACTGCCAAGAACCAACAAAGAGCCTGCAGTTTGTCAGAGTCATTTCAGACATGGAGTTCATTTACTGATGCTGTAACTGAGAGAACCTATTGCTTAGCAATGCAATGAAACTAAAAATCAGAGCCCCGCTTGCATCTCAGAAAAAGATGAAACACACAGCTGAGTTTTTCAGACAATGCCGGGAAAGGATGAGTAAAAGCAATGAGAAATTCTCACAGCTAACTACTCTCACTTCCTCCCTGAGCTGCCGCAGCACAGCTCTGTGTGTGTGTGTGTATGAGTATGAGAGAAAGAGAGCAAGAGCAAGACTGAGACAGAGACAGGCAGGCTTTGGCAGACTTTCTCTTAGCAGCTAGACTACTAAAATAAACACAGAGACATGAAAAACTAATGTGAAAGCTGAGAAATGGGTTGTACATATAAGCCACTATCCTGCCACAGCATTCACAGATCATAATGTGTAAAGTCAGATGAGACTCCTGGAAATCTGTTTTTCACAGGACGTTGTCAACTAACTTAATAATTTGATTGTCTAAAAATCATTATTACCCCTCTTGACCTGAGAGCTAGACAAAAACAAGTTTCTTGGAAGTTATTCCAGTTAAGAGAAATTGATAGTGTTGGGTAACTTTATTTACAAAATGTACAATGTTTGGCTTCTTAAATACAGCGGAATCAAGCAACCAGGAAAGATTTCCCTGTCCAAAGCACCAAACCCACTTTCATCCAGGACCTTTCCAATGCACTGTTTCTAGGCCTCTCCAGCAGGTCATGCTCCTTTGCTTGTTCAGCCTGCACTGGATCTTCCTGTTCTGTGCCTGGGGCTTCAGGTTGGTTCTCAACCTTGAGCAACCACACATGCACCCTACTCAAAACTGCCCAGCCAAGTACCCTGTTTGATCTGCCTGTGCCTTTGTTTTGGACAGAGAGCTATGCTCATATTTTTGGAGTTTGAAGGTGGGTACTTTTAGCTACCTGTTTCCATACAACAGCTTAATGATTTCTGACAGTGATCATCTTAGCAATGTCTCCACACACACACTAGCCCCATTTGTTGTGGGACAATGTTGACAATTAGGTGAGGGTTAAAAGGGCAACAGCCTAAATACCCATGCAGATAGAAAAAAAATGCTAAGACAGTACAAGTGATACAAGGTTTATAATGCACATATATACAGTATGCAAATAGTTTCATATCACTACCCAAATAATCACTGATTCACCACCCCAAGGCCTACTGGGGAGCTTGGCTCATAACAGCCTATAAGTCCTGGTATACACATTTATGGCCATTGACTACAGTACTATAAATCCCCAAGAAAGAACAAGATATGCTGATCCCAGTCCCTTTGGTGACTGTTGTATAAATGCAGACAGCGTAACTCCTAAGGCCTGATGAACCTTTCAAAGATCCCAGCAGACTGTGGGTTTGTGAGGGGGTAAAGTCTCTTGTAGATTCCATAATCCCGCTGAAATACTTGGAACCTGTGTTACACAGTCCTGTCTCAGGCCAAAGGCCCAACAACAATATGCTTGATAAGTATCAACAAAAACTGTTCCACCAGTATACCCGAAGCTGCTGCACAGGGACTCCCAGTACAAGTATCACATTATCTGCACCAGTTGTCTTTACCTTGCTTATTCTCCCTAATAGAAACAGACTTTTGTCTAAGGATTTTGCAACCCCAAAATATCTAGCAGTTCTGAAATATCATAAAAGCTGTACCTCCTTGTTCAATGTATCTAGTACAAACAACTCAGACCCATCATCTACTGGTTTTTATCGTCTGCTGTATAACATTTCAACTCCAAAATTCTCCACTGTGACCTAAGAACTTTTACTGTGGCACTCTGAGTGGCTACCACTGGGATATGCCAATATGGCAATCTTTTTTCCAGTTGCGCAGTAGTCTGATGTAGAGTCCTCTCTTTTTTTTGCTCTTGAAATCCTGTCACCACCATCACAATGGGTAAACCAGAAACACTGAATTATCCAAATAAATATGGGACAGCCATCTCTTTAGTTGTTTATTCTCAACCACTGATTGCTTGCTCTCCTACTTAGGGTAGTATTTGTAAGTTGCTTCTCAACAAAGCTACCTACAGTTTCATCATTACCATACTTGTGCCCAGCTCTAAAGTTTTTTCCAATGACCTGACAAGTTGCCCATAAGGATTCTTGCATTTACAAAGCCATTACATATATTCTTGGTATGTCCAGATTATGGGCATAGTATGACCTGTATGGGAAAAAGCTTGTAGTGTACATGTTCTGAAGAGTTAATCATGACTAGGTATTCCTTCTCAGTGCTGCAATAGTTTAGCTGAAGAGACCTTTGACTATCACTACTGTCTTAAATCCTTTGCATTGCGGTGTCACTACTGCCCCCAAACTGCAAGCATTAGCCTCTGCAGCCTATGTGAAATCAGTTATGAAACATCAGTAATCCAAAATAGGAGCAGTCCCCAGAGTCTTTTTCAATTCTGAAAATATTAAATCACACACTAGTGACCTGATTTCCCTTTCTCACTTAACCTGTGCAAGTTTTGCAATACTAGCCAACCCTCAAACAAACCTTTCACAATAGGGGTAAAGCCTTAAAAAATGCAGTCTGGCCCTGAATGTTTGAACTGGCCAGTTGTCTGAAGTTTCCTTTTTCTTTTTGTTAGTGGAAATGTGACTGTATGCTAGGGATGGGCAATTATGTTGGCTAGAAAGCCACTTAAGTTTTGATAAGCTGTTGAGGGCCACACATAAATTAATGGTGTTGAACACATAAATACATTATAAAGTTAATGAATGATCAATAAAAAACAAATCACGGGCTAAAAAATATCAAACATCTGCTATAAAATATTTTACATTTATTTTCCATTTATTTCAAAAAATAATTTTTGTCCTGATTTATGTTGTTTTGAGTTGTGCATATAGAAGTGCAAAATAGCTCAAAATAGTCTCTCTCCTCCAAGCAAACCAAAACTAGCCAGCAGGACACTTAGCCAAGGGACGATGTCCCTGCCCCACCCCCAACAGAGCCCTGCCACCCCCCGTCACATGACAAGGGAGCTTCTAACTCAGCCTGTACTCTATCATGCTCCTCAAGAGCCACCTGCACCCCAAACTCTCTTGCCCCAACCCCTTCCCCTCCACACTTGCCCTCACAAAGCCTATAGAAGCCCAGCAGCCCCCTCCAGCCTGCCCCAGCTCCACACAGGCTGCTCCCATCCACAGCTCAGGAGTCCCCATTCCCCCAGGAGGAGCCCCAGTGCCAGTCCCAGCCTCACCCGAGTGGAAGGGATAGGAGCAGTGCTGGCTGCAGGCAGGAGGTAGTAGGTAGCAGGGCTGCTCACAGCACTGCATGGGGCAAGATGGGAAATGGGGCCAGGGCCAGGACTGGGGCTTTACCTGCTGGGAGACACCAGCAAAGCTCTACCACCTCCAAGCATGGGTGCAGAGTGCCCACCACACAGTCCTAGCACCTGGGACAGCTCACACCACCTGGATTTGGCAGGTGCATGGCAGGTGACAGCCAGGCAGCAGCCCCAACTGCCAGACTGCTGCAGTGGGTAAAGTGTGCAGGGAACTCTCAGGGCTGCTTCAGCAATCCAGTTGGCACAAGGGGTAGTGTCCCCAGGTACCAGCTGGCTGGGCCCCAGAAGCTCCTGAGAGCGAGTAGCCCTGAGCTACTTGCCAGGGTGGCTTTTTATACTGCTGGGGACAGCACAGGTACTGGCCCTGGGCTCTAGCTCTCCCTGGCTGCAGATCCAGGAGGAGCCAGGCAGGGTTATTTTGCCCCAAGTGGCACAATTTGCTCCACAACAAAGTTCATATCCAAGCATGTGCGCTGAGGCAAAAAGCCCCAGCTCAAATTTGCACCGCTTCTATTTGAGCTGCTGCAAGCACACGTGCTTGCATGTGTGGGCACACCCTGTAAATGTGTCAGGTGCCTTGCAAAGCCAACAGCCATCAGTGAACTGTCACAAGTTTGTTCTGCTGTGAAAATAGTTAGATGGAACCAAGGGCTAGCTGAAGGCTAATTGTACATTGGATACATTTTCTGAATGGCCTACAACACTTCCTTCTACCGGTGAATTGTAAGGTGGGTATTTAATAAACAGGTTTCCTCCAAAGTTCCACCAGCAGAGCATAGTGCAATTTACCATATATCTATTTTTGGATCAGGAGAATAATCCCTATTTCCTTACCTGAAAGTCTTTCTGATACTTCTGCTGTTCCTCTTTCAGTGTATAGCAATGCACAGTGTATAGCACTGAAAAGGTCCAATAGAAATCTTGGGAGTAACTTTCACCAACTTATAGGTTTTTCTTCTATACCAGCACTTACCATATCCAGTGGTTCACAGTGAATGACCATGTTTCCCTTTTTATATTATTTGCTCATGGTCAGAAGCATTCAGAAAAAGAACAAGAACCTCCCTCAGATCCACAAGAGCTTTGGCACCACTCCCATTCTTCCCTTTGCTAGAAAACTACCACAGCATATAGCTGAGTCACAACTACTTGTTCACTGCAAATAAGTTACCTGCATATGGCTGATCTGATTTGAACCAGATCTTCAAATAGAATTTATGCAGATTACCTTTCTGATATGCCTTTCCTGGCATTGATTACAAAGTAATAAGTAATAATGATATGGCTAACCTGTACTCCTTTTCTCCCTGTCCTTGGACAGATACATGTTTCCCCAGTCATTGTCCAAAAAAGCAGTTCAGTTTTACAACTTCTGTTCCCTAATATTTTTAGTATATATGTCTCTTCTAATAGTTCCTTCCTATTCCAGAGAGTGTTTCCTTTTGGGTATTAACTAGCTATTAATTTCAGCTGTGGGAGGAGATTAATTCTATTCTGCTTCATTATCATCAGAGTTAACTATTCCGATTGTAAAATATTTATTTTGATGTTGCACAAATGAAATAGCACCTTTCCTTCTTTGTGCAGTATACATTCTTTGATTACTAGAAAACCAGTAGTAGACCCTGACTTGTGAGTCAGACAGACTGGCCAGATAGACTGCATAACCACATCACCAACAGTGAAATGATCACAAGTTATGAATGTTGCTATGCCCATCTTCACCCTCCCATTCCTTTCCCACCACTACCCACAGCTATTTCCTGGACTTCCCTCACTGAAAAAACAATCTGACCACAAGGAAAACCACCAGGTCTTGTAAAATCTTTTTTCTCTTCTAAGTAAAGCCTATTTCTGAACTGACCGTGCTGCCAAATCTAGAATAAGGCCATTGTTTTCAGTGGAGAACAGACTTACAGAATAATGATTGAAATCAGATCCTATCCCTCAGGGCTTGCTCCAAAACCCATCAAAGTCAATGGGAAAATGCTCGCTGATATCAATGTGTTTTTGATCAGACCCCCTAACAAATTGACAGCATGTATTCTCACATAAATGCAATACAAAGTACATTTTCTATGGGGCTGCAGGGTATTATAGTACAGTACAAGATTACATGCTTTAGAAAGCTTTGCACGTTCCATTGGAGATGAGATTAGCTCTTCTGTATCCTGAATGTTGCAAATAAAATGATATGACTTTTCACTGACTCAAAACCACAAAGACAGAGAAGTAGCACTGCATAAGGCAATAACTTAAACAGCTCTGCCCTTAGGCTTTCTACATCTTTTTTTTCCAAGCTCAGGGCAAAATTCTGTTCTGAGCTACAAGCAAATCTGAACTCCACTAATCTTTCATATATATAAGTCTGCCATTTAGATCAAAAGGAGCAGTCAGGAAGAGAATATGCTTTCTGTGGAAAATGGCAATAGAATTTTGTCCATGAACAATTAAAACATGCTTGGAAAAGTATTGAAATTGTAATATTTTTATTTTTCATAAAATTCATCTAAAGGTATCTTAACTTAAAAATCTCTGTCACAATCAAATTAAGGCAATCAAATTGAGCCTTTTTTAAAAGGTTAGGTCTCTTTATGGTCAATAATTAGTAGTTATGTACTGTGAATTATAATTGTCATAAACTAAATCCCATACTTCAAGGCCTAAGCTGTGAGGATTTTCTCCCATCTGAAGCATTACACTATTGATGAAGTACCTTAGGATGCTTCAGTGCAAGGAAAAAAAATAAACTCAGGTACAGATCTGAGATCAATTTCTGACCCATTTGCTGAGTCTGTAATTCATATTCATGTCATTTGCATTTCTGTTTGAGGCTGCCTAACTGCCTATTCTGCCCTAACAGTCCAGATGAGGACTGTGAGGGAGAAATAGACATTTTCAGCTCTCCACCTGAGAGCTATTCAGTGGAATGGTGAAATAAGTTCATAGCCCTTAGTCTAGTTAGCAGTGTCGTCTGCAAATTTGAACAGGGAGCTTTTTACCCCCTCATCCAAGACGCTGATGAAGATGGTGAACAGTGCGGGCCCAAGGACCGAGCCCTCTGGAACCCCACTGCCCACATCCCTCCAGGTCGAAAATGACCCGTCCACCACCACTCTCTGGGTGCGGCCCTCCAGCCAGCTAGTGACCCATTTGACTGTGTGGCTGTTGATGCCACAGTCTTCTAGTTTTTTAATGAGAATGGGGTGAGAGACAGTGTCGAAGGCCTTCCTAAAGTCCAGAAAGACGACATCCACTGCTACCCCTGCATCTAAGGATTTTGTGATCTGGTCATAGAAGGCCACCAGGTTGGTCTGACAGGATCTGCCTCTAATGAACCCATGTTGGTTGCCCCTAAGCATAATCTTCCCTGCTGGCCCCTCGCGGACATGCGCCAGGATAATTCTCCCAAAAAGCTTACCCAGGATCGAGGTAAGACTAACTGGCTTATAGTTTCCTGGGTCCTCCTTCCTCCCTTTTTTGAAAATGGGAACTACATTGGCCCTTTTCCAGTCCTCTGGCACCACGCCATGACATCATGAGTAGGAAGTTGAAGGCTGCTATTAAGTTCCCTCTCAGTCTTCTCTTCTCCAAACCAAATAAGCCCAGTTTCCTCAGCATAGGCAGTGGAAGGCTGGAGCTAATGGGCCTTAGCCCACACAAATGCAGGCTCCTGGGCATGGGTTCTGGGTGACTGCGGGGCGTGGGGGAGAAGTGCACAGACTGAAATGAGAGCCTGCAGGTGGTCGGAAACTCAGCCCAGACCAGCCACATGTGGAGCAGCACCCAGCAGGTAAATATACAAATGGGAAGGGGCATGGGGGAGAGAAGGGGTGTGGGTGAGACTCTCGTTGTTGAAGCTCACCCCCTGGATGAGCTGCCTGGGCTCCGAGCGTCCCACAACCCACCCTATTCTCCACAACCCCTGCAGGGGGCCTCAATCTGCCATCATCTTTGAAAACTCACAGTGATCACAAGAAGTCCCAGATAATTGGAAAAGGGTAAATATAGTGCCCATCTTTAAGGAAGGGAAAAAGAAGGATCCAGGGAACCACAGACCAGTCAGCCTCACTTCAGTCCCCATCAAAATCATGGAGCAGGTCCTCAAAGAATCCATTTCTGCGCACTTGGAGGAGAAGAAGGTGCTTAGGAACAGTCAGCATGGATTCACCAAGGGCAAGTCATGTCTGATCAACCTGATTCCCTTCTATGATGAGATGACTGGTTTTGTGGATGTAAGGAAAGCAGTGAACACAATATACTTTGACTTTTACAAGGCTTTTGATACTACCCTCCCACAGCATTCTTGCAAGCATGCTAAGGAAGTATGGGTTGGATGAATGGACTGTAAGGTGGATAGAAAAGTGGCTGGATTGTCAGGCTCATTGGGTAGTAATCAATGGCTCAAAGTCTAGTTGGCAGCCGGTATCAAATAGAGTGCCCAAGGGGTCAGTCCTGGGGCAAGTTTTGTTCAATAGCTTCATTAATGATCTGGGAGACAGGATGGATTGCACCCTCAACAAGTTTGTGGATGACACCAAGCTGAAGGGTACAGTAGATAGACTGGAGAGTAGGGCTAGGATTCAGAGTGACCTAGACAAATTGGAGGACTGGGCCAAAAGAAATCTCATGAGATTCAACAAAGACAATTGGGAAGTCCTGCACTTAGGATGGAAGAATCCCATGCACCGCTACAGCCTGGGAACTGACTGACTTAGCAGCAGGTCTGCAGAAAATGACCTGGGAGTCACAGTGGACAATAAGATGGATATGAGTCAGCAGTGTGCTCTAGATGCCAAGAAGGCTAATGGTATACTGGGCTGTATTAGTAGAAGTGTTGCCAATAGATCAAGGGAATTATTCTACTCTATTCTACACTGGTGAGGCTACATGTGGAATACTGTGTCGAGTTTTGCCCCCCCACACCAATAGAAAGGATGTGGACAAATTGGAGAGAGTCCAGTGGAGAGCAAAAAAAAATGATTAGGGGACTGGGTTCACATGGCTTCTGAGGAGAGGCCAAGTGAACTGGGCTTATTTAGTCTGGAGAAGAGAAGACTGGGAGGGGATTTGATAGCAGCCTTCAGCTACCTGAAGGCTGGTTCCAAAGACAATGGAGCCAAACTGTTCTCAGTGGTGGCAAATGACAGAACCAGGAGCAATGGTCTCAAGTTGCAGCAAGGGATGTTTAAATTGGATATTAGGAAAAACTTCTCACTAGGAGGGTGGTGAAGCACTGGAACAGCTTACCTAGAGAAGTGGTTTTTGGAAGTTTTTAAGGCCTGGATTGGCAAATCCCTGACTGGAATGATCTAGTTGGGGATGATCCTACTTTGAGCAGGGCATTGGACTAGATGACCTCCTGAGGTCCCTTCCAACCCGCATTTTCTATCATTCTATGATTCTAAAACTAGAAAAGAGTATAAGATTATTGCTTGGGCATACAGGGATGAAATCAGGGGCTTAATCCAGATGTGGAAGCACATGTGGTCTGTGGTGCCACAAGCCTCTTTACAGCTCCGCAAACCACATGTGTTCCATGGTAAACCATGTGCAGCACTGCTAATTTGCAGCACCAAGGCAAAATTTGCTACTGGGATTTCCCAAGGTGGTGTGCAGTGGGACAAACACGGAGATGAGGGCACATTGCCCCAGGTGGGGTAGGAGAGGAAAGGCCAGCAACTGTGCTGGCCCCAGCAGCCTTACCTGGGGTCCTGGGGGACTCCAGGAGCCACAGCCACTGTGCTCCTACAGCAGAAAGCCTGGCCAGAAGCCAGTGTGTGGCTCCAGCTGGCCAGGCTCTGGTTTTGAGCATCACACGCTGCTGCCATATGCACCACCCTGCTCTTTTAGGCGTGGATTTTTTGACCTTGGACCCTGGGACCCCACACCCGCCATCAGAACTGGGAGACTGGAAACAGTTAGTGTAATTGCAGCAAATGTAGGCACAGTCCTGTGAGCGTTAATTTGCTTAGTGCAGTTAATGGCAGCAGTGAAAACACAGCATCATGGACTTCAGTGTTGACTAGGAACCCAAATACATCTTCAGGGTGCTGACAGCCTACTAATTGGAGCCGTGATTCCCAAAGGTGTGCCATGGCACACTAGAGCAACAGAAATGTGCTGCAAAATTCCCCTCCATGAAAAGATAAATGCTCTCCTGCCCTATCCAGTATCCTTTGCCTCCATCATCTACTCCAACATCACCTGCAGTTGCTCTTCTGGGGACTGCTGCCATCACTACTGCCTTCCCCGGCTCTTTCCCACCATGAGGAAGCCTCTGTGGTAACTCCATCCAAGCTCCCTGAAATGTACTTTGCCATGAGCAGGCAGGCAGACAGACATACACACAGATGGAGCCATGTTTTACAGCCTGGCTTATCCACCCAACTCCTCCCATTCTCCCAGGGCCAGAGAAGGGGCCACAGGGGTGGTCACTAGCACATGAGATGTTGCAGAAGCAAGTTCTGCAGCAGGGCCTGCCTTTGCCTCCTAAAGTATAGACATGGGGTTGGCAGGGAAAAGAGAGTGGAAAAAGCAGAGCACAGCAGGGTGTGGTCTTGTCCTCTACCATGTTTAAGTGGCACCAGCTAGATTGGTGATTGTCAACTTTATCCTCAAGGCCCCCTTTTACATCTTTTCTGAATTCAGATCTAGCTCAGTGATTTTCAACTGGGGTGCTGCAAAAGTCAGAAAAGTTACAGAGTTTTTTTTTTTAAATTATACATCTCAGCACTGGTATGATTTCCTCTGGCAAAGGAGTAGAATATATGTTTTGGGGCAGAAAAAAAAGAAGACAGACAGAAACTCTGTGTAAAGACCACCACCAACTTTGACACAACACAGACCAAACATCCTAACCTCTCATGGGTAAAGCAGGGGAACCATGGCAGCCAACATCCTGTTTCTATGGCTAGGGACAGAATTTACACATAAACCAGTTTAAGTGATCAAAAACTGGTTTAAACCTGTAGCAGAACTAAGTTCAGTGCACATAAACCAGTTTCAAAATGGCTGAAACTGGTTTAAGATAAACTTGGTTGAATGTACTATTAGACTGAACTGATTTGGGTCAAGCCAGTTTATGGAACTTCTGCCCCAGACTCCTTCCTGGTTTAAGTTAAACCAGAGTCCTCCAGCATCCCAGCATGCTTTTCAGCCCTGGGCTGGGCTGTCTGCTCCAGACATATAAGGCTGCGTCTACCCCTCTCCTCTCTGACCAGAGCTCCGGCTGGCTGAGAGGCAAGTGGAGACTGCAGGTACAGCAGTGTCTTCCTGGCTTCCCCCTGCCCCACCCTCCCCTCACTCGCTTCTCAAGCAGGAATGCCCCCTCTCCCACAGCAGGATCCCCAGTGGCACAGACCCCAGCCAGCATCTGGCCATGCCACCCCCATGTTAGCTAATGCTGAGAGGTGTCTGTGTATGTGTGATTCCAGTTTCACTGGAACAAAGGCAGACAGCACAGTGTCTGCTTAGGGCTTTTTAGAAGTAATCAGCAGGTCAGCTGGTAATGTCCCTCCATTCTTCCTTACAAATGCCTTAGAAAAAGCTGTTTAACAAGAGTTTGAACTAATGAGAAAGTCTTTCATAGTTTCATAGTTTGTAGGGTCGGAAGGGACCTGAGCAAATCATCAAGTCCGACCCCCTGCCGTGGCAGGAAAGAGTACTGGGGTCAAACGACCCCAGCAAGGTGTTTGTCTAGTCTTGTTTTAAAGACCCCCAAGGTAGGAGCCAGTACCACTTTGCTTTGTTTTCTGATAAACTAATAAGCTTTGTGTTTGGATAATCTCCCTGCTGGCTTGCTTGCTTCAAAGGCCGCAATCTGTCAGTGTTCAAGAGGGGACAGAGAGAGGCGTGAGAAATGACCTGGTTTGCAGTACATGCAGTCCCTGTCAGTTTGCTGCGGATAGTATGAAGAAGCAGGGAGATAGAGATTGAAAAGTTCAGTATCATCAACAGATGCATGCTCTCCACACAAGCAGTCCTTCCTCTCCCAAGCCCCCCTTTGCCTCCAGATGCTAGCTGGAGTCTGGCAACATTCCCCATCTCTTAAGCAGTGAGTCAGGCAAAGCCTAGCGGGGGCTGCTTCCCCCTCCCCACTCTACGTGTGACAGCATGCAAAACTGAATTCACTCTCATGGCCTGCCACACACAGTAGCACAGAGTTTCTCTTTGCTTTTGATGCAAATTAAATGCAATATAATGCACACTTCTTGAAACTGTGACTCACTTGCTCTCATGTGCCTTTGCAACTTCCCTTCTTTCCACTTCACTTCTGAGGATGCAGTAGTGTCCAGCTTGAAAACAAAGATTTGCTGAAAATGCCTTTGAATTTTTTTCCAAATGATTTAAAAAATGTAATGGCCATTTTCCTTGAAAGTTAACTGCCTTCCACCCCAGGGGTAAACTACGGGTTAGACTAACCTGCAAAGACTGAACTAATTCAGGCTTGGGCTTTTTGAATGTCTGTCCCTATCCTATGAATTGTTGTCAATATATGGTCAAAAGATCCCAGGTACATGGCCACTCCACTCCCCCTACTACAGAGGGAGACAAAAAACCCCACAGTCCATCCCACTCTGACAATGGGGTAAAATTCCTTCCCGACCCCAAATATGGTGATCAGTCTGACCCTGAGCAGTGGGGCAAGACCTTCTAACCAGGAACTTCCGGTTTTGGTCCCAGCAGGAGCACTGGCACACCCCAAACAAAGTCCCTAGCCTTGGCTGTGGCCATCATCCATTATCTCTGGGAAGGCTTAAAAACACCTGACTCATGTAACAGAAAAGTGGGGAAAGGAAGCCCAGAAGCTCAGGAAATAGCCATAGTAAAACACAGGCATAGCTACACCTAGATGAACCCTGACCAGTGGCTGTCCAACCTCTTCATGAACACCACCAGTGATGGAGAGTCCACAACTTCCGTTGGCAGTCTATTCCTTTGCCTCATTGTTCTGACAGTGAAGAAGTTTTTCCGGATAGCCAATCTAAACTTACTTTGCTGCAACTTCAAGCCATTGTTCCACATCTTCTTCTCTGCAGCAAGAAAGAAAAGGTGCTTTCCTTCTTCTTTACGACAGCCCTTTAAGTATTTGAAGACTGCTATCATGTCCCCTCTTAAGCGCCTTTTCACAAGATGAACATGCCTTGCTCCATCATCCTCTCCTCATATGACTTGCCTTCCAAGCCCTTGATCATTTTGTTGACTCCTTCTGGACCCTCGCTAACTTCTCCATGTCCTTTTTAAAAAGAAGAGCCCAGAACTGCACACAGTACTGCAGATGAGGCCTAATCAGTACCGAGCAGAGAGTACCTAATGTTTCTGTGTCTTGCACCTAATATTTTGATTGATGCATTCCAAAATCGTATTCATCTTTTGTGTGGCTGTATTACAGAGCAGACTCATATTGAGTCTGTGGTATACCAAGATTCCCAAGTCCCAACTTTCCAATCTGTCAAGATTCTTCTGAATTGTGCTAGCATCCCCCAACATATTCCCAATCTTTCCTGGTTTCATGTTGTCTGCAAACCTTCTTAAGCTCAAGACACACTTTCTCTCTATCTTTCTCTCTCTCTCTCTCAATCCAAAAAATTGTATGCCTCAAGTATCAAAAATCTGGAAAACACTAACTTGGATTTATCAGCATTACTGCAAAAATCTGACTAGAGGATGGGTCCGAAGCAAAAGAAAATAGTGGCTTTCCAATGCAATCAGGGAGAGCATCAGTGGTGTGGGGAAGGCTGCTAGTAAGAGAAGAATGTAATACAGGCAGTCAAAGCTGACATGGAGCAGTGAAGGAATGAAAGAGGTGACAAAATAAGGAGGGATGAAATGTGGAGGGTCTCAAAGGAGAGGACACAGAAACTTAAACTTGATCCACAGGAAAGGGATTCTTTCAAGGAGCAGAGATGATGTGGTCAGACCAGACAAGGAAAATTATCTTTGTTTAGCAGATGTTGGAGGGTGATTATGAGGGATATGAAAAGAACTTGGATGTGACTTCTGGATTTCTAGATAGGAAGAGACAGATTTTAGAGCTATGAATGCATGATAAACACTATCTAGCTATCTATTAATATTAACCATTTTTATACCCATTATAAGATTTAAGTTTGAATTGAACAAGTGTTTTGTTGACATGAGATTTGTAAAGCACTGAGAGATACTAATGGGGTACACTAGCATCATTTCATAACAGCATCTTTGAAGTGGAGCATTATAAAAGATTTTCTCAGAAATCGTGTTTCATAGAAGGCACTGGTGCATGTAAATCCATTTCATTCTATTCTTCTCTTTTGAAAGGACACTGTCAAGGTTAAGAGTATCCTGCTTTTAAAATGTAATATGCTGCCTGCCTGATTTATGAGTTCCATTTATGACAAAAGAAAAGGCTGAAATAATCCTTTATCCATATTTTCATAACAGCCCCCCTCATCATCCTGAAAAAAATTCCACCAAAACAAGGTTCTGGAATTCTCTTCAACTATGAATCCAGAGAATACAAGTTGTTTCATTTCCTACCACTTACTGTCCTATTCTTATAAGTATAGAGGACTTTTACAATGTAAAGAAACCTGCACTGTCAAGTGGAAAGCTTCCTGTTTCCTACTGTAACTTCTAGGCCACATCCCATCTGTATGCTCCATTCAATGTTATGACATAAGACACTGTACATTACATTGAGACTGAGGTTTTTATGGTTGCCCAGTTACACTATGACATAGTACTTCCCGGAATATAAGCTAAATGCAAACTGTTAAACAAGACAACCTACTGTCTGACTGATCTTATTGATATTTATAAGCATGTTTTCCAAAGTCAATTATCTGCCAATTAAGTAAGATCTATTCAAAGGAGATGTACCTGTATTAATGGCTAAGGAAAGGAAATAATAAAGAGTAGTTGTTTACCTTGAAGTTAGTTTATACTCCTTTCTTCCCATGTGGATCCATCTCTAGATAGATATCTCATTCATGCAAGATCAGAATATTTGAACAACAGTGTTCATTGTCTTGAGTCCTGAATGCCCAGGTCCAATACCAGAGGGCATGAATTACCAGAGGGCATGAATACTAGAGGGCATGAATTACATCTATACTACATGAGCAACTCCAGTATCTCCGAGTTTCCTCGTCTAATCAGAATCTAGGCAAATAAAGAATTCAAATAAGTGAAGATGGTTAGTTCTCATGGGACCTTGCAGGGGCAAAGCACATCCAGGGACCACACTTACTGCAAAATAAGCTTGGTCTTCTTTATGTGTTTGTCTATGTAGCTCCCACCGAGCAATTGGCCATCAGTGATGCCAAATTTTAGCTGATTTTGGATTTTAAATTTCATTGCAGAACAACAAGGAAGGGTTTTTTTTACCTCCCTGCCTGCCATCTGACCCCTCCAGGGAAGGAGTCCTACTTGATCAACACATCAAAAAACGACTCAGCACAGCTCACAAAGACACTTTCATGGCCCCAGAGGGACAACCTTCCATCTTCAGCTCCCTCTGTGCAAAAATGAAGTATATTTCTTACCTATGGGGACTTTTTACCATCTTGTACCATCTACGCTTTTCCCAGAGCCTGACAAAGGGACTTTGATCCCGAAAGCTTGCAGAAAAGGACAATTTTCTTGCCATTTTCCAGTTGGTCTAATAAAAGGTATCGTTTTGGAACCAAGAGTTCTAGTTTTTTGTATGTCCATTTGAAATATGGAACTTCAGAAACTTATCTGTCTCTAACTAACTAAATTACTCTAATACTGTCTCCCTCAAACCCAGCATTTGATCTTGCAACCAAGCAAATGGTGCAATTCCAAACAAAACTGAGAGAATTACTCCAAAAGACAGCCTTGCAGGCAGGGGCAACACACAGGCGATGCTCGCAGGTGCACATGCACCCCCTGAGTGTGGCAGTGCACCCCCTACAAAAAGGCGCTGCCGACACTTACCACCGTCAGGCTCCCGCTGCTGCCGATCCCACCCCCCTGCCCAGCTGCCAGGGGCACACGTCGTTCATGCTTGCAGGTGTCTGATATGGATCTATTTCTCAAGCCTGTGGAGAAGGTGGCCTGAGGCCAGCTTGAATGAACCTGGGCTCAAAGGAAGTTAAGCAACTAATTACGTCTCAAGCAGGCCCTCTCAGAGGTCAAGAGAGGCCCAGGCCACTTCCATTTTTTGTGGCTCCCGGTATATTAAAAAAATATTAATTCATAGTGCACAAGTTTGAAGTTGTATGATGAACATCTTCTTCTTTCAATCCTGTCAGTGTATCTCTGTGTCTGTATGTATAACCTCATTTGGAGATACCATCGAAAGTCTAAATTTGAGGCCCTCCGTGAATGAGTGGCCCGGAGCAAATGGCCCTCCTGGCCCCCCCTGTGATAGGCCCTGATCTCAAGAGCTGGGCTTACGGGTCATTCCAGTAGACCTCAGACTGCCTCTTCTACATGTTTCAGAAACCAGTAGGAGTTAGGCTTAACTTCTCAATAGTCTTATATCTTTGAGAAGCTAGGACTGACAATGGGAGAGCAGATTGAAAGACTAGGTACACTGTTTAGCTATTTCCTCAAGAAATGATAAATCTTGCTGGCCAGTCATGCCAACAGAGTTCTAGTTGATGTATTTTCAAATGCCAAAAAATTATTTTAACACTCCAAAATTTTCCAGGTAGTAAAGTTATGATTTGCATTGCGGTAAGCCATGAGGCCCCAACACAGGCCAATGTGCTTAGTACTCTTCACAAGTCCTGGTAAGTTAATTAAATAATACACAGCTTTTGTGTCACTCCAAAAATGAAAAAAGGGAAGCATGCTAAGTTGAAGTACAGCAGCACCTAGCTAAGTTGAAGTACAAAATAAACATAATTACATATGTGATTCAAAAGGGAGTGGGCTGGCTGCTCTCTGTAGTCTGCATTATTTGCAGTGGTGGATTTTCTTTGTAGCATTACAGAGTCCTATGTACATAAAAAAAACAATAGAGAGAAACAACCAGAAAAATCACCAAATATTTAGGCACACTAAGGTAATGAGAGCTGGGGAAGCCAATAAAACAGGCATCAATGAAAAATAATAAAAGTTGGACTCTCATACTGAGTATTACTCAGATGCCATGATCATATAAAATGGAACTCCCTGAATTTCTGGGCTAAGGGACATCAGAAATTCAAATCAGAGGATGCATCAGATCATGCTAGTTTTATACAAGTCCCCTAAGGACAATTATTCAAATGATTGCAAAGGGTTTTCTGCCTATCTCCATAACCAGAGAGGTCCCTAAATACTGCCCGTGGAACCAACAAAGTACTAAAGGCGTTAGCAATTTAGAATCTGTGTCTTGGTACCGGCAACAAAATGTAAGATCAAAGTATGAGAAATATTAGTTTGGATAAGAGTGAATAATTTCACATATATGATGAAATAGCATTTTAAATATAACAGTAATAGTAGCAGACAATAGCAATGGACTTTTTGCCAATGGTCACATTAAAGAAAAATTCTAATTAATGAAACTTCAAATCATCACTGCAAAGATATGATTAGTTTAGTTACACAGCTGGAGAAACAGGCAGAGAGAGAGAGAAGACATTTGTCTGAGATCACTATATGTATCATTAGCAGAGTTGGAAACATGACTCAGCTCTGTGCTTAAATCACTACACCATATGTCCTTTTCCTACTATCTATTTTATGCTCTTGCTCTTAGTATTATGCTAATTCAGAGAATGTTAATCATATCAGAAAGGAATGGGCAACTTCCCTCTGACAATGGATACTTAAAAAAAAAAATTCTATTTTCTGGCGTTATCATTTTTGTAACTATTTTTGTTTCTCTTTCAAAGCTCTGGTTTCAAAGCTTTGCCCTGTTTTCAAACTTCCATAAGCTATTTTAATCACCATTTGTGGTATTTTGTGTTGTCATATCACCACCAAAATGGTTGGATCCTGAAAGACTGATGCAGAACCTGGAAGTTTATGTAGAGCAGCTGTATGATTATGAGCACATTGTCATCAGCACCATCTCTGATATACAAATTATATCTTCAGAAAAAACCTAACTGAACACTATAATGCTACTGTGATTGGATTTAAACAACAGTAAGTCTATCTGTTTAAGCAGTTAAGTAAGCAGCTTTAACTGAGTGGAAAAATCAAACACAATTTGGAGAAAGACAGGGTCCTTCACAAAGCGTGTGTCCCTGAAAGTGTACCTATACTTACTCAGTCTGGTACAACCCTAATCAGAAAAATCCACGTACCACATTGTCTTTCAAACAGTATTTTTTTCATTCTTATCTGTAATTCCTAATGCCAAATCCTACTTGTCCTCACTGAAAGACTAAAGCCTCCCCTGAGGAAGGCAACAGTATAGGCTATAGTTCCAAATCTTTATTTTTAAATTGGCATATGGTATGCAGTCAGCCACAAAAGGAGAGCACTTTCAAACCATGCCACTAAATAGGTCTTTGAATAAAAGAACAAAAAGGGTGCATGTACACCCTTGTTTTTTGGACACAAAAAACCCTACACACCTACAGGCTTGGGAATGCCAAACTGACCAACACCACGAATGAAAGGGACCTGGGGATAATAATAAACCACAGTATGAATATTAGCCAACAGTGCGACACTGTTGCTAACAGGGCAAAAAATACCCTGGCATCCATCAATCGATGTACCTCCAGTAAAACTAGGGAAGTGATTCTTTCACTCTACTCAGCATTAGTGAGCCCACAGCTGGAGTACTGCATCCAGTACTGGGCGCCACACTTCAACAAGGATGTCGTAAAGCTTGAGAGTCCAGAGGAGGCCACCCATACGATCAGAGACTTGCATGGTAAGCCATATGAGGAAAGGCTGAGGGACCTGGCATGAGTGACTGGTGCTTCCTGAACCTGGGGGACACTTGCAGTAGCCGCTGACCATTGACAGCATCAGTGTCGGCTGTCAGAGATGCACTGACCCCGCCAGGGCAGGGCACGTGCACCCCTGTGCACCTCCTACCAGTCACCTATGGCCTGGGACTCTTCAGCCTGAAAAAGAGAAGGCTGAGAGGGGACTTGACAGCGGCTTACTGCTACATCAGGAGCATACATCAAGGGCTCGATGAACAACTGGTCACCAGGGCACCCTTGCAGAAAACCAGGAGTAATGGCCACACACTCCTGGAAGACCATTTCAGGCTCAATATTGGGAAAAACTTTTTCACAGCCAGGGTGTCCAGACTGTGGAATAGGCTCCTTCCAGAGATGGTGCAATTGCCTACCCTGGAAATCTTCAAGAGGAGATTAGACAGTCACCTTGCTGGGGTCACCTGACACCCAACTGTCTTTCCTGCCTGGTGCGAGGGGATCCCCCAAGGTCCCTTCCAGCCTCGCAATCTATGAATCTATATGTGCACTTTACTGTCAGCAACAGTACTATTTTATGGCAGATTAACTGCGACTGAACGCACATGTAGATGGTGACTGAGCAGGGGCCAGACTCCACAGTGGCTCCACAGGGTCAGCACCCTTGTGCCCCAGCCAGCCCTTCCGCCATCCAATGCCACCACCCAGAGCCTAGGGCTGACCCCCCATGTCCCCTGCCAGTCTGGGCCTGTTTGGCCCTGGCTCAAATTGCTGCTGTCCCGTGCACACAGATAGACTTTGCACCCAGGAGCAGTTTACTCCAGCTCAAACAGCTCCAGAGTTTATTGCTTCACCTTGCTTTCTCATGTAGATGCACCCAAAAGTTGTAAATCACAGCTTGATCTAGATAAATGATGGTATCATGTGAGACCAGAAGCAACTCTCAGAAAATCTAGTCTTCATTGTAAAGGTACAGTTTAGTAGAAAATATTTTTTATAGTATCTTGAACTGAAATATTTTTTACACTATCTTGAACTAGATCTGAATCTACTGCTCACTATTATATTTCTCTCTCTCACACACACTATATTTATTATTTCTTATATTATGAAGTCTCATAAATGGAACTTCACATATTTTGAAACTAGTTATTGCCGTGCAGCTAGTGATACACGTAGTGACTACACATGACATATATTTAAAAAATCAGACTTTGGTTCTTCAGTTTCTGAAGTTTTCCTTGCTTTTTTAGTCTTTCTTTCTTCAGAGAATAATTTTTTGCTACTTTTACTTAGGAGGCAAGTTGAAAATTATTTTAAAAAGACAGGCCAACACTAACTTAGTTTTGAAAATTCAATTACATTCTGTTTTTCATTACTAGATATTTAATTTTTCTGATATTATCAAGGTGAGTTTAATAAATTATACTCCTGCCAACGAGACAACATGACTAAGGAAAATTTATGGCTTCTGCTTCATATTTTACAGTTACTTTATAAATTAAAGGCTAATCATGTGATCTGTACTCCTTGAAAAATCATTACTTACAAAACTCATCCCTCTGAAGATAATGATATGATTTATATGGAACCCAAATACTCTCTCACTTCAATTAAGTAATTAATTTCAATTATTGCCAGTGAAGCTACAAAAATGTGAGTTGAATGTTTACACCCAAATTATTCATTCCCCACAGTTATCGCCATGAATGGACTGGCTGTCATTCCAACAGTCATAGTATCAGTGGCACTGAATTAAGGAAGTATAAAAGCAAATGACAGGAGGCATACTGGGAAATTAAGAGACTTTAAATCCAATTTAAGTTACAAGCCAACATCATGAAATTACAGTTGCATGCATCATAGAGAGAGAAGATATATTTATGTTTAAGGCACTAGACTAATACACTGGTTGTGTATTTACTGGGCTTTACTACAGAGTTCCTGGATAACTGTGATGCAAAAAATATTGCTGAGGGCTAGATTCCCAAGAAGGATTTAGATGCCCTAATGTCTTCTTACTGAGGGGGAGATTTGATAACAGCCTTCAAATACCTGAGGGTGGTTATAAAGATGATGGAGATAAACTATTCTCTGTGGCTACAGGGAACAGGACAAGGAGCAATGACTGTAAATTTTGGCAAGGCAAATTTAGGTTAAATATTAGTAAGAACTTGCTCAATATGAGAGTGGCTAAGCACTGAAACAGGCTACACAAGTTGTGGAATCTCCACCCTTGGATACTTTTAAGAGCAGGGTAGACAGACACTTCACTGGGATATTTCAACCAGAAATGATCTTGGCTTGAAAAGAGGGATGACCTCCTCAGGTCGCTTCCAGCCTTACTTTCCTATGATTAAGATCCCTACATCTGCAACCTTTACCAGCAACTAGCATTCACATATCCCCACCAACTCCAGAAGACGTGGGATTCCACAGTGCCTAAGTTTCACTGGTAAAGTCTCCTATGCATCTAAGTTTCTCCTGCCGGCATTCTGCTTATCTCATACCTAAGTCCCATCAGACTACATGAAATAGGCACCAGACCACCTGCCAACCTCTTTTACTTTTGTGGCTTGAGATCTTAGATACACTGAGACTAGATCTAACCCCATACAAAACAGAACCAGAGGAATCAAATGACCTTTCCTATCAAATTACCTCTATTCTTAGAGAATCCACTTGGGATGAGAAAGACACTGGTTCTGAACCTGAATCTCCCAACTCCCAGAAGAGTGTGCTAAACACCAGACTACAGTAGTGGGAGCTTGTTCAGTCCCTGTTAATGCTGTTTCACTTTATAAGACATACTTGAAATATTCATTGGGCCAGAGAATGAGCATGTCTCTACTGACAAAAGGTCAAGGCATCTGTGTGGGACTTGGGTTCCAATCTCTGGTCTCATGTCAATTTAAGAAAAATTATGGAATATCAAATCAAGGACTAGAATCCACTTCCTCCTAAAGTGCAAGACAGAGCCAGGCTGGATGTTACCATGCCTAAGCCCCACTTGTAAATCTAATCTTGTATCTCATCATGCCAATTCTAGCACAAGAAAATCTGGCCCATTAATTTAGAGGAACTAAAGAGAAACGCTGAGGTGCTAAGCAGTTAAAAGTACTTCACATCTTCCCACACTTCAATGCTGAAACCACACAAACTTTGTAGGTTCCCCACTATGTTTGGTTGGGGTTTTTGTGGAAAGTGATTAATTTATTTTGTAAATAATGTAACTTTCTAACAAAAGCCAAGATTTTGTCCCATTCAGTAAATAATATTGCACCAGGGAACATAGAAAAACAGGGGTGCAAATGCATATTACATATCCATTTGAGTCAATAGCAATCAAAGCTATCATCAGTATGTTGATATTAGTTTCTTTTTTGTTCTGTGTGGTTTTTCCTTCTTGTTATAGTCTTTCTATTTAAAAATCAGGATTCTGACCCTCCATGCTGCTTTGCAGGGCAGGATTCCTGCATCTGTGACAGAGACCCAACAATGTCAACAGAGCTCACATACTTGAGCTCAGGGACCCACCCTTATAGAAATGCTTGCATGCTAGGTAGCAACGGAAGGATTACTGCTCAGGAGATGTCTGGGTTAATTGTTTTTGTTTAGCATTCTTGTGTTTTTTCTGCATTTTTCTTAGTCCAGAGGGCAGCATTTCTCTTAAAAACTGATAGAATTTCAAATTAAGTTAAATCCACTTTCAAATAAAGATGAATTTTCAATAAAACGTGTGCAGCTGCATTTCTTGATATAACACTGAACAGAAAAGAGATCCATAAAAATATATCACAAAAAAGTAGCAAAATAAATTCATTATCTTTCTCAGACATAGTTGTGTTTGCCGTATGTGACATCACAAAAAAGATCTATACATTCTGAAAGGCAGGATATAGCATACACACAAGGAAAGAGAGAAGAAGGGAATGGAGAAGATTAGGGGTGCACCGATAAAGATTTTGGGGGCCGATACTGATAGCCAATTTTTAAGGAGGCATATTGGCCAAAACCGATCCAATTTCCGATACAGCTGCGTCCAGCTGGTAAGCCTGTTGTGGTGGACAGGGAGGAGGGAGGGAAGGGGCATAGGGGTCAGATCAAGGCCCCTGTGGTGAGAAAGAAGTGGGACTGGGGCTGGGAGAGGCATTGGGGGCGTGAGATGGAGCTGCAGCTCATCCTGGGCATACAGGGAGGCTTCCATTGCTGCACACACTCTGGGAGGACACAGTGGGGGGGGGGGGGGGCGGTGGGCCCCCAGATCTGCATGGGGCGGATGCAGCTGCAGGCTGGGCCAGGCTGTGCTCAAGGCAGATGGCGGCGGCACTGGAAGCAGGGCTACAGGAGAGGCTGCAGCCACCCCAAATTTTGCCGTAGCCTCCACACAGGTGCCGCTGCTCACCCCAAGCAAAGCTTGGCCCATCCCCCACTGGGAAGAGCCTGGAGCAGCCCTGGCCCCAGCCTGCAGCTGCAGTCCACCCTGCCCACCCCGTGCAGATCAGGGGGCACATGCCCCCCCATACCCCCCAGATGAGTGGCCACTGCATCCTGTGCCCCCAGCCCCAGGACCACTCCCTCCCTTACCACAGGGAGCTTTGGTCTGTCCCCCCACACGCCCCTTCCCACCCTCCTCCCCTTCCACCACAACATACTTAACAGCTGCATGCAGCTCTCAGAGCTGCCAGGCTATAGCCCTCGATGCCTACATGCTGCACTGCAGCATTGTGCACACATGGACATTTATTGGCCAAATTATTAGCAACATCAGGCCAATTTCCAATATAGTCAATTTTCTTTATAACCGATATCAAACCAATGTATGGGCGCATCTCTAGAAAAAATGTCAAACATTGTAGAAAAGTTACCCTGAGAACAGAGTCATAACAGAAAATGAAAAAGATACAGCCACAGGTTGAAGGAGAAACTGCTGCAAAGGGAATAGTGAAAGTGAAAGGACAGTAATAGTCATTCTGTTGATCAGTCCTCTCACCAAAGACCCCAAACCTGATCTTGCACATGACTAATGTTGCTCTTTGAAGGAGTTTCCCATTATTCAATGATATTTTAAGAAAAGCAAGTTTCACGCCTGTTTGGACCACAGAGAGTTATGCCCTGATTTCAATGAAAGCAGGAAAAGGATGCTCTCTTATGTTCCTTCAATTTCCCTCAAATCACTTTATGGGACTACTATATTTAAATAAAATTTTGAGCAAGACCCATGGACTTCTATATAATACCTCTTTGCCTCTATATTTCTGAGCAGGGACTGGGACAACTCCCCCACTAGGATTACAGACAGGCTCAGGGGACATGACACCATGCCTAGGGTCAAGGACAATCTAGTTAGGCAACTTTTGGAGGGGCTGGATGTGTTTAAATCAGCAGGTCTGGATGCTCTTCATCCGAGGGTACTGAGGGAATTGGCCAGTGTCATAGCAGGGCTCCTGGCACGGCTGTATGAGCACTCATGGTACTCTGGCCAGGTCCCAGAGGACTGGAAAAGGGCCAGTGTGGTCCCCATTTACAAGAAGAGGAGAAAGGAGTACCCAGGTAACTATAGGCTAGTTAGTCTCACCTTGGTCCTTGCGAAGACCTTTGAGAAAATTATCAAGGGACACATCTGTGAGGGCCCAGCAGGGGAGGTAATGCTCGGGGACAACCAACACAGGTTCATTGCAGGCGGATCCTGCCTGACTAACCTTGTTTCCTTCTACAACCAGGTCACAAAGTCCTTGGATGCGGGCATTGAGGTGGATGTCATCTACCTGGACTTCAAAAAGGACTTTGACACCATTTCTTACCCCATTCTCATAAAAAAAAACCTAGGCAACTGCAGCATTGATGCCTACACAGTCAGATGGGTGGCAACTTGACTCGATGGTCACACCCAGAGAGTGGTGGTGGACAGGTTGCTTTCAACCTGGAGGGATGTGGGCAGTGGGGTTCTCCAGGGCTCGGTCCTCGGGCCTGTGCTATTCAACATCTTTATCAGTGACTTGGAGGTGGGTGTGGAAAGCACATTGTCCAAATTCGCTGGTGACATAAAGATGTGGGGAGAAGTGGGCACACTGGAGGGGAGGAACAGAATCGAACTAGATCTAGACAGGTTACAGATGTGGGCGGATGAGAATAGGATGGAATTCAACACAGTCAAGTGCAAGGTGCTGCATCTAGGGAGAAGGAACCTGCAATATACTGATAGGCTGGGGAACTCCCTTCTCAACAACACAGTGGTGGAAAGGGATCTTGGAGTCGTTGTTAACTCCAGGATGGACATGAGCCACCAATGCGAGGAAGCGGTCAGTAAGGCCATCCGCACCTTGTCATGCAGCTACAGCACCTCTATGCGACACTGGTCAGGCTGCAGTTGGAGTACTGCATCCAGTTCTGGACGCCGCACTTCAAGAGGGATGTGGCTAACCTTGAGAGGGTCCAGAGGAGGGCCACTCGCATGGTGAGGGGGCAGCAAGCCAGGCCCTACAAAGACAGACTAAAGGGCCTAAATCTATTCAGCCCCCGCAAGAGAAGACAGAGGGGATCTGGTGGCCATCTATAAACTCACCAGGGGGGACCAGCAGAAAATAGGTGAGGCTCTGTTCCCCCGGGCACCACCTGGAATAACAAGGAATAACAGCCACAAATTGATTGAGAGCAGGTTCAGGCTTGATATCAGAAGGCATTACTTTATGGTTAGGGCTTCCAGGCTCTGGAATGGGCTCCCAAGGGAGGTGGTGCTCTTCCCTACCTTGGGGGTCTTCAAGAGGAGGTTGGATAGATATCTGGCTGGGGTATTATGATCCTAGCACTCGTTGCTGCCCAGGGCAGGGGGTTGGACTTCATGATCTGTTCAGGTCCCTTCTGACCCTAGAAAGTATGAAACTATACCCATATTCATATAACAAAATCCATACATATGTGAATAAAGGTGGTAGGATCTGGTTTATTTTACCCTGTAAAGGTGTGAGTTTTTTTCTGTAGCACATTGCACATAAATTATGATCAGGTGTAAACAGTAATGTTGTTTTTTAAACTAATTGTATCAAGAATTTTTACATAAAACCTACAATAAATAAGAATAGATTCAACTGGCACGTAGTGCAAAAGAAAAACATCTGGGACCACTAGAAATGAACCTATTCAAAGAAGCCAATACAAGAAAAAGAAAATGAAAAGCAGGAATAGAGACAGCTCCAAAAATAAATAACCAACCCTTATCTTTGAAACATATACCCCTGGCTCTGCTTTATTTTTCATTGTAGTCTTTTTTGATCTGTCTGATGTAGATTTGCCTTTTCTGCCAAAATTGCAGGTGGAAAAAAAATTGAGTACTGTACAGGAGATTTATTCAATACCAAACTCCCCCATGACTCATTTTCAGGGCTGCTGTTACAGGAGCTTATTTTGATACACTGGCTTATAACAACAGCAACTGTTCAAACTGAATCTCCTTTTTTTTTAATTTGAGCAGCAAGACACCCTGTGGCCATGATCAACTCCCTCAATTGCCTAATAAAGCTCATTCTCTTACACACAAACTTAAACTTTAAATCTGTGGTTTATAATGGCATTGTTTAATTTTTCTTTAAATTGCCTTTCCACTGTGTTGGGCTGCATTATAATCACAAGTGAAAGATACCAGGCTGTCAGCCAAGCCTGGAAAGGGTAAAGGCCCCAGCCATAATTAATATCTGAGATGTGGATATTATCTTGCAGCGTAGCATTGAAGAACAGAAGGAAAAGTCCCATCAGAAACTTGGTTCACTGAACCTTCACAGAAGCATCTTTGCAAAGAAGCCATAGGGGTTGATGAAGACCTATAAAGTGTGACAGTGGAAGGATAAAGATAAGACTCCAACCACCAAAGTACCAAGGACTTCACTAAAGCCCCAATTCAGGAAAGTATCACTATTTAGAAAGGTCATTTAAACATGTGTGTAATTTTGAGATCAATGGGACTTAGCACAAGCCTATGCTTAAAGATACCAAAATGTTTTCCAAACACATTGCTGGTTCTTGAGATGCAACTTTCTCAGAGACTAAGCTGAGACTAGCAACAAATATCATACCATGAGACAATACTAACTGTAAGTCAATTATTAACTGAATTGGATTCGGTCCAGTGATTTAGGAGCAAGGCTCCTTAGTTGAGAGCTTCAACTAGTTTAAATTGATGGAGTTCCACTGACGACAGTAGAATGACACGATTTGACACCAGCTGGGAATCTGCCTCCTTGTCCAACTTCTATCCACTGAGACGTCCAGCTTAACACTAAATTAAAATGCCATATACAATGCAAGCTTGTAAATGACAACTCTGCTAATGACACTTTTACAGCTGGTAACTAACCTATTCAAATTGCATTAAGGAAAAGAAGAAGCTGCATCATGACAGTTTCAGTTGGGCCCTATATTTTGCTTTTCATGTTTTATTCTAGAGCAGGGGGTGGCAACCCACAGGCCAGGTCCAGTCCACAGAACCTTTAGATCTGGCCTTCATAGCCATGGCTTCAGTGGCATTCAGCAGGGGGCAGAAGGGACGACGTGGCATTTATATGGGCCCCTCCCCATAG
>NW_017728995.1:8990764-8991533 GCF_001723915.1 Gavialis gangeticus
CATAGCCATGGCTTCAGTGGCATTCAGCAGGGGGCAGAAGGGCTCTCCTACATCACCAGGCAGTCAGCCAGCTGGGGCTGTGGCAGAGGGGGAGTTCTGTCCGTGCCAGCCAGGCAGCACAGGCTGAAGTAGAAGAGAGTTGAGCAGCAGAAAGAAGCAGCAGTGGCTGAGTCGCAATACCTGCCTGCCTCTGCTGGGCCATTCTAGCCACCCTGCCAGAAAATGTCTGCTCTAGAGAATAAAAAACATAGGCCCAGAATCACCAAAATGTGCAGGCACCTAATCCCCATGATATGAATGAGAATTAGAGACCTAAATATCTGGGCCTTAATTCCTACATTGCTAAATACAGAAATTTGGATGGAACACTCGTGTTGCTTGCTGTTCATGTGAGAATCCATATGGATCTCATATGGAAAGAACGCACCCCACAAAGAGAAAGAAGAGAATTGTAGGTCACATCAGCTGTTTTCCCTGCGTGGCAAAACTCCAGAAACAAGATGCTCATTTAGTTGACATTAAGGCACAGTATTAAAAAGTAAAAGCAAACAAACAAACAAACAGACTCCTTTTCATAACCTGACAAGGAGTACCCAAACCATGAAAAAATCACCTGAGCATCAGATTGATAGTATGTCATCATACATTTCCAGGAACTGTTTAACTTTTTTAGAAACCTGTGGGTGAAAACCTCCTATTTCTCAGCATTCACAAATTAGTCCTCAAAATTAAACTATGGCTTCAGGCTTTTTTTTTTTTTTTTTTTTTT
>NW_017728995.1:8996533-8998936 GCF_001723915.1 Gavialis gangeticus
TTTTTTTTTTTTTTTGGTTGCTTCTATTTGGTTTCCTTTATTATTATTTTTTCTTTCTTTTCAATGTTACAAAGTACTGTTTGGTTGACATCTGTGTAAACAAGAACACCCTGTCTCTCTTGATTGCTGGATTGTTATAGTTTGATAGTTAGCCCTGAAAATAATTCTTATTTTTCCCTTGACTTAACATTCTTTATGATCAACTTGTGTCTGAAACAAAGCACCCAAATCTACATTTTTGTGCTACATGTAGAAAGAATGCATCTCATGTCGTAATAAAATCGAATATATTTAAGTATGTATTCAGCCTTCTAAAATACTGATTCTTTTGCATGTTGAAATGACTACTTGTGATTGAGACATGTAACATGCTACATTAAATATGTGATTTTGAGATTATAACTAGGGACCTACTGAAATAGCAATTCTGTGGATTTTGTAGAAATCGCAAAATCAGGCAATGCCTGCAAGATCCACAGAAAAAAACTTACTGAAAATAAAATGCTGACTCCCTCGATGAAGCCAGCAGTCCTTATGGTACTGTGGCCTGGCTGTGCATCCCACCGGGGGTGAAGGGGGCTGCCAGCATGAAGGGAAACCCAAGATGGCTACTGCCCCCAAGCCCTTGCTGCTGACTGGTTGCAAGGGCTGCCTGTTGTGTGGCCCCAGTTGGAGGTGATGGGCAGGGCTGCATGACAGACAGCCCTCTCAGCCAGTCAGCGGCAAGGAATGGGGATGTATGGCAGACTACAGGGCCCCTCAGCCAATCAGAGGCATGGAGAGCCCCACCGCGATCAGCCTGAGAAAATGGTGGTCAGCCCTGTGATCTCCCCATGAAATTAGCCAACCACCTCCTTGAGTTGGATAGACCCCTAATTATAACTTCTTTGCAGCACAGCCCATATATCCCTTTGGCAGCTATTCTAATAAAATGACCATATTAATGCACATTGGAAAATGCTTGTACTCATTCATTAAGCAAGCACACAGGACAATCAAGGGATATGTAATTAGTCTGTTTTACAAATTGTACCACAAAGAGGTTAAGGATCCAAGGTCACGAGACAAGTCACTGGCACTGGACTACAACTCACGAAACTTACTTCTGGCTCCTCTGCCCTAATATTAGACCTCATGAAATGATGGTAACCAAATGCAAGAGGATGAAAGGGCAAAATAGAATAAATGTCTGCCTTTGTTTAAAATGGTGGAACTATTGCCTAGAATGTTTGAACAGTAAAGTAAATGTAAAATATTATTCTTAGCTCTTTTTAGAATGTTTAGGCTCCACATTGGGTATTTTGCATTGCTAACTGTTAATCGCATCATTGTATGTAAGTGCATTGTGCTTGTATACATATATACATGCAAATGTTCATTTGGATGACATACATATGAAAAACTTCCAGCACATTATTATTCTACATTGTAAATTTCTTCAACCAAAAGAGAACCATACCCAAGAATTGTTAAATAATAACTTGTATATTCTGAATGATCTCAAACTTCTTTACAAACTAGTAAAGACCCCACACAGATATTTTTTTAGCCTTGAAAGGTATTCAGGCAATTCTGTGATTATGAAAGCAAATTAAAGTAGAATAACACAAGAGCACAAATTAAGGCAGGATGAAAAGTAATTCATTTGCACAGATTTTGCACTGGTGTGAGGAGTACATACAGACATTTGGGGAAGTTAGAGGGAGGTCAGACCAAGTTAAAAATGGCCACCCAATCTAAGATAAATTGGGATGGAGGAGCTACTAGGGAGGCTTGGGGGGGATCAGGGTCTAGTAGGTTCCACGGGTAGGGGGGGAGTTTGAAAGGTTTATGGGGGGGGGGGCTAGCAGAGTCCCCAGAGCAATTGGTAGGGTCTAGGAGGGTTTGGCAGGATTGAAGGGCTAGCAGGGTTCACTGGGGCCTTGGCAGGATCAGAAGGGCTAGTGAGGTCTGTGATGAGATTGTGGGGACCAGGGGGCTAGTGGGATCTGGGCGGGGACTGGAAAGGGTAGCAGGGTCTGCGTGGGTTTGGTGGGGTCTGGGAAGGTTTGGAGGGATGGGGGGGCTGGTGGGGTCCATGGGAATGCTTGAGGGAATCAAGGCAGAAGGGAGGCTGGCAGGATTGAAGAGGCTTTCTAATCCCATCTACCCCCTGGACTCCCCCAGCCCTCCCCAATGCCATCAAACTGCCCCCCAATCCTGCAAACCAATCCCAAGCCCAGTTTTACCAGCATTCACTGGTCCCAGGAGCCTGACTGAACCAAGCTGGGGCAGGGGAAGGGGTAAAGAAGGTTTGGTGAGGTGAGGGGCTCTCTCCCCACAAGGTTCAGAGGCAATTTTTAGCTCCCCAACCTCCCCCACCTCCAGATGGTCACCCCTGCAGTGAACTACCCCTCCACACAC
>NW_017728995.1:9003936-9010886 GCF_001723915.1 Gavialis gangeticus
ATCTACCCCCTGGACTCCCCCAGCCCTCCCCAATGCCATCAAACTGCCCCCCAATCCTGCAAACCAATCCCAAGCCCAGTTTTACCAGCATTCACTGGTCCCAGGAGCCTGACTGAACCAAGCTGGGGCAGGGGAAGGGGTAAAGAAGGTTTGGTGAGGTGAGGGGCTCTCTCCCCACAAGGTTCAGAGGCAATTTTTAGCTCCCCAACCTCCCCCACCTCCAGATGGTCACCCCTGCAGTGAACTACCCCTCCCCACACAGATCCTGCCCCCCCCCCGACTTATTTCCTCAGCTCCCAGAACCTTTGAACACCAGTAAAACCAGCACTAGGAGTAGCTTAAAAGATAGGAAGTTTGACAGGCTCAGCAGAGGCTGACTGGTCCAATGGGGGAGGGAGGGTTAAACTGGGGGTGGGGCAAGGGGCTAGGGAGCTACAAATAGCCCAGTTGTAAGTGGAAGGAGAGTTAGGAAAAGCACAGCCCTGGGGCTGGGGCCAGCATCTGGCCTTTCCCAGCCCTAGGGATGCAATGGGAAGTTCAGAAGTTCAGTTAGATCACTCTAGCCAGATGCAATCTAAGTTAGACTACCCCTGAGGTAGGTTTAAATGAGATCAGGTCAGACATTTTTAAACTGATCTAACCTTCCTGAACTGTACAGCTTACATCTAGATTGACTTAACTAGGGAGCTCAGTGTAAGGTCCGCAATTGGGCAAACTAAGTGAGATTGGGTGGCCATTTTTTAATATAATCTACCTTCCCCTTAGCTTCCCCAAACACCTGTACCTAGCCAAGCTGGCAAAGTACTAGTGCTACAGCTCTTTTCAGCAGCATCATATCTAAGTGAAACTATATGAGGGACTTAGACTGCAGGGGGAATTTGAATAAGCAGAATGTAATTACTGAAACCGGAATTTTGACACATCTCTGAAATTAATACCCATATGTTTATGAAAAGTGCCCAGGGATCTTTAACAACCACAAGTGGTTAGGACTTCAGTTTCATGTATCATCTGAAAGACAGATTAATAACAGTAGCTATATCACAGCCCTGTCAAGCCGCATAAGTGCCAATTTCTTTAGTTATGTCATTCTCTGGGATTAAAGGTATGTTTGTAACTATTAATGAACTAGAAGAAAAATCCTCTCAAGAGTGTTCGGAGAAAATAAGAAAAATACTTATTTTTACCAAAAACAGAGGTTGTAAAACATTACATTACATTACACACTGGACCATAGAAAAGACGTAAACAACCACCTTAATGACAACGTGATTTCTATTTAGGGATTAAATGCCCAACAAGTAAAGATCCCTTGTAAAACTGAGGGTAATATAGCACACTGACATGGGGAAAAATGCGCTCTACCAGAAGCAGCAGGATGTTACTTTGACCCAGCTCCACAGAGTTTGTATAGACTGGGCGCTTCAGCAGAGCTTTTTGGTGCTATTAGCTTAATCTGATTCAATCAGGTATTAGATAAAAGCACCAAAAAATCCTCACTAAAGTGCATCATCCCTACAGATATTGGGAAATCCAGGTGCAACTAAGGCACTGCCTCTTCTGGGCATGCATTGCGCTTATGCCTAGTTTAAAGTAAAGCATTGCTTTTTTTCCCCCACATCTACAAGCAGCCATAGTATATACTGCAGAAGTAACACAAATGCCACAGCTACACAGCAGCATCTCAAGCTTTTGCTTCATGTTGCCTGTTGTCCTGGGGAGACTAGCCATGTAAAGACTAGACATAAAGCTCCTTTGCTGGCAGACAGAATGGCTTTAGCTGCTCACTCAACACTAGAATTAACAATAGGATTATATCATGTCATTGCTGTTGTTTGAGAAAATGTTGTAATATGCAACCACATGGAAGTCATGGCCTTCAGTTCCCCCTAGTACAAGCATCACTTCAGAAGGCTTTTGCACAGGTATAAGACATTCTAGTAAGCATGATGAAAATATGCATAATAATCAGCACAAGGATAACTGTCAAGGACAATGATATAATCTGGGTTTCTTTTCTAGACTTTACTAAGTCTAGTTGTAATCAGCACAGTATCTTGTCAGTCCTTTTCTCCCAAATAAAAATCACATTTAATTTCCCTCGTAACTCAAGTACTGAATCTTATACTATTGTTTATAATAATGCTTTGAGAAAAAGAATGCTCCTGTGGTTAAAGCAGTGGACTGGGATGCAGGAGATCAGGATTCTATTTCCAGCTCTGCCACAGACATCCTGTTAACCTTGGGTACACAGAACCCAGTTGTCATAGCTTCTCACTGCTCTTAGTATCTGAGCTAGCTAGATTAATTTGAATATGCCTACATATGCTACAATCTCACCTCCCAGTTGCACTGTAGGCATACCCCAAGGACCTTACAGTCCCACAGAGAATGCTACAGAGGAAAACATGTCTTGAGAAGTTTTTCACAAATGCCACAGATCCTGTGGCATTTGTGCAGATGACAGGGGATTAGCAGGAGGTCAGTACTATTCATCCTGGGGATCTGTGCCTTTGTGTTGACGCTCAGTCTCTAGTAGCTCCTTACTTGCTCCCTTGCAGCCTGGCTCCAAAGAAGTCGTACTGACAGAGCTCCTGCATTTGGTGACTGTTCTGGTGCTCTCTGCAGTAAGATTCCCTCTGTCAAATCTGTAGTCTAATTCCAATCTTAGTTTTGCTAGGCAGGTGAAGACTTACAATGCATACTCCCTACCATTGGTCATTACCCCTCCCCACATGGACCTGGGGCTGCTAAGAAGAAACAAGTATCTCCTTTCAATAAGGCGGGGGGAGTATACATAAAGGGCTGCCTCCATAGATGAATCTCTACAGAACAATAAAGACACAAGGATTCTGGGCAAAGTTCTACTGACATTATAGACACAGATTCTATTTGCAGAAACTATTATCCTTTTCAGTCAAGTGAAATATTTTTGTTGGGTACTGTCTTATAAAAGAACTGAGGCAAAAAGTTGTCAAAGGTAAGCACGTACTGTCCCAATTCTCTGCCACAGTATATTGGCTTGGCTCTGTCTAATGAGAAACCTCATATATTATTGCTGAAGACAATAATATAGCTTAATATCACCAGCAGAGAAACCTGGAAAGTCTAATGAATGCCTTTTCAAGAACATATGCACACACACACGCACACATTTCCAAAGGCTGTTTCACTTCCATGTGAAAAAAAAAGTCTCCTACACTAAATTAGAACTACAGCCCACAACCTCAATGACTAGCCAAGACGTGGAAAACACAGAGTATAACTGGAAAATTATACGGTATTGGTATGCTACCAAAGTTAGTCTCTAAACGTACCACAAACACATTATGGGAAAGGAGATGTCAATTAAGAAAGCGTATGGATCTGGAAATTCAATATAAAAAGTGTAACATTCTTGATTCATCCCATTCCCTTGAAGATAATAACAAAACTCCCACTGACTTCACTGAAAATAGGAATGGACCAAAGACTCTCCAATACCAAGAAGAGAGAATGCTATACTTCTGACACACATAGTATATTTGCAGACTACGTATACACAATAACCTACTATTATGATATTATGTGACTGTACAAACTACCAAGATAGCTTCCAGGTATCCTTTTTCATCATTCCATAACAGCCCATCACAGTAACTTGTGACAGTTTTTGATAAATAAATAAAGGAAAAATAAAATGATATCTGTGCAGTTTATGTAGGCATATTTACTCCTTACATTTTTATATGAAAATTTAGAATTAGCTGCAGCCACAAACTGTGGGTTGGTACAAGGCAAACAAGAATGTGAATATTAGTTCAGAAACTCAAGCCACTGGTTCCCAGCAGTTTACTGTGTAATAATTCATTGTGATGTCTGCTTTTGACTTATCATTTAACACACTGAGATTTTGCTTTGTTTTTTCTTTTGTTTGGTTTGAAAAAGCAGCCATGAGTTTTCAGCATTTATCTCCACTGGCTGCAGGAAGTTCATTCCAGCCCTACTCTGTTCTTTAAGTAAATTGGTTTGTGAAGAAAACTACTTGGCAAATGGATTCTAGTCCTCTCCGGCTCCTAATCTGCAGGCAAAGAGCAGTCTCTCCACTGACATCACTCCCATAGCTGGTAGCTAAAAAAAGAGGTTCTCCCCACATAACTGCTAGTCAGGAGTGCATGTAATCAGCGGCTCCCTTTCAACTTTTTTACAACTTGTGCAGCCATTTATGAAAGCATTACCATTCTAATTGTCTAGCCTTTTACAGCCTCTGTGTGCAGAGAGGCATGTGAATGACTGTGCAAGGCAGTAAAGACAAGCTGTGCGCGACTGACCTTCTCTGTCAAGATTGCCTTATGTGACGTTGGCACAGGGTCCAGGTCTATGGCAACCAGGGAGCAAGAAGTCCTCTATTACTGTCAAGTAAGCAATAACCCAATAAGGGTTAGCAGGAGCCTGGACCCTAGCAGATGGACAAAGAGAAAAAAAAGAAACCTACTGAACAAAAATATTTTGTTAACTATGAGGAGCAAAAGTGCAATAACAAACACAGTCAAAGCAAGGGCAAAGTAAAATGAGTGCCTCTGAAGAGGCATAATGTGCTAAAATGTTCATAACCATTATGAATAATGCTACTCAGCACACCTGTTGAACCACTGAGAGGTATAACAGACATCTGCCTTTGGGAGTCTGACTCCAGCTTGCAGGATTCTCTTCTAGTTGGCTTTAAAGGCATCAGAATAAACAATTTCTCAGGACATTATGCTAAATAGGATTTTAGGTATTAACCTGGATTCTTCTAAGCAAAGATATTCTCAGCAGGGATACAGATTGGAGCTCTAAATACTTTTTAATGCTCCAAGCACTTTAATTGATAGACATCTAAGTAAATCAGCAGCAGTAGGCATAATTCTTTAAAGGGCTCTAAGAAGTCTATTTGCTGCCCGCTGCAACCCTTTTTAATCAGAAGCTGATCCCAAATCACAAGAGATTCAATCATAACATCTATCGTTAGACTGATAACCTGAAATCAGGCTTTTATTTACATACATTACATTTACTTAAACCTTTTTTAACACTGTACCTTCTTGTGGCAAGGATTCAAGTTCTGGAAATAAACAGCTGAAGTGAGGGCCAAGATCAAAATATATATTTAAAAAATATGCTGTTCATACCTTATAAGTATTTCCCTTCCCCAACCCTGGATTTGTTATTATCTATTTGCTATTAAACAAATTTACTTTTGCCTTTTGCTAGCAAAAGAAGTAAGGTGCATTTCATGGCACAGTCAAACTTTAGAAGAAATGCCATCCTTTATTTTCTGCAAACATCAGATTTAGGGGCTGATGCTATTCCACCTAAAGCTAAGGGGAGAAGAATCAGGTCCTTGCTTGTTTCTAGTTTGTTGGAGGTTTTTTTAACCCCTAATAAAGTAGTCATTACTGAAGGCTGTATTATGTGACATTGCAATGAGAGTGCAATTCTCAGGCTTTCACAGTGCTTGGAAACTAATGATTTAAGACTCAAAGTACCACCAGGAAATAGGGAGGCATTTTACAGATTGGTAAACTGAGTGAGATAAAGAGAGATCAACTGGTTTGCCAAGTCTACACAGCAATACAGTGGCAATTCAAGAAACAGGAATTGGTCTGGGGAATCCCCACCGTGTGCATGGAAGGTGCCTCCAACCTATGGAAGTGTACTTATTATCTCTCTCTCCTTAGATGCTCATGACAGCCTCATGCCAAGCATCTAATGACACCTGCACCGTTTCACTGCAGCACCGACCCCCATATGCAAGCAGCTTTGTCCCTAGACCATTTTTTTCCACATAACAGAGCTCCAGCAGTGGTCCAAACTGCAAAACAGACAAGAGCTCTTTAATGATTTCTTTTTTAAGTCTCTCTACAAATAAACACTACTGCAGCTGTCATGGGGACTCAAGGTGACCAGAAGTCTTTCACCATTACTTACCTTCAGCAGGTAGCAAGGAAGGAGCAAGATTATATAGGGAGTTCAAATAAAGTTTCCTCTGTCTTCTGTGTCTGTTGCTTGGCTGTCTGGGGCTGAAGCAACCAGGACAGCCCTGCCCCCTGTCTTCAATAAACCCTGATTCACCTGCAAGAGACTCTGGGTACGTCTACACGAGATGCTTACTGTGCATTGGCAGTAGCGTGTCATGGCAAAAACTGTGCTAACAGCCTACTGCGCAGTGTTACTAAGCCAATGCACAGTCGGCATCACTAAATAACCGTGCGCCAGCACTGCTGTGCAGTAACTTTAGGTGCTGTGCATGTAGGGAGTGCTTTATTAAGGAAGTACGAAACTAAATGTGCAGTATCTAAGGTATCCGGGTTGTAGCCGTATTGGGCTAGAGCAGCGGTTCCCAACGCGATGCCCGCGGGCGCCATGGCACCTCCCGAGGTTTATTCAGGTGCCCGCGTGCATTTTCACAATCAGCAAAAATCATGATTCCAGTAAAAAATGTTGTCATATTGGCGCCTGCTGCTTTTTCTTCTAAATCCAAATGTGCCCTTGGGCAGGTAGCGTTGGGCACCCCTGGTCTAGAGGCAGAAGGAATCCGGACTCATGGTAGAGGTGATCTCTTGTATTGCCCCAACGCTTGCAGTTAAAGAATTTTTATTTATTTATTTGCAACAATCTAGTAACTAAGGAGATCGCCCGTCCCGCGGGTCCTGACTCCCGTGCCTACGGCGCATGAAGGACCGCGGAGACGGCCCCCTGCCGAGAAGGGTCTTGCCCAGGTCTGTGCGGGCGTTGCATCACCGTGACGCGACACTGCGAGCCTCTGCGTTTCTCCGCCCGCCTCCCGGGTCCTGCAGGGCGCGGGGCGGGCGGGGATTCCCTGCGGGGGGCGCCGGGATGAGGGCGGGGAAGTCCTGGCGGCGCCTACAAGAGCGGCCGCGTCCCGGCTCCGGCAGCATCCAGCCCCGGCATGAGGACCAGCGCCGGCT
>NW_017728995.1:9010897-9015260 GCF_001723915.1 Gavialis gangeticus
GCCGCGCTCCTGGCCGCCGCCAACGAGTCCCTGGCGCAGCTGCAGGTGGGTGCGCGGGGCGCGGGCCCAGAAGGGCTCCCTGCGCCTTTCCCTGGCCCCAGGCGCTCCCTAGTGCTGGGATGCTCTGGGCCATAAAAAAAAGGGGCCGGAGAAGTGTTGTCTCACGAGGCCGGACACCTGTCTGGCAGGAGGGGCAGGCAAATGTGGCCGGAGGTGCGGGGTCCAGAGCCAGGACCTGCTGCCTCACAAACTCGCTTCCTGGGTCCTTTTTTCCTTTGTGCTTTAACCGTGTTCGCTTTCAGTGTTTCCAGGCTGGCTCTAATTTCTCCTTAACTTCCCTATCCCAGGGTTTTGCCTTGCTTTGTACTAACCTATGGCTTGTTCTTCCCTTTTTTTTCCCCAAATAATTGTTTTGTTGCCTTGCGTTTGGTTAACAGAAAAAGGTTGCTAACTACACCTTCCCCAAGGTGGGGCTCAGCCAGTCTCCTTCCATCAGTGAGGTGCTTCTGAGGCGATGGCTATGGCAGCATGAGTAGCTACCCTGGATCCGAGGGGTGCACTGGCATGGCTGAACCCCCCCACCCCCACCCCTTATGGACTGGTCCATGGTGCTGGAGCCTCTGGGGACTTTTAGAAAGTCCCCAAAGAGAAGGAGAATCCCCCCTTCTCCTCCTCTGTCCCCCCACCTGCCACAGCTGCTTTCCCTGCTGTCCTGAGAGCAGGGGAATTCTCAGAGCTGCTCCTGCCCACTCCTGCAGGACTCACCTAGGGCAGTAAGTGTTGGGGGCTTCCCCTGCCTGCTCTTGGGGGAACCACGCTCCTGCCCTCCCCATTGCTGCTGCTGCTCTCAGCTGAGCCCAGATCCTGTGTAGCCGGGCTTGCACAGGCAGGAGCAGCTGTGAAGCTTCCCATGTACCCTGGACAGCAGGGATAGCAGCCACTACAGGAGGAGGAGAGGGAACAGAGGGGGAGGAAAAGGGTATGTCTCTGAGCACAGAGGAAGGCAGAGATGCTTACCTGCTCTGGGAACTTTAAATAGTCCCTGGAGGCTCCTGCAGCAGTCTATCCGGCTTGGGGGAAAAGAGGCTGGGAGCAGGGGTGCAGACACCCCTATAGCATGGGTGGTTTTCCTGCTTCCCCCTTTGCCAAATCCTGGATCCCCCTGGCTGGAGAGTCTAAGGCAGGGATTGAGCATTCCCCATACACCACCTCTTCTTAGTGTATTAAAACTATGTATCTTTCCATCTCTGTAATGATTTGTTTTGGATTTTTATACAATAGTATGTCATTTGTTTTTTCACAAAGTTATAATGTTTTAAATTGTAAATGTATAGAACAATATTCTGAAGGCAAACATTCATCCTCTTTAAGTAATTTATAACATGAAGGCAATATGCTCCTATGTGACGCCCACAAATACAAATCTGTTTGAAGCCGCAACTTGTTCCCATTGAACACGAAGGCAAAAATCTCTTTAACTTTGGTTTTACGGCTTGGATATTTGTTCCCCTTTAATGACTGAGTAGAATTTATAGAAGGGAGGATATAGAAGGACTTAAATGCGGCAACAACAGTTACCAGTGGCCACCTGTTATTCGGTACATCCTGTGCAATAATTGACTTGGTGATCCTTCTTGTTTACACAGGGTCTTGGCACACTAGGATTTGAATGTACCCTTGAAGAAGTTGACCTTGAAGATATCACTAAGAATCAATTCAACACAATAAAAGCTTGTATATCAGAGGCTTCAGAGGTATTTCAATAAATACAAATTTAAGTTTTATCATCATTCTGTGAAACATGCAGTTTATCATATAGATACACCATCATCACTTAATAAATGTCATGTCTGATGTCTTTGCTTTTCAGACTGGAAATTGTGAAGTACTGGAAAAAGCTGATTTTGATGAGGTAAATTTCCAGTCTCTCTCAGAGGAGCAATTTATTTTCCTCTTGTTTATTTTATAAAGTGTCAAACAGCACTCTTCATATTTCCTAATCCCTGTATCTTCTGCAGACTAAATGCCTGAAAGGGATCTCTGAAGACCTGAAGCTATACAAGGGAGAGTTTAGGAGTTTCAGTAATCAAAAGATACTGGATGCTATTGACCAAATGATGCAGGTCTGTCTCCCTACCAATTACCGAAATGATTACTCAACATTATTTCCATCTTGAATGAAGTTCTTTTCTATGTGTTCCATTCTGTACTTAGCCAAATAATGAGCTCTTCTGAAATCTGATAATTTAAAAGATTATTTATGGGGGGGGTTTCCTCAAGACTGTAGAAATGTTGAAGTAGGGGGTTGATACTGTATATTGCCTTATTGAAAGAATATTCTAGCTGTCAGTAGTGAACATATCATTTTAAAATATTTGACTTTTTCACTAGGTATCCCTTATCTACATAAAATGATTGTATTTTTTGCCAGCATGAAAAAAGCTAGATTTAGAAGAGTAAAAGTGACTTTTATTTCAGATATCACAAATATGATCCAGTTGGGAAGACTGAACAGTAAAATATACTGACAAGAAATGGGCAATAGTTGTAACACAGTTGTGAACACGTGCTAATAGGTGCTAGCAGTCATGTTTGTATTTTAAAATAATGGGCTTTATATTAATATATACTCTCCAATTAACAATAATCAACTCTTCCTCTATTTCAATACGCTATCTTTTATGAGATGTATTTCTAGACTGAAAAGAAACTTTTGGCATCAGTGTATCTGTACAGCGTGTTACTTATTTAATTATTATTGAACACTGACGTTTGTTTGTTTGTTTGTTTGTTTTACTGGAACATTTGATTTTAAATTGTATACATTACCTTTTGATTAAGCTAAAATGTTTGAAAACAGATGTAGACTTCAATCTAGTTATGGTTAAATTTGTCTAATCCACCTGTCCCCCTACCCCTCTTGTGTGGGGTTTTTTTTTTTTTTTTAGGCTTTGAATATCAACAGTGTGAGTGTGCCGCAACCAGCTTCCAACACAGGATCTCCTTCTTTTAAGGACAGATTGAGGCTATGCAGTGTTCTCCAGGCTTTCCTTATTCGCGCTATGACCATAAACAGAATGATAAACTACTTGAATTCTCTGGGAAAACTCATAAGCACTGAGAGCTAGATGCACTTTCTCTATTTACATTTGACCAAAGCTTTTTTTTTTTTTTTAAGTGGGGAGGAGGCAGCGAGCAGGGACGACTATGCTAAGTTCCATTCACTGCCAGACCTCTGTTTGAAGTCAATGTAATTTGTAGACATGCAGGACTGGAACCTGCATTTAAAGGTATAATAACATAGCTACAAAAGCTCTTCAGGGAATAAGCATGTATGTTACAAAGTGTCTTATGAAACAAGCCTTCTTGAGCAAATTGCTATCTATACCTTCCAAGCTGAGATTCTAAATTCCTGCATTCTTACAAAATAAGCTCTATTTTACCAAAATATTCTCAAACTACCAAACACTCAAGTATAATTTATTTATATTGAATATTTTATTTATTCAGTGGTGTTTTTCATTAAATTATTGTACACATTGAAATATACTATTTATATTATACCTAACTTATTTGTTATAATATTCCTGACTTATTTATTATATTTATTATCTAATAAAATTTTATTTTGTATAATCAGTTATGGTTGGTTTTATTTCACAGAAAGAAAAAATAATCAAAAGGGATACTGTATCCAAACTGTATGACAACTGTAACTGTAGTTTGCCGCATGTTAATAACATTTAGTCAGTTGTGTAACCTTACATAACTTAAGTGTTGCTATACTGAAATTGCACAGTTATGCTAAGACCTTATGCAGGTGCTCCCAGGAGCTTCTATTTTTATTTGTAATGAAAGCAAAAAAGAATGAGATGAAAAAGCAAATGAGCTGTCTAAACCTTTGTTAGTGTAAAATGCATTAAGTATGTCAGGCATGGAAGGACACTGTTCAGCTTCAGAAGCTTCAGCTAACAATTAAGTGTATAGCAGAGCTCAGGCATACTTCTCTTGCTAGGGCCACATTATTTAAGCGTTATATCTTGTCACTTTCCAAGGACCACAGAGAAACAGGTTTAGACTGATTTTCAAAAGGCCTAAGAATAGGGCCATAGGCTTTCCACAGTTTCTAGCCTATGGCCAAGTTCCACTATAAAATTAGGTCCTCAAACATATTTAGAAACAGATTTTGGATTTGACACTATTCTGCTTCATAACCCCAACGGGAAACTATGGGAAGAAGCCTCCTAAGAAATGTATGCTTTGTATAGCCTTATACTTCTTCTTTCTGCCAAAGTACTAAAGTATAGTGCTATACTAGTAAAGTCCATTTAGCTTGTCTGAACAGCTTCCAAATCATTTAATA
>NW_017728995.1:9020260-9020756 GCF_001723915.1 Gavialis gangeticus
CCAAAGTACTAAAGTATAGTGCTATACTAGTAAAGTCCATTTAGCTTGTCTGAACAGCTTCCAAATCATTTAATAAATTACTTAATAGAGTAATGAATTCAGTGTTAATTGAGCATGATGTTAATTGGCCAGTAATCAATTGATCTTCCCCAAGCAGTAAGGAAAGGCAGCTAGAAGTGTACACTCTTCAGTGATAGATTGCCTTTCTTGGATTTATAACCTGTTGCACTCTAAAAGTTGTGCTTGCATAATACAGCAGTTCTGGTAAATGTGATTTAACATACAAATTCCCACAATTTGCCACTTCACTAAAGCCTGTGGCTATAAAAGACACCTGATTTTAATAGAGACTCACAAGTGACCTGAATTATGAGCTAAATTTGATCTGACAGTTCAAAAGTAACAAGCAATCTCTCTCTGGCCCCCTCTACATGTGCATGTAAAGGCATGACTTGGTCTAAGTCATGCTCAATCATGCCTCTAGCTATGTCACATG
>NW_017728995.1:9025756-9026199 GCF_001723915.1 Gavialis gangeticus
TGCATGTAAAGGCATGACTTGGTCTAAGTCATGCTCAATCATGCCTCTAGCTATGTCACGTGTGAGGCAAGAGACACGATTGTGGGATCATGCATTAGATACTATTGTGCCTTATTGTTGGTGTAGGGGGGGCTGAATCCTGGACTCCCCCTGAACTGACAAGAAGCAGGTTCCCATGGCTGGGAGCCCCCTTTGATAAAGAGGCTCCCAACTGCAGGGGCCACCCACAGTTGGGGCTGAGAGTCCCACAACTGATGGGACTCTTGGCCCTGGCTTTGCATAAGGCACAGCTGGGGCTGAGAGTCCCGCCAACTGTGGATCTCTCAGTCCCACCTGTGTGTGAGTTGGGAACAAAAACCCTGTTGATTGTGGGACTCTCCACACTGGCTGCATGCAAGGCTGGAACCAAGAGCCCTGTGTGGGCTGGGGATTTCACACCCCCC
>NW_017728995.1:9026273-9051635 GCF_001723915.1 Gavialis gangeticus
GTGGGCTGGGGATTTCCCCCCCCCCCCCCCCAGATATTGTTGAACACAGTACCCATGATTCCCAAGGTTCGGGGGTTTCACGTTTGGCTTGGTGCACCCCTTCAGCTGGAAGCCCTGTATAAAAATAAAATTAGTACACATTTTCAATGTCTAACTTTTTATAGCTGGCTAGAGCTAATTGTGTAATAGCTACTTTGCATTTGTAGCTGGTCTTAAGGTAATTACACAATTAACCCGTTAATTGTGCAATACCTATAAAATGTAAAAGGAGCCTCTCTAAAAAAGCTAATACTAGACTGATTCCAACTCCTCACTGTCTGAAGACAAGTTGGAACAAAGAATTGACAGTACAAGCAGCACAGTCTTTCTTGATCTCAACTCAGGGAACTGCAGAAATTTTTGCTGAGTGCCTCCAGCTTCAAGGTTATGGCATGCTCAGGGCTGAAGGACTGTACAGAGGACTGAGCTATTAAATACTCAGGAGTTACTATTGAGCATATCAGAAAAGTAGGAGCCACAAGACTGAAGCTCCCAGCTGCCTCCCACCCACTCTGCCGTCTGGGCCGGGGGACTAGAGTGGGTGGAAGGCAGCCCGGAGCTGGAACCAGAGCCTCGTGGCTTGGGGCAGGAGCCACCCAGCTGAAGCAGTGCAGTGCAGCCTAGAGCAGTGCAGCACAAGGAGCCACTGTTAGAGTCAAGGGGAGCTGAGCAGCAGCCCCATTGGAAGCAGCACTGCTGGTAAGCTGTGCGTGCTGGGTTGGTGGGTGCAGGCTGGGTTGGTGGGCATGGGCTGGAGTGCAGCACAGCCTTCCCTGGCTTGGCACCATGCAGAGCGCTGCAGACCACACTGCCTGGGCAAGCTCTACTGCATGTGTCCCCTGCACCCTCCTCCCTTACCTCACCCCCAGCCAGCTCCCAGGACCCACCACCTAGGCAGCCCTGCCCCCCCCCCCACATATGCATACACACACACCCCCGGCACAGGGAAGGGGCCACCCCATAATCCCACCTCGTGAGTCCAGCCTCACCCACTCACCTCACTTCTGAACATTGCTGCCTCATCCCTGCTCGTGGTCCCATCCCACACAGGGAGTTTTGGTGAGTTGTTGCAGTAGGGAAGAAGGGGGGAGTGCTGACCCAGCCCAAAACAACTCATCAAAGCTCCCTATATGGCCCCCAGGCCCAAATAATTCTCCACCCTTTTAGAAGCTAATAACATCAGGTGGGATATAGCTTAACATATTCTTAATTCTAAATATAGAGAAAAGCAGCAGCTTTCTTTTAATCCTCTAAGGAGATCCTCTAATACTATATACAGAGAGGAATTAATTTTTTTCACCCCCCTAGAAAACGCCTCCACTAACTTTCATGACTCAGGAACAAACCTTAGCTTCCCAGCATAGCATGAGAGAAATCCCTCAGTATAATTATACTAATGACTCAGTGCTGCCACTACTACAATTCCTGAAGCGGTGTTGGCTACAGGATTTACTGTCGGTACCACTGTAAATTGTTCATATGAAGATCACAATATGATTTAGTTTAAAATGGGAGAAAGTTCATATTGTATATCATTACACTTTCCCTGACAGCTTGATAGTTAAGATAATAATTGGAAACCTTCTTATAACCTGAAATTATACCTGAAATTCAATACCCATTGCCCACTTTTTATATCATTATTTTGTGATTATAGAGGAAATTCATCCAGTCTGTTAGAAAACCTTAGAACACTCAATGTAACATTCCTTACTTAATGATATTTTTAAAACTGAAAAAAAAAGAGGTGGTCTCTTTTCTTATCTTCATATTAGCATTGTGCCAGTGCTTTCTAAACTAGCCCAAATATTCCAGTATTGTAACATTAGAAAAGATTTGGACATTCAAAATAAATTCAGTAATACCTCGGTTACCAAAGTAGAAGCATTCCATGTTGTCACTTCGTTACCAGAGGTAGAAATAACATAGGAGGCATAGGGATGCGTTCTAGGACTTCAGAGAAGGGGAGTACAGTAGGAAAATATCATTAAATACTCACAAATATGCCCAGCTGCCAGGGCTCTGGACCCAGGTCTGCAGCCCCTTGCCCCCACTTGCTCTGTGGGTTCAGGTGGGGTGGCTCCCCGCCACCACACACACTCCCAGTGGGCAGGGAGGACTTGTGCCCTCCAGATTTGTACTCGAGGCAGGCTCAGGCTCTGGGCTCAGGCTCCTGCCCTGCTTCCCTCCCCTGGGGCCTCCGCAGCCTGGCAGGCATGACCTGGCACAGCAGGGAGGAGTGAGGCTGTGCAGGGATTTCCTTGCCACTGCGAGCTCCACGCCGCCCTGGCAACATGCCCCCTGTGCGTGAGGCTGCCATGAGAGCAGCAGCACAGGGTTGTGCCCCTCAAAGCAGTGGCACATGGGGGGGGCGCATTGCCAGGGCAGCGTGGAGCTCGTAGCAGCAAGATCCCTGTGCAGCTCCAGTGCTCCCTGCTGTGCTGGGTCATACCCGCTGGGCTGTGGAGGTCCCGGGGGAGGGAAGCAGGGTGAAAGCCCAAGCATGCAGCCTCTGCCTGCCCCACATACAGATCTGGGGGGAGCAGAGGTCTCCCTTTTCTCCTGAGAGTACTCATGGCAGCAGTGAACCGGCCCTCCCCCTCCCCTGGATGAGCCACCCATGGCCCAGCCCTGATCCCCAGTGGGGCCCTGCAGCCACGCATTGCAGCCCCAGGCCCCAAGCCCCACCCAGCTGAGCAGCAGGCCCAGCCCTACCCAGGTCCCTTCCTACAGGGCCCTCAATCCCCGTCTCTCCCCCACATACCTGCTGGAGCTGCTCTACAGGCAGCTTGGGGCCACATGCCTATCCAAGCACATGGTGCTCTGTCTCACTGCCTTCTTCCCACTCCCTCCCAGCTCCCTGCAGGCTGGAACTCTGCCAGCCTGCAGGGGCTCATTGCAAAATTGCAAAATCCATGGGTTTCTGGTAAAACGAGATATCTGTGTTTGCCTCAAAAAAAATTCCAATTTTTTTGCAAAAAAAGACTGACTTTGTTATAAAGGAGCTTTGTTCTCAGAGGATTCATTAATCAAGGTATTACTATTTAATTAGCAACTGGGAAAAATTTGACTATATCTTAAAACACTCTTGAAACAGATTTTTTTCCCCTCCAATACTTCCTAGTTGGACCTTAGTTTCTGCCCTTATGTCCCTCAGGTGACTATCAGGAAAGAGGATACCTTTATTTTTTATTTCTCATAGTTTAGGCCCAAATCCTCCAACAAGATATACTCAGGCAGAGCCCTGTACCCACACTAAAAGCTACTGAAGATAGTTGTGTCCCCTGTTGCTGCCAGGCAGGCAGGGGCACCTCGCCATAGCAGTGCAGCTGGTATGGTGTTCCCAGCAGTGGCACGGAGCCTCTCGAACCTCCTGTGCCGTGTCCTACCTGCTGGGCCACGGAGACCTTGGGGCAGAGGGCAGGAGGGTGAGGAGACTCAACCCCACAGCCTGCATCCATCCCCACCCCATGCACAAGTCTTGAAGGCACATGCCCCCCCATGCCTCCCTCCCTGGGAGTGCATGACCCCATTTTTTATTGTTGCAATCCAAAATAAGGTCCCGACCCTAAGGTTGGCAACCACTGCCGTATGGGCTTTTACATTTCTAAACAGATACTAAGAAAACTACCAGAGAATGGCATATACCATTCTGGGTCCTGGCACTGAAGATCCTTCTTCAACTGACAAAATCCCTGGGGTTCCCCATGGAGGGGAACTCCCTCTTAGAACAGGAGCCATAGAAACATAATACTGTTGTTATTACTTTCTTGCCCTCAGCACCACTCAGCACAGATATCAGGGAGGGAGAAGAAAAATACCTCTAATGTCCCAGCCAGCCCAGAGCTGCTCTAGTAGTCACAATCTACCTCCTCCCAAAAAGTGGATTCTTAGACCTGTAGCAAATTGAGGGGACGGAGCACTGCCATGGTTGCTGCACTCCATTCATGTAGAACATGGCTTGTTTTCTCGTTCCCACCTGCAGATAGAATCAATAAAATGTGTGCCCCTAAAATCTATCTGTACTACCATGTTAACTCAAACCCAAGACAAGTTTTTTTTCCCTATTGGACATGGGGGGTTGGGGGCCTTGTCTTGGATTCATGTACCCGTCTGGGAAGGGCAGGGAAGAAGAGGGGCACAGAAAGGCAGGTGAGATTGTGTGGTGCAGGGAAAGGATCACAGGGAAAATAGCATAGTGTGCAGCCTGGGGGAAGCACAGGGGAGACCATGTGGTGGTGGAGGAGCTGCTCTGGCTTCAGCTCCTGCTCCAGCTCCAACCCTGGGGTCAGGGCTGCAGCTGCCACCACTGCCTACCCAGTGCTGAAGCCACCAGGTAGTCCATGGCCCAGGTTGGAGTCAGAGCCACTGCATAAGGTAAGCAGTAGCTAGGGACACAAGTGACTGGGCAGACAGGCAGCAGGGGCCGGGCAGGGGGAGCACCAAGGGCAGGCAAGTGACAGGGGGCAAGAGGCGGGGGTCAGGCTGCTTACACACCTGCTGCTGCTTTTTCCACTGCTAGCCCCCTTGCTGCAAAAATGTGGGGGGTGAATTTAATAAGATCCTCCAATAATTGGAGTCTATACAGGAAAGTTATAACAGATTTATAATTTTCCATGCCTAGAATCTAATTAGTGGGGGAGTCATCTTAAATTTGAAATTGTCTTGGATTAGGGAAATACAGTATATGACTATTCAGTCTCCTGATTAGATTCCTACTGTTCTATTATTTACTTGGGTAAGTAAATATTTTGGGCAGGTGCCACATCATCAGTTATTTCACAGTTATGTCTGGAATCCCAGGAGGCTATCTACAGGACTTTACAGAATGTTCTGAAGAGACTGAGCCAAGGCATTGAATAATATAATATAGTTAACACAAAAAAAGCGGTGAGAGTGATCCATTGTTAGAAGGACTGATATTAGGTAGACACAGAGATACATAACTTTTTCAAAAGTTTGAGAACTGAAGTTTTAAGATTACAAAGACTCCTAACTAGAAAAAGCCTAATATACTACCCTAATATACATCTAACCTTCAACCAGTAGAGGGCTACAAAAACAATGATAAAAAGAATAGTATATGATATCTTTTAAGTAAATATTTGGATTGAGGAATACAATATTAATACTTCAAAAAATCAAACAAACAAGTTTAAGCATTTCCAAATTTTAATTCTTGTTTAAAAAAGACATTTTTTTAGTAAACATTTAAAGTAAAAGAGAGACATCCTTAGCATGTTCACTAGACACTCATGAACAAAGGTACTAGTTCTGTTTAATACAAAACAGTATTTTAAAACCTTTAAAAACCTTAAAAATGTGTTTTCTATCTGCAGTCAGTGATAGGCACCTGCTTTTCTGAGACATCACTAACTTTTCTATTTTTAGCTTGTGCCTTTGTCATCATAAAGTTCAATTCAGGTTAAAAACAGTATAAAAATCTGTATTTAATTCTAAACTAAGTATAATACAACAGAAAGTGTACAACACAGAAAATCATCTAATTAGAAACATGCAATCAGTTATAGACACATGAAGCCAACATGACATTCACAGACAAAAATCAAAGCTGCCTTTTGTGCTACTTTGTGCTACTCTGAAACTAATCTACCTTTTTTGAATAAACATAATCCCATCCTAAGAGAGTGGTGCACATACATCACAATCATGGACATAAGTTTACTTGTAGAGTTGATGTGCCATGCACATGGACAGGAAAATCAATCCTGCCATTATAAGTAGGGACCTACCTAAATCACAGTGAGACAAAGGGTTTTTCATGGCCTGCTTGTAGTGCACAGAGCCGATTTCACAGGTATTTCACAGAGGCCCCACCCCTTGGCATTGATTGGTAGAGAGGCCTCAGTAGGGGGAGGAAGGATGTGCGGAGAGCCACCATCTTGTCTGCTGCTCTTCGTGCTGCTCCACCAGCCAGTACCTTCCCCTCCCAGCAGTAAGGACTGCTGTCTCCCACTGGAGAACCAGCATTTTATTTTTATTAAATTTTTTATACAGAGAAATATTTTGTTCCCAGAATTATTTACAATTAACAGAATTATTTTATGTGGTGGTATAACTGTAACCAGGTCTCCAAGATCTTTCTAATAGTTATGGATTAAACCCCATGGAATAGGATAAAAATATTTGAAGATAGCCAAATTGGTAGAAAGGGCGAGCAGTGTTTCATGGGAGTTAAGATTACTTCAAATTCCTGAGTAGTGCTCCGCACTTTGAAATGCTAGGTCAACGACAGCATGAAGTTCATGGACGTTTCAAGTTTCAACTACATTACAATTGCTACTGCAAGTCTTCACTATAGACTGTTAATATAACTGGTATCAATCACACAGAAGATTCTTCCTGAATATGTTACATTCATTACATTAATACAAATTCCACTCACAGTTCTTTCCCAAAATTGTATTTTGTTAAAATTTTTCCACAGATTGCTTATGGCCTGTATCTTCATAAGTGACCTCCTGAACTCCAAACTGTATTGTCCACAATAAAATCCCTTTTAAACAGTCTAAAAAGGTTAACCAGTATTCAGATGAATGGTGCTGAGTTCCCTTTTTGCTGTTTCGCCATGAACTCATACGTGCTCTAAAAAACCTGAGGAAATGAATACATTATATGTATTGTTTGACCTTTAAATGCCACTGCAAACATGTTAAATAATTTAATATATGTATTTTTTACAAAACAATAAAATGATGTATCAAAAATATGCATTTATCTAAAACAAATATTCAATGAGGACATTAGCAAATGCTCTCAGTTTGGATGCCAACTAGTTTTGTAAAGTTAAAGAGAAGAAAGGCCTAGTAAGTATTCTCAGAATGTTAATGTTTCCTCTTCAGACAGTATTTTCCTGAAACAGTTTGGAGGACAGTCCCAGTCCTCTAAACACTTGTTACTGATTTCTACAGTTATGAGTAGTTCCACTGAAATAAAAAGGTTACATCTATACAGGAAGGCTGGCTACAGACATTCAAAAAGCTCAAGGTGGAATTGATCTAAGTTATGTGGGGTTTTTTATAAGTGGCATAGTATAAATGAGTAGCAAACAGAACACACATTTGCCCTTTGGGCAGGGGGCAGGAATCTTAGACCAGGTTCTGCCATTTTTAAACCAGTCTGTGCACCAAACTTCTGTTCCGTTAATTGAGTATAGACCAGTTTCTGATCACTTATACTGATAAAAGTGTAATGTCTGCACCTGACCAAATATATGTTATCCGGCTCACGTTATCAAGACCTTAATTTTCTAGAATAAGGATATACCTTTAACATTACTAAAATATACTGGAACAAATGTACAGACATTTTTGTACTGAGCACCATAATAAGAAACAAGAATATGCTTGAGTATAACAGTCTTGGTTACTTTGGACAGACGGGAAACTGTACCAATATTTTAAGTATTAGTCCCTAACAAATACTGGTGTTTATATATTTCTTTATATCAGCTTTAGAAAAGCAAGTATGAAGAATCACGATTATAAAGTACAATGAAAAATGCTTATTATTAATTTAGAGAAAAGACTGTTCTAACTTATATAGTGTAAATTCACCTGGTGTTTGTTTAAGGAATTCTCTGATACTGAATCCATGAGAGTGTCTGAAACATAATTACATAATGAAGCATAAAGAGAACCTGATGTGTACCTTTTAGTACTTGTTGTACTTCATATGACACATGATCCCTGAGACTGTCATACAAATTTTGTGCAGTTCCATTATTCTGTTCAATTTCCCTCCATTTGTTCAGCATCCTGAATTTATAAATGTTAACTTCTTCCTCCTTTTCCTGAATCTGATCAATATCTTTCATTTCTAAATTAAGGCATCCAATGGCAATTTCTTTCCAGTCTTTACCCATCTTCTTTGCAATCGTCATCAGCTGCTGATCAGTTAATGTACTTTTAGCTTTAGTTTCATCTAAAAACATATAAAACAAATCAGCTTTCCTATTACTTTTTCATAGGATTTATAATCAAATGATTCTATTATTTCAGTGTACTTTAAGAAGAGACATACAATGGAAGTGATTATATTAACAAGTTAGTTGAAACTGCATCATCACTTCATATACTGGTGCTGCTATCATGCTGATTAATGAAAACTGCAGTGAAGGAGCAAAAACAGATGCAAGGTAAGAGCCAAGAGATGTGGGAAGCTAGTGCAAGACCCTTTAGCTTAGCAAAATTTTTTAAAATTTCATGCCTAAGCCCACAAAAAGCTTTTCTCATTGTAAACAGCCACTTGCCTAACAGAAAAAAAACCTCCTTGAATATAAACCATCTACATATGCTGTTATGCAGAACTGTACACGCATTAAACTGCCTCCCGCTTTCCTCTGTCAGTCACCTAAAAAAATATCAGGTCCCTAGCAAAACTGTCTTTTTTAGAATATGCTACTGTTTGGTTGGTTTGGTTTTTTTTACTCAGTTAAGAAGACATAACCTGTACAAAAAGAGCTATCTTGAACTAGAACCTGAATAAGAACCTCAATAAACTAATCATATTTCCCTTTTAAATATGATCCTCTTACATAGAAATAAGCCAAAATCAATTAAATGGCTCCCTCTAGTGGCTATAGGCAGCCACAGACATAATTGCAGCTTTTTTTCCTGACATGAAGGTAAAACTTGGTTCTTTCTGCATTATAAGCCTGAAGCACTTCCTAAATATAATTTTATTGAAGCTTTTAAAAAAAAATTTCTTAACTCAAAAAGCCATGTAAATAATTGGTGGGCACAAAAGAAGCATCCTTTCAATGGACAGAATTCAAGCATTTTAAAGAGAGGTGAAAACCTAGGCTGCTTGCAGACATTGAAAAAAAACCCTGGCGCTTTAAACTTGGCACCCTCCCGTGCCAAGCCCTACGCATGCCAAGAAGAGGCAATAGGTTAGCTGGGCCTGGTTCACCTTATGTCTGTACAGATCGGGTGCTTTAGTGGGGCTTTTTTGGTGCTTTTATCTAATAGCTGATTGAATCAGCTTTAGCTAAAAAGCACCAAAAAGCCTCACTGAAACACCCAATCTATACAGACACTGTGGAGCTGGGCTGAAGTAACATGCTGCTTCTTCTGGTAAAGCAAATTCTTTTGGGGTTTTTTTTAAACATCTGCAAGCAGCCTACATGTACAGGCATGAGTTGAAACTTTTATATGAAAAGTTTTTAACTTGGAACCAAAGTTTCAACCATGAAAATATCTATTGTGATCCTATATGATTTTTTGTTCTAAACCCTATCTTGTCTATAATTTTTCAGGGCAACTAGTAGGAAAGTCAGTAAGGTAGAAATTTTGATAATGTCTTTGGAAGGAAATCATAGTTAAGAGACATTTAGGAATCTCTGTATCAGGAGCTTCCCCTGAAGTGCAATATTAGATGTACTATGTATATTAAATATTGAGGCCTCTTAAATTGCAGCCCTGGCTCAGCAAAGCATGTAAGTATTATACTTGAGTCCTTCTGACTTCTCAATGGCAGTTGCAGGGCAATGGGCATGTTTGAAAATGTATTCATTTGTTTATTAGATGTACATGCTGCCTTCTCCCTCCCAAACCGCTCAGAGCAGCTTAAAATTAAAACCAGACAAGTCATAAAATTAGATAAAATATTAAACTAAAATAGTAAATAATAAAACAGATTCCCCAAACAACGTCCCAGAACATAACCCTCTCATTAAAAGCCTGCCCAAATAAAAAGTCTTACATCACTTTCAGAAGATGTCCAAGCTCAGGCTGCAACTGGCCTCAAGAGAAGAGAGTTGCAAAGCTAAGGAGTGACTACCAAGGGCAACCTCCCACGCTTTTTTGCTGAACAAACTTGCAACTCAACAGACAGTATTTGCAAGAGGTTTCTCTCTGCTTACCTTAGGAATCAGGATAGAAAGTAAGGGAGGAGATGTCTTTTAGGAATGTTGGGTCACAGCCTTTAGAGCCACTAATCAGTCATATTTGAGGCCCATCTAGGATTTAAACTTTTGGAAATTCCAGCTCCTATTATAACTGGGGAGATCGTCTAAAAAAAATGCCATTAACCCCACAGCAAAACATTTTCAGAATCAGATATTCTGTATTGATTATGTCTAGATGTGACCAGTTTAGCTAAAAATTATGATCTGCATTTTCAAGTTCTTTTTCTAAATTTATTCACTTTCTTTGCAGATGCATCTGCACAAATATACAAGCAAGTGGTTACGCATATAAATTAGGTAGCTTGGTGAGTTCCGTACAAAAAAATGCAGCAATCTGTCCCCAGAAATTCTATGGTCAAATTGATACGTCATTTCAAAAGTTGATTAAATAGGATTTAAAAATTACCATAAACAACTATTTAAACCTTATAAAAATTGTACCTGGAATGCCCTTTAGCCTTTTATTACACAACTCTTCATCAGACAAACTGATACTTGATCTCCGTCTTCTACCTAAGGAGTATATGATAACTGATTTTAATTCTTCTCCTGTACTATAGGAACATATTTGAATAATATAAAAATAGATATGCTGTAAACACTTTTCTTTGAAATTACTTACAGATTGGCTTTCTTTTCTGCTCATTGTTGTTCTGGTTGTGTTTTATCCAGTCACCTGTTAAAACATAAATGTTTTCCAGAGAAAATTAAAGTAATTCTCACTGCTAATCTACACATACAATTAATCTTTCTCACATTACCCTCTTCCCACTACTCAGCAAATACAGCATGTTCATGATGTATTATCCTTAATAATTAGAACCAAAACAAGATAAATTATCATAGCATATACTCTGCAATGTGGAATTCCTTCATTTTTTACAGTGTTTGCTGACTTGATCATGGAAGTCAATGGAAAGACTACTACAGATTTTACTAGGCTTTGTATCCAGTCTTTGGCTAAATCTGGCCATCAGAAACAAATATAATCTGTGAATAAGGTTTCCTTACAGTATTATTTTAATGTAATGTGTGGCAAGTACAGAACATTTGGTGACAGACACCTAAATCTTCTTTTAAACTTAGTACCCAATACATTCTAATACCTGCTCTATCCTATATTCATTTCATTACCAAAGTTGATGCATACCACTGTCAATTTTTGTAGCAACTTGTTAAAAGACTTAGCTAGTTCCATATGAACAAGAAAGAAACCTTTCTGGAAAAAAATGACAAAACACAACTTTCTTCTTGGCAGTTCTTCACAAATGAGGATGTTAGGAAGGTAACTGCCCACACCATTTGTAGGCTTACTGCTGACTAATCAGTACAATTGCAAAGAGGCAAATCCTGCTGCAATGCTTACACATGTATGGCTGATTGCTGCTAGATGAGGGTGTACCTTTTCTCCTACTCCTCTTCTCCTTGATGCTGGCTCTGCACTGACATTTAAAGAACGGTATTGCCTTTTTGATTTGGAGCCACCAGGCATCATAATCTGCAGCCTGTTCCCCACAGTTTGTGGTCAATCCCACAGGCATAAAAGGACGTCTTCAGAGTGTCCCTGAAGCGCTTGCATGGGGCCCCTCTGTCATGTTTCCCCATCATCAGTTCCCTGCACATCAGTTTGTCAGTTGGCACATCAACGGCAGTTGTCATCCATCCAATCACCTCAATATCGGTAGTGTTGGCTCTTTGTAGCACCTCCACATTGATGTCGGCAGATCTTGAAAATCCTGTGGAAGCAGCACTGACGAAAGCGCTCAAGGTGTATGTGGCGGCAACACAAGACCCATGACTCAGCACCATCAGAGGTGTGGGTTTTCTGGAAAATTTCGAATTGGAAAATTTTCCAGAAAATTTCCCAATGCCTTAAATAGAGCGTGATCTGATTTAGCATGTTTATTTGACTTATATTTAGTAAACAAAACTAAAAAAGTACCCCAGGTTAATTTAATGTCTCTGTGGCAGGGCACTGCTGGTGCCTGCCACATTAAGGGCTGAGCCAAACAGCCAGTGGGCGCGTGACTGTGGTGGCCATTTTAGATCTCTGGCCGCCTATATAAACAGAGCAGCTCGCTGCTGGCAGGCCAGGCAGAAACATTGCCTGGCCGAAAGGCTGTATGAGATATCTTGGAAGTAAGGGCAGGAGCTTAAGGGGATGGCTTGGAGGCTCCTGGTCCTGGGCATGACCTAAAACTGCACCCTACTGGGAATGGGTGGCCTGGTGGGGCTCCCAGTGGTGCGGGAGCCCCCAGGAAACGCCAGGCCAGTTACTGCCCAGGTGAAAAGTGGGTTGGGGTGTCTTAACCCCTAGCCCCCACAATACTGTGGCTACAAGGGGGCCAGAAATGGCTACAGCCACCTGAGCCCCCACTGGGGAGGGAAGCCCCAGTGAGAGGGTGGAGATGAGGAGCCCCAGTAAGGGGGAAAGCAGAGGGCTGGGAGCCCAGTATGTGTGTGTGTGAGTGTGTATAGAGTTGCCCTAGGAGGGGCCAGAGCAAGCTTGGACCCGGTCGGGTAATTGGCTGGCCACTACCCAGGCAAGGGCTGAAACAGAGGCCCAAAAGATGATACATCTGCCACCCAAAGTATGCACTAGGTAAAGCCTATAGCCAAAGGGGCCTGCTCCGAGAGGGAGCAAGGCAGTATACATTGTCGATGCGTGAAAGAGACCCTGCAAGATGGGGTGGAGTGTGAGAGGCCCTAGTGAGAGGAGGGTGGTATGAATGTGTGTGTGTCTGAGGCCTGACAATGAGGGCTGAGCTTGGTCCAGCTATAGGCCAGGAGCATTATGTCACCTGGATGCCATCTGTGAGGCTTGGGCTGCAGTGTAGGGGAGGAACGGAGCCACAGATAGCGCCCCCTGGCATCGGGACAACCATGGGCAGCCTCCCACCTTATTAGAACCAATTAAGAAACAACAAGTCATGGCAGGCAGTTGGCCCAGAAACAGGTAGGCGAGCCAATGGCAGACCGGCCCCGAGAGCCCCCTGTTACAGTCTGAATAGCCACAAGTATTTGAACTGAAATATTTTATTAGGAAAAAAATTAAATACAGAACACTTAATGTGGTTTAAGTATTAAATTCAAAGCTTTATGTGGAAAGGAATTATTTTTATTGGAATACTTGTAAAAATGTAAAGACAATACACAATAGCATGTACTTCCCTTACATTGTTTGCTTAAATTTAAGAAAAAAAATGAAGGCACTGAAAACTGTTGACACACGAACTTTAGCACACCCAAAGAATTGTGCATGATATGCCACGGTTGTCCACTCATCTACTTCAACAGAGTTTAACTCTCTTCCTCTGAGGTCACTGCAGCACCTCCAGTTTCACTGTCACTATCTGTAGAATCACTTGCACTACTGATTAGTCCCATTGCAGAATCCAACTGAGGCAAATCTGATTCAGAACTACTAGAACTTTATTCTCTTTTGCTAAAGGATGATTTTACCAAAGAGTCTATGGGCAAGAGCAACTTATCATCACACTGCATCTTCTTCAGTAATTGTGCTTCTGACTGATTCTCCAGAAGCAAGAGATTTTGAGAAATGGAAACAAGCTTAGCGGTGCATTCATTTGTTAGTCTATTCCTCTTCTTTGTCTTGATTGAGCTAAAAGCCTTCCAGTTCCCTTCACAAGAAGCTGCTGTTGGTGGAATGCCTAGGATCCTTACAGCAATCCTGGACAACAGTCGGGTGTTACAGTATCCCTCCCCCCATGTGAGAGGAGACATATTCTCTGCTGCCCACTAAACGATGTCTTTCCTCCAAAGTTTTTCTTTTGCGCGGTACTTAGCAACGTCTGCCATCATAGCTAGTTCGTCGATATTGGGGACATTCTTAGCTACTTGCATAATTGTATTAAGAACAGTAGATAATTCATCTTCTGATACATGTCCTCTGTGCTGAGGATCCAAAAGGTCTGCTGCCAGATGAACTAGATGAGAGCAAAACTCAAATCTCTTAGTAAATATTTGTTTTACTGCTTCTTTTTTGTACAGAGGTGAAGGCGGCAAAAGCTCAGTTGTCTGAATATCTCTGGAATATTTGAAAGGCTTGGTGTATCTCCCTCATGTTTCTTAAGCCAGTGAAACTGGAAGTAGCCAACTGAATGCTCCTTGAACTCGTACCTGGAACACATCGTTGTCGAGAATCGGCTTCCAAAAGTGCATGGAAATAATCTGGAATACTGTGTCATCTATTGAAGCACACTGCAAACAGTCCTTTGTGCACAGCAAGCTATGTAAACACTTCGTAGCTGAGCCCCATCTAGTTTCTCCTGGCAATAAAAGTGCACTTTCCTTCCCCTGCCTCTTTCTGTAATTTCTTCAAAGTCTGATTAGCAACGTGATGATCGTTGAATACCTTCACAATCGCCTTGCACTTTGCCAATATTGTCTTCATTATATTCACACTTACTATGTCCTTTGCCAGAAGATTCAACCCACGAGCAAGACAGCCAAATACTAGTAAATGAGGATACGCTGCCTTTAATATTTGCCATGCAGCTTTCATGTTACTCACATTATTAGTTACAAGGGCTTGTACCCTGGAGGGACGTGCACTTTCAATCTCTTCACTCAATAATTTGGCTATGTATTCACCTGTATGACGAGAAGATTTGGTAGCAGTTGTTTTCAGAAATATTGGTTCAGGTGTTGCTAACATAATGTTCAATAAAGGATTCCTTGTATATCAGTCCATTCACCTGACAGCAAAGCCAGTGATTCTGCTTGACCAGTCCCTTGAATACATTAGTTTGAACTCTGTCACTCTCTTAATTACAACTTTGAAACTTCCAAGATTGCCTAATATTGTATTGGCATCTGTTCATCATTACTAATGAATTTTATGAAACTATTAATTTTTAGAAATGGAAAATTTCCAATGGAAAAATAAAGCACTGGAAAATTTTCCACCCCACATCTCTGAGCACCGTACAGTAGAGTGGAAATAACAACAGCTCTGTACACCTTGACTTTGGTCTGTGCCCGTAGGCTGTGACTATTTCAGGCCCACTTGTAGAGTCTGCCAAAGGCACTGTTAGCTTTTGAAAATCTGTTATCTACCTCCAACTTTACTGTTTTTCTTATCACTGGACCTAGATTCACAACGTTGCACGATTTTGTTACACAATTATCTATGTTTAAAGGATTGTTGAGCATTTTTTAGGCATGTGGGAATGAAAGGGAGCTCCTGGGCCATCAACAACTGGTTCATAAGCAACCATTTACCCATGTTAGTTTTGATTGTCTGGAAGTGTATGTAACATTTATGACTGCAGTATAAATAAACATTTGTTCAGCAAAATACATTTTTTTCCATTTTGTATCACTCACTAGCCAAAGTACTCACTGCCCTGGACCTACTGATGATTTAGATAAATACACACATGCACTGCTCTTGTAGAAAAAATATCAAGCCTTCTATTTTATAATGTAACTAATTTTACCAAATTGAAAATAAGTTTTTCCATACAAATATCCCCCATTTTAATGTTGTTTCACTATCATATTAGAACTTCTGCTGTAACATTTGGTTCAACTAAAATAATAAAAGCTAAGAAATACTGGGATATTATTTTGAATTACATATCAAATGTACATTTTATGTAATATGCATTCCATTTTTTTCCTTCTTCTATCCAGAGAAACAATGATGGTCTATTTTATGGTGTATTGACACTTTCAGCTCCAGGCATGGCAGCTTTGAGTGAAAATAACAGAAGTACATGTGAGGCAGAACTTGGTAAAAATTATGTAAGTTTTCAGCAGAAACAAACCATAGCTGCAACATATAATACTTACATTCTCTTAGTTTCGCTTTCCATACAATTACTTCAGACTCAAGTTCAACCAAAGATAATGTAAATTCCACAGGCTGCTCCAAATAGACTTCAATATAACTTTTTAATTTTAAGAGAGAGCCATCAACAAATTGCATTTCCTAAAAAAATGTAATTCAGCTTTAGAAAAACCTCTTAGTGAATTTTGTACAAACACTCCATATCAAAATACCTTATAAAAAAAGACCATCTAATGCAAAGTGCTGAGGCCTAGCAGCAGGGACTCATACTAAGGTCTGTCCCTTCCAAGACTATGTCCTCAATAACTGCTGCTTGCTGCCGCAACTGTTCATGCAGTCATTGAGTAAAAAGCAGAAATTGTCCTGGCTGCAGAGGCCAGAGTCCAGGACCCAACCTCCCAAAGGACTGCTCTCCTCGGAAGGCTGCCCATGTCCATTGCTTCTTGTTTACTGCCCTTCTAGCCCCATGCATCTAGCACCCTTGGCCCCTCTCAATCTAGCCCAGTGGCTAGTAAACTCTTCTTGGAAGTAGGAGATATGGGTTTGAACCTTTTCAGGGTAAGACAGGCCTAGAATCCACGTCTCAATTCCTGGTCAAGAGCTCTTGCCTGTTGGCTACTGGGCAAAAGCTGAACAATATCACTATCACTCACATTTGTGTGAAAGTAGGGTGCGGTCCTTTACTCTGAACTCAATGCTGCCATCGGTCAGGCATTCTCGTTCAGGTAGGAATCTCCTCTCAGGATCCCAAGATGAAACAAATGCCTCCCTGGCAACTCTAAGTCTTAGTTCTGAGGAGTATGAGTTCAGACTGGTGTCTCCATAGGTACAATAATACATATCTGTACAATAAATCCAACCCTTGTACAGTGTACAATAGATCATTGCAAAAGTGGTCAAAATGTATACTGATTCTAGAATATCTAAACAGTACTTGTATACTGAAATAAATTTTTCATAGTTGATCAACTTTTCATCTACACACAAACTTAAATCGCCTTTGTGCCACCTCTCCCAAGTATGGATCTGCTCAGAGGCATGTTACACACATGGTTATGCTTCTACAGGCAAACACATAGTGGTGCAGATGCTGGGTCCTCAGAACCTCAAAGAATAATCCCAGCCAATCTACATCCAAAGGACCATTACAGCTGATGGCAGTGACTCCAAAGCGAAATCTGATTTCTAAGTAGAGACAGTAAGTAAAATAATAATATTTGCTATATGCAGCAATATGATCGTGTAAATCCCATACACATTCATAATCTTAAATATTTTACAAGTGAATTTTCAAGTTCAATATGATTATTTCCATTTTTCAAATCCAGCAACACTGGTTCAAACAAAACCCTATGACTAGCAGCTCCTAGTGGTAGCTGTAGGCTTTCCTGAACTTGGGAGCCACCTGGGCTCTACAGTGAACGGGGAAACTTATGCATTTAACAGTTTGTCCTGGAACACCCTCCTAGGCCAGCCACCTAAATTTTAAGTGAGCTGATGCCTAAATTGAGGCACTTCCAAGATCAGTTAGGCTTAGACTGTCTATGATGAAAATAAAGGAATGTGTCAAAACTCTTTTATGCTTCTATTTGCCCTGATCTTAGCAGGAGTGCAAATGGTAAAATCTCTATTTTTCAGAAAATGTTTGCAAGTAAGCTGTGACACATACATTGACAATCCAATTACACATTTGAAAAGAACATACCTCAGGGATTATGTCAGCTTCTGGTTCACTAATTAGTCTATATCTCTTTCCATTTTGTAGTAATTTTTGACAAACAGGGGGCTTGTCAATTTTAATGAATTTTTTATCAGAATGTCTTATTGCTTTTGAGATGTCCTAAAATTAAAAACACAGTTTACTTGTTACTTATCTTGGTCAACAGATTTTAAAAAATCATAAACAAGTTACTACTGTGCCTCTAGTCTTTGTGGTTTTCTCTGTCTTCAGTTTGATAAACAGATTGTGGTGTTTTTCCTTGGAAACACAAATGGTTGACTTAAGTATTTATAGTTCATGGGATATATTCTGGTTCACAGCTGAACCAGCATGTGTGTCCAATCACACACTAATGGAGTCTTCACATTGTGCAGAACTGACAGCTCTTGTATGCAAACAACTTTCTACTATGCAAATACCGACTGACCATAAGGCTTTTTCAGTGTGGTTTTCAACTTTCATTTCTGCCCATTACTGATATTTATTTATGGACAAGTACCGTTCCTCAACTTAAACTTTATAAAAAATATATATATTCCATTGCATTCCTGCAAAGCAGTAAAGGACCCCTCACCCCAAAAGCATTCCTGAGCAAAGGACCCCTCACCCCCAAACCATTTTTACACCGCACATTCTGTCGGAATCAGCCCTCTGAAGTGCTTTCAACTCATTGAAGAAGAAAAGTCTTTTTTTCCTGCGTAATAGGGGTAGAACTGGGTACTAATTGCCTGAGTGTTCACTCATATTTAGACTACTGTGGGGCTGCATGGTCAAATACTGAATAAAGCAAAGAGCTATTGGCACCTCCCTACCATATAGCATTACAAAGCTGACTGTTGCAGGGAAAGTCCTGCCAGCTGCTTGTTTCTCTGCAAACTTCAAACATCATTCTGCAATTTCCTGTCTGATGTGGGGAGGGTCAAAGTTCAAGCCTAACACAAAAAGAAGCAATTCAATTATATTACTTGTCACTTGCAGCTTGAAATAATGAATGCAAGGGTCTGCCTACATGTGTCAACATAAACAACAGGAGAGAGGTCATGCAAAAAGAGAGGGCATAAATCCTGTATTCCAATCACTCTGGTGGCAAAATGGCTTCTAATACCATTTTCCACTGCAAGGTATTAGTGATAGAGTATGAGCTAAAAAGGCAGCTGAATCATTCTGGCCCTCTGTGCATGGAAGCTCCAGAGACTTTTCAAGCCTTAAATGCAAAACTCCTGATCAAAGAACAGTCTCTCTTTGGCTACAACTTCTTAGTCATATAGTAACTTTGATACATGCCAAATTGTAGGCCTGAACTACATGAAAATATGCTTTTAACGATCATATGTTGATATGGGCCTTATGCTACTGTTTTTAAAAAGTGGAACTTACCTTTATAAATGACTCATTATTAGTAGCTATGTACACACGAAATGACAAGGATGGATGATTATCAACAACTTTGTATAAAATTACTGCTCCATGATAATAAACTGGCTCTTGTGTTTGAATGACTGGTCCCACTGGAGACAGAGAACTCACGTGCCATTTGATATGTGTTGATGAATGATCAACAGAGGGTTCAATTGCTGGACCAGTACTTTTGATATGTAGAACGTTGAATGTCATGTTAGATCCATGATCTGCCAAGAGATACCGAAATATTAACATTTTTTGTAGGCTAGGAACAGACATTCAAAAAGCCAGAGCCTGAACTGATTCAATCTTTAAAGGTTAGTCTAATCTGCAAAGATTGAACTGATTTACAAGTGCACAGATATTCATGTTTAATTCTAGAAATGCAGGCACACACCTACAATGACTCAGGCTAGAAGCTGAGGGTGGTAGAGCAGCCCTCCCTTCCCTTTGCAGCAGCTGCAAGACTGGAGGAAAGCTCGCCTGGGGGGTGTGACCAGGCCCCTGCAAGGGCTAAGTATTATTGTGGAAGGGTTTAAACCTCCACCCTGGCCTGTAGGAACCTCAGCCAGGCTGTGCCTGGAGGAGAAGGGGGGAAGCAGCCTTTGCCAGGCTTGTCCCCGAGGCCAAAAACTGGCAGCACAGTGCCTCAGGCAATGGGGGGCAGAAGGTGGGGATTAGACCCCCTCTCTCCCAAGGGCACAGGACTCCAGTCAGGGTCTGCCCAGCTTCCCGCCTTCTCCTGCTTGTGTGGCAGGGGCCTGGCCAGAGTCACCAGCATGGCCCTGATATCCGCCCAGGGCTGGGGCTGCGGCTGCAGCAGAAGCTGTGGGGCTGAGCCCAGCTGGCCTCGGGTTGTTACTGAGGCCCAGGGTAGAGGGGCAGCCTGGACTGGGGCCACAGTGGCTGCAGGGCTAGACTGCTCCCCGCTCCCTGCACCCAAGCCAGCTGGGAAGAGCCCTGCGGGGCCAGCTGATGAGGACAGGACTCTTCCCAGCCCACTGGGGCTGTGTGAAAGCCCAGCACAGCAGCACAGGTAGGGGCTGGCTGGGGAGTGGGCTTCCTGGGCTAGCTCAGAGGTGCTAGCAAGCCCCAAGTCCAGCAGCTGCCACTGTGCCCCCTGTGCTGTGCAGTCCACAGGGCTGCAGGCACACAGCCAGCCACAGGCTGCCCCCCTCGCCTCCAGCTGCTGCTGCTGCTGCTGCTGCTGCTGCCACAGCCACACCACTCTGGGTGGGGAGGGCAGGAAGCTTCAGTCCCATGGCTTCTGCCCTGCACATGGAGCTCCACCTGTAGCCCCTGGATGGCTTCCACCTTCCAAGGCATCTGCGTCGAAGGTGTCCAGGGCCTTCAGACAGAGCTCCACACCCGGGGCAGAAGAAGTTGGGCCTGACAAGGCTGTTTTTCTCACCTCACCTGTAGCTACAGCTCCTGCTGCACCACACAGGACCACACAGCACCACTCAGGGCAGGGAGGGAGGGGGGCTCTAGCCATGCTCCCTCCCCTGCCACTGGAGTGGGAAGTAGGTAAATGGCTGACAGGGGCAGGAGTCCCCCAGTAGTAGGGGGAGTGGGGAATAAACCCCCTCCCTGCTCCATTTGCATCAGGGGGCCATGTGTCTGGCAATGCCCCCATCTCTGCTCAGGCTAGAGAGCAGAGGGGAGGGGCCAGCCCTGCTCTTGGAAGCAGAGAGGACAGCCCCACCCAGGGCTGCAAAGCATCTGGGATGCTGGAGGGCTCTGGTTTAACTTAAACCAGGAAGGGGCCTGGGACAGAAGTTGCATAAACTGGTTTAACCCAAATCAGTTAAGTCTAATAGTACATTCAACCAAGTTTATCTTAAACCAGTTTCAGCCATTTTGAAACTGGTTTATGTGCACTGAACTTATGTTCTGTTACAGGTTTAAAAAAATTTCTGATCACTTAAACCGGTTTATGTATAACTGCTGCCCTGAGCCCTAAAGAACAGCAGTAGACACGTACACTCATTAAATCCAACGTATAGTACTTACCATGTAGGCAGAGGGAATGTGGGAACTGAATCGAAGTAAGAGCAGAGGCTGAGTCACAAGTGACATTAAAGAGGGGCCCACCAACAATCCATGGTTTTTTAATATAATCAGCATATTTGCTCCAGGACAATATGGTATACTTGATTTCAGCAGGCTTGCTGACTTCAAAAATCAAGCTTGTAAATGCACACTGGTAACTTCCCTCTGCTTCTAGCTTCAACCTGCATTGCACAAATGTGGCAAAAGTAGTTTAGTTTTCCCTGCATATTAAACATTGCATGATGTTGTGTTTTAAAAGGTGAGATAATTTATCCTCAAGCAGGATTTTTGCTTTTGAGATGTTTCTCCCCCAATGACAATCTCTATTAACAAACAAACAAGCATAGAAAATATCATACAAATAACTTTTTGTCTAGCACTTAGTACTTTAGACCAAAACTCAGAGGCACCTGGAGAGTAGCCAAACCAATGCAGACTATGGAACGCAAACATAATATGCAATACACATAAACCTCCACTAAAGTAAAGCAGAGAGCTGCTTTCTGCAGTAGGGGCTTGATCTAACGTCTACTGACTTCAGATTGGAGCTGAATTAGACCTTAGAATGAAATGTGCAAGTGATACCAAGATCTAATTCTGCCATAAAGTGCATTACAGCAACACAATCCCGAGATGATAAACATAATAAATGCGGTAAGGCTGACATTTAGTTGGAAACAAAATTAACTTCTAGTCAAGTGCAGATGATCAAAAGGAATGACATCTGCTCTCACAAAGCACAACAGACACTTTATAGAGGCCCCATCTAACAAAGCACTTAAGCACTTACTTAACTTTAATTATTTTCCAAGTTTAAAGCCAAGGATGTGCTTAGGTGCATTGTGCATGAAGGTCATATACCATTAATAATGGTAGCTATATACTGCTTATTTTTAAATGAATCTTGGTACCTCTTCTATCGTTATTACAAGCATATTACTGAGCAGGACATATAAGGCTCTTAATCTTTTACAGAATTCAGTTAAAAAAAGAAGTTTGACCTAAATCATATAAACATATATTTATCACATTAAACAATATTTACCAAAATTGTTCTCCAGAAAATCTTCTGGGAGTCACTTGTTCCTTCTGAATCTGTAAAAATATATTAAGTACAAGAAAGTAAATAATCACAATTTTAAAATAATGGTATTAGAATTTACAAAATATCTAACAGAAAAAATTAATGTGATTTTTAAATACATACATGTTCAGTTTTGCAATGTTCACAGCAAGATTGGCTATTAACTTCTATGAAGAGAGAGGAAAAAATCATTTCTTTGAAATGAAGGATAATTAAAATAATCAGATAAGCAATTTCAAAGATAGCTATTCATACCTGATTCAATACCAGATGGCAGTAATTCTCCCTTTTCCAGGACTTCATCTACCAAAAAAAAATTGCTTTTATAAAACATATCTTTCATACAACATGTATAATGAACTACTTTCAACCTAAAAGGGCTGTTTTCGAAGTTTGTGCATGAAACTAAGTTTTCATGGTTGACCTTTTCAGTAGCTCTCCAGTCAACCCTAGACATTCCAGCCTCCCTTCATGAATTTTGATTCTTTTCAACTGCTTTATCCACTGGTATTTCAAAGTAATTCTATGATAAGTTGTCAGGCTCTGTGGATGGGGGGAGAGCAGCAGATGCGATATACCCGGACATTAGCAAAGTTTTTCACAGTCTGTCATGACACTGTACTGTAAGTGTGATGTTGTAGCCAGAATGGTCCAAAAATTATGCAACCATAGTTTGTCCAATAAAAGATATCACTGTAAGAAATCCTTGCCTCTCCCAAGATAAGGAAATGTAGACTAGATGCAAGTACTGAAAGGTGGATACATAACTGGTTGGATCGTTGTGCTCAACAAGTGGTCATCAATAGCTCAATGCCTAGTTGGGAGGAGGTATCAAGTCAGGCTCCCCAGAGGTCTGTCCTAGATCCAGTATTGTTTAGCATCAGCACTAATGATTTGGACAATGGCACTGAGTGCAAGCTTAGAAAACTTCTGGACAACACCAAGTTGGTTAGAGTTGCAGACACTCTGGAGGGCAGGGCTAGGATCCAGAATGGACAGACTGGAAAAATGGTCTGTAATCAATCAGGTGAGATTCAACAAGGACAAATGCAAAGTCCTACACTTGGTGTAGAATAACTGCATGCACAAATCAGACTGGCAAATGACTGGCTAGGCTGCAGTACTACAGAGAAGGACCTGAGAACTATAGTGGAACATAAGCTGAATAGAAACCAACAACACACTCCTGTTGCAAAAGAAATCCAACAGTATACTGGGTTTTATTATTATTTTTGCAAAAATTTTGTTGGTCTAATAAAAGATAATCACCTCCACCATGAGCCCTGATTGCCTTTTCCTCTAAACCAATACAGCTACAACCTGGATACCTGACACATGGAAGATATTGCATTTTAGCCTATTTTTTTAATGAAATCTTCATAATTTCCCAAGGAGGAAGCAACTCTGACCACCTGAAACCTGAGATACTGCTCCTGCCTCTGTCTAAGGTAATCTGCATCATCACAGAGCCTCACGAGAGCTGAGAGACTCCTTACCAGCTAAGAACTACCTGCCCAGAGAAGTTTTCCATCTATTAACTCCTCTGTGAAATTCTAAAAAAATATGAACTTTCATTTCTACCCAGGAAAACTTTTCAATCTTTTCTCTGATGCCTGATGAATGGTTTTCCCTGCATATTAAACATTGCATGATGTTGTGTTTTAAAAGGTGAGATAATTTATCCTCAAGAAGGATTTTTTTTGTTTGAGCCCAAAAGCTTGCACTTAAATAATTTTTTTTGCAAAAATCTTGTTGGTCTAATAAAAGATATCACCTCTACCACAAGCCCTGATTGCCTTTTCCTCTATACTAATACAGCTACAGCCTGGATACCTAAGTAAAGACTTTCATCCATTCCTGAGGAAACTCTCATCACTAATGTTACAATGTTACTTTTCCCATAGCTATTCGGAAATCTATGTGCAAGGGAGCATAGTTAAAGCACAGACTTCCTAGTCTGAACATTTCCCAACTTCTGGTTGAACGGTAACCTTAACTTTGTATTAACAATTTATTTTTTTATTTTTTTTATTCACCTGTAAATACACACAGTCTCTCTCTCTGTCTCTGTCTCTCTCTTTCCCACCCCCTACCCATTTTCTATATATTTTTATAGGAAGAAATGCTTTAAAACTAGGTGATGTTACACATTTTATCAGCACTCTATCATTTGCTTGCTATTGCATCCCACTGCCTTCTGTAAATTACTGACATGGAACTTGTCTTTTTATGGGAATAGGAAAGTACACTCACCTGATTGTCTTGTATCAGACTGTTCATTATCTGCAGAAAAAAAAACAACCTTCCAATTATTTAAATACAAACTATACTAACAACTTGTATGAGCTATCAATAGACTAATTTGATATGACACACACATTTGAAAAAAAAGGCATGCTTTTTGCAACAGCACACACATCCTTTAATTCTTTGCTGTGTTTTGTCACTTTTGCTACCAATTTTCAAATATATGAATAACCTCCTGGTGCTTGGATTACTGTTTTGATCCAAAAAAAGAAATTTTCAAACTGCTGCATCTAGAATAAAATATTAGCTGTTTTTCTATCATTCCTCTGCTTAGATCTTCATTCATGAATGACCACATTAATATTCTGTTCATATAAATATTATTCAGCTTTTTAGTATCTAACCACTATATTCATAATGTTATGTAACTGGTTTTAAATTAGTCACATAAGCTGGTGTTATTTTAAGGATTTTAACTGAATCTAAATCTACAAGTTTAAAGGAGTCAGAGAATATAGATATGCTGCAACATAATACTCACCTGACTCACTTTCAGAGCTATTTTCAGAGTTACTTTCAGAACTGTCATCTCCTTAACAAAATTATATTCCATTAGCCACAGAAATAATTAAATAACATAACTTCACAGAGAAGCAAAACATAAATGTAGGTATTTAAGTATATTATGTAAAACAGTTACGTTAAATACATGACAGAAAAAGAAAATGAGAGTGCTCACAAGCACCTCACATACAGCATGAACCAAAGGTCTCTAAATACCACCCTCCATTGATTTTTGGATATGCTATTACTGGGCTATTATAAGAGAAGAAAATGACAGCGGTGGTCCAGATTCTGTACAGGCTGCTTGGTAATTTATAACAAGACTGTAACATACTGGTTACTTCATCATTGAGTATCCTGGGCCCTGCCCACCTTCAAGACCACACCACGGCTCCTGAGAGCCCCAGTTCAACCAGCTAAATTATGGCTGCCTAGAAGGATATCAAACTGTTCATTATCTTGCGCGCGCGCACACACACACACACACACACACACACACACACACCCAC
>NW_017728995.1:9051693-9056245 GCF_001723915.1 Gavialis gangeticus
CCCCCCCCCACCCCCCCCCCCCCCCCCCCCCCCCCCCCAACCACTCAGTCCAGCCAGGATGTGGTATTTGACAGTCAGGGAGCTGCAAAACATTTTCTCAACTTACTTCTAAAAATGTGAAATTTGAAGAGAAAGCATTACTACAAAATAAACATAATTTAAGGATTTGGCTTAAAAATAATAATCTCATAAATTTACTCTTTCAAGTGTATGCAACTCCTTTTTTACATAAAACTTTGGCAACACGATTGACCTTACACTGTTAAGAACACCAGGGAACCTGTACTACGTCTGGTGACAACCAGAATGTAGCTATTCCCCCACCTGAAAGGAAGAGAGAGTCATACTACAGGCTATCCAGCTGACTAGTCTCTAAGCTTGGATAAAAATAACACATTGCCACTTACCTGATTTACACTCTTGAGCAGAGTCCTCCTCCTTATCATTGTAACTCCCTAATTTAGAGGGGGAAAGGCAGTTGGGGATTAAACATTTATGCTGCACATAAAAAAATGAAGTTTTCAAACCATGCAGTTAAAGCTCCTGGGGCCTAGGCCTACAAATTATTACTCACAGGGAGCATGTTTACATCTTGCCCTACGGCGACGTTACTGTATCATACTTTAGTAGTTTGGAAGTACTAAAGCATGGCAGAGCAACCACCTATACTGCACCATAGGTGTAGGACATGGTTATTTTTAGCAGCTACTTTGCCACAGCAGTGTGCTATAATAAGGGAGTGCACCGCTATGGTGAAGTAACTTCCGGTCATGTGTAGACACCCATTGACATGACATCACCGTAGCGTGTTGCTACAGGGATGTAGCATCACATATAGATGCACCCAGGGAGTCACATATGCTATTATTTCGTCAGGCTGAGCTCATGGTGCACAGCAGCGATTATTTTCATCACTATACTCACCTCCACAAATTCCCTGTGCACCACGCTCCCACCCCTCCTAGCTCAGAGACTCCCACAACCAGTTGCTGACCCTCAGATGGATTCTGAGAACCAATAAAGGTTTGAAGAGCCAGGCCAAAATTAAATAGTCACAACATAAGAATACCTATATTTTAATAGCAAATTCAATATTAAAATACAGCAAATACATAAAGGACTAAACAGTACAGCTAAGGCATATCAAACAAATGATCAAAATTTAAAACACACATTTATCTAAAGGGATAACAATCTTATCAATATTTGAAAGCAATTACAACTTTAAATTTCTAAATCCTCAATCTTAAGAAGCCTCTAACAGGTGGCAAGCCTCTTAAGGACCTTCTTACCTAGGTTTCAAATTAAATAGCACTAACCATGTACAATTGCAGGTACGCAATTCAGCAAGAACGGCAGTTCAGAACTGTAGAGCAAAGTTCTGAAGTGAGCCGAGTTTTACAGTCTATTTCTTACCTAAAATATTTAAGAAATCTATTAAATAAGGTAAAATAATACAAAAGCATTCCTAATAGCTACTACTCTGTAGTAGAGCTATTCTTCTTGCCTATATAAACTTTACTTTGTCTAAGATCAGCCTCGTCTATCACCGAACAACCAAAAGTACTCAAAGCAGTCTTACAGCCTCTACCCCAGTTTATTCCCCATTTTCGAGTTCCCTAAAATGGTTTCACACCTTCCATGTGACATTATCTCATCCATCTATTTCCTTTGCCTTAGCCAAGCAGACACAAATAATTCTATACTATCTTATAATGAAATAATTTAAGGCCTACTATAGTCTACGCTGCCCATTTCATGCCAGGATTCCACATGACCCTTTTCCCCTTATTACTATTCTTATCATCCCCAGCAGGGACTCTATCTTCTGTTACAGCCTTCCACTCATGTTGGGATTCCCCTTCCCCCCACAATTTTCCCTACTCCTAGAGGCTTTTGTGACAGCCCCCCTTGCCATTATTATTTCTGTTGAGGGGACAAGCCACATACAGTGTGCCAACATATTGAACTCTTCCTGTATTGCAGGTCTCTAGAGCAATATCAAGGCACAACAAAATGTGTACTTGGATTTTGTACGAATATTGCAACACTAGCAACATTGTCTCAAAAATATGCCAGTTACTAGTGTAGAAAATGTGTACAGAAAACCTATAAATGAAGAAGTGAGGCTGCTCTAAGGAAACCTCCCACCATTGCTCTTGAACTCTCATTGACATGCTTGAGCAGCAGCGGGGAATGCCCTAAACGTGGCTTCACCACCTCATTTCTAAGCTTGGCAAGTGCAAGTGCTTGAGAGAGTGAATGTGGCTAGGGATTCACTGTGATGATCCTACTGAGGACCCCAGTTTGGGAAGTGGGTGAGAGGCAAAGGGCAGCTGCTCTACTCTGCCCACAGAACAGTCCACTTAAGCTCCTTACCTGCTCCCCACACTTGGGACCCCCAGGGAACATGCAAGGCAGGGGAAGGGCCCGCACTAGACCAGGAGGAGAGAATACAAGTCAAAAAGTACTCTCTCTTTCTTGGGAGAGTTTCTTTCACAAGACATATTTTCCAGGTTGAAACTGGAAAGATCTTTCTCCTAGAAAGGGCACGTTTATCCCAGCATAAATTGAGTGAAAACTTGTACTCTGTAGTTTCTATCAGGAGAGTGGTGACACTTCTGGTAGAAATATAACGCCTGTATATAGCCATGCCATCTGAGTCCTCTTCAGGGAAAAGAACTTGGCTACTGCCTTGACTACAGTTTACTTTTACAATTTATGACCACCATGCTAATTTAACTTTCCTTTTTAAAAACTTCTTCAGTATTTAATGCATCCTTTAAGAATTGCCCATGCTGTGGATTAAGGAAGCATAATATCCTGCTACAAGAATATTCAGAATTTGTTACTGGTATCAAGACTGCTGCTCTCAGTCTTAAAAGCTAAAATTCAAGTGCAAGACTTCCAAGATGGAAGGAGGGTAACTCTTACCACTGCCACAGGCACGCCTGTCAGCGAGTGCACTGAAAGGCTGATGCACAATCACTTAGAGTCATGCTGAAGGAAGTCATTCACTCTTCCCTCATAGCAAAACGATAGACGCCATGATGGCAGAATCATTGACTCTTTATTTATTCTTCCCCTTAGCAACTGTCTAATAGGAGGGAGCTATCATCTATGCTGTGGGGGAAAAAAGATGTACAGTAAATGAAGATGTATGATGGGAAATCTGTTTATTTTCAGGTCAATTACAGCAAATATTTTAAATGTATTAGGGCAACCATTAGAAAAAGCCTGTATTTACTGTATTTATCAGAATTTCAAGTTCTCTTGGTCGTAATTTTATTTTATCATATAATGGTGATTTAAAAAAAATCTGAGTTATGGTTTTCACATGTTTACTATAACAGAAATGATAAATCCACAATAGGTCAGATTCTGCCTCTGTTTATTTAAATGTACTGATTGCAGGATGTGACACTATATAAATATTCCATGTTTTAAATGTGATAAACTGAGGCTAGTCAGTCATTATACTGAATCGTATTGCAAAAGTAGCTTTCCTCTTGACTTGACATATTTATATTTTATATAAATTAAGATAAAGGAGATAACTGAAAAATACGAATAGCAAGAAAAATATCAGAATGAGGAGAATAATCCTACAAATTCCTATTTACAAAACTACTGAATTACAAAATAATTGTACAAATAAGTGTTAATAAGGAGTAAGATCCCATTTCAACAGAATGGTTATTCTGGTAACAAATCTACTTGAAACTACCATATATTTTGAAAAGTTACTGTACCTTTTTCTTCTGATAAGCAAGTGTCATCTCCACTAAAAGATAAAATAACAATTGAGTGATTTTTGTTTACATATTACTAAAACCAACATTTGCCCTATCTTCAACACAAAAATCAAAACAAAAAAGTGCAGATGCTAGAGGCTACATCTCCACTGCCACCATTTCTCCCTGCACCTAGGCGGCAGTGCAGGTGCAGCTGGAAGCAGCCCAGCTCTAGTCCAAACCCCACCAGCTGGAAGCTGCTCCTGGCATTGCTGCCAGGGAATGGGGTTGGGTAGTATGGAGAAGTGGTGGCCATATGGATACAGCTTCCAACTGTCCAACCCTAACACAGTTTCTTGCTGCCCAGTCGCAGCATGGATGCAGGCAGAACCAAATACCTCCAGCCCCACAGGCTAGATCTAGTGGCCCTGCATGCTGGATCCAGCCCACAAACTTTGTTACCAGCCCCTGATGTTGAGTCATCAATCAAATGTCTTTTGAAGGCTGCTTTGAGTGTCTGGTCTGAGCCCTGAGATCCACTGGTAACTTTAATTGCAATTCATCTAATAAGTGTTTCAAATTTTAAAAATTAAACTTTTAATTTTTAAAGTGTGAAAGAGAGGTGTTTGACACCTTTGAAATTTACCATATCAGGAGTCACTGAAAGTGAAAACCTCCAAGGATGGAGCTTCCACCATCCTTCTAGGTTATCTGTTCCAGTGTTTTAATACCCTCCTAGTGAGGGTAGTAAAACTTGTCCACATCCTTTCTGTAGTAGAGGACCCAAAACTGAACACAGTACACCAGTGCTGAATGGA
>NW_017728995.1:9061245-9067536 GCF_001723915.1 Gavialis gangeticus
TCCACATCCTTTCTGTAGTAGGGGACCCAAAACTGAACACAGTACACCAGTGCTGAATGGGAGGGGAAAATCACTTCCCTTGACCTACTGGCAACACACCTACCAATGCAGCCCAGTATGCCATTAGCCTTCTTGGCAACAAGGGCACACTGCTGGCTCATATTTGTCTTAGTCCACTGTAACCCCCAAGTCCTTTTCTGCAGAGCTGCTCCCCAGCCAGTCAGCCCCCGGCCTGTACCGGTGCATGAGATTGTTCTGTCCTAAGTGCAGCACTTTGTACTTGTCCTTGTTGAACCTCATGAGATTCTTTTTGGTCCAATCCTCCAATCTGTCGAGGTCACTCTGAATCCTAGCCCTATCCTGCAACATATCTAATACTCCCTCCAGCTTGGCGTCATCTGCAAACTTGTTGGGGGTGCACTCTATGCCGTCTTCCAGGTTGTTGAAGACATTAAACAAAACCAGCCCCAAGACTGACCCCTGGGGCACTCCACTTGATACTGGCTGCCAACTAGACATCAAGCCATTGGTTACTACTCTCTTAGCCCGATCCTCCAGCAAGTTTTCTATCCACTTTACAGTCCATTCATCCAGCCCATACTTCCTTAGCTTGTCTGAAAGAATGTTGTGGAAGACTGAATGAAAAACCTTGCTATTGCTAATGTCAAGGTACACCACATCTACAGAGCCAGTCACCTCATCATAGAAGACAATCAGGTTGGTCAGGCATGACTTGCCCCTTGTGAATCTATGCTGACCGTTCCTCATCACCTTGTTTTCTCCAAGTGCTTAGAAATGGATTCCTTGAGGACCTGCTCCATGATTTTTCCAGGGACTGATGTGAGGCTGACTGGTCTGTAGTTCCTTGGATCCTGCTTTTTCCCTTTCTTAAATATGGGCACTATGTTTGCCCTTTTCCAATCATCTAGGACTTCTCCTGATCGTCATGAGTTTTCAAAGATGATGGCCAATGGCTCTGCAATCACATCAGCCAACTCCCTCAGCACCCTCAGGTGCATCACATCCAGCCCCATGGACTTGTACATGTCCAGCTTTTCTAGGTAGTCCCTAACCTGTTCTTTCATGGCTAAGGGCTGCTCACTTCCTCCCCAAAATGTGCTGCCTGGTGCACTAGTCTGGGAGCTGACCTTGCCTGTGAAGACTGAGTAAAAAGGCACTTCAGTCTTTTCTGCATCCTCTGTCACAAGGTTGCCTTCCCCATTCAGTAAGGGACCCACACTTTCCCTGATCTTACTCTTGCTACCAACATATTGAGCTTTGGCCTTCCTGACTTCATCCCTGCATGCCCAAGCAGTGCTCTTATACTCTTCCCTAGTTATTTGTCCAAGTTTCCACTTCTTATAAGCTTCCATTTTGTGATTTAGTTTACTGACGAGTTTCCTGTTAAGTCAAACCAGTCTTCTGCCATATGTGCTAGACTTCCTGCACATCAGGATGGTTTGTTCCTACACTCTCAGTAAGGCTTCTTTAAAGTACAGCCAGCTCTCCTGGACTCCTCTCCCCCTCAGTCTCGCTTCCCAGGGGATCCTGCCCATGAGTTCCCTGAGTGAGTCAAAGTCTGCTTTTCTGAAGTCCCGGGTCCTTACTCTGCTGTTCTCTATCCTGCCTTTCCTCAGGATCCAGAACTCAATCATCTTGTCGTCACTGCTGCCCAAGCTGCCATCCACTACTACATTCCCCAGGAATTTGTCCCTGTGTGTAAGTAGCAAGTCAAGAAGAGCATAGCGCCTAGTTGGCTGCTCCAGCACTTGCACCAGGAAGATGTCTCCAACACTCTCCTGGATTGCCTGCACACTGCCGTATCGCCCTCCCAGCAGATGTCAGGGTGACTGAAGTCCCCCACGAGAACCAGGATCTGTGACCAGGAAACCTCCACTAGCTGTATGAAGAAAGCCTCATCTACCACTTCTTCCTAGTCTGCTGGTCTATAGCAGATCCCCACCATGACATCACCCCAGTTGTTCTCCCCTCTGACCCTGACCCAGAGACTCTCAACAGGCCTATCTCCAGCTTCATATTGGAGCTCTGAGCAATCATACAGCTCTTACATAAAGTGCAACTCCTTTTCCTCTTCTCCCCTGCCTGTCCTTCCTGAACTGTTTGTATCCATCCATGACAGTGCTCCAGTCTTGCAAGCTCCCACCAAGTCTCTGTTATTCCAATCACATCATAGTTCCGTGACTATGCAGCAATTCCAATTCTTCATAGATAGAAAACTTATTGTTCAAAATATGCTTCTTATATAATATATATATGTGCCTTTGTAATACACGCACGTCCAATTTTCTCTGTTCTTTTCAGAATATAAGAAACTAAAATTATGAACAAACTGTTTTAAGACAACTACAAGTAAAGATAATTCTTATCTGCGGTGAACTTATTAAAGAAAAAAGCATGTCCTCTCAGATATAATCAATATCATAATGGATATCGATCTCTTAGGAAAGCAAGGGACAATCTAAACCACAGACGTTCCTCCTTCCCCGCTTACTGTTGCCAGGGATGTTTGGTTTTGTTGTAGTGGTTGTCCATGAAATTGAATGCTCTTTTCCAGGTACTAGATCTTTGCTGAGTATTTCTGCACTGCAGTAGTGACCTTACACATAATGCTGCATTTTGATTGTTAGTTGAGACTGCTATTTTACTGACACAAAAAATAAGTCACAGCCCTCAACCAAAAGCACCAAAAGAGTGCTACTTCTATAGACTGAAAAAGCCTGGAGCAATGGAAAGAAGAGAACAAGTCATTCAGATTGTCAATTTTACTTCTGGGGAGATTAACATATTTCCCAAAACTGTAGTAGCAGTAAAAAATTATAGTACAGCACCATAAATGTATAAGGAGAATAGCTATGAAAGGAAAGAAGACTTTGGGGAGAAAGCAAAGGGACAGAAGAGTAAAGGAGTGAGAACATAATCCTATTGATGTCCTTAGATTTCCTTGACCTTTTTCAATGTTTTTTATGTTGGGTACAGCACAGAGACTGTGTACCAATGAAAATAGCACAATCACCTTCTAGTAATGCCCAAGGATCAGGCAGCCAAAGATGACTCTTCTAGATCTCTCAGATGATTTTGATACTTCTGGTAAAGAACTGTTGATGCATTTGCTGAACCTGGCTTAGTTAGGTGGAATTGTCTTTAATTAGCTCAGCTCTTTTCACTTTGAGAGGACTTTTTATCAGGAAATATTCATCAGCCCAGAACACTTTCTTCTGTGGAGTTTCACAAATGTTCATAACATCACAGCTCCTAATCTAATACCCTAACACATTGCTGACAAAGTGAGCTAACTTAGGCTGCTATTCTCAATAACATGCAGTTGATATGCAGACCTATTTTACAACAAAATCAAACAGAATCATAGAAAAATAGGTCTGGAGAAGACCTGAAGAAATAATCTAATCCACTGCTCAGGGCTGAATCTTCCCTTTTTAAACTACATGAATCAAATGCTTATATAACCTACTGCTAAAAACTTCCAAGGAAAATGATTCTACAACCTCTCTAGGGAACCTGTTCCATTACTTAACCACCCTCACAGTTAGAAAGGTCTTCCCAATATTCAACCTAAATTTCTGTTGCTGTAATTTAAGACAAATACTTCTTATCCTGTCCTCACGTCCTGTCCATAACTTGATTCTCCTGGGTCCAGCTGGCACTGGACCACAACCCTTTATGAGATAAAACAGGACAATTAATTTAATCTGTCCCTCTGACAGTGATTTAGTTTCACTCTGGCAATTCTGTTTTACCCTGGGTGGTTTCGACATGCAGACTGCAGCAGTAGCTCAGATTCTATTGCAGTTTTTTTCCCCCTCTACCAATTTCACTTGGCAAGAAAATGGTAACATTGCCAGTTGATTTGCCCCTATTCACTTTCTTCCAGGTTTTTGTCTTCTTGATACTGGATTATCACAATGCACCTTACCTCTGACTCCACCTGATATTTTGGAATACAACTGCTGGTTTACTCAGAGGCATTTCATGTTCAGAACAAATTACCTAAATATACCAGATATGTTACTGGCTCCCAACTCATTTTGGTTATTGGTTTTGATCTATAAGCCCTTTACCATCTGAGTACAATATATCCAACAGTCATTTCCCTATGCTCTTACCTATACGTGATAGCAACTGAGCTGTATGTGCTGAGAAGCCCTAGACTTGTTACCTTCAACCAGAGCTTTCTTGTCATTTATTTGTACTGCTGGAATGCCTAGGAACCATAATCATGGACCAGGACTCCAGAAACCTCCACACTGTACAAACATAAAACAAAAAGATGGTCCGTGCCCAAACACTTTCCGGTCTTAATATGACGCAATATTGGTCAATACAACATGGAATGATGTCAGCCTAGCAATCTAACTGCTATCAAGATTTTGTAGGCATTGTGACAAAGGAGATATTTTTAAAAAGGATCTGAAGGAGAACAGTAAAGTGGGCTTGCAAATGTTTCCACAAACCTTTACTACGCCAAAGGGACAGAACAGTCGTTTAAGTTTGAAGGCTTAATCTAGAGGCTGATATTGGCCAATCAGAAATAAGAGCTGGCATCTTGGTAATGAATAAGATAATAATAATAATTTTAAAAATTACCATTTTCAGGCCCCCTTTCTGTCCAGGCCCCAGAAGTCGCCCGGTTCACCCATGCCCGTGTCTGGCCCTGCATCAAGTCTGACATTCATTTTTAGACTCTAATCACTGTTTTCTCTAAGTAGATTCTGAAATTTATTGCAAGGTTCCCATTTTTTGCTGTGTCCTCCCACGCTTTTTAAAGTGAAGAGTAAGGTACCCATTTGAAAAAATCCCCAGAATAGAAACGTCTAAAGAGCTCAAGATAATGAGCAGTTACCCCAAGATTAGCCATTTGCTATTTGGGAGAAAGAGGTTTTCAGCTATATTTCTTGTGGTCCTGCCCCATGTATTTTATTATCTTCAATAAATAAACAGAGGATTATTCTGCTCTTTTGGCTACTAAAATAGAAACTGAAACTGTTTTGCATACAGTTTTAAATAAGTGTAACAGCTTTGCAGACAAATCATATATGTATGCCTTTAAGTTGTTGAAGTTGATACTATTACAAACTCCTATTTTGAAGTTTTGTAAAATAAACTAGATACAATACCAAATCCTGGCCACTACAGCAGGCCATGACATTTAACTCTTAAGGAGGAAAGCCCTCAAAAATAATATAAAAAAAACCCTAACTGAAAGATCATTTTGCTCCTTGTGCAGTGGCTTTTTTGATTAGCAGTTGCTAGATGTAAACAACAGAAGAACTGAGGATGGTCATTCTTTTTTAAGTAAAACTGTTATTAGTTTAAATTGATATACTGGGTCATAAAAATAAATCACAATATTTGCAAGACTCATCCACTTACTTATTCTTACACCAGGAAACAGGCATGATCTGATGGAGGTTATTCACCACCTTCAGGGGAAAAAACCCTTTCAGTCTGACATTTGTTATGAGTTGTTTATTGTCACAGCTTTTATATGTACACCTACAACCCTAAAATTAAATACAGTTTTATACATTAAAATATAAATAAGTAAATTGAAGAAATCTATACATTAACAACCTGCCACAGTTTTAAAGACAAAATGTGTAATATTCTTTAGAAATGTACAAATGTTATATAATTTTAGCCTTACTAACATTTTGAGGAGAAATATGTATACGCACATATATATATTAATGGTTTTTGAAGATTTTTTTCTGCAAGATCACAAAAAAAAGACAATGAAATGTAAACATTTTGGGTCAGAAACTCCATTTATTTCAGCAAATAGTTTGTGTAATGTATCTCAGGAGAAAAAGGTTTGAATTTCTGTAAAATACACTTTACTCCTATGTTTACCCTCCCCACCTAAATCTAAACTAATCTTCTATTTAAGTGTGTTCATATGATTTCTTGCATTTTTTATGGTACCCACTATTTTAGTATCTAAGTCAGTGGTTGTCAACCATTTTAGGCTTCCACTCTTTTTATACCTACGGAAAAATAATGGAGGAGTTTTTCTATTGTAAAGAACTCATAGTTTCATAGTTTCTAGGGTCGGAAGGGACCTGAGAAGATCATCTAGTCCGACCCCCTGCCATGGCAGGAAAGAGTACTGGGGTTAAATGACCCCAGCAAGGTGTTCATCTAACCTCTTCTTAAAAACCCCCAGGGTAGGAGCCTGCACCACCTCCCTTGGAAGTTGGTTCCAGACCTTAGCCGCCCTGACCATGAAATAGCGCCTCCTGATGTCTAACCTAA